>NW_022436947.1:32841000-32882477 GCF_009761245.1 Sapajus apella
AGCTGATTTTTTGTATTTTTAGTAGAGACGGGGTTTCACCATGTTGTCCAGGATGGTCTCAATCTCTTGACCTCGTGATCCACCCGCTTCGGCCTCCCAAAGTGCTGGGATTACAGGCGTGAGCCACCGCGCCCCGCGAAAGTCAGTTTCTAATATCCTAGAACTTGGTCCTTACTATAGGAGCAAAAACATGGGGAGAGTATTTCTGTCCTGTGTTTTTATGTCAGAGTCCAAATTGTTTCTACTGATCCCCATTGACGACAACTTTTGTAGTTCTTAAAATGAGATTGGAAGAGAAGTTTAGGTCAGAGGACTTCTCAGAGAGGTCTAAAATAAGGCATTCTACTGCCCTTTCCCTTTTCCCTTTGAGGTTGTTTTCAGAACTCAGCAAGATAGAAAAATGAGACATCGATTGGGCTGAATTCCCCATGCTGCCACTTGAGAAGGGGTGGAACCACATGGCTGTGCCTGTTCCCCTCTCTTAGGAAGAGAAGCCCTGGATCCCAGTATGAGGCCCTTGGCAGCAACAGCATTGTGAGAGCAGGGAATAGACTCCAGCCTGCAGCCAGGGTCCCTCCACAGAACTTGGCATCACTCAGGGTACCAGCAGGAAACAGAAAGCATACTTGGGCATACTTTTGGATTAAGTATTTAGAAGTGGAGTTGTCTCTGTTATTTATTCACTGCATAATAAACTACCCCAGAATGTAATGGCTTAAAATAATCACCATTTCTTACTTTTCTGCGGGTTGCCTGGATGGGTCTTCAGCAGGTGTCACTTGGGTTTCTCAAGCAGCTGCATTTGGCTGATGGCCTGCTAGGGACCAGGTGTAGCTGAGATGCTGGCACTCTCGCTACATGGTCTGTTATGCCAGGCTGCTTTACAGCATGGTTGTTTCAAGGCACCACAACACTCTTGTGACAAGAGAGGATGAAAGGTTCTTGAGGTCTTGCAACATCAGTTCTTCCGCTTTGTATTGGTTAAAACAACTTACAAATCCAGCCCAGGTCTGGGGATACGGGGATAGGGACAAGGTAAGTAGATTCTACTTGTTGATGGGAAGAACTACAAAGAATGCACAAGAATGAAGGGAACCCACTGAGGGTGTGGAGGTACTTGGCGATCAGCAGCAGTGAGAAGCCACTAGCCTCCCTACACCTGAAGGGGCCACAGAAGCAGGAATGTTACCAGAGCCCTGTGAGCACCAGAATGTTAGCAAAGAGGCCGCCCCACAGGAGCCTGGCGCTGAGGGATGGAAGAACTGCCCACACCTCCATGCTGAACTGGGATGGAGACTGCTCACCCTCCCATCCTCTGACCACTTGTCAGCACTGTGCATTGGCCATATGTGAATAAAAGCCAGAGGTCAAAGGAGCCAAGTGATGTTATCCAGGAAGGCTAGCTTTCCAGAACACAGACGAGGATGGTGAATGGGTCTGATGTAACCAGCTCAATCATATTCACTTCCCTGGTAGAAACAGAGGCCTTTATTTTTCCTTTAGTCCAAATATGCTTTCAGTGTTGAACCCCCTTTTCAATCCCAAATGACCTATACTTGAAAGTTTCTAGTGACAGAACACTCACCACCTTCCACGGCAGCTCTTTCGTCTTTGAGCAGCCACGACTCCTAGAGAGTTTTTTATATTCAGACAAAATTCTTCCTTCATGGAGCTTTATCTGCCAGTTTCCATTTTATTTCCTCAGGATGACAGAGAACACATTTACTCTGCTTTCCTAGGTTGGCCCATCAAATACTTGAAAACAGCCATGGCACATAGGCTGAATCTGCCTTCCATATATGAAACATCGCCAGTTAATTCAGTGTTTGTTTACTGGACAATTTCAATTACCTTCAGCAATCTGACTCTTTTTTCTAAACACATCTTAGTTTGACAATTACTCCAGACCAACTCAGTATTCAGGTGTGATCTGACCAACTGAAGTGAGACATTTACCTTCCCTCTTCTAGAAGTTTTGCAGAAACTCTAATGTCAGAGTTTCTTTACAAAATGCTGCCTCACATTATTAACTGTAGCTCTCTATGCCTCTTCTATCCCCTAATAAGGGCTGTTTGTTTAAGGTTTACTAGAATTTCAACATATTTGTTGAATGAAGAATAAATGGATGGATGGATGGATGGATGGATAGATAGATCAGTGGATGGATCAATGGATAATGAATCAATGGATGGTCGATGGATCAATAGATTGATGGATGGATAGTAGTGAAGCCAAGAAAGGTATCACTTAGCTGTTACTGTTCAGGGACTTCAGTATCAGCAGGGAAGAAGAATGAACAAATGAAAAGTCAGTCTTTTTTCTGAAAGACTGGAAAACACTAAAGTAAAGAACATGTTTTAAAATGAAGCTATTAGCTAGGCATGGTGGTGGGTGCCTGTAGTCCCAGCTACTCGAGAGGCCGAGGCAAGAGAATCGCTGGAACCTGGGAGGCGGAGGTTACCGTGAGCCAAGATCACCCCACTGCACTCCAGCCTGGGTGACAGAGTGAGACTCCATCTAAAAAAAAAAAAAAAAAAAAAAAAAGAGGCTAAAATAATAAGAACAAACCTTTGGAAATATAGCACTTTAGCAAATCCCATCAAGGATGTTATCTGTCTTTCATTTCTAATGAATTCTAGCCAACTACAGCCCTCACTGATAAATGCCTTTGGATATAAAAGCTTTTAGACAAAATGTCAGTTTGCTGTAATTTATGTGAAAGCCTTGAGAAGCCTGATGTAAATAGATGTTTTATGCATTGAATCAAAACAGAAAACGAAATATACCTTTCAGAGGCGCACAAATCCCTGTATTTGGTATAATGTGGATATCCAAGAGGAATCTATCAAATGGAAATATATCATTTCTTTCATTTTCTTCTTTCAGATTTAGAAAGGAAAATCCAAGATTTGAATCTAAGTAGACAAGCAAAAGCTGATCAATTGAGAATATTGGAAGATCAAGTTGTTGCCATTAAAAATGAAATTGTTGAACAAGAAAAAAAATACTCTACGTGCTATAGCTAGGCAGAGTTAAAGTGCACAAGCCTGTGCCTTTGTTTCTGGTTTCTGGTGCCCAAGCCCATGGAGCTCTGTTGAACTTGTGAAATACTGACAGCGTCTTCTACCGTCTTCCCTATACCCTGCCCTCATTATGCATCTGCTCAGTGTGGCTGGAAGTTGAAATGCCACCAGGAAAATGCCACTTCGTAATAGAAAGGGGAAAGTAATGAGATGGTCTCTGGTTTCAGAAACCTTTCCTCTTGCCTTCCGTTTTCTTTCCTAACTTAAAAATAACAGGTTCCAGATAACAAGTAGAAATTTAAATAAGTACTTTACTTACTGATAATCATTTCAGTCAAATAAACCTAAACATTAAATAAATATCTCCATTACTAAGATGGAATACATATGGATGGCATGTACTAGATTGTCTTATATTTTATGTTTATTTGGATTTACTTTTATTTGTAAAACTATTCTTTTCTGAATAAACTGCATACAATTCAAAATGTGACTTGCCTTTATACTCACTTTCCTACACACTCATTCTCTCAACCAGGAGATTCTGTTTTCCCCAAATGGCACTGGAACAATATTCAAAAAGATAAATATTGAGCTACTTCTCCTCATCATTTATCAGTGGACATTTTTGCTGTAAAATGTGTTATTTTTAAAAGACTAGCAATCATGTTCTTATTGTTTAGTATAAAAGATCAGATTGTCTCATTTCAAAATAAGTCTGATTTCCTGCTTCTTTTGCATGTATGATTTATAATAGAGAAAATTGCTTCTCTTTGTGAAAGCTATCCTTCAGAAAGATTATTTTAAGGGAGTTTGGCTTCACATTTTTGAATAAGAATATATATCAACATTGATATATGCAAAATGAAGATCTGCTGGAGCATTTCCATTAAGGACTGAATCATACAAATGGATTTAAGCCTGGACATGATAGCTCACGCCTGTAATCCCAGCACTTTGGGAGGCTGAGGCGGGCAGATCACCTAAGGTTGAGAGTTAGAGACCAGCCTGACCAACATGGAGAAACCGCATCTCTACTAAAAATACAAAATTAGCCAGGTGTGATAGCACATGCCTGTAATCCCAACTACTCAGAAGGCTGAGGTAGGAGAATTGCTTGAATCCAGGAGGCGGAGGTTGTAGTGAGCCAGGATCTGCACTCCAGCCTGGGCAACAAGAGCAAAACTTGGTCTCAAAAAAAAAAAAGGATTTAAAGCCAGGCATGGTGGCTCATGCCTATAATCCCAGCACTTTGGGATGCCGAGGAAGGTGAATCATCTGCAGTCAGGAGTTCGAGACCAGCCTGGCCAACCTGGTGAAACCTTGTCTCTACTAAAAATACAAAAAATTAGCCAGGCATGCCGGTACACGCCTGTAATCCCAGCTACTCAGAGGCTGAGGCAGAAGAATAGCTTAAATCCAGGAAGAAAAGGTTGCAGTGAGCCGAGATCAGGCCACTGCATTCTAACCTGGGTGACAGAGCAAGACTCTGTCTCAAATGAATGAATGAATGAATGAATGAATGAATGATTTAAAATTTCAACAAAAAGGCTTCAGAAGTATACATAAATATAAAAATTCTTAACTTGTAGGCTGTTAAAGAAAATTGCAGAATCTATTTCCCTGGAGATCCTGAAGAATAGAAAGAAACTTTTCTAAAAGAAGGACCACCCCAGAAAGTGCTCTTGAAGTATATAATTACAATGGTCCACACACCCAGCATTGAGACTTTTGCAAACCTCCACCAATTAATGGTGCGTAAAATAACCCAGAGTCTAAAAATGTAGCTGTCACCAAGTCTACATTGTTTTCTCCATTGCAGAGGGTGGAACACACTCCAGCTTTCCCATCAGGATACTGACTTTCAACTTAGTGCAAACAATAGACAATTTTACAAGCATGGTTTCTTTGTTTGCAATAGCAACATTCACTTGTTCCTTTTCAGTGATCAGAGACTATACAAGTAACAGGCCAGGGGGTGTGGGAATGGTTAAAGAGAGAATAGTTTCTATCTGCTGACTGGGAGAACTAGCCATTGAGTTCTAAAGAAGCAGAAAAATCCCCAGCTGCTGGAAAAGCACACTTATCTGGGGAATCAAGTGAAAAGGCAAGATAAACTCATCACCTAAGGAGGTCCCTGGGCATTGCAGCTTGATGATGGTAGGAAGTATGTGACATACCCTGCAAAGATTGCAGTTATGTGCTTGCTTCCGCAGCACATATACTAAAATTGGAATGATACAGAGAAGGTTAGCATGGCCCCTGCGCAAGGATGACATGCAAATTCGTGAAGCGTTCCATTTGAAAGAAAAAAAAAATTTAAAAATTAAAATTAAAAAAGATTGCAGTTATATGTGGTTGTGCTTTCTAAATGTTAGCATTTTAAATAATAAGCTTAAGTTAACAAAAATATATACATATGTGAAAAATCTCATTCCTCAGTAATGTCAGATAAATCATTCTAACTTCTATTACTTGCTGTATCAGTTGTTCAAGATGTAACCAATGCAAGACTCAGTGAAACAGTATCTCTTTACATTGTAAAGTATTAACAATTTGTCGGTGTGTATCAAGATCTATCATAAAACTCAGTAATTCCACTGTGGAACCTGTGTGTTTAGAAAATAGTCTTAAAGATGGAGGGAAAATCTTTGCGGCTAATTCACTGAAGCACACCTTATACTAAAAATGCAAAGGCACTCCCCCTCACAACTGTCTCAGGATGGCCCGTGCTATGGAACCGCTGGCAAAGAATATCTTTAAAGGAATTTTGGTAGTCGCACTTGTAGGCATTTTTGGAGCATATTTTTGGTTTAACAAGATACAAGCCAAGATTTCAGGCAAACAATGAGCAAGAAATTTCCCTTCATCTTGGAAGTTTATTACAAATCCACTGAGCAGTCTGGAATGTATGGAATCAGAGAGCTAGATTTAAAAAAACATGGTTGGACAGCAGAAATTAGACATATGGCTACTGACTGAAATTTCCCATAAGGGAAATCACATAGTACCAAGCAAGAGTAGAATTATCAAGATGACATGGATGGGTTTTGAAATATTTAAGACAAAACATAAAATTTAATTCAGGAGTCTTATTCTTCGGATTGTAAAGAAATTGAAAGTATGTTTATTATGCTATAAATGAAGTTCTGCTTATAACACTGAAAATAGAGTTTCTCCTTTAAAAGAAAATGCAAAAAAGCTAAGTAACTAACAATAAACTAATTAAACATTAAGATTTCACCAGTCTGAGTTCTTGGATGCAAACACTGAAAACCGGCAGTAGCTTATTAAGCAGAAAAGGAATGTATTCGAAGGATATCTGACAGTATACAAAAAGAAATGGCTGGAGAAAATGTAACTAAGGACAACTGTGCACCTGGCAGTATTCCCAAGACCACACCTCAGTACACTCAGGTTAAGAGGCCAATGCTGACCTCCCTGGACACTCTCCACCATCCCAGTGACTTGCAATTGTCTCTGCATCTTGAGTGACTCTCTCACTACTCAGCATACCTGGGAGAAGGGATGGGCCGGGCCTCTTCATATGCCCTGGGCGCCCTATTGAATAAGCAGAGAGAATATCTGCTTCTTTTGACTTTGGAAGTAGAAGGGGAATTTTTCCTCCACCTGGCTTTGGTATCCTCCAAGAGAGGAAGGATTTTGATGCCAGGCATCAAAAAATTATAAATTTCTATTACATTTAATCAATATTAATGAAGTCCATCTCTTTGACTTCCAAATATCATAATACATTTTTCATCCCATTTTCCCTTCTAAAGCAAAAATAAATGCTTCCATCTAACAAAATGTAGCACTCAGCGAAAGGAAAGCACACCCACATTGTCTTCAAGAGAAACCAACCCACAGGCTCATCACTCACCGAGTGCATCCAGCCGAAACCTTGGCCTCTAGCTGAGGTCCACTTCTGCACTTCAGCTAACAATTCTATCTGGCAAGACTGCAACTTATAATCAAAATTGTAAAGTTAACCACCAACAAACACCAAATATAGACTACTGAGGGAAGAATGGGAGATAAAAAGGAAATAAATATATTTGATAATGAAAAATATAAATACACACAAATCATAGCATATTGAGAAATACAGACTGAGGACATAGACTTTGTAACTACTCAGGAGGCTACTGCTGGGATTTAAGACCTGCTTTCTTTACTGCTCCTTCCATGGTCCCTCTGGTCCCAGTCACATCCCTCCCTGCTGCCACTGCAAACCAGCAGCTCTGTTTAACAGTCAGGATCAATTACACCAGCCAAAATTATACACCCCCTTTTCTGCATGTTTACCCTTTAGTGAAGAGCTTGAAATATCTGGGTATTGGTACACATTCTAATTCAATGGTATAACCATTATATCATTGAGTAAAAAGGTACTTCTGGCTGGGTGTGGTGGCTCACCCCTGTAACCCCAGTACTTTAGGAGGCTAAGGTGGGCGGATCACCAGGTCAGGAGTTTGAGACTAGTCTGGCCAACATTGTGAAACCCCATCTCTACTAAAGATACAAAAAAAAAAAAAAAAAAAAAAAAAAAATTAGCTGGGTGGCCAGGCGCAGTGGCTCAAGCATGTAATCCTAGCACTTCGGGAGGCCGAGGTGGGCGGATCACCAGGTCAAGAGATCGAGACCATCCTGGCCAACATACAAAAATTAGCTGGTGTGGTGGCGTGCGCCTGTAGTCCCAGCTACTTGGGAGGCTGAGGCAGGAGAATTGCTTGAACCCAGGAGGTGGAGGTTGCAGTGAGCCGAGATTGTGCCGCTGCACTCCAGCCTGGTGCCTGGTGACAGAGCGAGACTCTGTCTCAAAAAAAAAAAAAAAAATTAGCTGGGCATGGTGGTGCCTGCTTGTAATGCCAGCTACTCAGGAGGCTGAGGCAGGAGAAGCACTTGTACCCGGGAGGCAGAGGTTGCAGTGAGCCGAGATCGGGCCATTGCACTCCAGCCTGGGTGACAGGGTGAGACTCCGTCTCAAAGAAAAACAAAACACACACTTCATTAGAGACCAGAGCCCAGAGTCACAGGTACAAGAAGGAAGCTTTTGCTTGTGAGTCTTTCAATATCATTGTGATCAGTGTCCTGTATTTCCACTCTTGGTTTCAGATCTGTGTATTCTGCCTACAGGAGGCTCCATCGGCTTTCATTGTGGAAAGCACAGCTCTGCCTCCCACCTAAGAGGATTTAATGTGAGGAGCCTAAATAAATAAATAAAAAGGATTAAATAAAGGATGCAAAGAACCTATAGTCAACTGATAATATGATTAGAAGATGCATTTTAATTTCTCATATGAAATATTTATATGCAACAACATGCATACATTTTTTTTTTTTTTTGAGATGGAGTCTCCCTCTGTCACCAAGGCTGTAGTGCAGTGGCACGATCTTGGCTCACTGGAACCTCTGCCTCCTGGGTTCAAGCAATTCTCCTGCCTCAGCCTCCCAAGTAGCTGGGATTACAGGCATGTACCACCACACCCAGCTAATTTTGTATTTTTAGTAAAGTGAGGGTCACACCATGTTGGCCAGGCTGGTCTTGAACTCCTGACCTCATCATCCACCCACCTTGGCCTCCCAAAGTGCTGGGATTACAGGTGTGGGCTACTGCACCCTGCCCATGCATACTTTTTTGTTTTTATTTTTTTCTTTTGAGATAGGCTCTCACTCCATCACCCAGGCTGGAGTGCATGGCATGATCATGGCTCACTGCAGACTGGACCTCCCAGTCTTAAGCAATTCTCTCATCTCAGCCCTTTTAGTAGCTGGGACTATAGGTGTGTGATTTTTTTATTTCTCTTGTAATTGTTCTAATCATTTTCTTAATTCAAGTTGCCTGAAAACCACATCTCCCCAATGTGAGATCTGATATGGTGTGTGAGGGACCAGCATAGAGGAGTCTAGATGGAATGTGTGTATCTCAAAGTAGGGGATGAATGAGGGGGAGGAGTCAGAGAGCCCAACTTTGAACCCCAGAAGCCAAGTAGAAGCATTTGGAACCTCTCTGGTCACATCAGAAAATCAATATGAAGGCCAGGCGAGGTGGCTCACGCCTTTATTCCCAGCACTTTGGGAGGCTGAGGCGGGCAGATCACAAGGTCAAGAGATTGAGACCATCCTAGCCAACATAATTTCACCATATGGATCCGAGGAAGGCTGAGGCAGGAGAATCCCTTGAACCTAGGAGGTGGAGGTTGCAGTGAGCCGAGATTGCACCACTGCACTCCAGCCTGGGCAACAGAGCAAGACCCTGTCTCAAAAAAAAAAAAAAAAAATCAATATGAAGATCAGAAAACACGTCACCATGAGGTAGCTGGTGTGGTCCATTAAAGGAAACTATCCTGTCTCTTCTCCCAGATTAGAAACCAATCCCAGATGAAGGGCAGCTCAGACCCAACAGGTGAAAACAATGAGGCAGAAGCACTGAGGTGGTGCAGGGCAGGGAAAGAAAGCTAAAACAGACCCTGGCAAAAACACATGAGCCTCGTGAGGCTAAAGTTGAAAATTGCTGTCTGATATCCATTTGGTAATAGGACTTCTCCATGTTTTAACCAGGCACACAGCTGCCTAGCGAGAGAGACTGTATTGCAACCTCCCTTGCAGTTTGATGGGACCATGTGACTAAATTCTGGCCAACAGGATTGAGTGTCAATGTTGTGTGTGACTTCCAGGGCGCAATCCTAAAAGGAAGTTGTTTGTTGTTTGTGGTAAAGGGAGAATTATGGTCCCCACAAGACGCCCACCTCCAAATCTCCAGAACCTGTGAATATGTTTCATGAAATGGCAAAGGAAAAGTTGACAGAATTAAGGTCTTAATCAACTGACCTCGAGACAGGGAGAGGCTGCTGGGTTTTCCAGGTGGGCCCAGTGTAATCACAGGGTTCTTACAAGTGGAAGAGAAGGCAGGAAAGAGTCGGAGAGACAGCGGCACGGGAGGACTTGGCCTGACGTTGCTGGCTTTGAGCAGAGAGGAAGGGGCCGAGAGCTGAGGAAGGTAAGTTGCCCCTCGAAGCTAGAAAAAGCAAGGAAAGAGATTCTCCCTTAGAGCTCCCTGGAGAGAATACAACTATGCCAACACCTTGATTTTAACTCTGAATTGGACTTTTAACCTAAAGAACGATGAGATAAATTTCTGTCATTTAAAGCCACTACGGTTGTGGATATTTGTTACAACAACAAGAGGAAACAAAAATCACCCTCTGTTTGTTTCCCCCCACTTCAGTTGGGTGGGAATACGGTGAGCCAGCAATCCCCATCCAGATGAAGGCAATACTGTGAAACAAGATGGAAGAAACTTAGGTCCCTGGTTGATTGTACCTGTAAGGGTCCTAGCAGGAAACGGGACACTCCGGGGCAGTTCCATAAGGGGATTATTTACAAAGATACAGGCAGGGTGGATGAAAGCCAGAAAGGAGAGTATAGCATCCCAGAGCAGACAGGGGACATCCCCACCCTTGGTTTGAGGGAAAAAGTGAGAGGGTGACAACTGAATATTGAAGACAGACTGTGTAGGAGTGCCTCTTTTTTGCTTGTTTTGTTTTGTTTTTTGAGACGGAGTCTTGGAGTCTTACTCTGTCGCCGGGCTGGGGTTCAGTGACATGATCTCATGTCAACTGTAACCTCCGCCTCCTGGGTTCAAGTGATTCTCCTGCCACAGCCACCTGAAGAGCTGGTACTACAGGCATGAGCCACCATGCCCGGCTAATTTTTTGTGTTTTTAGTAGAGACAGCATTTCACCAGGATGGTCTCAATCTCCTGACCTCGTGATCCGCCCGCCTCAGCCTCCCAAAGTGCTGGAATTACAGGCATGAGCCACTGCACCCAGCCAGGAGGGCCTCTTAACAGGAGCTGTGATCTTTGAACAGAGGATGCAACCAGCCATGACAGCCCTGCAGAGGACATTGGGACATGGATACCCTGATGTCACTTTCCTCCCTGTTCAATCTCTTACTTGTGGCTCCCATTGGCTAAACCAAGGGCCTGGGGTGATGTTCCCCATGTAGATCAGCCTCCATAGGCACAGAGAAGGGGGCAAATAGATGTGGAGAGGTACAATGCCCTGTGGATTAAAACTGCATGTGTCTGACTCCTTTGGACTAATAAGCAGCTTAAGCTTGCAGGTAAAGAAAAGCACACCTCTCCTTAGGTGCCTATGACTTTGACCTCTGTTACAGCAGCTGAACCAGCATCCTCACTGGTATTTTTGTGCATACTCCAGCTCCTTGACAAACTGCTAAAACTGTCATTTATGCTCTGCTGCATGGGGACAGTGGACCAAGGATTAGGCAATAAATGCAAAGAGCATGGTTTGTCCCCTGCATGACCTTAGGCGATTCACAACCTGCCTGAATTTCATGTCCTCATTTCCTCCAGCTGTAAAATGCTAATAAATATACCTGGTCTCCCTCCCAGGGTTACAGAGCTAATTCCCAAGAAAGAGCTTTGAGAAGAGTGGGATATTACAGGAATCCTTCAAGACACCACTATGATTACACTGTGTAAGTTACACCTGTATTCTTCTAAACCATCGGTCCTGTGGTCCTGTCTGCTTTCAAATTGTTCTCTCTCCCAAACCTAACTTTTTCCTAAAGCTCTAGGGCTCCTTCCCTAGCCTCACTCAAACCCTTTTCTCGGAAGTTCTCGCTTGTATTGTCACTTGGCTCATACACCTTATCTAACCAGATAGCAAGTTTTATGAGGACTCACATTTGCACTTTAGAGAATGTAGCAGTGTGGAGCACTCTAAATAAATACTTGTTTACTTTACATATTAGTTCCATAAATTGACTCCAAATTGGCACAAGTCAGGCAGTCCTTAGGCCATCACTGGATTAAAATGTTTTCAACTGTAATATGAAACCAGTTTGCCATATGGCTCAGCCGCTCTGAAAATGTAATTGAGAACAATTTAAATCTTTACCTCAATATTTAGAGAAAATGTCACATGGGAACGGAATAATGCATAAGACAAAAATCCTTTTCCCATCTCTCCCACGCTCGATAACTAACACATCCAATAGCCACTATTACAAATCCTCCCGTACCTTTTGAAGCTCTTCCCCACTTAGGCCTGGCGCGGTGGCTCACACCTGTTATCCCAGCACTTTGGGAGCTGAGGCGGGCGGACCACCTGAGGTCAGGAGTTCGAGACCAGCCTGGCCAACAGGACAAAACCCAGTCTCTACTAAAAATACAAAAATTAGCCGGGCATGTGGTACACCTATAATCCCAGCTACTCAGGAGGCTGAGTCATGAGAATCACTTGAACCTGGGAGGCAGAGGTTGCAGTGAGCTGAGATAGGGTCACTGCACTCCAGCCTGGGTGACAGACTCCATCTCAAAAATAAAAGGGGGGTGCTGGGCATGGTGGCTCAAGCCTGTAATCCCAGCACTTTGGGAGGCCGAGGCAGGCAGATCACTTGAGGTCAAGAGTTCAAGACCATCCTGACCAAATGTAGTAAAACCCATATCTACTAAAAATACAAAAATTAGGCAGGTATGGTGGCACACACCTGTAATCTTAGCTACTCAGGAGGCTGAGGCAGGAGAATCTCTTGAACCCAGGAGGCAGAGATTGCAGTGAGCTGAGATCACACCACCACACTCCAGCCTGGGCAACAAGAACGAAACTCCATCTCAAAAAATAAATAACAATTTTTTTCAGTTGCTTTATGCTTCTAACCAACGTTCTTTCCCAGCCCTGAATTAGAGCAATGAAGAATTTGAAAGCTTTGGTGACCGCAGGTCTCTCAGGCCTTCTTCAGTATAAGCTTCAAGGCTTCTAGCAGCAGAGCTATCTTCTTACAGTTCACCAGGAGACGGTCCTCTGTTTTGTTCTTTCACCTTTTCTGCCCTCCACCCTCTGTTTCTTCGCTCCCCTTGAAAGAGAGCAAGAAAAAAAGCAATTTCTTTTTTCCTCTTGCAACATAAAACAGCCTAGGTAGGATTTCTCTTAACACCTGTTCATCCATCAGCACCTAGCTTTTCTCTTCTGAAGAACTTGAACCTACATATAATCTTTATCTTTACTCATTACATGTTAAAAGTGGCCACTCTGGAAGGTTTCGCCCTCCCTAACAACCTGCCTCTGATTCAGCCTGCCAGCTGAACAAGCTTTCAGTGACACAAAGCAAGCTTGCCACAACATGTATTACACATATTGAATCAGAACGTACCGAGTTTTTGAGCAGAGATACAGTGTTTTCTTCATATTCCCATAAATTCTGTGACTCCAAAGTTAAATGTCTAAGATTCGTAGCAGTATCTGACATAGTTCCACACACAACCATGGCTCGCTTTGATGGCAAACACCAAAACTAGGTTGGAGGTTGGCTGCATTTCATCTCACATTCACTAGGTGGCAACAGATTAAGTGTGCTGTATTTCAAAATTCTCTCCGTCATCCCAACATGTCACCAAGAACTAACATCTAATCCTTAGTACTGTTATTTCCTTACAGTGAAGACTTTGAAATATTTAGTCTATAAAACGTTCATAGTGAAAAAAAATCTTAAAATCTAGTAGCTGAAGATACTACCTCTGATGCAGAAAGATATAAAATGACTGTCAGAGGCTGGGCACAGTGGCTCACACCTGTAATCCCAGCACTTTGGGAGGCCGAGGCAGGCGGATCACGAGGTCAAGAGATCAAGACCATCCTGGCCAACATGGTGAAACCCCATCTCTACTAAAAATACAAAAACTTAGCTTGGTGTGGTGGCAGGCACCTTTAATCCCAGCTACTTGGGAAGTTGAGGCAGGAGAACCCCTTGAACCCAGGAGGCAAATGTTGCAGTGAGCCGAGATCACACCACTGCACTCCGGCCTGGTGATAGAGTGAGACTCAGTCTCAAACAAAACAAAACAAACAAACAAAATGGCTGTCAGAAAACTACTAGATACAACTGGGTTAATTTTTAGAGACATTGGATGCAGTTATCAACTCTCACATATGATTTTCTCACTCATGTTGCCTCTCATTCAGGAAAGAGGTTTAAAAAATTCCAGAATAGGCCAGGTTCGGCGGTTCATGCCTGTAATCCTAGCACTTTGGGAGACCGCGGCAGGTGGATCACTTGAGGCCAGGAGTTTGCGACCAACCTGGCCGATATGGTGAAACCCCATCTCTACTGAAAATACAAAAATTAGCTGGGCGTGGTGGCATGTGCCTGTAATACCAGCTACTCGGGAGGCTGAGGCAGGAGAATTGCTTGAACCTGGGAGGCAGAGGTTGCAGTGAGCCGAGATTGCACCCTTGCACTCCAGCCTGGGTGACAAGAGTGAGACTCAGTCTCAAAAACAAAGAAAAGGACAAAGCTAACCAAATAGAAATACTTTATCTTTGAAATGTTATTGAATAAAAATATATAATTTGGGGGGAGTAGTATATCTTTTGAGATTAGCCAATTAAGCAAACATACAGTTATAGCTATTAAACACATTTAATAGGATTGTTTTAAGCATCTTCAAAACTTCCCATGCTGTTTTTACAAATAGGACTACATGTAAAAATAACAAAGTAGGCTAAATTGTAGGTGTTAAGCTTGATATTATCAAATGTATTTAGTCAACAAAAATTTATTTGATTATATAGGAAAGCCAAAAATAAACTATTGAGTAAATACTTGGTTGGAAACACTAGTTTTATGTGATATACAACTAATGTCTAGGACTTCGTAATAACCTAAACAGAAATCCAGATTACTACATCTGTTAAAGTGAATATCCAATTTAAGTCAAATTTTTCTCTTGAATCTTAGTTTACTGAGCCAATTAAAGGTGTTGCCTTACTGCGAACTTTCTAGAAAGGATTAGAAATGAAAGTTAAATAGAGCCTGAAAATTTAACAGCCAAACCATTGTTTGAGAATTCCTAAGATTCGTACCATAGGAAGAAGCTCAAAGCTTGGGAAAGCTGTATAAACATTCCATATCTAAAGACAAACACTGGGATCTTTATGACATTCAGGTTTAGCTTTGTGTTAGACACAGTGCATTGTGACTCATCTAGGGACGACAAAACATGGATGGAAAAGATCAAGTATTCAGGATTAAGAGAACAACTACTTTTACTTGGAAACAAGGAAGCTAACATTTTTTACAGTTCAATGTAAAGAAGCCAACCTATTTAGATATGACTGCTAGGGTGTCTTAAATGAGAATTTTTCCTTTTAAAAATCTCAGTTCTAGGCCAGGCACAGTGGCTCACATCTGTAATCCTGACACTTTGAAAGGCCGAGACTAATGGATTGCTTGAGTTTGAGACCAGCCTGGCCAACATGGTGAAACCATGCCTCTACAAAAATGGAAAGATTAGCCAGGCATGGTGGCTCACACCAGTGGTCCCAACTACTCAGGAGGTTGAGGTAAGAGGATCAGTTCAGCATGGAAGGCAGAGGTTGTAGTGAGCTGAGATCACCCCACTGCACTCTAGGCTTAGTGACAGAGCAAGACCTTGTCTTAAAAAAAAAAAAAAAAAAAAAAAAAGATCCCAGTTCTAGTCTTCAGTCCTTCAAACTGCCATCATACATTTTATACAGCAAATATATAGAAATGTCTATACTAAATTTTCTCTTTAAACTCAATTTTCTTTTAACCCACTTTGGGGAGATGAATAATACATAGACAGTTTTAAAGATTTAAACATTTACGTAAACATTTCTCTGTAAGGAAAAAAAAAAACCCAACTCTCTCAACTCTTAACACAGCTAAACATATTTTGATTAGAACATGTGAGCCAAGGAAGTGGCTAACAAAAATTAATCACGGCTACTGTAACACTGCATCCAAACCCAAACAGACCATAACACTTCCTACTCAACTCACACGAACTCCAGAAAGCACCTGTATATTTTATAGAATATCAGCAAGCTTGATTTATTTTTCCCAGTTTTTGCTGGCCAGAAGACACAGACTCTTTTCTTGGGGATATGAACATTGCCCAACGTAAAAGATCACTACCGAAAATACATTCACAGGAAACTATCTTAATTTTTTAAATTTTACACAGACCTTAGCTGCCTATAACTTTGGAATATTTTATTAGAACAAGGGCTATATGTGTTCATGATAGAGAAAAATTATAAAAGAAGAAACAGCTATTTAATATTTTGAGCTATATAAATAATGTCTGGGTTGCCCTTTTTAATTCCTCAAAAATTATGATATACATACATTTTTGTCATTGGAGCCTACCCCCCCATACTCCCAGCCTCCGCAACCACACATACCCATTTATATCATAGAACTAGGTACCATCTTTGTAGGCACCTGTTTGACTCTGTTGTGTGGGCCCAGCATGATTATTTTATCTAGTCCCCTACTTATGGTCATTTGGATTTTTTCCACTTTTTTGCTGTAAACAATATTGTAAACGCCTTTCTGTGCATAATTTGGCATGTTTTCCCCAATCACAATCAAAGTTATGTATGTTTTAAACATTAATACATATTTCAGACTGCCCTCCAGAAAGGGACAATTTTACCTTTCCAATTATAGTTTATGCTAGTGTCCTCATGAGCCTCATTACAGACGAGATGACTAAGACTTGTAGACTTACTCTGACTTACGATTATGTGGTCGCCACCTTGAGCCTCTAAAGCCCTCATGGGGATGATGGTCACTTCATCACAGTAGAAAGCAATCACTGAACACATTTATGTGGAATTCATACTCTATGTATTAATACATCACGCATCTAAATCAGAGCAGACTGCTCACTTTTCTGTATTTCCTACCAAATAAAATGAAACATGCGATATGCTCTTTTTCTTTCTTTTTTTTTCTTTTTCTTTTTTTTTTTTTTTTTTTGTGACGGAGTCTTGCTTTGTAGCCCAGGCTGGAGAATTCCTAAGATTCGTACCATGGGTAGTGCAACCTCGACTCACTGCAGCCTCTGCCTCCTGGGTTCATGTAATTCTCCTGTCTCAGCCTCCCAAGTAGGTGGGATTACAGGTGCACACCACACACCCAGCTAATTTTTTTGTATTTTTAGTGGAGACAGGTTTTCATCATGTTGGCCAGGATGGTCTCGATCTCCTGACCTTGTGATCCACTGGCCTCAGCCTCCCAAAGTGCTGGGATTATAGGTGTGAGCCACTGGCCCAGCCTGTGATATGCTCTTTAAAGAACTAATGCATATTGGCTATGGCTCACTGCGACTAGAGAATTCTCTGTGAATTATTTCTCCCCAAAAAGCACAAGAGGCATAGTCCCAGGCATTTATTCCGTCATTCCTAAATGTGCTTGACAAATATCTGACACCTTCCAGGTGCCAGCTCTGTGTGTAGTGCTGAGAAAATGAAGATGCTCTCAAGGCACTTGCAATTTGGCACATAAGAAAATTACATTCCTACACTAACCACTTATTTGATGAATACTCTTCACTCACATACAATGTGCTCTGAGATGTGCTAGTGCTGGGAACACAACAGTGACTGCGAGAGGTGGGGTGCCTGGCCTCATGGCACATCTGTTCTAGAATAATCTAGAAAGATCCTCTCCAATAAGCATGTGTCCATATAGTGTGCCTGGGCAGGGGGGGCTGAAAGGGCTCCACATGTGAACTGCCATCAGAGCTGGGCTTTGAACATCTTGTAAACATTGGCTTGGCAGACAAGGAGAAAGCATTCCAGATAGAAGGAGCTGTAGCGGCCGAAAAATTGGGTTTGGTTTTTACAAATGGGGACTATATTGAGGGTAGTGGGGGAGGCTGATTATGTAAGGGCCAGAATGCTGACTAAGAGCCTATATGCTGACTAAGGCATGTGAACTTTGTACTTGTTTCACAGATAAGGAAACTGAAGCACACAGAGGTGATGTAACTCACCCATAGTTCCCATTTAAGATCTTGCCTTGTCGTTCAGTAAATTCGTTGGCGACTGAATAAATGGTGAATTTTAATTCTATAGACCTTTACACTTGTATTTCAAAGAAACAACCCAGACTTAATCAACATTTATAGTCTACTTTCTTCAAGGTATAACAAACATTTATACTTCAAAACAGATTTTTTAGGCCGGGCGCGGTGGTTCAAGCCTGTAATCCCAGCACTTTGGGAGCCCGAGGCGGGTGGATCACGAGGTCAAGAGATCGAGACCATCCTGCTCAACAAGGTGAAACCTCGTCTCTACTAAAAACACAAAAATTAGCTGGGCATGATGGTGCGTGCCTGTAGTCCCAGCTACTCGGGAGGCTGAGGCAGGAGAATTGCTTGAACCCAGGAGGCGGAGGTTGCGGTGAGCCGAGATCGTGCCATTGCACTCCAGTCTGGGCAACAACAGCGAAACTCCGTCTCAAAACAAACAAAAAACACCAGATTTTTTGTTAGAATTTTTATGTTTGTGTTTAATTATACCAGTTATAGACAAATACATTCTCCTTGTTTAAAAAAATACAGGTGGCTGGGCATGGTGGCTTATGCCTATAATCCCAGCACTTGGGGAGGCCGAGGTGGGTAGATCAAAAGGTCAGGAGTTCAAGACCAGCCTGGCCAATGTGGTTAAACCCCATCTCTATTAAAAAAAAACAAACAAACAAACAGGTAAGGCAAAAGTCCCCTTTAACCCCCACCCCAAATACAGTCCCTGTATCTTCCCCTAAACTACCTCCTGTTATTTGCTATGCCTCCTTCTAGAATTTTATTCATACGTGTTTATACGAACATGTGTTTATATTTTGTTTAAAGAAAATTAGAATTTATGTTTTTCAACACTTATTTTACCAATAGCATATACATTTAAGACATAAACAATGATTAGTAAGCAGCAGTGCTTGGCCTATAATTGGTCTCCAGAATTGCTTGCTAAAGAATGGGAGTTATGTCGCTGATAAGGCTTTTAAGGTACTAATTAGGAAGATGGGTGGAGCTGCCACAGTCAAAGGTCAACTAAATAATGGTGTCTATCACCAACGGGATTAAAAGTCCTCTGGGTAGACGACTGAATTGTCAAACCCATAGTTCATGATTTCCAAATAGGATCAGTGAGAAATCATTTAGTCCCAGATCCTTATTAGATTGGAGGCTAACATTGGCATTTCATTAGCCATGCTGCAGAGAACAAACACATCCTACAACCTCTTTGCCTGGCAAACAGCCCAATATTTGAAATAGAACCTAATCCTGGAGTGAGGCCAAGTGCTGACTTGTTTCTGATGTGATAAAAACGCAGCACTCAGCTCTGGGTGGGCTGGCCTTCATAAATCTGATTAGCAGCCTTAGTAGCAGCAAGCACAGCAGCTATGATGAAATAAATGCTCTCTTTCCAGAAGAGCAGGCTTTTTCTTTTAGAGGAGCTGCAGTTGTAGAGTTAATTAATCTAGAAGGCCAAGGGCATTATGGTTGGCGAGAGGAGGCAAGACCACTTCTATGTGAGAGAGGAGATGCCTTTAACTGGCATTTTTATCACTTCCGAAATGTGCTCATAGCAAAGATCCATCTTACCCATCTTCCCAAGGTAAAAATACTGGATTGGAAATTAGGATTTACTTTCTCTGAGCCATGAATAGTAGTATAATGTTTAACTTGCTAATTGAATTGTTTCCTAGATTACCCTAGGTAATAATTAACAACCCAGAACTATGAGATAGTCTAATCTACTTTGTTGCTACAAACCTATCACTCTGAGCTTCTCATACAAAGATAATGCCTGAACCTTACTAGCTTCAAAATATAGGTGAAATAAGCAGCATTTTTTCATGTAGAAAGCATTTCCTGAGTACTATGTACCAGGCACAGGACGAGGAATTCACAGGGAGGTGTGGTGGGAATTTCAGGGACTCACTGAAAGCAGAACTTGACCTTTCAAAGAAAGACAGAGCCTAGATAAAAGGCAGAGTAAAGGAAGACTAACAAATGAAAATTTTGGAAGATAGTCTTTTTATTTTCCCCCCAGATTTTACTGAATTTCAGTGTCTTTAAAAGCTGGGTAAAGTACCATCAGCTGTAATAAAATTTTCAAAATAATCTTTAAAATACAGTTTCAGATGGATTCCTGTAAGAGATGAAATAAGTTTTAATTAGGAAAAGTTTTTCTGAAATTGAATAAGTATCTCCCACTAAGTGTTATCTGTCTACTCAATTTGACATCAGCGGTTTTCAATAAACATGGTGATTCACTCATGAATGGAGGTAAAGATTGCTGTGCCAGAAAGTAAAGCTTGGGTTCATGATGACTAGTATTCAAGCCTTAAGGTATTTACTTGACTACATTTAAGTTACTCTTATTATGGATCTGATAAAACTTTCTTTAACAGATCCTTCCTATGGCCCTCTAGCACTAACTCAGACATGAATCTCTCTCTTACTCATTTTTAAATTGCCAGGTTAGCAACCAGGTGCCAAAATCCATAAACAAACAAGAGTGAACCGAGAAAAACTTGCCCCATTTAGGCATACCTGTTAAATATAGATTCAAACTTTTTTAAAAATGTTTGGAATTTGTGGGCCTAGATGGGCAGAAATAAAGCAGCACCCTATCTTCCATTGGATCCTGCCACCTTCTTGGGAGGTGAAATGCAGTGGGTATGCAGCCTTGCAGAAAGCCTGAAAAGAGCCTGAATGAGGCTTTCTTGCACTTATTTTAGTGAATGTCTTCAAACAAATAAAGATTTGAGTGCTCTCATTGGTGATCTCTTTTGAGACATTTAAGAATAAGCAAATGACCATTTTCTTTTCTTTATTTTTTTGAGATGAAGTCTCGCTCTGTAGCCCAAGTTGAAGTGCAGTGGCCTATCTCGGATCATTGCAACCTCTACCTCCAGGGCTCAAGTGATTCTCCTCATGCCTCAGCCTCCCGAGTAGTTGGGACTACAGGCGCAGGCCACCACGCCCAACTAATTTTTTGTATTTAACTGGAGATCGGATTTCACCATGTTGCCCAGGGTGGTCTTGAACTCCAGAGCTCAGGCCATCTGCGTGCCTTGGCCTCCCAATGCAATGCCAAACTACAGTGTTTATTATATGGTCCGAGGCTTAAACTGCTGTGACTCCCTGCCTAGTTTCTGGCCCTGATGGTTTTCCTATTATAGATGGAAGCAATAATGTCCCCTGTGTGTTCCCTTAACAGTTATAAAGAAGGTTACTCAATTTTATTCATCCAACAAGCAGATATTGAGTGTCTATAATATACTAGAAACTCTGCTACCTGATGGGAATACAAAGTCTAATGAAAGACAGCCTCTGCCCTCAAAGAGCTTCTGGGAACAAGGACAATAAAACAAAACTACAAATTACTATTCTATATATATATGTATTCTATATATATAAAAATACATATATATATTATATGTATATGTGAAATACAGCATGACATTTGACCTGAATCTTACTAGTCATTTGAATTTATTGAATCTCTCAAAATGCATTTAAATCTAATTTTCAAAGGAGAAAAATCTAGTATTTTTCATCAGAACAATGTTATATAAAGAGTCACATTTCAGGGCCCAAAGACTGAAGTCTAGAATGTAATATCCTTGTTGTTTTACCATCAATCAGGATTTCAAGGAGACACACATGGTATTCTAAGGCTGTGTGAAAGTTAAGGTGACCTTGAAAACAGTTCTTGTTTTGTTTTTCAGACGAAAATAATAAATGCCACAGGGAGATAACTGTCACACATTCTTTGAGACAGAACAGCCAACAATTTGGAATCCCATCTGCCATTTAAACTGCTGCAGAATTATCTGGTAAAGACTGCTTTATCTGAAGCAGGTAGTGCCAGGTTAGTACAAATATCAGGCAAGAGAGAGTTGTGTCGGCAGCAAGAGTGAAGCCCTGAACAGGCTTACTAACAGAAGAGGTTCATTCCTCCGAGACTTGTAACATCTTCAGAAATGAGGGGAAATGGTATGAAATACAATAGACAAGAGGAATTTGAGTGAAACTTGGAAGTATTCTTAAAATCAAGTCCAGTGGTGGTATTGTTTTCTCTCTTTGGCTAGAAATTAATACTAAAGTAGAAAAAAGTGGACATTTAAGATTTAAGGAAGTTTTGTTTTTTTTGTTTTTTTTTTTTGAGACAGAGTTTCACTCTTGTTACCCAGGCTGGAGTGCAATGGCGCGATCTCGGCTCACCGCAACCTCCGCCTCCCGGGTTCAGGCAATTCTCCTGCCTCAGCCTCCCAAGCAGCTGGGACTACAGGCACGTGCCACCATGCCCAGCTAATTTTTTGTATTTTTAGTAGAGATGGGGTTTCACCATGTTGATCAGGATGGTCTCGATATCTTGACCTCATGATCCACCCGCCTCAGCCTCCCAAAGTGCTGGGATTACAGGCTTGAGCCACCGCGCCCGGCCAATTTAAGGAAGTTTTTTAAACATGGAGACTAGTCTTCGTTTACTTTCATTCAAGAAACACTGAGCATCTGAAGTGTGCCTCATTTTATGCAAGGCAACATGAATGCAAAAAGGAATGTTACACAATGCTTGTCCTTGTCTCGCTGTCTGTTGGGGGAGATAAGGGCATAAACAAATAGTTACAGCATTATGTTATATATGCTGTTACAGGCTTTTACAAGGACGAGGAGAGAGAGGCTTATGTAGAAAGTCATGTCTAAGAGGAGTCTTCAAAGATGTGCAGTAGTTTACTAAGTTGATGAGGTCAAGGAGGACCCATGCAGTGACAGGAAAGTCAGGGAGGAATAAAGTATGTCATGCACAGGAAGGAGCAGAGGGCAGCCACTGAAGGCTTTTGAATAAGGGAATGACATGATCAAGGCTGTGACTCTGAAAAATCCTTCTGCAGGTATCAGAAAGGATTAGACTGAAGAAGGGAAGAATCTGGAAGTAAGAACACCTGTCAGGGGGCTCTGGCAGGTATTCAGCCCAGACTGAACTGTAAGGGAGGGCAATGAGGTTGGAACAAGGGGACATGCTGGCTAGTTGCTAGGAAAGTAGAAATGACAGTGGTGATGGGGAGGGGAGGGAATGAAGGAGCGGGAGGCGTCCAAGATTCCAAGGCTAGCCTGGCTTCATGGGTGTGTGATTTGTGCAATTGCACAGCCCCCTACTCCACTAAGGAGAGTCCCATGCTAGGTGTAATGCTCTTTCACTGTCTTTACATTAATAAAACAGAGGGGCTCCACATTTGTATCCTGCTAATCATGCAGCCAGTCCTATTCCCAGGTCTCTGTCTTGAGCTAAGGGATGAATTATTGTGCCAATAATTGAAATGGGAAACAGAAGAAAGAACACATTTTGTTCTAGGAGAGGTGGGAGGAGAGATTTCAGTTTTGCCACAGATGAACTTAATGTACCTATGGGTCATCAAAGTAGAGATATTCAATGGCCTGTTAGAAATTGGATGTGAAATCCAAGCAAGGTACAAGCTCGAGATATGGGAATTGGGGGTTGTGCAGAGTCCAAGTGGTGCACCCCCGGATATGGATGAGTAGAAGGAGCAGAAAAGAGAGACAAAACCTTTGGTACCACCACTGTTTAAGGAATCAGAAAAGGGCAAGATAGATGGGAGAGGAGGGGTCAAAGTCTTGTGGGAAAATTCTGGAATTGTGTCCTGGAAGCTAAGGAGAAAGGAGTCTCAAGAAGCAGGGTGTGATCATCTGAAGCATAAGCCACAAAGAGATCAAATAAGATCACAGTGGGAAAATGTTCACTGCATTCAGCAATTAGAAAGTCAAGGGCAGTTGTCAAAAACAGTGGTGGAGATGGAAGCCATGCTGTAATGGAATGGAGGAGGAGCTTGGGGAAAGCAGAGAATAAGTGCAAACTACAATTTCAAGAACCTGAGCTATAAAGCCAAAGGAAGGAGAGGGTATGTAGGGTCTTTATCCTTCATTCCAGCCACATTTGCCTAGAGCAGGAACATGGAATCAAAGCTCAAGCTTTGGTTGAGCAAACTCTGAGATTTGCTCAATCCCTCTTTTGGCTTCACAGCTCAGATTCTTGAAAGTATAGTTTGTACTTACTCTTCTGCTTTCCCCAAGCTCTTCCTCCATTCCATTGCAGTATGGCTTCCATCTCCACCACTGTTCTTGGTGAACTGCCCTTGACTGACTGACTGACTGACTGATTTATTTATTTGACCAAGTCCCACTCTTGTTGCCCAGGCTGGAGTGCAATGGCACGATCTCGGCTCACTGCAACCTCCGCCTTCCAGGTTCAAGCGATTCTCCTGCCTCAGCCTCCCAAGTAGCTTGGATTACAGGAGCTGCCAACACACCCAGCTAATTTTTGTGTTTTTAGTAGAGATGGGATTTCACCATGTTGGCCAGGCTGGTCTTGAACTCCTGACCTCAGGCAATCTGCCAGCCTCAGCCTCCCAAAGTGCTGGAATTACAGGTGTGAACCACCATGCCTGGCCACCCTTGACTTTCTTTTTTTTTTTTTTTTTTATATTTTTTGAGACGGAGTTTCACTTTTGTTACCCAGGCTGGAGTGCAATGGCGTGATCTCGGCTCACCGCAACCTCCGCCTCCCGGGTTCAGGCAATTCTCCTGCCTCAGCCTCCTTAGTAGCTGGGATTACAGGCACGTGCCACCATGCCCAGCTAATTTTTTGTATTTTTTTAGTAGAGACGGGGTTTCACCATGTTGACCAGGATGGTCTCGATCTCTTGACCTCGTGATCTACCCGCCTCGGCCTCCCAAAGTGCTGGGATTACAGGCTTGAGCCACCGCGCCCGGCCCACCCTTGACTTTCTAACTGCTGAATGCAATGGACATTTTCTCACTGTGATCTTATTTGATCTCCTTCTTGAAACTCCTTTTTCCTTAGCTCAATCTTTGATTCCATGAGCAAATCTCCAGAGCTCAAGCTTTGATTCCATGCAATGCAGGGTTTGTGTTGTTTTTGCTTTTTTTTTTTTTTTTTTTTTTGAGATGGAGTTTTGCTCTTGTTGCCCAGGCCAGAGTGCAGTGGCATAATTTAGGCTCACTGCAACCTCCACCTTGCAGGTTCAAGTGATCCTCCTGCCTCAGCCTCCTGAGTAGCTGGGATTACAGGCATCTGCCATCACACCCAGCTAATTTTTGCATTTTTAGTAGAGATGGGATTTCCCCATGTTGGCCAGGCTGGTCTCGAACTCCTAACTTCAGGCAATCTGCCAGCCTCAGCCTCCCAAAGTGTTGGGATTATAAGTGTGAGCAACCCTAACCAGCCGCCCTTGACTTTCTAATTGCTGAATGCAATGGACATTTTCCCATTGTGATCTTATTTGATCTCTTTGTGGCTTATGCTTCAGATCTCCGTCTTGAGACTTGTTTCTCCTTAGCTCAATCATTAATTCCATGAACAAATCTCCAAAGCTCAAGCTTTGATTTCATGCAGTGCAGCGTTAGTGTTTTTACTTAAAACAGGATGAGACTGAGCAGGTTTGTATGTGAGAGCACTGCACTTAGTAGATGAGTGGAGGGCACACTTCTAGGAGAGAAGCACAGAAGATAAAAGTGGGAAGGGAGGTGGACAAATTCATAGATGAAGTGGTCAGAAGGTGTTATACACACTCCCCCCGACCCTGTATATATATATATGAGCAATTTCTTTTTTTCTGAGACGGAGTTTCACTCTTGTTGCCCAGGCTGGAGTGCAATGGTGCAATCTCGACTCACAGCAAACCCACCTCCCGGGTTCAAGCGATTATCCTGCCTCAGCCGCCCAAGTAGCTGGGATTACAGGCATGCGCCACCAGGCCCAGCTAATTTTGTATTTTTAGTAGAGACAGGGTTTATCCATTTTGGTCAGGTTGGTCTTGAACCCCTGACCTCAGGTAATCCACCCATTTCAGTCTCCCAAAGTGCCGGGATTACAGGCATGAGCCACTATGCTCAGCCCACAAATTTTAAAAAACTGAATTCTCTCAGTAGTGTTCAATTTACTACTGCGAATGAGGTGATCAGGAGAGCAGGCAGGCTTCTGAACAGAGTTGAAGGTGAGTGACCTTTTGCAAGGGGAGAGGACACTGACCAGGGACAGGTAGCAAGGAGGTCTGGGCTGCTGTGAGCACAGAGGCTCTGCTCAAGAAAGGGAGCTGAAAGATGCTTGCAATGTATGCACATGAAAATACAAAGCTCTGGCCCAGGGTATTAAAAGCTCAACAGGAAGAAAAGACATTTGCCTTTTAATATTTTTCTTTTAATTAAGGCCTTAGACCCTCCATTGCAATTCTATAGCCTCCTAACAGCAAGGGCTTTCTCAGGCTACCCAGCCAGCGCAGAGGATCCTAAGCGTCAGCAGAGGCAAAACCTCCCCTGGCCGTAATAGGGCAGGTACTGATGTGTTGAATAATTAATGGCTCACCTAGACCCCCCCAGGCTCCTGCCTCCCTCAGACTCCTGCTTACAAGCTCGTTAAGCAGCTGACTCTATGGTCTAATGATTAAACTCTTCTGGGCCTTAGTTCGTTGCAGCTAAGTTAAAAACTGACCAGCTAGCCGCTTAAACCCTTCTCCCTGAGATGAATGGAAAACAAGCCAAGTCTCCTGACCTATCAACTAACTAGACTCCCTAAATTGCGACCACGTTTGCCCTGAGCAGGACTGCAAACTTTGACTCTGTCCGTTGCAAAGGGCAGCAGAATGGGTGGTGGGTTCCCGTCCCCAACCTCTTTTCCCTCCCCGACCCCAGAAGATGGTGAGCTGCTATGTACCAATTTCACCAGGCAGGTCACACTGTGTTGTTAAAGACCCTTCATTAGAGGCCCTCTCCCCACTTCACCATTTGCACACCGTGAAGAATCCACGAAATGCGTTGTGGGGAAGTGCCTTTCATGAGAGATTTCCACTTCCTGGCTGTGTCAACTCTTCCACGGTGAGATGGGCAAGGGAGTCAGTAACAATAAAAGTGTCATTTTTCCCTGAGCTAAAGCCATCATCTGGATACAGGTAGGAAGTCGTTTTTTGTTTTATTTTGAGACGTAGTTTTGCTCTTGTCCTCCAGGCTGCAGTGCAATAGCGCGATCTTGGCTCACTGCAACTTCCTTCTCCCAGGTTCAAGCGATTCTTCTGCCTCGGCCTCCCGAGCAGCTGGGATTACAGGCGCCCGCCACCTCGCCCAGCTAATTTTTAGTAGAGACGGGTTTTCACCATGTTGGAAATAGATTTTTTTTAAAAAACAGAACTAGACGTTCAATTCGATGCCGTGACCACCTGCGTAGCAGGGACTCCAGGTGGGTCCTGAATAAATGTGTGCGCAAAGAATTGCATGGCGCACAGCGCTTTCCCTCCTTCCTAGGAAGACACTGTAGATGTCGCGCCAATCTCAAGCTCTTGGATATTAGGGGCGGAGAGAAAGGGTCACTTTCTAAAGAACAAACTCGACAGGTCGATCGTGTTTCTAAAGGGTTAACCCGCCTTCCCCAAGCGCGCGGCACAAGAGTTTTAGCCCTGGGCATTTTTGGTGACTCACTTCTTGTGAACGTAAATGCGCGAGTCCGCGGTAGGTCCCGCCAGCCCCCTGGCTGGGCGACCTAAACACCCACCTCGAAGACGCCCCCCCCGCGCTGGCCGTCCCCCGGCTCGCAGCTCTGGAACGCGTACCCCGGGGCGCACCCGCGCTGGGACCGGTGAGCGTCCCAGCCCCGCAGCGATCGCAGACTCGGCTTTCAAACAAAAGAGGCGCCCCCGGGGGGGTGGGACCGGGACCTAACCCGGTCCTCGCGGAGTTGTGGCAGCCCGCCGCCCGCCCCTTCAGCTCTCCGTGTGCGCATGAGCAGAGGCACCTCCCTCGGTTCCTCCCAAGGCTAAACTTTCTAATTCCCTTCTTTGGGATCCCGGGCTGCGAGGAGCCGGGCGAGCGCTCGCGTCCCCGGGTGAGGAGAACAAAGTGGCAGCGCGATTTTTCCCCCTTCTCAGCCACCCCCCGCTTCCGTGGGAGCGGCAGGAAATGGAAGGGCCCTTCTCCTCTCTCTGAACATTTGCCTTTCCCCCCCACCTCCTTTCCACCTCTCCAGAAAAGAAGACGGGAAGAAAGGGCAGGCGGCTCGGCTGGCGTCTTCCCTGCTCTTCTGCGTGTCCCCTTGGCTGCAGGGAGCCGGCATGGGGCTGCTCCAGGTGTTCGCTTTCAGTTTCTTAGGTAATTCCGTGGAAAGGGTACGGGGAAGGGGATGGACTTGGGCATGGGGAAGAAAAGCTAAAAAGCTGCTTGCTCACCTTCGAGGGAGCCTGGGGGCTTGGGAGAAGGACTGGATGGAATTGACGCCCCTGGGATTAAACGCCACCGCCCTTGCCTCCGCGGTGGCTGGCGACGGCGCTCGCAGAGCTCCGCGGACCTGCATTCCCCAGGGCCCTGCGCCCAAGCCCCGGCCCCTGCGGGCTCCCGCGGTCGGTTCACCCTGGGTTTCCCTGGGGGTAGCGGTGCTGACCGAGGAGGGCTCTCCAAAAATGCATTTCCCAGAAAAGTGCTTGAGCTGACCGGAGGCTTCATCCTGGGAACTGATTGGGGCCATGTGGCTTTGATTAACCATCTCTATTTGTCTCTGGATGGTACCAGAAACAGCTGGACCTGGCGCTTCCCTGGAATGGTGAAGCCTTGAAACCACTCCAGAGACCCAGGGACTGTCCTTGGCCCCCACTAGCTCCGGGAAGCGGCGTCCACCGCAAGCCCCAGCGCCTCGCCCCCAGCTAAGCGCCGGTGACCCTTGCGCGTGCACACTACACGCACTCTCGCGCCCCGTGCTCACAGATTTCCACGCTCACCGAGGATGCGCGGGCTGCCGCGTGCACGCGGGTTCACACGCGCGTGGGTGTGTGGCGCTTGGAGGGGGGTGTCGGCACCCCTGCGCCCGGCTCCAAGCACGTCGAAGTGGCGAGTCTACATATCCATCCTTCGTCGGGGGAGATGCTCCCCGGGGCTGATCAGGGTGGGCGCGAGCGTAGGTGGGTTTTCCGGGAGGGAGGTTCTCTCTGCTGGACAGACCTGATGACGTGTGTGGGTTTCTTTCAGTGCTCTCCTCCTTTGAGTCCCTGCCTTCCCGGCCTCTCCTGCGCTCACCTCTCCATTGTCTTTTCTGTGCATTTTGCTTTCTTCCGAATGGACTGTCCTCTCTCCGCACCCGTGCCCCCGCCCTTGCTTATTCGTTTTGTTCCGGCTCCACACCCTGCTGGTGTCCCCCCCAACCCTGTCGCCTGTCATTCCCGCAGCCCTGTGCGGAGCCGGAGTGCGAGTGCGCGCTCAAGAACCCGAGTTCAGCTACGGCTGCGCGGAAGGCAGCTGCTACCCCGCCACAGGGGACCTTCTCATCGGCAGATCACAGAGACTTTCGGTGACTTCGACGTGCGGGCTGCACAAGCCAGAGCCCTACTGTATCGTCAGCCACCTGCAGGTGAGGGCTGAGAGCGCGGTTCGAGGCTATGCTAGCGCCTCCTCCCGTCCAGACCTAGGGGCAAGCCCTGGGGACTCCGCATCCTGCCAGCAATCCAGAGAGGAAGCACAGCCAGCCGGGGAGTCCCGGTGTTAGGCTGGTAGCTCTCACCCTTTTGCTCCATCTCAGTTTGCACAGTTGCATCCGCCAAACATTTCCTGCTGGCGCGGTCAGTATGTAAAGGCAGGACTGACGACAGACCTGGCTGCCCCGACAAGCCAGGGCCGCCAAAGGCTTGATTAAAAAAAAAAAAAAAAATCTTTGGTTTTGGAAGTGTGCATTAAAGGTGATTTATACTCTCTTTAAAACCCTTGGGTTTTTCCTCCCCGCACCTCCCACTTGAGTAAAAAGTATTCCAGCACTGACAGGCGTCTTGCAAGGTGATTCTAATCACAGAACTAACTCGTTTTCCTCTCCTCAGGTGGTGCTGTTCCCTTCCATCTCCATTAGATATCAGGATCAGATGCTTTCTTTTACAAAATGCACTGGTTGCCATGGTACCCTGATAAAGGAAGACCGCAGTGACATTTCAGGGTGTTACCTGTTTCTAAAAGTGGACCCAAATTTTAGATTTCAGGGGTCATATTTATACAGTCAAAAGTAATTTTAAAAAAAGACACAAAGCATAAAACATCCAGAATCAAAATACTTTTCCTTCGTTTATAAAAAGGCGGCTGGCCAGGTGCAAAGTGGCTCACGCCTGTAATCCTAGCACTTAGGGAGGCAGAGGTGGGAGGATGACTGGAGCCCAAGAGTTCAAGATCAGCGTGGACAGCATAAACTCAGTCTCTACAAAAAAAAAAAAAAAAATTTTGTTTTTGTTTTTGTTTTTTTTGAGATGGAGTTTCGCTCTTGTTACCCAGGCTGGAGTGCAATGGCGCGATCTCGGCTCACCGCAACCTCCGCCTCCTGGGTTCAGGCAATTCTCCTGCCTCAGCTTCCTGAGTAGCTGGGATTACAGGCACGCACCACCATGCCCAGGTATTTTTTGTAGTTTTAGTAGAGACGGGGTTTCACCATGTTGACCAGGATGGTCTCGATCTCTTGACCTCGTGATCCACCCGCCTCGGCCTCCCAAAGTGCTGGGATTACAGGCTTGAGCCACCGCGCCCGGCAAAAAAATTTTTAAAACTTAGCTTGGTGTGGTGGCCCACACCTGTAGTCCCAGCTGCCTGGGAGGCTGAGGTGGGAGGATCACTTGAGCCCAGGAGGTCGAGGCTGCAGTGAGTGATGGTCAGGCCACTGCACTCAGCTTGTGCAACAAAGGGAGGCCCTGTCTCAAAAAAAAATTATTTTTTTAATTAAAAAAAGTCTGGGGCGCGGTAGCTCACGCCTGTAATCCCAGCACTTTGGGAGGCCGAGACGGGTGGATCACGAGATCAAGAGATCGAGACCATCCTGGTCAACATGGTGAAACCCCGTCTCTACTAAAAATACAAAAAAATTAGCTGGGCATGGTGGTGCATGCCTGTAATCCCAGCTACTCGGGAGGCTGAGGCAGGAGAATTGCCTGAACCCAGGAGGCGGAGGTTGCGGTGAGCCGAGATCGCGCCATTGCACTGCAGCCTGGGTAACAAAAGCGAAACTCCGTCTCAAAAAAAAAAAAAAAAAAAAGAGGCTGATATTTCTGGCCTCTAACAAAAGCAGAAAGTATCAGTCTCACATACAGAGCAAGTTCCAAGCTAATTGCTCAGAATGTGGTCAGCCCACCCACCTGTATAATTGCCCTTCAGAAGGAGGACAGTATTGTGTGGTTTGCACAGCAGATCTCTTAAAAGGAGTCACTTTTACAAAACAGAAAGCCCATTCTGGACCTGATAAATTAGACCAAAGGAATGTGGTAAAGTGGATTGCGTTCATTTGCTTCCCAGTTTATACAGAGATGTCTAGACTGCTTCCTCCTGATTAGAAGGGAGGCTGTAATTAAACTTTTTTTTTTTTTTAGTTCTGGTGATTGTTCTCTAGTACTAGTTTCCTTGACTACGAGTTATTGAAGGCAGTTGATGTTTCTTTTCTAATATTAGCATTTGAATTTTACCTACAATATTGTGCTAACATTTACTTGAGAGGCCAGGACATCCTGTAAATGAATCACCAGATTCTGAAATCAGCTTTAACCAAAAGGAGAATAAGGCTGCTTGCATTAAAAGCACCTGGAAAGACTATCCTCTTAGTGATCATTTCTATAGTTTGTTACTAGAGTAATTTCTCTCAATGCATAGAGCATCAGAAACCACAAGCAAGAGGCGCAACGGTCTCTCCTCTTGGTGTTGCTTCTTGGTTCTTCTCTTCCTTTGGGAGAGGAAGAGGAAGAGGGTACAGTCTTAGCAGTTTCCCTTTAAAAAAAAAAAAAAAGCAACAGCAGCCAGGCTCTCTTGCATATATGATTAGCCATGCATTTGTGAGTGCTTTACACAGATAGCTGCAGGACCTAAAGAAAGGGGCTGGGCACATGCTTTTCTCAACATCTAGTGGACATCAAGATTGAGACAGGAAGCTTGTTTTATCCAGGCTCCCAATGCATCCCTTGGTTTTAGTCTCTGTGTTTTAGACAGTACATCTCTCCAGTCGCCAAATCCTTCTGAGAAGAAGGTAATAACTAAATAAATATGATCTGAAATACAATGTAAAAGTACAGTCAGTTAATTGTGTTCTTATAAGAGTATTACTCTTAATTAAATGCCATTTGTAAAATACATGTGGGTCTCTATTTCAGTCTTAGCCTCATTTTCAGACTTAAGAATAATCTGCATTTCAGAAAATGTAGGTACAGAGCCAAGCTCCATGTGGAAAGGGAACTATTAAGCTCTGTTTATGATTTGCCTTGATGGAATGCACAGAAAGTAGATAACTCTCCTAACCCAACTCCCTGGGTGCCTCTGGCTCCCATTTTAGGAGAAAGAAAGTGAGAGAAATTCAAAGCTACCCTAAAACTTATAATCTATCTTCATCCTACTTCATGCCCATATTGGGGTTCTTTGAACTGGCCCCAGATTGTAATGGTCCCAACAGGACAGGACAGCCTGATCCTCCCTTACCCAGATATTCTGAACAATATGCAGGTTAGCCTGCATGCCACCACCATGGATTCACTGCTTGGGCAGGGTGGAAATGAAGAAATCTTGTTCTGTAGTTCCCAAAGCTACTCTGAATACTTCTGCCTAATACTTGGTTATTGCTTCATTTAGGTTTAAGAAAATCAGGCCAGGTGAATTGTATTTTTTATTCTTTCATTTTTGGTTTGCTTTATGTCAGCAAAAATTCCCTAACATCTCTGCATTTTACTGTAGAGTAAGCTTCTCTAGCTGTTTGTTGAGATTAAGGTTTAAGCCTAGAAATTTGATTTTGATAAATAGCTTATGGAAACAATGCCCTCTTTTATTTTAGACCTTGAATTTGCAAGGAAGGAGGAAATTATTTTCAAGAGTATTTTAGACTCAGTAAGTTAAAAGTGAAAGATGTGATATAAATCACCTAAGTAATTTTCACACATTCATTTTTCTTGAAGCTAATAGGTTGATTTTTATATTGTGGGCTTGATGGGTTTTTTTTTTAATTAAAAATGTTTTTAAAAAGATTGCTTTCCAGACTGATGAACTCAACTTTTTTTGCAGGAGGACAAAAAATGCTTCATATGCAATTCCCAAGATCCTTACCATGAGACCCTCAATCCTGACAGCCATCTTATTGAAAATGTGGTCACTACATTTGCTCCAAACCGCCTTAAGATTTGGTGGCAATCTGAAAATGGTAAGTGGTTGGTGTGGGGACAAGTTCCACTGAATGTGATTGATAACTTGAATGGAGCTTACAGGTTCCTGGGTGTTTGTGATTATGATTGGCTTCTCTGTCCTGTAATTATGGCTTCTGACAGATTGATTGCCTGGAGCACTAACTTCTCTTGGTAAAATCTTATTCTTCTTCCTGAAGCATGTAATTCCTATAGGAAAGCATTCTTTCATGATTGACCAAAGGAGTATTTCATAGTCCTCATTCTGAGGGGCTTTTGGAGAGAGTGCTTGTATGCCGGGGGCTGCCTGGGGAGGGTATGGGAAGACTCCACCATCTCAGGCCCTTATTCTTCCACAAAACATAACATTTTTTATTTTGATCAATCCCAAAGGAAGGAGCAGAATAACAGCCTCCACTCCTCCCCCACCACCTTCCGTCATCTACAGAGAATTTCTTCACAGTAATAATAACATCATGAATAAGCAGCAAGATGTAATTTTTCAAAGACTGTCAATATGGATATGACCCCAAGTCAAATGGTTCCTCCAGTGATTGCATGAATCACACCCTTTTTCCTGTCTTTGCTATTGGGATTTGGTTTCATGCATTCATCAAGTATCATTTTACTGTTGCTGTAACATGAAGCCCAGATGAGTTTCACATTTATTTCAAACTCAAATGCTGAAATTTGGGGAATAAAAGTAGAGTTAGTGTGTTCGTTAATTAACAATGTACCATTAGATTTTTTTTTTTTTTTTTTTTTTAAATTTATGAGAAAGGATCCTCAAAGAAGTGAACCTAACCCTGGCCATAAAAAGCCTGGAGACTACCAGATTTCTTTCTTCTATGCCCCTACACCTGGGTAGCCTTTGGATGCCATTGTGGTCATCTATCATTCTGTAAAGACAAACACCCTTCCTTAATAGACTTCTTCCTCATTGACTGTCAAATTGCAATATTCTCTAGATTACTGGTTTCTAGGAAGAATTGGCTTGTTCATTGGCTGACCTTGGCAATGTATTGATTACAAACTTCATTGGGTCATCGGAAAGCATGTATCATTTAGAGCCATGTTATTCTTATGGGGGAATATTTTGGTTGATACTTGAGTGTGAAAGAGAAGTTTCTGTAAATCTGCAGTGCATCCCAGAGGACTTCTGAAACAGCAGCAAGCTTATTATGAGCAAAGACTTGGAGCATTTCCTGATGGCCCACATTCTTCCAATGAAAGAGTCTGAAAAAGGATGCCTCAACATGAGGATCAAGACTGTCCCCATTTTAGTCGACAGACAGTGAAACAGTTTATCATGTGCTATAGTTCTAGAGGAAGGTTTTTCTTAGTTATGTCGAGTTAATCAACTTCTACAACTTTGAATCTGTGAGACAAAAGAGATCAGATGCCAGAAAGAAGAGATTTTCCAGTAGAGGGGGTTAAGTTCTCTGTCACTCTGTCACAAGAGATTAGATGAGATTAGACTGATGGAACTTAGTCTTTAGAAAGTCAGACTGGTTGTTACTATACCCTATCATCTCTCTGTTGTCTGATCACAATTGAAGACTCTATGAATGTGATTTTATCTAGTTTGTGTGTTTTGTACGAGTTGTGCTAACACATGGCGGAGTTAAATTATCAGTGTCCAGTCACAGATACAGGCTGGGGATATACAACTAGTTTTACCCCTCGTGATGATCTATTCCTAGGTCTGACAGAAATCGAATATACTACAGAAGAATGACCTTGTTTCTTTTCTCCATGGATTTTTCTTCCCATATAAAAGGAAGGCTGTAGTGCTTATCAAGTTATAAATCTAAACGGGATGTGCTTTTGGTGCACACATTGCAGCATCTGTTCTTAGCTTACAGAAATGGCACTCATCTTGCGTTGTACTTTACATTATTTCGTTATCTCTTAATTTTGAGCAAATATCGTACGTTTTTATAAAGCCTGGAAGAGGAGAGATGTACAGCTGCCTAACATTTCACTGAAAAATAAATGCCCAGTGTAGTTTTGTAATCTGGTTCTTTTTAATAAGTTAGATAAGATTAGTTAGTATGATTATGATGTTTTTCTTTTAACATTCCAGCTAACTCATATCCGTTCCAGTGACCACTTTTTCCCCCACAATTGACTTGGCAATTTTCCAGCAGGAGCGTTTATTTCAAAAGGTCCTACTGATTTCCTGAAAATACACCAGCCTGTGACATGATTCATTTTGACACATTCCTGTCTTCCTGCATTTAAGACTTCTTTTTCTCTGGAAAATGGACCCCAAAAGCTCTCTCAAACACAAGAAGCTTAGAAAGTCACCCTTGCTGGACAGGCAGGCTTGAGAGCTCTAGGGACTGGGGAGGAGGTGCCTTCCATCTCTGGAATTCCAGTGGCCTTTTTTTTTTTAACGTGTTTAAGTGAGACTGATTGACCCTCAGGGCAAGGGTGCAAAGGCTCATTTTTTTGTTCAGGCTTTCCCCTGAAAGAGAAGATGTTAGTGTGTTCTGAGCCAGCTTATTTGACCAATTCTTTTTTCTCTGGCATTGTTTCTCATTGTGGAAATGCATCCAAAGGTTTCTCCATCAGGGATAGGTTTTTCTGAATTGTAGTATAACTAACATGTGGTAGACTCGTATTTATTTTCTTTGCTGCTGCATAGAGAAAAAGGAGTATTTGTGTTTCTACTAGAGGAGGATTGTGTCCTTGTGCATCAGACTGCAAGCTGACCTCCTACTGTGCACAGGAAGTGCCCCTCCTGTTTTTCCTTTGAGAGCAGCTTGGCTCAGAGGGTTGGGAAGATGTTTCACTTCTGGCGAGGCAAAGGATGCCTTTCTTGACAGCAGCTAGAGGCGTTCTGCCAGATGTCTTGTTCCAGTGAGCAAATTCAATTTGTTGAACTCCAGAATGATTTGTGGAAAACTAAAGAATCAGTCGACTTGTGCTTTACCACCTAAATAAGCCCACGGGATTATTAGTGTCTTCATTTCAGCTCCACTTTAAGGTAGAATGCAAGGATAATTTCTATGAAGAGCATAAAGAATTTTTTTAAAAGTCTCAACTATTCACAGATGTTTCGGTTTACTGTTTGATTTGTTGTTGTTTTAATCACCTGTAGGTGTGGAAAATGTGACTATCCAGCTGGATTTGGAAGCAGAATTCCATTTCACTCATCTCATAATGACTTTCAAGGTAAAAAATCCATAACTTTCTCACAAATGATACATAAGAGTGCTGTGTAATGTCCCCTTTCGAAATAGATGTCTGATGTGAGTTGGCCTAAATGAGAACTTAAATAATACTGTTGCCATAAATTGAGGTAATTGAGCAGTCTTCAAAATGTGAGCATGAATAACTGCATTTAACAAATACCCTATCTTCATGATATCTAAGGTAATTCAACTGTAAACTTTTAATTAGGTTATCTTTTTATTTCTCCATAGAGCAAGGCAGTGTTGACTCTTTGCCAAATCACAATGAAACATCTGGAGAGTAAATCCCTGGTCCCTTGTGTTTATGTTTTAATACTGAGTTTGGTAACTGGAAAGGAAGTGTATTCTCTTTAGTTTTCAAAGTTTTGCAAAATTTGTGGGAACAGTTTTACAGTTCCTTAAGAAATGTGTAATGCCTTCTTAAATGTGGATTTTCTCATCATTTTTCTTTGAGAGATGTAAAATGACTCCAGAACTAGGGAATGTCTCTGTACAAAGTCCCTTTGTTTCTTCTTAAGCAGCTGCCTGGAAATGACAGACTTCGCATGGCTTAAAGTACACATTGGTGCACAGAAAACCCATAATTTACTTATTGCTTCTCAGATTAAAATCACTTTTGAATAGTTTTCAGTTGGAGTTGGGAACCTTATCTACACCCTCTCAGGATAGGAAAAGGTGCCAAGGATAGATATGGTCAGGTAGCCATGAAAGTCTCTCTGTCCTTGCCACCAAAGCCGGGAGGCCAAGGAGCTAGGGTGGGCGTGGGAGTCAGAATGCAACTAGGAGGGACATTGGGCTGTACACTTCCCAGGCCTAAGCCTTCATCCCCTTAACCACTCCCCAGCAGCCTGCTGTTCCTGCTGGGGCAGGAAGATTGGCACTGTGACTGCAACACCCTCTATTGAGAGTGGTGGGGAAGGTTTCACTAAACAAATCATGAGCTACTCTTTGTCACCAACCGCTTGTCCCTTCATTGACCACACAGTCAATATGGTGATTAAACTGATGCTCATCAGCATATAAAGGTGTTGCCTTTGTTATGTGACACCTAAAAATACTCAAAATCATTTTTATTAATGTTCATGAACCTATCTTTTCCTTTGCAGAGGGCATCCGTTCACATACATGAATAATTCTGAGTTGATCTAGATCCAAAAGTTCTTTGGCCACATGTATTGTACTTGAATACTCATTTAGGTGAATACAGTGGATCAAAGATGAACGTACCCACGTAGGCACAGAAGGTGAAACAGTGGGGGCGATAACTGAACTGAGACATGCAGAATGGCTACAAGTTGGGGCTGGATGCAGTGGCTTATGCCTGTAATGCCAAAACCCTGGGAGGCCAAGGCGGGTAAATCATTTGAGGTCAAGAGTTCGAGACCAGCCTAGCCAGCATGGTGAAACCCCATCTCCTAAAAATACAAAAATAGCCAGGCATGGTGGCTCAAGCCTGTAGTCCCAGCTACTTGGGAGGCTGAGGCTGGAGAATCGTTTGAACCCTACAGGCGGAGGTTGCAGTGAGCCGAGATCATGCCACTACACTCCAGCCTGGCTGACAGAGCGAGACCCTGTCTCAAAAAAAAGAATAGGTACAAGTTATCACACTGGTTTTTGAGAAAACAACTCATCCTTTGAGTCCTACCTCCTGTGGGAAAAGGAACGTCTATCGGGTTGGGCAGATGGGGTGTGAATCTCTGTCTGCCCCTTCTTGGCATGTGTGGCCAGACCTGTGACATCTTCATTGGTAAATGGGAAGAGGACTAATACCTATATCATAAGACATAGGACAGAATGGTGATGTTCTCCTGTTGCCCTGTTTTTTGTTTGTTTGTTTTAAATACTGAGGCTCGCTTTGTTGCCCACACTGGAGTGCACTGGAGCAATCTCGGCTCACTGCAACCTCTGCTTCCTGGGTCTGAGCAATTCTCTTGCCTCAGCCTCCCAAGTTGATGGGAGTACAGGCACATGCCACCCACATGTGGCTAATTTTTGTATTTTTGGTAGAGATGGTGTTTTACCATGTGGGCCAGGCTGGTCTCAAACTCCTGACCTCAAGCAATCCACCTGCCTTGGCCTCCCAAAGTGCTGGGATTACAAGCGTGACCCACCACGCCTGGCCTGCTCCCTTCTGTTCTGGGAATTGGGATAATCTTGCTGCCCTGGCATATAGTGGGAACTTGCAAGTTTTCATAAATGCAGATGCTTGACATATGGTAATTGCTCTACAAATGTTTACTGAACAAATGAATAAGGGGATAAATGAATTCAAACATCTTCTGTTTATAAGAAACTGCCCTACTTTAAGCCCTATGGGAAATTGTAAAGACAGCATAGTGACTACCCTCCAGGAGCTTCCAGTCTTCCAGGAAAGAAAGATACACTTGCAAATACACGACAGAATATGCCAATTTCTACAGCAGAAGTTCCAACAATGTATGTTAGCATGGAGGAGGGTGAGATTAATTTTAGCCTGGAATAAGGGAGAAACCTAGGACTGGGACTGCCCTTGAACCTGGGCCAGGAAGGGAGAGCAGGATGTCAGTGGAAGGAGATGGAAGAAAGGCCATTCGTGGCCAGAGGGAAACAGTCTGAGAGCAAGGCACTGGTGGTGGGACAGTGAGGCAGGGATTGCTCAGCAGGTGCTATGCAGATTTGCCTCCAGCTTGGGGTAGTGAGAGAAGGAAAGGAAAGGAAAAGGAGAGAAGCGGACTAGCCGCAAAGGACATTGACTCCTTGTTAGGGAGTGTGAACTTTATAAGAAATGGGGAGCCATTACAACGGATCAATCTTAGAAATGCTTTTAGTTTTTTTGTGTGGGGGTTGGAGGAATGAAGCTTTGCTTTTGTTGCCCAGGCTGGAGTGGAGGGGCACGATCTCAGCTCATTGCAACCTTGGCTTCCCGGGTTCAGGGATTCTCTTGCCTCAGCCTCCTAAGTAGCTGGGATTATAGGCGTGCGCCACCATGCCTGGCTAATTTTGTATTTTTAGTAGACAAGGTTGGGATTTCACCATGTTAGGCTGGTCTTGAACTCCTGACCTCAAGTGGTCCACCTGCCTTGGCCTCCCAAAGTGCTGGGATTACAGGTGTGAGCCACTGCACCCAGCCTCTTTTAGTATTTTTAATAAGAAATGATCATCTCTTGCCAAAATTTGTACTATGAGGTGATTGGGATAATTCTGTTACAAAAACATTAACATTTAGTATGACTCTTTTTTTTTTAACTGCATGCTTGTAGTAAGTAACTGCAGCTATCATGTTAATTTTTATTTTATTTTTGTTTATGCCAGTCTTAAAGATCCAGATTTCTGAACTTAAAAAATTAATACCAAAAAAAAAACAAAAACAAATTGGCAGCCATTGACAAGCAAATGAGACCTGTGTTTCAGGAAGGTAGCCGAAGAGGAAATACAAACCAAAACCTGGGATGGCAAGAATAAAGGGCATGTTGGGAGGCTCTGTTGAGATCCGCATTGAGGAAGCATCAATGGAGGGTTGGTGCTAACGCAAAACTTGCTGTGATTCTCAAGTAGGAGGGAGATCCTTCCTGCAACCTAGTAGTCCTGTAAGAACGTCGTTGAAAGCTTTTTCAAATCCCATGTGTACCCACTGCCGTACTCTGATACTCTCTGCTGTTACTGCCTTTGAGGATCGTTGCCAAGAGGAGGAGCCCCTGTTCTCTAAGGGCAGTCCTTTGGATCCTTTAAAATCAAAAGCTGAACCATTAAGTGGAGAAAGATTAAAAGCAGAAAGGGAGGAAAGGGCTGAATCAAAAATTACTTAGGGCTGCTCTGCCTATGGAGTAGTCATTCTTTTCTTCCTTTTCTTTCTTAATAAACTTGCTTTCACTTAAAAGAAAATTACTTAAAAGTTCAAGTGAAATAACTAGGAAGATGGTGAAACCACTAACAGTAGTGAAATCTGGAAGAGAACTGAGATTGTTCATTTTTTTTCCCCTAAGTTTGCCATAGACATGGCTAATTGCTAAGTGGATTTAGACTAGCAAAAGCTCATTTAGCATATGTTTTTCTATATAGCTAGATGTTTCAAAACTCATAACTCTTGACTGAGCATGGTGGCTCATGCCTGTAATCTCTCAACACATGAGGGGGTGAGGTGGGAAGATCACTTGAGCTTCAGGAGTTCAAGACCAGCCTGGGAAGCATTGTAGAACCCTGTCTTTACAAAAAATGAGAAAATTAGCTAGGCATGGTGGCACATGCCCATAGTGCCAGCTACTTAAGGGGCTGAGGTCGGAGGATTGCTTGGATCCAGGAAGCCAACGCTGCGGTGAACTATGATTGTGCTACTGCACTCCAGCCTGGGCAACAGCGAGACCCTGTCTCAAAAGACAAAAAACTCATAGCTCTTTTGTTTTGTTATAAATTCAGAGGCAGCTGTGCAGCAACAGACCTGAGAAGGTTGATGACTAAGCAGAGAGCATGGGAAGGATTCTGTTCTTTAGGTAAAATGTGTCATTCTGGTTTCCAGCAGCTTCTCAACTCCACAGGAAATTGGATGACTCCACTGGTCCTTTGGGACTTAAAAGTTTCCAAAAGAGAGAGAGAAGGAAGCACAGCCAGGAAAGGCTTTCACACTTTTTCTCTCTGTGCCCTTTTGACACAGAGAAGTCAGACCAGACCTTCCCTCTCAGCCTCTCCCCAAGCCTCCCAGCTGGGAGCCCACACTCACGGGGAGTTTGCCATGTACGTGGTATACATGGTTCAGTTGGCCCTTAGGGATTTTCCTCTCTCAGTTTAAAATTCTTAGGCTAATACTCTCTTGAGTTGAATATAGTATTATTTTCTTATATTCCTGAAAAATCTGAGCAGCTAGGGAGTGAGTCAAAGAATCTGTCAAAATGTCATCATCTATTATCCTTGACATCTTTTATCAGAGAAGAGGCCCAGCAGGATTATTAAGTGGGGGGCTAAAGGAAGTCGAAGCATGTGTCTAGTTTTCACCATTAACTCTCACCCAAATTTCTGTCAGGCACCGGTTTTAATTCAGAAGTAAGTGTCTTTGTTTAGGTTCTGTTTTCTAGGTCAGCTGAATTGTCCTTTGATCTTCTTCCCTTGTAATCTGACTTCCAATTCCCAAAATGCATCACTGTGTTGGTCAGTGTCAAAGCCTTTGCCTGTTAGCCTGTTTTCAGTGTTCATTCTGCTTCATCTTTTTTTTTTTTTTTTTTTTTTTTTTTTT
>NW_022436947.1:32882577-32894364 GCF_009761245.1 Sapajus apella
GAGGCAGGAGAATTGCCTGAACCCAGGAGGCGGAGGTTGCAGTGAGCCGAGATCGCGCCATTGCACTCCAGCCTGGGTTCAGGCAATTCTCCTGCCTCAGCTTCCTGAGTAGCTGGGATTACAGGCATGCGCCACCATGCCCAGCTAATGTTTTGTATTTTTAGGAGAGACAGGGTTACACTGTGTTGACCAGGATGGTCTCGATCTCTTGACCTCGTGATCCACCCGCCTCGGCCTCCCAAAGTGCTGGGATTACAGGCTTGAGCCACCGCGCCCGGCCTCTGCTTCATCTTTTACTTCCAGTTGACGCTGTTATCCACACTCTCCTAAATCTCCCTCCTGCCTTGGCTTCAGAAGACTGTCTTTTTCCTCTTTCCTCCCCAATACCCATTTTTCAGTCTTCTCCTAAGCCTTTAACCAGAGAGGGAGAAAGATAGGCCTGGATTTGAATCTAAGCTCTGCCTATAACTAGCAAGTCAATGTCTCCAAGCTTCAGTTTGCTCATTTGTCAGACTAATGTGTCGTGAGGGTGCATTGGTTTCCTAGGGATGCCATCACAAAGCGTCACAGGACTGGGGGCCTCACACAAGAGAAATGCATATTCTCACAGTTCTATAGTCTGGGAATTTCAGGGTCAGGTGTTGGCAGGGTTGGTTTCTGCCGAGGCCCCTCCCCTTGGTTTGGGATGACTGTCTTCTCCCTGTGTCCTCACATGGTCTTCCCTCTGTGCATGTGTGTTTCCTAATCTCTTCTTATGGGAACACCAGTCATAGGATGATTAGAGCCCACCCTCATGACCTCATTTAACCTTAATTACCTCTTTAAAGAGCCCATCTTCACATATAGTGACCTGAAGTATGGAGTTAGGTCTTCAACATATGAATTTTACAGAAACACAAATCAGCTTAAATGATAAAGTGCAAAAGTAAATAATGAATATTACGGGCACCACTCTGTTTTCGTTGTCTGGTTGATACATTATTTTGGAGCACAGACTTGGGCTCTCTTTATCTTGGCCATTCCTTTTCTCTTTTTAGACATCATATACTTGGAGTTTTCAAATATGTGTGTGCAGTCACTCCCAAATTCATGTTTCAAGCTCCATTTTTGCAGCTGAATGCCAGACTACTTTTTCCAAGTGTCTGATGGGTATCTCCACATGGACGTCGCACATGTGACTGATGAGCCCACAACCTAATGCTTTCACGCCTCTTCCATATTGTTGTCATTGGCAACACATCTGCCTCGCTACCCAAGTTCAGGTGCCTGCATTTCTTTCCTCACCTGCCTGTTCCACTGAGATCTACTTGGTCACCAAGTGTAATTCAATATAGTCTTCTTCACTAAGTTTTCAGTGGTCAATTTCATCCCTTTCTATCTACATTGTAATTTCTCAAGTTAAAACCTTCATCTTTTTTCTTTCACTTGGTTTCCTTGTGTTTTGTATTGTCCATGTTCAGTAACTCTACCATAAGAATTATTTTTCTACCGTGCAATATGATCATTTCATTTGTTCACTTAAACTTTTTAGCTTTCCCTTTTCATTGCAAAAAGCTAAGTCCCTTAGCATGGCAATTCCTCCTTACCTTGCCCCAACTAATCTCTTCTGCCATGTGCAGCCACCTCCACCCACTGCCTGGAAGAAAACCTTGTTGCCCTTTTAAGATCCAATTTGGCCTGGGTGTGGTGGCTCACACTTGTAACCCCAGCACCTTGGGAGACCGAGGGGGTGGATTACCTGAGGTCAAGAGTTCGAAACCAGCCTGGCCAACATGGTGAAACCCCGTTTCGTCTAAAAAAACAAAAATTAGCAGGGTGTGGTGGTGCATGCCTGTAACCCCAGCTACTTCGGAGGCTGAGACACGAGAATCACTTGAACCCGGAAAGGCAGAGTTGCAGTGAGCCAAGATCGCACCACTGCACTCCACTGTGGTTGACAGAGCAAGACTCCGTCTCAACAACAACAAAAAACAAAAACAAAAAAAAAGATTATGATGCCTTCTTTTCTATAAAGTATTCCTTTAATTTTTCTTGGCAGCAAAATATGCATTTTAACCATTTTCAAGTGTGTAATTCAGTGGTGTTAGGTATATTCATAATGTTGAGCAACCGTTAAGACTATTTCCAGAACTTTTTCATCACCCCAAACAGAAATTCTTTGGCCATTGCCCCTCTGCCCAGCTCCTGGTAACTTCAAATCCACTTTGCCTCTGTTTACTTAATCAATTCTAGATATTTCATACAAGTGGAATCATGATATTTGTCCTTTTGTGTGGCTTACTTCACTTATTTCAAGGTTCATCCATGTTGTGCATGTGACCCTTTTGTGGTGGTTGGCATAGCATATTGCAAATGATTGACACCCACAGCTGTACCTCATTGGACTGTGTATAGCATATAGACAGCATATAGGCCACTTGCTGGTACTAAGGAGGTAGTCATACATTTACTGAATGACTAAATGAACGAATGAAGGAACAAGCATGCAGACTTGCCAATCATATTACAGTGGACATGGTGTTTGCTATTTAGGCCTGTATATAATCAGCTTCTACAGAGAAGCAGTTTACTTACCCAGTAGGGTGGAGAAAAGTGCACATGTTAGACACTAGACACTTTCCTTGCAAGAAGAGGCTCCACAGAGCAGTTTGAATTATTTGAAATCCAGCCACAATCTGAAATACAAACCACCTGCAGTCCGAGTTTGTGGCACGCAGTGGAGAGACGTTTTTACCTGAGATTAAAAAAAACCAAAACAGACTATCAATAGAAAACATCGAATGAGATTTTTGCTCCTGCCTTTAGACATTCCGTCCAGCTGCTATGCTGATAGAACGATCGTCCGACTTTGGGAAAACCTGGGGTGTGTATAGATACTTCGCCTATGACTGTGAGGCCTCGTTTCCTGGCATTTCAACTGGCCCCATGAAAAAAGTCGATGACATAATTTGTGATTCCCGATATTCTGACATTGAACCCTCAACCGAAGGAGAGGTTTGTTTGCTTCTCTGTTTTACATTCTACTTGCAAATCTACTTTTTGATTATTGCAAAAATACCAATTACTCTTGTTTCCATTTTTAGGTGATATTTCGTGCTTTAGATCCTGCTTTCAAAATAGAAGATCCGTATAGCCCAAAGATACAGAGTAAGTTCATTTTGAAATAAAAAGTTTGTTTTACTTTTTTGAGACGGAGTTTCGCTCTTGTTGCCCAGGCTGGAGTGCAATGGCACGATCTCGACTCACCACAGCCTCTGCCTCCCGGGTTCAAGTAATTCTCCTGCCTCACCCTCCTGAGTAGCTGGGATTACAGACATGTGCCACTACGCCCGGCTAATTTTGTGTTTTTAGTAGAGACAGGGTTTCTCCATGATGGTCAGTCTGGTCTCGAACTCCCAATCTCAGGTGATCCACCCACCTAAGCCTCCCAAAGTGCTGAGATTATAGGCATGAGCCACTGCACCTGGCCCAAATAAAAGTTTTTTGGTTTTTGGTTTTTTTTTTTTTAGATGGAGTCCTGCTCTGTCGTCCAGACTGGAGTGCAGTGGCACTATCTCAGCTCACTGAAACCTCCACCTCCTAGGTTCAAACGATTCTCCTGCCTCAGCCTCCCGAGCAACTGGGACAACAGGCGCGTGCCACCATGCTCAGCTAATTTTTTTCTTTTTTTAAATTTTTAATAGAGACAGGGTTTCACCATATTGGCCAGGCTGGTCTCAAATGCCTGACCTTGTGATCCACCTGCCTTAGTCTCCCAAACTGCTGGGATTACAGATGTGAGCTATCGTGCCCAGCCTGCAAGTTTTTTTTTTTTTTTTTTTTTTTTTTTTTTTGATTTGTTTTTTGATGGTGGTTGTTGTTTTTGAGGTGTTGTTGTTTTTGAGACAAAGTTTCACTATTACTGCCCAGGCTGGAGTGCAATGGCACAGTCTCGGCTCACTACAGTCTCCGCCCCTGGGTCCAAGCAATTCTCCTGCCTCAGCCTCCTGAGAAGTTGGGATTACAGGTGGCTGCCACTACGCCCAGCTAGTTGTTTGTATTTTTATTAGAGACAGGGTTTCACCATGTTGGCCAGGCTGGTCTCAAACTCCTGACCTCAGGTGATTTACCCACCTGGGCCTCCCAACGTGCTGGGATTACAGGTGTGAGCCACCATGCCCAGCCCAAATAAAAGTTTTGATGGTAAACAGCAACCATGGAATAAGTCTTACTTGGAATCTAAATATTCAGTACTAAATCTACCTTCATTATCCTTCTTTCTCTGCATTACCTGACCAGAGGTTGTTGAAATTAGCAATAATTACTCTTCACTGATAGGGAATACATTTACGTCTGATATAAGTGGTACATATAATACATCTGGTATAAGATTTATAAGTTATCAAGTAATTATGTTGATCATAATACCTTATTTTATTGCTCAGTATATTAATTAGGGCATATATTGGGCTTTTATATCAAAGTGTCCCCCTAAATCTACTTGTTCAAACAAGGTGAAAGCTGCTTTTTGTCTTATGAAACCCACCAAAGGGTTTTCTACAGAAGAAATGTAGCACAACTGCCATAATTAAGCTTACCAGATAAAATACAGGATGATGCCTAGTTACATTTGCAGATAAATAATTTTTTTTTTAGTGCAACTATATCCCATATAATATTTGTGACTAGTAAATATGTGTCCCATGCAATATTTGTGGTTGGTATAACTATGTTCCATGTGATATTTGGGACACACTTTATGCTAAAAAATGATTGTTTATTTGCAATTCAAATTTAATGGAGTGTCCTTTACATTTATTTGTTAAATCTGGCAACCCTAGTTATAAGGCCACCCATGTTTCCAGGTTTATTCACATGGTTAGAGTTAGACTACCACCACCGTGTCCTCAACTTGGGAGAAGAGGAAGATGAGGCAAGCAAATTCCATTTAAAGATGAAATGTGGCCGGGCATGGAGACTTACTCCTGTAATCCCAACACGTTGGGAAGCTGAGGCGGGCAGATCACTTGCAGTCAGGAGTTTAAGACTAGCCTCGCCAACATGGTGAAACCCCATCTCTACTAAAAATACAAAAATTAGCTGGGCGTGGTGGGGTGCGCCTATAATCCCAGCTACTCAGGAGGCTGAGGCACAAGAATCTCTTCAACCCAGGAGGTGGAGGTTGCAGTAAGCCAAGATCATGCCACTGCATGATCAACAGAGCAAGACTCTGTGTCACCAAAAAAAAATAAAAAGAGACATAGAAGTTGCACATGTCACTTCTGGTCACATCTCATTGGCCAGAGTTAGTCACATGGCTGTACTTTAGGAGACACTGGGAAACATCTCTAGGTGGTCATGTGCTCTGCTAACACTCTTGGCTAGGGCTCTTACTGTCCAAGGAAGAAGGGAAGAAAGAATACTCAAGAGAAATTAGAAGTCAGCCATGCTCGATATACTCAGTAAGATGAAGGTTGCATTTCCATTTAGTAGAAGAATAAGCTGAATCTTAGAGTGTTGGATGTTATTACATAAGGTGATATGGCTATTAAATGGTAGTCAGATCTTGAATCCGTTTGTGACAGTGCTCAGTTCAGAGCTCTTTACCACGTTCAACAACTGCTCTTACTACACCATTACATTTTAATCTTCTTGGGAGGCATGTATAGTAATTAAAAGAATGGGCTGGCTTGGTGTAGTGGCTCACACCTGTAATCCCAGCACTGTGGGAGACCAAGGGGGCAGATCACAGACTCAGGAGTTCGAGACCAGCCTGACCAACATGATGAAACCCAGTCTTTACTAAAAATACAAAAATTTAACAGGTGTGGTGGTGCACGTTTGTAATCCCACTTCTCAGGAGGCTGAGGCAGGAGAATCTCTTGAACCCAGGAGGTGGAGGTGGTAGCCAAGATCGCACCATTGCACTCCAGCCCGGGCGACAGAGTGAGACTCTGTCTCAAAAAAAAAAAAAAAAAAGAAGAATGGGCTTTGGAGTCACACAGACCTAGATTTAAATGTGTTCATAAATCGTAAATTTGTTCAGTAAATCAAAGCTGTGGCTACAGTTGTTGCTGTTGCCATCAGCTGTGGTTTGGGTTTTGCACAGGACTAGTCCCAAATGTTGGAATGAAAGGTGAGACTGCCTCTCCTGCTGCTGAGGTGCAACTGGTTGAGTACAGGTGGGGCTGATTCTTGCTGATCTTTCCCAGCTGCACAAGGCCCTACTTTTAACCAAGGCACCAAGGAACTTCCAAGCTTGAAGCATGGAAGAGTAGAGTGGAAGAAGTCCAGGGAATATTGCCAGAAAAATGCTGCTTCTCCATTTAAATTAATTTTACATGTGGCCCAGGCTGTCTCTGTTCTGTAATTTACTCATTCATTCTGTTGTAAAACAAATATTTAATAGATGTGTCCAGCTCTGCGCCAATTTTTGAGTGAGCCATGAGGCCTTTCCTCCATGTCTCAGAATGCAGTTGTGAAAAATGTCCACATGGGCTCTGGGACAAACATCCCTGAGTCCTTAAAAGGACTTACCATCTGCTCCCTTTTAGGTGAAATTTGTGGGACTTGGGGGATGTATTGTCTTTGTAATTTTGGTTCTTTTGTCTTTTGTTGTTAAATGGCATCAGAAAATCTTTTTCTGTATGATGGAAGCATGCATGTTAGCTGATCAGGCTTTTGATTTACTTTGTAATCAAAGGAACAATATCTCTTTAGTTGTCTCTATTGTTGAGACCTCTGAGACTCACTTCAAAAGTGATTTAGCTCTTAGAATAGCAGTCAAGAGTAGGCTGGCTTGTTAAATAGGGCGGGGAGGGGCGGGGGACCATATTTGCTCTACTGAGGGTTTCCACAAAGGTCAGTTCAAGGGTTTCTAAATACTCCAGCTGCTCTTCAAGTTTGTTGTTTAGCCTCTCGTCAATAGGCGCTTGTGCTCATTTTGTGCAGGAGGAAATGTTGGCATTCATAACTGCCATTCAGCTGGGGAGTACCACGGTTTCTCTGTTTGGTTTTTGATTTTTACAAAGAACCTAAGTTTAACACATGGATTTTCCCTTTCTCCCCACAGCCATTTCTATAGCTTCATTGTAAGCTATGCATATATTAAAAGCATTTGAAATTGTATCTGGGCTTTGAAATTATCTGATGCACTGAACTACTACCCTGTTGTCTTATGTTATAAATTATAAGAATGCATAGACATAAATGACAGTAAAGAGCCATTTCAGGCTACAGAGCTTGAGAGCACAGATGGATGAATCAATCTCTGGGATCCAATTCAGCATGAACAACTTAGTAACTCATGAAAACCCCGTGGAGAAAGTTGAATAGCTCTTGGTTTATCTAGTTACTATCACATGCAATTGGTGGCCCAGCTTTTATAATAAGCATAAGTCTGCAGACCTAGGAAGAAGAGGGAAAGATAAAATTGATTTACAAGTAGGCCAGGTGTAGTGGCTCACACCTGTAATCCCATCACTTTGGGAAGCTGAGGCAGGCACATCACAAGATCAGGAGATCCAGACCATCTTGGTTAACACAGCGAAACCCCATCTCTCCTAAAAATGCAAAAATTAGCTGGGTGTGGTGATAAACACCTGTAGTCTCAGCTACATGGGAGGCTGAGGCAAGAGAATCGCTTCAACCTGAGAGGTGGAGGTTGCAGTGAGCCAAGATTGCGCCACTGCACTCCAGCTTGGGTGACAGAGTGACACTCCATCTCAAAAAAAAAAAAAAAATTGATTTACAAGTACACTTGTATTTGAGAAAAAATAATTTCCCCCACATCCTAACACTAAGCTTCTTTATGCTTATGTCACTATATAATATTGAAAAATGTGGAAACGCTTTGTAAAACTGGGACAAAAAGTTGTGCACCAAACAGTTGCTTCAAAACTTGAAATATTCTCTCCTTGGTTGTAGTTATACTATAGCATTGACACTATTTTGGTAACTTGGCTGTCATTTAAGTGATGGGAAATTTCAAATAGTATTTTCCCTTCCAAAAATAGAAACAAGAATGTTTCTAACTAATAATAACAATGAGAATTGGAGTGCTTTGATAAATCTTTTTCCACCTGAATGGAATTTTCTGATGTTGAGGCTGACACTAATTGCTGTGGGAAGCAGATGGCATTGTGGTACTTCAGATTACTGTGTGCCTGTGGGTTCCAGCAGTCATGTAGCTGGACTCTTTTTTTGTTTGTTTTGTTTAAGATGGAGTCTAGCTCTCTTGTCCAGGCTGCAGTGCAGTGGCATGATCTTGGCTCACGACAACCTCTGCCTCCCTAGTTCAAGTGATTCTCCTGCCTCAGCCTCCAGAGTAACTGGGATTATAGGGCAGCCGCCTTCTTATAATTTCTCCACTTTCACACTTGTTACTGAACCGCTGTTCTGCAGACAGACCGATCACAGAATAGATACTCTTTTTTTGTTGTTCAAGCGATTCTCCTGCCTCAACCTCTCAAGTAGCTGGGATTACAGACACCCACCACCACACCTGGCTAATTTTTGTATTTTTCTAGAGATGGTGTGTCACCATGTTGGCCAGGCTGGTCTTGAACTCCTGACCTCAAGTGATCGCCTGCTTTGGCCTCCCAAAGTGCCAGGATTACAGGCATGAGCCACCACGCCCGACTGACATTCTTCTTAAACTGAAGAGAAGGTGGTAACCTTTCCTCTTTCCAGATACTGTCGTGTTATGTTAAGCTTCACTGTTGGCGTCATCTAGATCATACCAGCGGGGGAACTTAAGCTATTTTGATGTATCATGCCTTTTTTGCATCTAAAAAGAAAGGATACAAAAAAAAAAAAAAATTCTTGCTTGTCTGATGAGACTTTCCATCTTCTTGGTTGACCTTCATAGATCTATTAAAAATTACCAACTTGAGAATCAAGTTTGTGAAACTGCATACTTTGGGAGACAACCTTTTGGATTCCAGAATGGAAATCAGAGAAAAGTACTATTATGCAGTTTATGATATGGTGGTTCGAGGGAATTGCTTCTGCTATGGTCATGCCAGTGAATGTGCCCCTGTGGATGGATTCAGTGAAGAAGTGGAAGGAATGGTATGTAAGCCCGCACCTTTCTTCTTTATGTGGCTGGTTCTAAAATGCAAAGTGAAGCTGGTCTTACCTTAAGCCTTTTACGTTTTCCAGGGGTTTTAGTTTCACAGAGTTACATTTAGCCCTTTGCACCATACAGGCGGTTGATTGTTGATTTTCTCTTTGAAGAGTTTCTTGGACAAGGAGAATGTACAGACTGCTCATTTCATAGATGATGAATTTTTGGAATTTCTTGCTTCAGGCTGTTGCTAAAGTAGATGTTTTAGTCAACAAGGATTAAAAAGTTGTCTAACAATTGAGTCCCCCTTTACATTAGAAAAGATTAAAAACTGCAATTATGCTAGAAGGCATAAATTGATCTCAGCCCAAAGAAACTGATTGTGAGCGCGCGTGTGTGTGTGTGTGTGTGTGCGTGGTTTTTTTTGAGACAGAGTCTCACTCTGCCACCCAGGCTAGAGTGCAGTGCTGCGATTTCAGCTCACTGCAACCTGTCTCCTGGATTCAAGCAATTCTGGTGCGTCAGCCCCCCAAGTGTCTGGGACTACAGGCCTACACCACCATGCCCAGCTAATTTTTGTATTTTAAGTAGAGATGGAGTTTCACCATGTTGGCCAGGCTGATCTTGAACTCCTGACCTCAAGTGATCCTCACACCTCGGCCTTCCAAAGTGCTGGGATTACAGGCGTGAGCCACTGCGCCTGGCCAAAACTGGAAAATTTTAACCCATACCCGTGGGGTATCATTTTAGGGATCAAATGGAGTTGGTGTCTTTCTTTCTTTTCCTCCTAATTTCATTCTTTTCCCACTTTTATGCCACATTTGCAGCTTATGTACGTTTTGAGATTTGGGATTTGCGTGATTTGTCAAATGGATAGATGTGTTTAAAGTATTCTGCTAGTTTCTAAGATAATTCTTACAGACCTAGAGTATTTTAAAGCCAGGTAAGACTTATGAGATCACCTAGACCAATTACTAGTAATAAAAGAGACCAAAGATTAAGTAATTTACTAGAGAGCCATAAGTAAATGAGCAGCAGGTGGGGGCTCAAACTGGCTTTCCTGACTCTGCCCTGGGGTTCCTTCCACTAAGCTGTGGCCTCCACTCATGAAGGCTGTGCCTTGCTTATGTGTTGTTGCATTTTCAAAGATTGGTAGTCCTTTTCAGAGAAGGTGCAGGATTGAGGCATTCAGCCCTTTAAAAACTTCTGTCTTCCCCTTACTCCAATTAGAACTTTTGTTGCATAACAGAAGTTGAATTTTTGACAGAGCCTAAAGGGTAAGGAGGTGTTTCTCTAATCTTATTGGTCCGTCTTTCAGAGAAAGCTATGTAGATTTCATTCCCTTTACAGCATAACAAATCAGCTGTGTGGCTCATGTCCTGTTACTTTCATGGGTCTCGCAGTATGTGCTGTTTATTCAGACACAGTAGGGTCCTATGGTATGTGCTTTGGAACTGGTTTTCAGTTTATGTAAAACCACCTGGTGATAACAGGACTTGAGTCTTCTGCTCACTGCATTCCCACCAAGGTGGGTTCAGGAGGGACCTGTCTGTCCTGTTCTTGAATTTCATCCTGTAGAAACTCTTGTTAAGGTGAAATGCTCATATACATGCATATTTAATGGACCAAAAGGCCATAATTCCTTTATCATTTATATGCCTCAAGGGTGGTAAGTGTGCCTTACAGTGACACAAGGCAAAATAGTATATCATGGGCCCTTCATCAAGCAAAAATTATGTATCTTTTTTGAGATGTTGTATTTCCTTACATAAAAGGAAAAAGTAAATGTAAATGCGGTAAGTTGTTAATTTTAAAAATATTACTGTCATTGAAAGACAAATTTAAGTGCTATGCCTGAAGTAAAAAGAAAAACTAAAATAAGTTAACCAAAACCTTTTAAAAGAAATGGTTATCTGGCTTAGTGGTAAATTGTGCAGTAATGTAAATTGGTTTCTAGGTGGTTTGTATGCATTTGGTTCTACATTATAACGTTTGTAGATTTCTATTATAATAGGTTTTTTAAAATACCTCAACCAATTTTTTTAAATCTTAAGTAACTAATTTGGTTCATCTGCATTTTTTCATAGATAATAAAATATTTCTTGTGCATTTACTATGTAAAAGGAATCATTCCAGAGACGGGGCATGTAGCCGTCACCAAGACAGGCAGAACTCATTGGAGGGAGGGAGAAAATAAAAACAACCCTTCTCTGTGGTGAGCTAGCGATTAGGATGAAAAAGGGTTTTAAACTTGGAACTGATTATGGAGCGATGTGGCTATTCATGCATCTCTTCATTTACACTCTTCTGTTTTTATGACTTTAAAGGTTCATGGACACTGCATGTGCAGACATAACACCAAGGGCTTAAACTGTGAGCTCTGCATGGATTTCCACCATGATTTACCTTGGAGACCCGCTGAAGGCCGAAACAGCAACGCCTGTAAAAGTAAGTCTCTGTTGTTGAAGCGGCTTTTAAAATCCACTCAGGCTCCAGTATCCATTTCCTAATTAGAGGTCCTATAACAGTGTACTGTTTTGCAGAGGGAAGAAAAGTTACTGTGTTTTTTCCGGCCTGATACTTCTAGACAACCAACAATATCCATTCAGTTAATTTAATAAATTAGTATTTACTGAGCAACCCCTACGTGTGTGGCACTGAGCTGAGTAGTTTGGCAGCTACAGTAGAATACTAAGGTACTGTCCTTGACGTTGTACCTGGTTTTTTTTTTTTTTTGGAGA
>NW_022436947.1:32894464-32901964 GCF_009761245.1 Sapajus apella
GTATTTTTAGTAAAGATGGGGTTTCACTGTGTTGGTCAGGATGATCTTGAACTTCTGACCTCAAATGATCCAACCGCCTCAGCCTCCCAAATTGCTGGGATTACAGGCGTGTGCCGGCCTTTGTTTGTACCTGTTTTTTTTTTGAGACGGAGTTTCGCTCTTGTTACCCAGGCTGGAGTGCAGTGGCGCGATCTCGGCTCACCACAACCTCCGCCTCCTGGGTTCAGGCAATTCTCCTGCCTCAGCCTCCTGAGCGGCTAGGATTACAGGCACGCGCCACCAAGCCCAGCTAATTTTTTGTAGCTTTAGTAGAGACGGGGTTTCACCGTGTTGACCAGGATGATCTCGATTTCTTGACCTCGTGATCCACCCGCCTGGGCCTCCCAAAGTGCTGGGATTACAGGCGTGAGCCACCGCGCCCGGCCGTTTGTACCTGTTTTTAAGGCAAGATGACCATGAGAGAAAACAAAAGAAAAAATATGGCGTGGTGGCTTATGAAAGTCTGAGAGTTATGAAGTAGCGTTTTCGTACTGGTTTCTGTGCCAGCCCAGCTGTGGCTTCTGGCATACCTCCTTCCATCCATCCCAGGGGTTTTCTCTGGGTGGAGAAGTAGCCGGAAACACCACTGTCGCTCCTCATTCCACACACAGTGATTGTGATACGTGTCCTCCCCTTGAAGAGCAGCTCTGCCTCTGCCTCCACTGAGAAGGACTATTCTAGAAGTTCAGAAACCAGTGAGAGCTGGAGTGGTCAAGGCTTTGTTCTTAGGTAAAACCCAGATGGCCTTTGATGGATACTTAATTTGGATTAGGTTGGTAGGTAGATGTGTAGGTAGGTAGGAAGGAAGGAAAAAAACAAACTGGAAAGAAGGGGGCATGGTGGCTTATGCCTGTAATCCCAGCACTCTGGGAAGCCGAGGTGGGTGGATCACCTGAGATCAGGAGTTCGAGACCAACCTGACCAACATGGAGAAGTCCCGTCTCTACTAAAAATACAAAAATTAGCTGGGCATAGTGGCGCATGCCTACAATCCCAGCTACTCAGGAGGCTAAGGCAGGAGAATCACTTGAACCCGAAAGGTAGAGGTTGCGGTGAGCCGAGATCGTGCAATTGCACTCCAGCCTGGGCAATAAGAGCCAAACTCAGTCTGAAAAAAAAAAGAAAAGAAAAGAAAAATGGAAAGAAAGAAGGAAGAGGAAACAAGAGGAAGGAAAAGGAAAAGAGAGGGAGGAAGGTGGGAGGGAGTTTAGGTAACAACAAGAGCATGAAGCACAAGGCCGCAAAGACGTTCTTAAAACCATTACCGAGTCCATGCTGGGAAGGATTATTACAAGGTTTAATTCAACCCATGTATGGAGAGCAGGACTCTGTTGGGCACCAAGGATGTGAGTGGACCTGACACAGTCCCTCTCCTGCAGGCTGTTGTGTTGTGGGGGAGACAGGCAAAGTAGGAAGCTGGAGTGTGGAGCCCCAGGAGGGCCAGGCTGAGTCAAGCTTCCCTGTGCAAACACAAGAATGGGATTGTGAAGCCCGAGCATGAGATGATGAAAGCTGGGTGGCGCCAAAATGACTGCCAAATGGGCTAGCAGAGGGAAGTGCTGTGCCCAAGGATGCCAGCTAGCTGCTGTTAAACTGACCTTCCATCTTACTGTGGTCTGGCCTGGTGTGGTGGTGGGAATATGGGAATACGGAAGAGGGAATCCACCCTTCAAACCTCATGGTCCTCGAAGCAAGGGGCCTGTGGACAGGCTTTCCTAGCAGCACATCACCAGGAAGCTCCTTTGCTGCAGGGTCCTCACACCCTGTCCCACCCCGAGAGGGACCAGAAGGAACCCTCAGTGGGATGGCAGCCATCCTCTGTCATTTGCCTCCAAAAGGACTTTCCCTTAGAGGTTGACATTTGTCATAGCCCATTCACTTCCACAGAGGTCAGATGGCTGTTGATTTTATGAAATTCACATTTTTGAGGTTTCTGATCTACTTTAGGGTTTAAACAGTATCATTGGCCAGGCACGGTGGCTCACACCTGTAATCCCAGCACTTTGGGAGGCCGAGGCAGGAGGATCACAAGGTCAGGAGTTCGAGATCATCCTGGCCAACATGATGAAACCCCATCTCTACTAAAAATACAAAAATTAGCTGGGCGTGGTGGCTGGCACCTATAGTCCCAGCTACTTGGGAGGCTGAGGCGTGAGAATTGCTGGAACCCGAAGGCGGAGGTTGCAGTGAGCCAAGATCACGCCATTGCACTCCAGCCTGGCGACAGAGTGAGACTCCAAAAAAAAAAAAACCCAAAAAACAGTATCATCAGTGAATATGTCATTTTTCCCCAGGAGTTGGGCTTGTTGACTGTCATTTTGTCTCAACTTAATCCCCAGTTTCCTAAGTGATATTCCTTCCTGCCACCCCCATCCTCCATTGGTCCATAGATTTAAAAGGCTTTTCTTGATGTTGCTCTTGTCATGCAGAGTGTAACTGCAATGAACATTCCAGCTCATGTCACTTCGACATGGCCGTTTACCTGGCCACAGGGAACGTGAGCGGAGGCGTGTGTGATGACTGTCAGCACAACACCATGGGGCGCAGCTGTGAGCAGTGCAAGCCGTTTTACTACCAGCACCCCGAGAGGGACGTCCGAGATCCTAATTTCTGTGAACGTATGTTGGGAAATGTCACTATGTGGGACCTACTCCAGATTGCCTTCCAAACTGAATAGTCTGTATTCTCAGAGCTCGTAGGGTGAGCAGCAAAACCGGCACTGTTATTTTAATTGCAGTTGAAGATGCTTGGAGTGGAATTTACTTGGTAGTTGTGGAGCCTTTAGTCTACTTTTGTGAGATTTAGAGGGATGAAGGGAATGTATGTATTTATACAAAGATACATTGAGTTTCCTGCTGCTTTTAACCTGGTGTTTTGCATTCTTCTCAGGATGTACGTGTGACCCAGCTGGCTCTCAAAATGAGGGCATTTGTGACAGCTATACTGATTTTTCTACTGGTCTCATTGCTGGTCAGTGTCGGTGTAAGTTACATGTGGAAGGAGAACGTTGTGATGTTTGCAAAGAAGGCTTCTATGATTTAAGTACTGAAGATCCATTTGGTTGTAAATGTAAGTCTGTGTGCTAAAAAGTTTGGGATTTTTCCTGTGTTTGGAATTCCCATTTTACTTTGTAATTCTAAAGCCAGACTATTATTTGAAATTCACATGGTCTGTGTTTTCTCCAATTCATTTTGTCTTTAATACAGCGTGTGCTTGCAATCCTCTGGGAACAATTCCTGGAGGGAATCCTTGTGATTCCGAGACAGGTCACTGCTACTGCAAGCGTCTGGTGATGGGACGGCATTGTGACCAGTGCCTGGTAGGTAAATCCTCATTACATGGGGTGGGTAGTTTGTGAGGATGACATGTTTTAATAGAGAAGGCTTTCCGCCATTGTAGGGTCTACCGTCACCCTCACCTGTACGTGTTAAAAGACATGAGTAGACAGTTCAGCCAACGGGAATGACTAATGGTTAATTTGACAAGATGTTTACCACACTGTTAGAAGCATAAGGTAAAGCCACAATAAAATATCACCTTTATAGACACAGTTAACACAAGTTTTTAAAAATGGGAATGCTTACTGTTAGTGAGGACATCATGAGGTACTAGTACTTCTTGGCTGCTGATGGGAATCCAGATTGGTTTGTACTTTTCTGAAAAGCATGATGGAGATATTTATCAGTCGCCTGTAGAATTGTGCATATGCTTTGACCTGGTAATCCCACTTCTGGGAATCTATTCTGATGATATAATCAGAAAATTGGACAAAGATTTATTCATCAGAAGACTCATTTCATCTTTTATTAATCATAGCAAAAGACTTGAAAACAAGAGTGGGAAAATATTTAAGTAAGTGTGGGGACTTCTGTGCAGCGTAATATTTGGTTGCCACTGAAAACGACAATAACATCAGGAAATGCTCATGCTGCTATAATTAAAAAAAAAAAAACACCACAGGATGTGAATAGTATCTTGATTATGTAGGAAGAAGAATTCATCAAGGAAAGCAAAATCTGGAAGGAAATATACCAGAAAGTTCACTGTAATAATTCTGAGTAGGATGATTATGAGAGTATTTTTGAAAAATCTGTATTTGTAATAACATTTTTATATTGCTTTTGCATTTAGGGAGGATTCACTCACCACAAATTATGACCATTAAATCTGTATATTTACATATACTCCTAATAAATTCTTAAAGGAGATTTTTGGAAATCTAATTTAAATAGAGAAGGCTGGTTGGGTTGTGGTGGCTAATGCTTGTAGTCCCAGTGCTTTGAGTGGCTGAGGCAGGAGGATTGCTTGAGGCCAGGAGCTTGAGACCAGCCTGGGCAACATAGCAAAACCCCATTTCTAAAACTTTTTAAAATCATAAATAAAATAGGCCAAGCATGGGGGCTCACGCCTGTAATCCCAGCACTTTGGCAGGCTGAGGCAAGTGGATTGCTTGAGGTCAAGAGTTCAAGACCAGCCTGGCCAATAAGGTGAAACCCTGTCTTTACTAAAAAAAAAAAAAGCTGGGTGTGATGGTGCCTGCCTGTAATCCCAGCTACTCAGGAGGCTGAGTCAGGAAAATTGCTTGAACCCAGAAAGTAGAGGTTGCAGTGAGCTGGGATTGTGCCACTGCACTCCAGGCTGGGTCACAAAGCAAGACTTTGTCTCAAAAAAGTAAACAAAATAAATTGGTGAACCTGTTTTTATATATTCATTTTTGAGGTACACAGAGCTCATTTTCCCTATATAGTTACTGTTCCACTTCTCTTCATTTCCATCTCTAGTGCTCTGAAGACTTGATTTCCTCACTGCTCAGTTGTAAGAATAGTCATAGTTGTATGCTATACTTCCACATAGATAAATCCGTGGAGGGCTTTCTGTATGGGATTTATGACAGACTGAGCTGAGGACAAAGTTAAAGGCCTGCCAAATGCTTGCCATAATTATCTTACAGCCAGAGTCATTCTGATGAGGAAAATTGGTGTTTTCACTGCTTGCTCTTATTAGTTGTTGGATGGAGGTTATCTGTAGGGCAAAGCAGCTAGTCTGTGACCTGGCATGATCAGGTGATTGTGTACAACTCTCTGACTCCACTGGCCTGCAGCTCAGGTTTCTTCATTTCAAAACACTCCTTCCTGGTGTTGGCTTTCTGCTTTCATGGTGAAAATCAGCATTTGGTGGAAGAGCCAAAACGTGCTTTAACTTGTTTCTTGCTGAGTCTATTGTTTAATTACAGAAACCTCCCTTTACATGTTGAATGTTTTGTTCTGCAGCCAGAGCACTGGGGCTTAAGCAATGATTTGGATGGATGTCGACCATGTGACTGTGACCTTGGGGGAGCGTTAAACAATAGGTAAGTGGAGGTCCACATACGCTCTTGTACTCAGTCCTCCGGGAAAGTCGTGACTTCTAGAAATGAGTGACGTTCAGTTGTTTCTCAAAAAGATATGCAAAGTTTTTTGCTGTTTCTTTTTTGAGACGGAGTCCCGCTTTATAGCCCAGGCAGGAGTGCCATGGCACAATCTCGGCTCACTGCAACCTCCACCTCCCAGGTGCTGGTTCAAGCAATTCTTCTGCCTCAGCCTCCCAAGTAGCTGGGATTATAAGCACGTGCCACCATGCCCAACTAATTGTTGTATTTTTAGTAGAGACAGAATTTCACCATGTTGGCCTGGCTGGTCTCAAACTCCTGACCTCGTGATCCGCCTGCCTTGGCCTCCCACAGTGCTGAGATTATAGGTGTGAGCCACCACGCCCAGCCCTGCAAAGTATTTTTTTGTATGTCTTGATGAATTTGTGTAGGTATCTTCATGGACTGGATTCCCAATGATGGAACTGCTAAGTCAAAGTACATATGTATTTTTCATTTTAATAGAGAATGTTAGGTTGTTTCAGCCATATTGAGCTGCTTATTTTCCTATCAGTTACAAAAGTACCTTTTCCCCCATCCACAGCAGCAGTTGGTATCAACCATTTTATTTTTCAACAATCTAAAAACATAGAAAATGGACTCCTGTTTTGATTTGTGTAGATAATATTTTCATTTTCTTTCTTTCTTTTTTATTTTGCAACTTGGAAGCCCATTAATGGAAATTATATAAAATAATGTTCAGTTGCTTAAATATGCTACTATTCCTGAATAAATGAAACATAAGGCTCCACCAGAGCTATCAGAACACACGATTGGCAAGATGTTAAATCTGTTGGAGTTTAATTAACCACCTTCGAGTCAAAGAGAATGTTGGTCTCTGTTCCTGGCTCAGAGTCAGAACATCTGGAACAGATAGTGTAAGTGACTGCTGAGAGAAGAGACAGATGTTTCCCTGTGGCCTTGAGTCTTCTCAGAGAGAACACGCTGAATTCATTGAGTAAGCTTCATGTACTCAAAAACGGACTTTCTTACCCAATTATTTCCCAACACCGTAGTAGTCTCCTGGGAAAGAACGAGGTTTTCAGCAGCAAGAACATGTTCTGTTTGTCCTCTTTATTTGGGTTTATTCTGTTCCAGGTCATGCCATAGACTCAGTACGGCATGTAGCGTCTGAAATCCGGTATGAATTTCTGTTCTTAGAAAACCACCAGAGAGGGGGAAGCTAGCATAATTCCATAAAAGCGGGGAACACAGACAGAATGCCCTCTGCTTATGGAACCACTTTTCTGACTTTCCTCTGTGACTCCCAGAACACATGTTGAATCATTTAGTAATTGATTCCTCAATTCAAAGCTGTCATCACTCCTGAAGTCTTTCTTGATGAGATGAAAGTGACGTGCAATTGCGAAATTATGTCATAAACTCAGGAATGTCCTATGGTCCTTAACCCTAAGTGATTTTTGTTTCTACACTGCCTTCCACTTTTTCCCTGTTCCACACGCACTTCCTGTCTCCACCCACGCACAGGCCCTGGCCTGCGCTCTAATCTCTCCTGCAAAAATGTATAGAAACCAGAATGTATTCATCAAGAGAGTTTAGGAGGCAAAATTAGTACAGATTTTCGAGCAGGTAATCATCTGATCTTTCTGGAATGATTGATGGGATGCCCTATCTTTGAGAATCATTGAGGGAGGGGAAAAAAAGAACCTTTAAAGATGCCTTCTAGTCTGGTGACTCTAGAGTATTTTATGGTGATACTTTGCAAAATGGTTTTCCCTCAAGAGGAATTTCCCTAGGCACCCTGTAGGCAGGGTCTCCTGAAGCACTGATTCTACTGGGAGAAGTCATAGATGCTACTTGGGAAATATTTGCTGGATGATTTGTTTTTTGGAATTCACCGAAAAAAAAATCTTTCACCTGATAGTATTTCTTTGCTTTGCCTTGGATATGTAGTAGGTATTAAATAAATACTGATTGAGTAGAAGAATTTAAGAAATAAAAGATTTCTAAGATGTTAAAAACTAGGTATGTACTCCTTAGGAGAGGCAATCTCTAAATGTGATCCCAGGTGCTCCATAGTTACTTTGGTGAGG
>NW_022436947.1:32905097-32917458 GCF_009761245.1 Sapajus apella
TGTGGTTTGCTACTTCCATCCCCCGACACCTATATCTGGCATTTCTCCCATGTTATCTCTCCCCAACCTCCGCACCCCCACTGTTCCTCCCCTAGTCCCCCATAACAGACCCCAATGTGTGATGCTTCTCTCCCTGTGTCCACGTGTTCTCATAGCTCAACACCCGCCTATGAATGAGAACATGCGGTGTTTGATTTTCTGTTCTTGTGTCAGTTTGCTGAGAATGATGGTTTCCAGATTCATCCATGTCCCTACAAAGGAAACAAACTCATTGTTTTTTTATGGCTGCATAGTATTCCATGCTGTATATGTGCCACATTTTCCTTGTCCAGTCTATCATTGATGGGCATTTGGGTTGGCTCCAAGTCTTTGCTATTGTAAACAGTGCCACAATGAACATATGTGTGCATGTGTCTTTATAATAGAATGATTTATAATCCCTTGGATACATACCCAGTAATGGAATTGCTGGGTCAATTGGAATTTCTATGTCTAGGTCCTTGAGGAATTGCCACACTGTCTTCCACAATGGTTGAACTAATTTACACTCCCACCAACAGTGTAAAAGTGTTCCTGTTTCTCCATATCCTCTCCAGCATCTGTTGTCTCTAGATTTTTTTAATGATTGCCATTCTAACTGGCGTGAGATGGTATCTCAGCATGGTTTTGATTTGCATTTCTCCAATAATCAGTGATGATGAGCATTTTTTCACATTTGTTGGCCTCATCTATGTCTTCTTTTGAAAAGTGTCTGCTCATGTCCTTCATCCACTTTTGAATGGGTTTGTTTTTTTCTTGTAAATCTGTTTTAGTTCTTTGTAGATTCTGGATTAAATTAGCCCTTTGTCAGACAGGCAGATTGCAAAAATTTTTTCCCATTCTGTTGGTTGCCAGTTCACTCTAATGATTGTTTCTTTTGCTGTACAGAAGCTCTGGAGTTTAATTAGATCCCATTTGTCTATTTTGGCTTTTGTTGCCAGTGCTTTTGGTGTTTTAGTCATGAAGTCCTTGCCTATGGCTATGTCCTGAATGGTTTTGCCTAGGTTTTTCTTCTAGGGTTTTTATGGGGTTAGGTTTTATGTTTTAAGTCTTTAATCCATCTGGAGTTAATTTTAGTGTAAGGTGTCAGGAAGGGGTCCAGTTTCTGTTTCCTGCACATGGCCAGCCAGTTATCCCAACACCATTTATTAAACAGGGAATCCTTTCCCCATTGCTTGTTTTTGTCAGGTTTGTCAAAGATCAGATGGTTGTAGATGTATGGCATTGCCTCTGAGGCCTCTGTTCTGTTCCATTGGTCTGTATCTCTGTTTTGGTACCAGTACCATGCTGTTTTGATTACTGTTGTCTTGTAGTACAGTTTGAAGTCAGGTAGCATGATGTCTCCAGCTTTGTTCTTTTTGCTTAGGATTGTCTTGGCTATGTGGGCTCTCTTTTGGTTCCATATGAAGTTTAAGGTGGTTTTTTCCAGTTCTGTGAAAGAGGGTCATAGGTAGCTTGATTGGGATAGCGTTGAATCTATAAAATTACTTTGGGCAGTATGGCCATTTTCACAATATTGATTCTTCCTAACCATGAGGATGGAATGTTTTTCCATCTGTTTGTGTCCTCTCTTATTTCCTTAAGCAGTGGTTCATAGTTCTCCTTGAAGAGATCCTTTACATTCTTTTGTTAGTTGTATTCCTAGGTATTTTATTTAATTTGTAGCAATTGTGAATGGGACTTTGCTCTTGATTTGGCTCTCTTTAAGTCTGTTATTGGTGTATAGGAATGCTTGTGATTTCTACACATTGATTTTGTATCCTGAGACTTTGCTGAAGTTGCTTATCAGTTTCAGGAGATTTTGGGCTGAGACGATTGGGTCTTCTAAATATATAATCATGTCATCTGCAAATAGAGACAATTTGACTTCCTACTTTCCTAACTGGTTACCCTTTATTTCTTTTTCTTGCCTGATGACTCTGACTAGAACTTCCAGTATTATATTGAATAGGAAGGGTGAGAGAGGGCATCCTTGTCTAGTGCCAGATTTCAAAGGGAATGCTTCCAGTTTTTGCCCATTCAGTATGATATTGGCTGTGACTTTGTCATAAATACCTTTTATTTTTTTGAGATACATTCCATTGATACCTAGTTTATTGAGAGTTTTTAGCATAAAGGGCTGTTGAATTTTGTCAAAGGCCTTCTCTGCATCAATTGAGATAATCATATGGTTTTTGTCATTGGTTCTGTTTATGTGGTGAATTACGTTTATAGATTTGCATATGTTGAACCTGTCTTGCATCCGTGGGATGAAGCCTACTTGATCATGATGGATAAGCTTTTTGATGTACTGTTGCAATCGGTTTGCCAGTATTTTATTGAAGATTTTTGCATCTGTGTTAATCATGGATATTGGCCTGAAGTTTCCTTTTTTGGGTCAGTCTCTGCCAGGTTTTGGTATCAGGTTAATGTTGGTCTCATAAAATGATTTGGGAAGGATTCCCTCTTTTTGTATTGCTTGGAATAGTTTCAGAAGGAGTGGTACCAGCTCCTCTTTGTATTTCTGGTAGAATTCGGCTGTGAACACACCTGGACCTGGGCTTTTTTTGGTTGGTAGGCTATTCATTGCTCCCTCAACCTCTGCCCTTGCTATTGGTCTATTCAGGGTTTCAATTTCTTTCTTGGTTTAGGCTTGGGAGGATTCAAGGGTCCAGAAATTTATCCATTTCTTCCAGTTTTACTGGTTTGTGTGCAGAGTTGTTTGTCGTAATCTCTGACGGTATTTTGTATTTCTGTGGAATTGGTGGTGATATCCCCTTTATCATTTTTTATTGTATCTATTTTCTTCTCTTTTCTTTTTAATAGTATGGCTAGTGGTCTATTTTGTTGATCTTTTCAAAAAACCAGCTCCTGAATTTATTGATTTTTTTGAAGGGTTTTTTGTCTCGCTCTCCTTCAGTTCTGCTCTGATCTTAGTTATTTCTTGTCTTCTGCTAGCTTTTGAGTTGTTTTTTGATCTTGCTCCTCTGGCTCTTTCAATTTTGATGATAGGGTGTCGATTTTAGATCTTTCCTTGCTTCTCATGTGGGCATTTATTGCTATAAATTTCCCTCTAGACACTGCTTTAAATGTGTTCCAGAGATTCTGGTATGTTGTGTCTTCGTTCTCTTTGGTTTCAAAGAACATCTTTATTTCTGCCTTAATTTCAGTGTTTTCCAGTGAACATTCAACAGCCAGTTGTTCAGCTTCCACAAAGTTATGTGGTTCTGAGTTAGTTTCTTAATCCTGAGTTCTAATTTGATTGCACTGTGGTCTGAGAGACTGCTTGTTACCCGTTCCATTGAGTGATTTACTTCCAATTATGTGGTCAGTTTTAGAGTAGGTGTGATGTGGTGCTGAGAAGAATATACATTCTGTGAATTTGGGGTGAAGAGTTCTGTAAATGTCTATTAGGTTTGCTTGGTCCAGATCTGAGTTCAAGTCCTGGATGTCCTTGTTAATTTTCTGTCTCGTTGATCTGTCTAATAGTGACAGTGGAGTGTTAAAGTCTCCCACTATTGTTGTGTGGGAGTCTAAGTCTCTTTGTAAGTCATGAAGAACTTCCTTTATGTATCTGGGTGCTCCTGTATTGAGGACATATATACTGAAGATCATTAGCTCTTCTAGTTGCATTGATCCTTTTACCATTATGTAATGTCCTCCTTTGTCTCTTTTGATCTTTGTTGGTTTAAAGTCTATTTTATCAGAGACTAGGATTGCAATGCCTGTTATGTTTTTTGTTTTTTGTTTTTTGTGTGCTCTCCATTTGCTTGGAAAATCTTCCTCCATCCCTTTATTTTGAGCTATGTGTGTCCTTGCACGAGAGATGGGTTTCCTGAAAACAGCACACTGATGGGTTTTGACTTTATATCCAATTTGCCAGTCTGTGTTTTTTGATTGGGGCATTTGGCCCATTTACATTTAAGGTTAATATTGGGGAATTTGGCCCATTTACATTTAAGATTAATATTGTTATGTATGAATTTGATCCTGCCATTTTGATGCTAGCTGATGTTTTTCCCATTAGTTGACACAGTTTCTTCATTGTGTCGATGGTCTTTACCATTTGGCATGTTTTTGAAGTGGCTGGTACTTGTTGTTCATTTCCTTGTTTAGTGCTTCTTTCAGGAGGTCTTGTAAAGCAGGCCTGGTGGTGACAAAATCACTCCGCAATTGCATGTTCGTAAAGGATTTTATTTCTCCTTCACTTATGAAGCTTAGTTTGGCTGGATATGAAATTCTAGGTTGAATGTTATTTTCTTTAATAATGTTGAATATTGGCCCCCACTCTCTTCTGGCTGGTAGGGTTTCTGCCGAGAGATCCACTGTGAGTCTGATGGGCTTCCCTTTGGGGTAACCCAACCTTTCTCTCTGGCTGCCCTTAGCGTTTTTTCCTTCATTTCAACCCTGGTGAATCTGACGCTTATGTGCCTTGGGGTTGCTCTTCTTGAGGAATATCTTTGTGGTGGTGTCTGTATTTCCTGTAGTTGAATATTGGCCTGCCTTGCTAGGTTGGGGAAGTTCTTCTGGATAATATCCTAAAGAGTATTTTCCAGCTTGGATTCATTCTCTTTGTCACGTTCAGGTACACCTATCAAGCGCAGATTAGGTCTTTTCACATAATCCCATATTTCTTGGAGGCTTTGTTCATTTCTTTTCACTCTTTTTTCTCTAATCTTGCCTTCTCATTTTATTTCATTGAGTTGATCTTCAATCTCTGATATCCTTTCTTCTGCTTGATTGATTCGACTGTTGAAACTTGTGTGTGCTTCATGAAGTTCTCGTGTTTTTCAGCTCCATCAATTCATTTATATTCTTCTCTAAGCTGTTTATTCTTGTTAGCATTTTGTCAAACCTTTTTTCAAGGTTCTTGGTTTCTTTGCACTGGGTTAGAACATGTTCTTTTAGCTCAGAGAAGTTTGTTATTACCCACCTTCTGAAGCCTGTTTCTGTCAATTCATCAGACTCATTCTCCATCCAGCTTTGTCCCCTTGCTGGTGAGGAGTTGTGATCCCTTGGAGGAGGAGAGGTGTTCTGGTTTTTGGTGTTTTTATCCTTTTTGCACTGGTTTCTTCCCATTTGTGTGGATTTATCTACCTGTGGTCTTTGTAGTTGGTGACTTTCGGCTGGGTTCTCTGAGTGGATGTCCTTTTCATTGATGTTGAAGCTATTTCTTTCTGTTTTTTAGTTTTCCTTCTAACAGTCAGGCTCCTCTGCTGCAGGAATGCCAGAGGTCAACTCCAGACCCTTCTTGCCTGGAGATCACCTGCGGCAGCTGCAGAACAGTAAGGGTTGCTGCTGGTTTCTTCTGTTATCTTCATCCCAGAAGGGTACCCTCCAGATGTCAGCCTGACCTCTCCTTTATGACGTATCTCTTTGGATATATGGGGTTTGGGGAGCTGCTTGAGGAGATAGTCTGCCCCTTATAGGAGCTCAGGTGCTGAGCTGGGAGCTCCGTTGTTCCATGCAGAGCTGCTGGGCAGGTACATTTAAGTCTGCTGCAGTGAAACTCATAACTACCTTTTTTCCCAGGTGCTCTGTCTTGGGACTTTATTTACAAGTTCCTGACATGCTGCTGCCTTTTTTCAGAGATGCCCTACCCAGCAAGGAGGTAGTCTAGTCACAGTCTGCCAGCAGAGGCATTGCTGAGCTGCTGTGGGCTCTGCCCAGCTGCTGTGTGAACTTCCTTGCAGTTTTGTTTACAGTGGTACAGTTAGAACTGCCTCAGTAATGGCTGATTGCCTCAGTAATGGTGGACTGCCTCAGTAAAGGCGGATTGCTTCGGTAATGGTGGAAGTTCTAGAGGCTGTAAGTCTGAAATCAGGGTGCCACCCTGGTGAGGTTTATGTGAAGTACCTCTTCCAGGTTGGAATTGCCACCTTCTCCTTGTATCCTCACCTGCCTGATAGTGCCCTGTTGGAAAACTTAAAAGTTATTTCAAAAGCAAAACTTGTTGCTCCAGTGGCTGTATACACACCTTCCACAGCAGTAATCAAGTCTGTTTAGGCTGAGATTCAGCAGGCTGTAGTCCCAGCTACTCAGGAGGCTGAGGCAGGAGAATCACTTGAACCCAGGAGGTGGAGGTTGCAGTGACTGAAAGGTGTGATTGATGAGCAGGGGAGGGCCTCCCAGCTGGGAAGGAAAAGATGGGTAAAGGCACAGAGATGGGAATGGCTGTGGCGAGGTGGAGATCTGGCCTGATCTTGACCATCTCTGCTCACATTCCCCCATCACCCTCTTTGTTCCTGTCACTCCTGTCCTCTCTCTGCCTGTCAATTTCTCTCCAGGCTTTAAAGATGCCTCTTTCATGATCCCCCCCTCAGTCTCCTCAATCAGATGAATCGTATCTTCTTCTCCCATGGTGCTTTGCTTGTAGCTCTATTAATGCATAAGTTCTTCCTGCATTTTGATTTGTTGCATTGGTTAATTGCTTTTTTTCTTATCACCAGTTAGACGGTAAGTTCTTGAAGACAGAGACTATTTTTTTTCTTTTTCTCTTTCTGCATATCATTTATCCAGAAATAATAGACTTGCTGAGGAAGTAAGGAATCTTTCAGAACAAAGTTCACAATGGGCTCAACTATGAGGCTACCTGCACTGGGAAGCGAGGCTGCCAGTGCCAATATTTGCTCAGTAAATATTTGCTGAAAAGTATGAAGAGTGTGGCTTATTGGAAAGCAAAGAGTCAGCACCAGAAAGAGAGGCTGTTTTCAGGGGCTGGGTTATGGAGGCTGCAGAAAGCCAGGCAGAGGAATCATGACTTGAAATTGTAAGAAGCAATTGTGGGTTTTTGTGAAACAGTGAAAGCCGTGCTGTGGGAAGATTGGTTGGCCCATGGTAGATGGATTGGGCAGAGGAGGGAGAAGAGTTTGAGGGGTCAGTTAGGAGATTGTTAGAGTAACAGGTATGGGATGCTGACATCCTGGACTGAGGCAGTGGCAGTGACAATGAGAGAAAGCTGCTAAGTTGGGAAACATTTTGAAGTAAGACTTGAATATTGGGATAAAGGAAATAGAAGGTGATGTCTCAACTGCACCATGAGAAGAATTTTAAATCTACTGGCAGAAGTAGCAGAGCTGAGGATAAGTCAGTGTGGGAGGTGATGATCTGTTTGGGACAAGATGAATTAGAGATGACAGGTGGCCAGTCCATGGAATGTCCCATTGATGGCTGGAAATAGAGAAGCAGAGCACAGCCGGCTGCTGGGCGCTGAGAGCTGTTAGGGTGAGCGCCGTCTGCCTAGGAAAGCCATGAGAATGAGTTCACTGAAGGAGCCAGTGTTAAATTGGAGCCATGCCTATCAGTGATGACAAGCCTGTGGACAGAGACATGTGATTGACAGGGCCACTGTTAAGGGAATTCCTTTCACATGATTGGGTCTCATGGAGCCGTTCCTTGTTTAGAACTGTTGGCAGACAGAGGCAGCACCAGGAGGCCGCTGGCGTCTTTGTCCTCACCTTCATTTGCTTGTTTTCTAATGGTTGTGTGTGAAGGGCTAGTTGTTTTCTTCTTTGGTGGTTCCTGTTTTGGAGATTTGTTGTCTCAGTAAACATCTGGGGAAGAAGGAATTTTCTTTTGTCCATATGATGTAATGTCTGATGCCTGAATTTCTGAAAATAGCTTTTGTTCACCATCTGTGCCAAAAGAGAGCTAGGCCCTAACAGGAACAAGCTTTCCTCTCCTGGGAATTGGCTATGTAAGATAACAGATAACAACATGACATATAGAAAGAGGACTTCAGCTATACTGTGGCAGGTTGGAACTATTTTTTTCTTTTTCTTCTTCTTTTTTTTTTTTTTTTTTTTTTTTTTTTATCTTTTTTGAGACAAAGTCTCTCTCTGTCGCCCAAGCTGGAGTGCAATGGCATGATCTCGGCTCACTGCAACCTCCGCCTCCCGGGTTCAAGCAATTCTCCTGTCTCAGCCTCCCAAGTAACTGGGATTATAGATGCATCTCCCACACCTGGCTAATTTTTTGTATTTTTAGTAGAGACAGAGTTTCACCATGTTGGCCAGGTTGGTCTCGAACTCCTAACCTCAAGTGATCCACCAGCCTTGGCCTCCCAAAGTGTTGGGATTATAGCGTGAGCCACCACGCACCGAGCCTCAAGACATTTTTAATAAGCCTGTGAGTGCAAAGTCTTCCTGTGAGCTGCAACTTGCTTTAGGTACCTTGTTTAAAACTTTGGGAGGAGAAAAAAAGGAAAAAAAAAAAAAGAACCTTGAGAATGAGTTTAAAGTAACAATTCCAAACCATAGTTCACCTTTAAATGAAGTAAAAATGGATACATGTAATTTGAGTTTTATTTTGTATACAAAATTATACTAATAAAAAAAGGACATAAGCTGAGAACAGAATAAATATATTATAGCTTATCCAGACACCTTTATTACCTACAGTGGTAATGATTAAATTTTCAAGGTTTATTTACATTAAATTCCTTATTTTTCTTTTATTTCATGCATTTCTTATATTTAGTATAGCATAGCCAATGGAAAGGGGGAAGAGAGACAAAAGATGCAGAAGGAAAAATCACAGAATTTGGTTCCTGATGGAGTGTGAAGAAATAATCTAGAGAAGAACATGTACACTTCTGACTTGGTTGACTGAGCACGTGGTAGTGCCTTCACCCTGATAGAGACTACAGGAGGAAGCGAGGGCTTCTGTTTTAGATCCACTGGTTGGGGATGCCTCTGGGACAGAGCTGGAGATGTCCCTCAGGGAGCTGGATATTTGAGCCTGAATCTCAGGAAATAAGCAAAAGATGCAAGATGACAAAGCAATAAAGTTTGGGATGTCTACAGAAAACCTCCATGTGATGTGGATGGAGCGTCCATCCAGAGAGGGCAAGGGAGGTAAAACAGAGAAGACCAGGTTGCCCACCATGCTTTTGGAGTTTGGGATTAATCCACAGGCACTGCTTTATTCCACATATGTATTTTCTGAAGAAAACAATGGAATGCTGTGTAGGTATTTGGCCCTGTGTACTGAGTAATGGCAGCTGTAGCGCTGCTTCTGGCGGGTTGACTCGGGTGACCATGAACTCAGCTGACCTGGCTCCTCCTCCCTTCCAGGTGCTCTGCGGAGTCAGGCCAGTGCTCATGTCGGCCTCACATGATCGGACGTCAGTGCAGCGAAGTGGAACCTGGTTACTACTTTGCCACCCTGGATCACTACCTCTATGAAGCAGAGGAAGCCAATCTGGGGCCCGTGAGTAGGGGAGTGTGTGGCAGGTCGGTAAAGCAGTGTTTTGGGGTGTAGTGGAACGTACATGCTTTGTAAACAGACCATTTCAGAAGCATTTTTATAGCTTTGTCAGTGAACACAAAATAAGAATCAGAACATGCCTTCCCGAAGACAGCCATATTTAAAGCTAAGTGAATCTGTAGGTCACAAATGGGCTTCAGAGCGTTCACTGATAAGGCTTTTGGTTGGTTTAGAAATTTGTCTTTACAAGAAACTTTTCTTCTGTCTACTTAGGCTCCAAAGTTATCATCAGTCTAACATGCTAAATACTGAGGCAAGGATACTGTTTCATCAATTCATCCCCAAATCTAGTGACGTTAAATGTATGCCTGGCTCTTTAGCTGGGATGGCTGAAACAGCTGGAGGCTGGCTGGGCATTTCTCTCCACACAACCTCTCCAAGAAGCTCTCTTGATGCTTTTTCACAGCATGGTGGAGGCAGGATAGTGAGATTTCTTACATGACTTCCAGCTTCCAAAAAGAGGAAACAAGCTCCCAGGTCTCTTAAAGCCTGGACTCAGAAGTCCTAGAATGTCATTTCCTCACGTTCTGTTGGTCACAAGTCACAAGGCCAGCCCAGATTCATGGAAAAGATAACATAGTTTGTACCTGTTGATGGGTAAGGCTACACATGATACACACAGATACATACAGGGAATGAAAGAATTGATGGCAGGTGTTTTTGGAGATGACTAACCACAGATATTAAAAAATAACCCCATAGACAATTAATCAGTTAACTCATCAATTGTGAACATTCATTATCATATTAAGTTTCTTCACTTGAAAATGGAGCCTAAAACTAATGCCAGCATGAGAGACAGAAATCACTAGATACTGCAGTAGCCTTGTGGAGAATCTGGGAAGCATCTTATTATTCCTAGACTTGCTTATAACGGTATGTGGGATGTTCTCTTTTTTCTTTTATCCTTATTCTCCTGGTTATATCATATAAGGTGTATCCCAAGCCTTTGAATGCTATCTCCAGGGTCCCAAGACTACTCCAACTGCAAAACTAAAATGAAACCAGTTTTCTGTTTGGATATCAAAAACTTTTTGCAATCTATTCGGGGAGATATGACTGTAAAAAATAGGTAGAAGGTAGCCACCGTTTTGAATCTTTGGGTGACTTCAGATTTCTTTGACTATTAAACGTTGTTGAATTCTTTTCCAAATAAAGCATAACCACTGTTCCCCATGTCCTCAGGGGGTGAGCGTAGTGGAGCGGCAGTATATCCAGGACCGGACTCCCTCCTGGACTGGAGCTGGCTTTGTCCGAGTGCCCGAAGGGGCTTATTTGGAGTTTTTCATTGACAACATACCGTATTCCATGGAGTATGACATCCTAATTCGCTATGAGCCACAGGTAAAGAAACCACTCAGTGGACTGGTGGAGGAGGGATGGGGAGAATCAGTAGAAAAATAGTATTTCTATTGGGTACTAGATATCATTGTGAAATATGGAGGTTGCATTGGAACAGATCAGACTCTGACAGTCTAACCTCCTCCGTGGAAGTTAAAATATACAATATATTTTTTTGGGGGGGGATGAAGTCTCACCTTGTTGCCAGGCTGGAGTTCAGTGGCATGATCTTGGCTGACTGCAACCTCTGACTCCCTGGTTCCATGGATTCTCCTGCCTCAACCTCCCAAGTAGCTGGGATTACAGGTGCACATCACCACGCCCAGCTCATTTTTGTATTATTTTTAGAGATCAGATTTCACCCTGTTGGCCAAAATGGTCTCGATCTCCTGACCTTGTGATCTACCCCCCTCGGCCTCCCAAAGTGCAGAGATTATAGGCATGAGTCACTGTGCCCAGGCAAAATGTACCATTTTTATTTATTTTTTTTTTTTTTTGGTCTGAGATGGAGTCTTGCTGTGTCACCCAGGGGCTGGAGTGCAGTGGCACCATCTTGGCTCACTGCAACCTGCGCCTCTGGGTTCAAGCAGTTCTCCTGTTTCAGCCTCCCTAGTAGCTGGGATTATAGGCGCCTGCCTCCATGCCCGGCTAATTTTTATATTTTTAGTAGAGACAGGGTTTCACCATGTTGGCCAGGCTAGTCTCGAACTCCTGACCTCAGGTGATTCGCCTACCTCAGCCTCCCAAAGTGCTGAGGTTACAGGTGTGAGCCACCACACCCAGCCAAAATGTACCATTTTCTTGAATCCCGTTTCTCAGATGTAGTGATGTTTTATGAGGCACTCAGCCTTGCTGAGGGCTGAGGTGGTGATGAGGATGTATGAGATCCTTTCCTTCCCTCACTGCTTGGCTGGCCAGTGACAGACTCAAGCCCCGAACTGTCAAAGGTGACAGTGCAACAGCAGACAGATACATGGTGCTAGAAGATGGGTAGGCACCAGCCAGCCTGAGCCAAGGCTACCAAAACGTTTTCCTAGAGAATCAGAGCTGGACCTTAAAGTGTGAATGGAACTGTGGAAAGCTGGCGCAAAGGAAGTAAGAAATAGCGTGAGCAGAAAAGAGGAGAGAGGGTTTTGGTTTTTTTGAGAATCATTCCACGGAGCTTGATGAGAGATAAAGTTGGAGATGGTGTTGACAAAAATACTAGGTTTGTGGACTGTAATATTCACAGGAAGTTACTGAAGCATTTCAAGCAGGGGATTGTCATTATTGGAGCTGCTTTAAAGTGGACTGAAAAGGATACTGGGAAGAGGCAAGAACAGTTGAGAGGTGTTTCAGTGTCCAGGGGAAAGGGACTGGGGCTGGAATCAGGGGAACAGCAGAGGTAGTAGTAAAGAGGAAAGGGAAAAGCAACTCTGTGTTTTCCATTTCAACTTGGCAATTGATTCGGAGAAGTCTTTTAATAAACAGGCAGTGGTGGGCTAACCATCTTTTCGTTGTTTCTTATTCTAGCTACCAGACCACTGGGAAAAAGCTGTCGTCACAGTGCAGCGACCTGGAAAGATTCCAGCCAGCAGCCGGTGTGGTAATACCATTCCCGATGATGACAACCAGGTGGTGTCATTATCACCAGGCTCAAGGTCAGTGTGACAGTGGGTTTGCGGCTCAACAGACCACATATGCAAATTAGTATTTTTCTAATTTTTTTTTTTTTTTTTTTTGAGATGGAGTCTCA
>NW_022436947.1:32917558-32920425 GCF_009761245.1 Sapajus apella
CTCCACCTCCCCAGTTCAAGTGATTCTCCTGCCTCAGCCTCCTGAGTAGCTGGGATTACAGATGCATGCCACCACACCTGGCTAATTTTTGTGTTTTTAGTAGAGATGGGTTTTCACTGTGTTGGTCAGGTTGGTCTTGAACTCTTGACCTCGTGATCTGCCCTCCTTGGCCTCCCAAAGTGTTGGGATTACAGGCATGAACCACCACCCCCAGCCATAGTTTTCTAACATTGTGTGAGTTTTGAAGCCACCATTTCAGATTGAGACATTGACTGCTGACTTTTTTCGTTTGGAATTATCGATGCAAAGCTTTGTTTTTAATTTTTATTTTTTTGGATGCATGAAGGTTGACTTTGTTGTTGTCTTTCTTTTTTATTTGGGATCAGATATGTCGTCCTTCCTCGGCCGGTGTGCTTTGAGAAGGGAGTGAACTACACGGTGAGGTTGGAGCTGCCTCAATACACCTCCTCTGATAGCGATGTGGAAAGCCCTTACACGCTGATCGATTCTGTAAGTGCGAGATCGCTTCCGGCATAGGCAGGAAAGCCTGAGCGGAAAGTGTCCAGCTGCTCCCAGGGTGTTTTGTTGAGGGGAAGTACTGAGGCCAGCGCGTAAGCAGCATCATTCTTTCTTGCCTCTGAGGTTACTTTGCTTATACTCCACCCCGTGGAAAGGATTTACTCCTTCTAAAAGTATAAAATGTCTTTTAGAAATAGCATTTCACTGGGCCTAGTGACTCACACCTGTAATCTCAACACTTCAGGATGCTGAGGCAGGAGGCTTGCTTGAGGCCGGGAATTCAAGACCAGTCTGGGCAACAAAGCAAGACCCCCATCTCTAAAATAAAAACAAATCGCATTTCAAAAGCCACCAGGCTGTGTAAAATAGCTAAGATTTCCTGCCAGAGTATTTAGGAATAGGAAGGTTTATACCTTAGAGGGGCACCACTCTAAGGATGTCTGGCTGTTCTCATTTTTTCACAGCTTGTTCTCATGCCGTACTGTAAATCACTGGACATCTTCACCGTGGGAGGTTCAGGAGATGGGGTGGTCACCAACAGTGCCTGGGAAACCTTTCAGAGATACCGATGTCTGGAGAACAGCAGAAGCGTTGTGAAAACACCGATGACTGATGTTTGCAGAAGCATCATCTTTAGCATTTCTGCCCTGCTACACCAGACGGGCCTGGGTAGGCAGCTGCCGTTTCCAGCTCTGGGTATACCTGGCACACAAAGTGCAGTGGAGTGCACGCCCCATAGCCCTGTGCTCGGCAGCACAAGGAAAACGGAGTCTCAGTCACAGTTTGTCTTTACCTTTTTAAGTAATATTTCAGTGATAGAGCACCACTAAAGATGGAATCGATATTCAAGAAATAGGCAAATAACAGGTGGCCAGGGGAAAAGTCCCTGAGGATAAAGCATTTCTATAAGCAGGGTAGGGAGTGGGGAATGGAATCAGAGAAGCATCAGGTAACTGAAATGTATAATTTCTCTTTGAGAGGTCAGACCAACCTCTGAAGGTCACTGGGCTTTGGTCTAATGTCCTGTGATATTTGAGCTTTGAAGGCAAGGGGAGAAAATGTGAATGACCTCCTGCCTAGAAAAACTGCTTTGATCTGCCAACTCTGCCTCCCCTTTCTTCCCTTCTGCTCATCATAGGGATGAGAATGTTTTAAACCAGAATTCTGAATAAACCAAAGTAGTAAAAGAGAAAGGATCAGGGACAGCCTGATGATGTGCTGCTGTGTGTCATGTGTTCTGGCCTCTCTTCACCTGCAGCTTGCGAATGCGACCCTCAGGGCTCGTTAAGTTCCGTGTGTGACCCCAATGGAGGCCAGTGCCAGTGCCGCCCCAATGTGGTTGGAAGAACCTGCAACAGATGTGCACCTGGAACCTTTGGCTTTGGCCCCAGTGGATGCAAACGTAGGTACCTCAAAAGCATTGTTATGCATTCATTCAGTTGAACTCAGCCATCCTGGCAGGGTTCCATCACTGCAGAGGTGATGCCTCCCTCCTGAAGCTGATCACACCAACCCATGAGCATTCTGAATTGGGGACAGGGTGCTTATAAAAGGGGCGTGTTTCCACTGAATGAGTTTCTCAAGGCAGTTCCTTGTTTGCCTGTTTCTTTAGGTTGTGAGTGCAATCTGCAAGGATCTGTCAATGCCTTCTGCGATCCTGTGACTGGCCAGTGCCACTGTTTCCAGGGAGTGTATGCTCGGCAGTGTGACCGGTGCTTACCTGGGCACTGGGGCTTTCCAAGTTGCCAGCCCTGCCAGTGCAATGGCCATGCCGAGGACTGCGACCCAGTGACTGGGGAGTGCTTGAACTGCCAGGACTACACCATGGGTCATAACTGTGAAAGGTAAGCAGATGCTGAAAGTAAGGAGAATGCAATGATCTCAGGCTGAGGAGACAGAATATTAGACCAACCACAGAATTCATCTCCACCGGGCTTCAGCTCACTCATTCATTTCTAAACACCTCAGTATTTTCTAGGATCTTATTTATTTGTCCAGTACATATTTAGTTTACACCCTCTCTGTGCCAGGCATCGTTCTAGTGTTGGGGATACCGCAGAGAACAAAACTGACATGAATCCGTTCTCTTGGAGAGTCACCCTAGAGCTTACCGCAGGGCTGTATAGAAATTCTGTCTGTCAGGGCCGGGCGCGGTGGCTCAAGCCTGTAATCCCAGCACTTTGGGAGGCCGAGGCGGGTGGATCACGAGGTCAAGAGATTGAGACCATCCTGGTCAACACGGTGAAACCCCGTCTCTACTAAAAATACAAAAAATTAGCTGGGCATGGTGGTGCGTGCCTGTAATCCCAGCTACTCAGGAGGCTGAGGCAGGAGAATTGCCTGAACCC
>NW_022436947.1:32920525-32945216 GCF_009761245.1 Sapajus apella
AAAAAAAAAAAAAAAAAGAAATTCTGTCTGTCTCAGCAGATTCTGGCCGAAGAGAGGAGTTGTGAAATGCTCCTGCCTAATTTAGGCCTAAGGAGAAACTAATTCAAATGGGATTAGTCATTTTTAATAGCTTTGTTTTTAAGAACATTTTATGCAACTACAGTTTCTGGGAGACTCTATAAAATATGCCTAAGTAGATCTGCTCTCCAGTCAGCAAGTGTCAGCTGAATAATCATTATGGATGTGCTCCATACATAGTAAGAAGAGGAGATAGAATGTGCCTCCATAACATTAATAGGATAGCTCAATAGATAAAAAATGGTCCATATGAAAACAGTGCCTGCCGACTTACACTGTTCATTACTAAGGAAGAAATGCAGACCATACTGTTAAAATTGGCTTTTGGGAGGATAATAGTCTCCACGTTTTCACTGTGATAAATTTTCTGTCTTCCAACATCCATTCACCCTATAGAAGATACTTGTTTTGTCACTTATAAAGCATTGCAGCAAGTGCTTCAGTCAGTGACAAAGTGACTCATCAGGCAAAAGAGAAACTCTTAGTGAAAAACTGAATATGTGATTAACTTTTGGCATGAAGATATTTATGGAGGCAAATATGTGGCTCTCAGCTCCATGCTAGAACAGTATTCAAGAATTTGGAGGTCCTAGAGAGTACCCCTTTCAGTAAAAACTATCCCTTCCAACCTCAAAATTGTGTTGTAAAAAGATAACAAGGACACAGTTACACAAGGAGGAAATTAATATATTGGGGTTATCTTTTTCTTTTCTGCCCTGTTTTCCGTTATTGTTTTTTCAAAAAGAGATGGAGACTAAGTGCAAGAGAAAGACATGAGAAAACAAGATTAACCGGGAGCAGAGAGGGCAGAGGGACCAGAGGTAAACAGCAAAGGGGGCTGCCACTGTGCTGATTCTGAATCGGCATTCACGCCGTGGAATGCATGTGAACGAACGTCGTGTCTGAATGGCATGGTTGATATCTGGGACCAGCTTTGGATGAAATTTGTAAAGCGTTTTGAGAAGGAGAAAGGAAGGTTGGGAGAAGGAAGGATTTTTAACTCTAGGTTCGGGTGGCAAACATACTTAAGTATTTGGAATTCTGCTACCTACTTTGAGCCAGTTTCTCATCATTCTTTTTTCTCATTCCAAGATAACCAGAGTTTCAATCTTATGAATTTAGAAAGAAACTCTACACTTACATTGTCCCCAAGGGGAGGCAAGAAATGAATACTCAATTTCTATCATAAAGTGTTTGGATTGCCTCCAAAAGACTTGAAAAACAAATTGAGTTGGAAATCCTTGGACCTCAGTTCCTGACCCAATTCTGCCTCTAATTTGCTTTCTAACCTTGGGTGAGTTAGAATATCCAGCTCTTTTTTCTTTTTTTGAGACGGAGTTTGCCTCTTGTTGCCCAGCCTGGAGTGCAATGGCACAATCTCAGCTCACTGCAGCTCTCTGCCTCGTGGGTTCAGGTGATTCTCCTGCCTCTACCTCCTGAGTAGCTGGGATTACATGGTTTTTTTGTTTTTGTTTTTGTTCTGTTTTGGTTTTTTTTTTGAGATGGAACCTCATTCTGTCGCTTAGGCTGGAATGCAATGGTATGATCTCGGCTCACTACGACCTCTACCTCACAGGTTCAAGTGATTCTCCTGCCTCAATCTCCCGAGTAGCTGGGATTACAGGCAAACACTACCATGCCTGGCTAATTTTTTGTGTTTTTAATAGAGATGGGGTTTCACCATGTTGGCCAAGCTGGTCTCAAACTCCTGACCTCTGGTGATCCACCCACCTCAGCCTCCCAAAGTGCTGGGATTACAGGCGTGAGCCCCCACAGCTGGCCAGAATATCCAGCTTTTCATAAGTCGAATAACTAGGTTGGATTAGATTGTCTCCAAAGTTCCTTCAAAATGTTATGTTGTAGGAAATTAAAAAGTAACCTAACTACCATTCACCTTGATAAGGAGGCTAAAATAGTAAAAGAATGCATTGCTAAAAGGACACTGAGTTCAAACTCTGGCTCATTATTTAACTAATTGTATAAACTTTGCAGACCCTTTGACCTCCATGTGTGTGTTGTCTTTAAAGGGTGGGATTGACATGTTGGATGTGTGAATTAGTAAGTAACATGCTTCATCCCTGCCTGAGTTTGGAGCCACCTGAGAGGCAAACACAGGGGCTACACAGCTGGAGAACACCCCTGTCACCCCCTTAGCTCCAGTACTGGGGAAAGCTGGGTTGTAGGACGTGGCTTTAGACCTGTGGCCACCGTGGGCTTGGCAGCACATCATCTGTCCTAGGCATGGGCAGAGGCGAGCAGGTATAAGCCACCCCCAGGAGGACAGACCCCCGTAACACAAGGAGGGGGCAGAACCAAGTGCTCAGGATAGGCAGGCAGCTGATAGAACTGTCAGATACACATGGGGAGAAATGGCCCTCCTCTGGGGAGCAATGAGTGAGGGGCCAGTTGAGGCCGTGGGTGTCACTCTAATGCAGTAGTCCTGCAAATAGGATCCCCAGATCAGGAGCATCAGTATCACCAGGGACCTACTGAATCAGAAACTCGGTGGGAGAAGCCCAGCCATCTGTGTTCACAGGCCCTCCAGGTGATTCTGACTGAAGCTAAAGTTTGAGAATCACTGCTACCATAGTACATCTTCCACATGAAAACATGAAGAGAGGCGGGTAGATCACCAGAGGTCAGGAGTTTGAGACCAGCTTAACCAACATGATGAAACCCTGTCTCTACTAAAAATACAAAAATTAGGCCAGGCTTGGTGGCTCATGCCTGTAATCCCAGCACTTTGGGAGGCCAAGGTGGGTGGATCACCTGAGGTCAGGAGTTCAAGATCAGCCTGGCCAACATGGTGAAACCCCAACTCGACTAAAAATACAAAGTTTAGCCAGGCATGGTGGCACATGTCTGCAATCCCAGCTACTGGGGAGGCTGAGGCAGGAGAATTGCTTGAATCTGGGAGGCAGAGGTTTCAGTGAGCCAAGGTCATGCCACTGCATTCCAGTCTGGGCAACACAGCGAGACTCATTAAAAAAAAAAATTAGCCAGGTGTGATGGTGCATCCCTATAGTCCCAGCTACCTGGGAGGCTAAGGCAGGAGAATCACTTGAACCCAGAACATAAAGGCTGCAGTGAACTGAGATCGTGCCACTGTACTGCAGCTTGGGTGACAGAGCGAGACTCTGTCTCAAAAAGAAAAAGAAAAGAAAAAGCAAACATGAGGAGTGGGAAGAATGTGCCCAAAGACAACAATGTTCAAGACTTCCCTTGGAATAGGTTTCTTAGAGTTGTGTGGTCATGGCCTGTTCTCTTCTGTGACTGGCGCAGGTGCTTGGCTGGTTACTATGGCGACCCCATCATTGGGTCAGGAGATCACTGCCGCCCTTGCCCTTGCCCAGATGGTCCCGACAGTGGACGCCAGTTTGCCAGGAGCTGCTACCAAGATCCTGTTACTTTACAGCTTGCCTGTGTTTGTAATCCTGGATACATTGGTAAGTTGTGTGCAGACTTTGGGAGGCAAAGAGGGAGGAAAAGATGTCTTTATGAGTTCATTGTTAATGAAAAAAGATGCAGAGTGAACCAATTAAGTCCATTTTTACAATCTTCAATTAAAAATCAAAATTAGAAAAGATGCCCTTTTCCTATTTGGCACATGGTGTAGAGTCAATTCATGAGACTCTGATAAGAATGTCATAACACAAAGCAGGAGAGCAAGCTCATGGAAATCTACAAACAAAACGCCGTGGAACATTCTTCTGTTATTAAACATGAGAAAGATGAACTTACATTTTACTTCTCCCTTTCTTTATCCAACTCCAGCAAAAGTATCTCAAAGCTGTGAGGTGACCAAATGGTGAGCAGAAGAAAGAAAAGAATATCATCCAGGGACTCACCAGATGGCTGAATACATTTGTCACTGTGATAATACTCCTACTATCTGTCAAGATTCAATTAATCTAGCTGGGTTGTAAAAACTCCCCCTTCATCCTTGAAGCCACTGTTACAAATACTAACTATGCTTATACATAGCTCAGTAAATATTTTTGGCATATAATTTCAGGATTTCTTGGGGAAATTGGTCATCATTAACCCATTTTTCAGGTTGCTCACAGAAGAGTGGTTACTTTTCAGTTTATTTAATTCTTGAATTAGGCCTGGTGCGGTGGCTCATGCCTGTAGTCCCAGCATTTTGGGAGGCTGAGGCGAGAGGATTGCTTGAGCCCAAGAGTCTGAGACCAGCCTGGGCAAGATGGCGAGACATCATCTCTACAAAAAAAAAAAAAAAAAATTTACAAAATTAGCCAAATGCAGTGGTGCAAACCTGTAGCTGCTGGGAAAGCTGATGTGGGAGAATTCCTTGAGCCCGGGAATTGGAGGCTGCAGTGAGCTGTTATCATGCCACTGCATTCCAACCTGGGTGATAAAGCAAGGCCCCATCTCTTTAAAAAAAAAATGTAATCCTTGGATTAGGATTTTAACATGAAGCTACGTTTCACATTGTTTTGCTCCCAATCCGCACTCCTGTGTGCTCCGAAGCTAAAGTCTCACGTGGTAGGACCCTTCTCCTTACTGTCCATGCCTGCTGTGGCCTCCGAAGCAGCTGCAGCACTGTGAGAGACTACAAAATATTCAGCTGGTGCAAAAGTTAGTGCCGTTTTTGCCACGGAAAGTCATACTTCCTTCCCTTCACAACTCAAAGCCTATTCTTTCCCCTTCAGATGCAATCGACCCGGGCTCTGTAAATACGCAGAGATGATGAAGCACTGCCGTGATCAGCTCTCTTTAGGCATCAGTGTCGGTGCACTGGTGAGTGCTTAGTTAATAAGCTAAACATCTTGTGCTTTGTTTTATCGGGTGACAGGTTCCAGATGTGACGGCTGTGCCTCAGGATTCTTTGGCAATCCATTGGAAGTAGGGGGGTCGTGTCAGCCTTGCCAGTGTCACAACAACATTGACACGACAGACCCAGAAGCCTGTGACAAGGAGACGGGGAGGTGCCTCAAGTGCCTGTACCACACGGAAGGGGAACACTGTCAGTTCTGCAGGTTTGGATACTATGGTGATGCCCTCCGGCAGGACTGTCGAAGTAAGATGCACATTTATTCTCCCGCTCCTTAGAATGACTTCCATGTTGGTTTTTTTTCCATTATCACCAGATTTTGTTGTTCTTGTATTTATTTCACTTGGAAAACATTTGTTCAGAGAGGTAAAATTTCACTTTCAACTAAAGAAAGATGATTTTTTTTTCTTTTTCTTTTTTGAGACAGAGTCTGACTCTGTCGTCCATGCTGGAGCACAGTGGCATGATCTTAGCTCACTGCAACCTCCGACTCCTGGGTTCACGCGATTCTCCTGCCTCAGCCTCCCGGGTAGCTGGGATTATAGGCACCTGCCACCATGCCCAGCTAATTTTTGTATTTTAGTAGAGACGGGGTTTTACCATGTTGGTCAGGCTGGTCTCAAACTTCTGACCTCAGGTGATCCACCCACCTTGGCCTCCCAAAGTGCTGGGATTACAGGCATGAGCCATTGTGCTGGGCCATTTTTTTTTCTTTACATCCACATTTTCTGGCAGGACTAAGGTCTCAAGATGTGACTCAGTGCCTGGGAGAGATGACAGGAAAGAAAAACCACGTAGCTGTCCCCATGATAAATGGCATCCAGTGAGTGTATTGATAGTATGTTCTTCCCATGAACTTGCTGGCTGGACGGAGTTCGAAGTCCTAAATGCCCACTCTGGTCCACACCTTTTCTAGTGGGACTGATGGAATATAGGTTTCAGCTTAAGGAAGAGAAAGAAGTAGCATCTCTAACATCTCTCTTGGACCTCTTTATTTCTCTCTCATCAAGAGATCAGCTAGCATTTCCTCCTGCTTCAGCTGCACAGCCCCAGGCTTCTGTCTTTGTTTATGCAAATGTGTGGAATGCTGGGGACCAGCAGCACTGGATTCCTTAAAAGCCTTAGTAGCTTGAAGGGCTTTTACCTGCTGTGTCCAACACGTTGATTACCACTGTTCCCTGCCGAGAGTTTGAAATTATGAGATATCTCAATTCCCATGGGCATATTTTCATTATTATTTCCAGTTAAATCTTAAATTTTAAAATGACTCACCAGCATCTTGTCAAATCTGTGTCTTTTGAGCATACTTTTAGGTGAAATGTGTCATTGTGTATATCTGGGAAATGTCAGAACTGTGTAAGACATCATAAGAACTTCTAAACAACAATAATTTTAGCTTTCTTTTTGAATCAGCTCCATTTCTTTCCTTCTTTGGATTTTAAGGTAAGATCTGAAGTGAATATCTTACTTAGCATTTAGATGTGGCTAACGTCTGCGTGCCTGTGTATTTGGGAGTGTGACAATAAGTAAATGCGATGTTCTTTTTCAGAGTGTGTCTGTAATTACCTGGGCACTGTGCAAGAGCACTGTAATGGCTCTGACTGCCAGTGTGACAAAGCCACTGGTCAGTGCTTATGTCTTCCTAATGTGATGGGGCAGAACTGTGACCGCTGTGCGCCGAATACCTGGCAGCTGGCCAGCGGCACTGGGTGTGGCCCATGCAACTGCAACGCTGCCCATTCCTTTGGGCCATCCTGCAATGAGGTGAGGGCTGCTGCTCGGGATGATGCCTTTACGAGCCCAGGTGTCAGCCTATGGTGGCTTTGGCCCAATTAGAGCAAGGTACCAGGTCACACAGCTTGGCAAACACAGCGTGACCTGGATCTCAGCCCCCATTGGTACCCCTTGGCTGGGTCTACATAACCGTGCACAGAGTCCCCATCATACACATCCACAGCATTTCAATAGAGGGCCCCAGCTGCAGACACAGACTCACATAGGAATGGACAAGGGTGTGCTATTTCTCGTCAGTACCTGGCCGCTGAAGCAGACTTTTTCCTTAGCTTCTCAGCTTGAAAAAACCCGTTAGCCATACCCAGCATTGTAAAAAGTGTTGTTGTTTCCGGACACATGCTAAGGAGGACATACTCCCTAAGTGTGGCGAGTCAGAGGTAGCCCAGGATTGTGGCTGATCTGTGAGGAAAAAAGTGAAGAAATATGTAAATAAATCACAACATACTGCAGAGCTTTCCAAGCCCTGTTGCAAAAGAGCAGTTAGATGCTGGCATGGGGCTCCTGACACCTACAATCAAAGTGGGAGGCCCTTTTCCTAGTGAGTGGAGACTTTCTCAGGTAAACAGTTCATCCCCACATCTAACTGGCAACTAGAAAAAAAAGATGACAACTGGCTTCTGGCCTGAAGCCCGCTTGACCAAGGTCTGTGTTCTGGCCGCAGTTCACGGGGCAGTGCCACTGCATGCCTGGGTTTGGAGGCCGCACCTGCAGCGAGTGCCAGGAGCTCTTCTGGGGAGACCCCGACGTGGAGTGCCGAGGTGAGGTGCGGGCATTCTCGTGTTGACTTGATTGGAGTGGAGGGAACGGGGGTTCTTCTGCAGGAGCCTTCTGTAAATTATAACACACAGTACACATTAATGTGTCTATAAAAACCTGTATTTCATTGCAAAAGAAATTAACACTGATTGTTTAAAAAAAACAATCTAACAAATCTAGCCCTGCCCATAAGTATAGGTAGTCAAGAGTGGATGTGCATACTCTCCCAGCCCCACACCCTGGGGTGATGTTTGTTTCTGTATGTTCGTAGGTGCGCACGTGCGCGCGCACACACACACACACACAGAGGTGCTTTTAAAAATACTTCTAACCAAAGTGGGACCATATGAACCATATGTTTGGCAAAGTGACTTTTTACCCCCTCTGAACAGTATTTTGTAGCCAGCTTCCTTAATGGCACAAGCAGTGGTAAATGGTTATCCTAGTAAGATCACTGGATTCAGCGGGTCAAGTAGACTCGCTGGCAGTTTAAGCTCTTGGCATCTGTGCGTAAGATAACATCCCCACCTGTGAAAACTGGAGGGCAACGTCAGAGCCTTCGTGCACAACAAAAGGTATGTGTAGTAGGGGCTCCTAGTCAGTTAAATGTGAACAAAACCCAGATTTTCATGTAGGCTTATGATTTTAAAAAAGACGCAGGGAAATGACATTGATGAACAAAAACTAGTTAAAATTATGTGACTCATAAGGATTCCTTAATTTTTATGCTATTGCAATTTTTCTTCACCTGGCAAATTATTTTTCAGATCTTAAAGTCCAAGTATTTATAGAAAAGATTGAATTTATATTCTTTGTTTCCCACTTGATTCTCTGTTTTTAATTTATCATTATGGATACATATTTCTATAGTTTCCTATGTGTTCTTTGGTATATTTGTTGCACATCTGAAATTATAGGTTGTGTTGGAGTCTTGCATTTTAAAGGGACCTTTTTCTTTTTTTTTGGATACAACTATAGCAAGAAATAATACAGATCTTTAAGTTAGCAACTCATTCAGTATCTCCTATAGAAGGTCAGGAACCTAGAAACTGTGTTCCTTCAGAGTGTAAACCCATCTGCTCCTTAACAGCAGAAAAAGCTCAGTAGGCAAGATCAGAACAAATTAGATATGATTTGTTTAAGTTGAGGTTTAGCCAGCAGGATGTGTATGGACCTCTGACATTAGATTAGGGTTTGTTTCACCGAGGGCATGAGGTTTGCTGTCAATAAACAGATACTTTCATTCTTCATTCTCTGAATGTTGGTTCTTAATGAGATCTGACATCCCCACTTCCATTATAAGGTATTGAAATCCAGTGGACCAGTTGTTCCAAGATGTCTCTTGAAAGTAAAGCTCTGCTTAAAATCTGGTTTTTCCAGGGCTCTAATCACTATTCTGTTAAATTCCTCAAACTTGGAATGCCCCAAGGCCTGATTTATTCCAGATAAAGGCTCTATCATGGCTCGTACCCTAATTCTGTCAGCATGTGTCATTGGCAAAATAGCTTTCTCTGCCAAAGCTTTCTGACCTTTGGCTCCATCTTAGCTGTGTTAGCAGGAAAGACCCAGGCTCAATCAGAGAATTGTTCATGTGGTCCTTAGAACTTGACTCCTTACCCTTTTATCTTTTCTTTAAACTTTCGCCTCTAAATCTGCCAGAGAAATTGTGGCTTATAGGAACTTTGTCAACTTGTTTGGGTCAAAAGTTAGATCCTGTTTTAGAAACTTTGTAAAGAGTGAGATTCATGGCATCATTGTTCGCCAACGTCTTTGTTCATTTGATCCAGAAGAAAGGTCAGCTCATTACGTAAGAAACTTTTCATCAGGAAAAGCAAACAAGCGATAAAAAGCAGAAACTAAGTGTTCTGCAAAGAAACCTCATTTGTATAAGGAGAATGTATTGAAACTGGATATGTCTGTTCCTTTTTGCTCCTCCCCTTGGCATTTCCTTTTTTTCTTTAAGACAATCATAGAAATTTAGTTAATGGCGGAACTACAAAGATCACCTGACTTTATGGCTTGCCCATTGTGCTGGCTGACCTCAGTGGCGTAAGGGCAACAGGGACGCAGACAGATGACGAGATCCCATAGCAAAGGGCATAGGTCCTGGAGCCAGGCTACCCGCATTCACTTAAAGCAATTGGTACTTCTGTATTAGAAGAAAACAAAGTCCCTACCCATCTCCCCCACCCAGCATACTTCTCTCTTTACTCAGCTTGATAGGAATCTTTCCAATCCTCTCTGCATTTATATGTATACATCATCCATATTCATGACCCTAATATTAATACCCATTGATAACCAGTCAGCTCACACCAGCAAGAAAAAGTTAGTTTCAAGCCCTCTGGAGGTATTACAGAAGCTTCTCGAAGGATGTGAGCACAAGTGAAAATACCCTAAGAGATATTTTCAGGTTGTAGATCTAGGTGTTCCATTTTCCCCTTGTTTTCACTCTAGATTGTCATCTTGCCAGCCTTATCTTTAGAGTTTTTGGTTTTTTTTCATGGAAGACCAGAAAGCCCCTTTCCCCAAAGTGTTAAAATCTGGGGTGAAGGCAGCTGGCCTCGTTGCAAACTTTGGCAATTTAAAGTTATAAAATGTTGGCTGGGCATAGTGGCTCACGCCTGTCATCCCAGCACTTCGGGACGCCAAGGTAGGTGGATCACTTGAGGTCAGGAGTTCGAGACCAGTCTGGCCAAAATCGTGAAACCCCGTCTCTAATAAAAAATACAAAAATTAATCAAATGAGGTGGCGCACACCTCTAATCCCAGCTACTTGGGAGGCTGAGTCATGAGAATTGCTTGAATCCGGGAGGTGGAAGTTGCGGTGAGCTGAGATCACACCACTACACTCCAGTCTGGGTGACAGAGCAAGACTCTGTCTCAAAAAACAAAAAGTTATAAAATGTTGGGGTGTCTTTCTTTGGGGTATTAGGGTAGACATTATCTCTCCTTTGTGCCCACAGTGGCTGAGCTGGGGTGGAGACATTCGGAAATCTGGGGGCAGGGGGGTATTTTGGGTCATCACCATGATAGGGCCTTTGCTATAGCTACTTGGTATGCAGGAGCCAAGGATAATAAATGTCCCACAGTGCTTAAGGCAGTCTCTCAAACAGCGAATGTGTTGGATCCTCATTGCTTTTGACACTCTTTGGAAAAAGCTCCTAACCTACAAAGCACCCGAGAGAGTGAGAATTGATTTGAGTGGACAATGGGGGATTGATTGATGGCCAGCTAGGGGGCTTGGTATATACAGGGTGGCAGCAGGAGCAGGACCAGTGTGGCCTGTGAAGGCAGGAGCCAAGATGCAGAGGCAGACAAGGCTCAGGGTTCTGTTTGTGCTAGAACGCATTCACGAATGGAAACAGGAAGACAGGGGCTTTCTGAAGGGATGGGCCCAGAGATCAGCAGGGACAAGAAGAGGTGTCATCCAGAATTAGATGGAGCTATGTGAAAAGAACATCGACCCTTTTCTCCAATTATGTAATTACTTGACAAATATGTTTTCAGTTGAATTGGTTTGTTCAAGGGCAGAAATTTAGACTTTCTGGTGCCAATTAGCTAACAATATGCTTATAGAAAGATTTAAGTCATAGCTAAGTACTCTCCTTATGGAAAAAAAAGAAGGAAGTTATGTAAAAGACAAATGAGTTGAGGCTCCAACTTACAGATTGTTGAATGTTCCTATTGTCCAGACGGGTTGGGGCTGTGGGCCGATGGTGCCAAGCCTGAACAAGCCCACCAGTGTGCCGGGATGGAGAGGGAATCTCATCCACCCACCATGAACGTGCTGGAGAAAACAGCCTGGAGCGCTGCATTGTCCTCCTCGGGAGTCAGAGGGTCACAGGAGGAATCTTTCTGTTGATTCATAGACAGCAAAAAGGGAGGGTGAGGTTTCCATGTGGGGCCACTGGCTCTTGGAAAAGGGCAGTGTCTGTAAACCCAGACGAACTGGAAATGTGGCGCATAGGCAAGAGGACCCGGGTAGCGGCCACTTCCCCATCATGCTGCTGTTCTCATTTCATGTTTCTTGAGTAGAAAAACACAGTGGGTTCTTTTGCGCAGACATTAATCTTTAGAATGCCTGTATTTTCTTATGTTGGGATTTTTTTTTCACAACCACCTACCTTAATATTTCCATTGTGACTCAGAAAATCAGACTTCATTTGATTCCTTAGAGAACTATAAATACTGTTGTCAGTATAGCGAAGTCTTGTCTTACATAATTCTAATTACAGATTGTGTTCTCAGAAGTGGTAGGCTAGACCAGAGCTGAGCAGACCGCAGCAAATGTCCACATCCCACCCCCTGCCCATAGTGGGAAATGAAGTTTTCCCACCCACTTGTTTATGTATTTTCCATGGCTGTTTTTGGGCAGCAATGCCAGAGTCAAGTCATCATGACAGAGACACAATGGCCTGAAAGCTGGAAAGATTTACTATTTCAATGTTTACATTAAAACTTTATGATCCCTGTGCTAGACGGGCAGCTCATTTCTGCAGGTGAAATTATATTCATCCTCCAACTTGCATTCTAAAACTGAAGTTATATTACTGAGGCCAAAAAAAGGGAAAGGATAGAAGAGAATGTCAGAAAAAAAGAAAATCCCATGTAAGAGATATAAATTATTTAAATTGCCCTTGCTTTTAGTAAATAGCAATGCCTAGGTAAAGTGTCAGTAAACTTCTTGGCATTGCAGCAGATCCTGGAGTCCCATGTAGCTTTGAGACAAGGTCCATGGCAGAAGAGAACCCCATTACCTGAATCTTAGGGTGTAGCACTTTCTCTGTTCCAAGGCAAATTTAAGTTTTCAACAGAAAGGAGGATAATCAGCCAAACACTGAGTGATCAGTGGTGCAGAGTGGGGAGTGGACACGGAAGAGCTAATACTGTCTGCCACTTGCAGGCTGTTTGGGGACATGTGGTACATAGAGTGAAGTAACGGAATAGCAGACAGCTGTGGTACAACCTTTTCCATGGTCAGAAGACGGCAAGATCCGTAGGAGCTGGACTCATTAGGGAAGGGTTTGCAGAAACGATTAGCTCTAGTGGCCATGTGCTGAGTGCTGAGCACTTGTAGGCACATTATGTAAATATTCTTAATTTTATCCTTGCAAAAAAAACCTATGGGGGTAAGTATCGTCTCCATTTCACAGTTGACGAACCTCAGACTCAGAGAGGTTAAGTGACTTGCCCAAAGGCATACCTCGAGCGAGGAAAGAACTGGGATCTGAAGCCAGGCTTGTGTGGCCCTGCTCTTTTCACAGGCCTGGGGGTCCTTGTTGACAGGTGGTATTTAGAGAGGAAATTATCATCCTAGCTAAAGGATAATAAAGATAACATGAAGCTGCCCTTGGAAACAGTCTTAGCTGGAGAGTCATGGAGAGATCTGGTTTTACCAGATTGTGAAAAGCCTTCAGTGCCAGGCCATTGAGGGTACACTTTGTTCAGTGGGCACAGGAAGTCTAGAGGAGGAAAGGGAAGGATGTAACAGAAGCAGGCAGGTTAGGTCTATGTGATAAGTGGGTACATTTCCCATTCTGGCGTTGACTTGCCAGTGTTTTCCTCTGGACCTTCGTATCTTTAAAATCGGTAGAATAGCTTTCATTTACCTACCTTGTGAAAATTATGTTTTAAATAAGAAAACTTAGTAAAAATAGAGGAAACCTACTGGCCACAGAACAGAGAATGTACTTACTGGTGAAAGTAGAATTATGGCTTGTAAAATGACCATCTCATTTAAAAAATACTGTTATTCATCTTCATGATTTGTTCATCTTAAAAATTAGGCAACAACTTTTGCTATATATGCTCTCCTTTCCAAGAGAAAGTTTCTGTTTCTCTGCATGTAATCCCCATTTGCTTTTTTTTTTTTTTTTTTTTTTTTAGACAGAGTTTTGCTCTTATTGCCCAATAGTGCAGTCTCAGCTCACTGCAACCTCCACCTCCTGGGTTCAAGCAATTCTCCTGCCTCAGCCTCCCAAGTAGCTGGGATTATAGGCATGTGCCACCACACGCTGATAATTTTTGTATTTTTAGTAGAGAGGGGGTTTCACCATGTCTGTCAGACTGGTCTTGAACTCCCGACCTCAGGTGATCTGCCTGCCTGGGCCTCCCAAAGTGCTGGGATTACAGGTGTGAGCCACCGCGCCAGGCCCCAAATATCCAGTATCTTTTTCTTTTCTTTCTTTTTTTTTTTAGACAGGGTCTCTCTCTCACCTGGGCTGGAGTGCAGCGGCACAATCTCAGCACTCTGTAACCTCTGCCTCTTGGGTTCACAATCCCATTTCTTAAAGCAAAACTGCTTTATGTAGGTCATTTGGATTCTGATTCCTTTCTGGTAAGAAAGAAACCCAGCTGGACCTCGTCAGCTACAGCCTGCATAGTCAGTTCATAGTTTTTCAGATCCAGGTGGGTGTGTGAGATGTTGAGGGAATCTCCTTCGTACTTTAGTGTCCATGAAGTTTTACTAAATTGTCAGGTAAACTGACCTTTCTGCTTCAGCCACATGATGGGAGTTTTACTGAAAATATTCTTGGAGTGGAGGTGTCTTTTTACAAGGTTGTAAAATGTGAGCCTTCTGGTGCCTGCCTCTCAGGTGACCCCAAGAGAAGCAATTCTGGAAATTCAATAGCCAGGGAAGGAAGCACATGACCAGGGACTTCAGCTTGAAATCAAACCCTGGTGCATTTGGGACTAGTTATTTGGCGCCCTTCCGGAGAGCCAGGCCCAACTTTTCAATAATGAGACTGTAATCCAGTCATCTGTGAGATTTGATGGTTTACTTTTCAGTTGGGGAAAGGAATGTTAGTCAGTTTGCCTGAACTGGTTGTGCCTTCTGGAGAGAGCCGGAGCTCTGCTGACTCTTTGGAACTCTTGCGCAGGTTCATTTCCCTTGGCCAGATAGAGGGAAGCCTTATTTGCCTTTTAAGTCTTTCAGTGTTGGGCTGTTTTCCCCTTAAAGTTGCCTGTGACAGAATGGGAGCAAGACATGCCTTTAGCAATGAAATAAATGAAAAATGATCAGGGAAATTAAATCAACATATGCATGCATTCCTTGCCCCAAGCATGGATGCAGCAAAAACCTAATATTTAGAACTGAACAAAGGTGTACCTTTGCATCATCTATGGGAAAGGAGTAATTGTCTAAGCAAACTACAAGCATATGCAGCCCTGCCTCAGTTGTGTCAAGCCTGAGGGACACAGGGGTGAGTAGGCCCCAGAGACTGCCCCACCCTGACCAGTGGCTGGGCCCCGCGGGGTAGGGGCATGTAAGGTAGTCTTGTTACAAATGGTGTCACTCTTCCTCTGTTACATAAGTCCTGAGATTTGTGCATCAGCGTACAGTGGTGAACTTCCAAAGTCATGGTTCTGCTCCAGCTCCACCCTTTGAAGGGTCAGAGACAGACACACATACATACACATGCACGCACGTGCTCCCCTCTCTCTTTTTCTCTAACATACAGAAGGTGGGCAGAAACAACTGGGAAAGTAACAGTCAGTGCTCCACAAGATGGGGTCTCGTAACTCTGAACATCAGTATCTCCTGGGAACTTGTTATAAATAAAAATAATTCTGAGCCCCACCTAGACCTACTGAATCAGAATCTGGGAATGGGAGGAGAGTGGAAAAGCGATCTGTTTTTTTATGAACTTTTCAGGTGATTCTGATCCCTACCCAAGTTTAAGAGGTGAGGACCCAGGTGACTCGGGTAACTTCTAACTTTCTGGAAGATGACTAAATTTTACCAAATGATAATGAAAATCTATTTCTAAAATCTAAACAACATAAACTTTTAAGGTACTAAGCTCTTTAAGTTATTCGTAAATTATCTAAATTCTTCCTAATCTCAGAAATCGATTATTGTAGTGGTTTTCCCAAGGCTTTCTCATTATTTCTCTGGGGTGTCACTGGCATTGACTTCCACTAAGAAAAGATCTCATGTCAAATGACTTTGGTTACAAGTGGATAAAAACAATGTAAAACAAACAAAGTTTTCCTGCAGAACTCTTCTGAGTCTATATTATGCTGACACTTGTTTTTAATCTTCAAGAAAGGATATAGAATTTTTCATCATGGGAGACTTTTTTCAAGGAACACATCACAGAACTGATGTTCTACAGATCACCATTAAAGTTGTCCATGATTTTCCTGAGCAGCTTCCTGATTCATTATAAGAATGTTCCCCTAAAGAGAAAAATGAAACATACCTTAAGTGCCTGGAAAGAAAGAATCTGTCTTTTGAAAAATACACACCCAGGCCGGGCATGGTGGCTCATGCCTGTAATCCCAACACTTTGGGAGGCTGAGGAGGGTGGATCACGTCAGGAGTTTGAAACCAGCGTGACCAGCATGGTGAAACCCCATCTCTACCAAAAATATAAAAAATTAGCCAGGCATGGTGGCACATGCCTGTAATTCTAGCTACTCAGGAGGCTGAGGCAGGAGAATTGCTTGAACCCGGGAGGCGGAGGTTGCAGTGAGCCGAGATCAATCATGCCATTGCAGTCCAGCCTGGGCGACGGAGCAAGACTCCATCTCAAAAAAAGAAAAGAAAAAAAAAAAACACACATACACACCCAAGTTTTACTTTTGAAATCCTAAGGTTTGGTTTTGAAAACCCCAGGCACTAAGGAAATGATATGTTTTAAAATCCTAAAGGTTAAAGAATTAATATTCTAAACTTCAAATTTTTGAACAATCACGTTATTGGCAAATACATAAAAATAAACATATGACCAGGACCACTGTTATTCCCCTTTATCCAATGGAAATACAATCAAGCATCACTCTTAGCAGAAGACTACCAGGCACTTGTAGGGACACAAGAAGTGATAATAAAAACTATTTATTGAATGCTTGCTACAGAACAGATGCTCTTCTAAGCACTGTGTAATAATTTTATCTTGAGAGCAATCCTGTAGTTATTACCTCTTCTTACAGATATGGAAGACATGACTCCGTTTCCTAATTATCCAGGGTCACATCACAAGTGTGGGGAAGGCAGGACTTACAACCTCAGTCCACAGCTCATGCTCTTAACCACAATGCTGTGCTCCTCAAACCTGCCACTGGACAGCTTGGAAGGTAGCGGGAGAACAAAGGCAATCAAAAGATAAACTAGCAATGCAAGACAGGACGTGGGGAGGGCCAAACGAATGGGCCGCAGACACATGTGGGCAGAAAGGATAGTGGAGCTGTAGCAGCTCTCGGGGCCCTCGGTATAAGTGGTTCTGGGACATGTTCCATCAGGATGTTTTTCGGAGGCAAATCGCAGCTACTGACTCGATTTTATAAAGAGATTTGAGAAAGCACGAATCTGTTGTGCTTTGCCACAGTTGACACTGAGCTTCAGGAGCATTATTGTCTTTTATAAAGGGATGTAAGTGTCCCTTGCATGCCTAGACTAAAATGAGGTTGGAGCTTCATTTGGCAAAGACGTTTGGATTCTGATTGCAAGTGAACACTGTGCCCGACGCTGAAGAAGAAAAAATGGTTTAAGGTGTGCCTCTGCCCTTGGAGCCCACAGTGCAGCTAGGGAAATAAGATGGTATGTTACTTTATTTATTCCTACCTTTCCCCAGAGTGGGTAGAAGCCCAGCGATAAGATGTTATCATAAGTCCTTTTGTTATTCAGACCCTATATAAATACTTTTAAATGTCAGGTGTTGATATAAAAATGTTTTGGTCTCCTGAAACTTGGAAATCTAAGCCAGGGTTCGAGGGCACAGCCATTGTGCTAAGTAATGTCAGCCACAGCTACTGGCCAAGAACAGATTTTGTCCTGTACCGCGTGTGATTTTACCCTGTGCCACTTGGCTTTGCATAAGGTACCAGCCCTGTTGGGCCTGTGAGAGACTGAGACTGAATGGATGGCTCCTAAGATCCTGGGTTGTAGGACTTGCAGTCTTCATCACAATAGCAGACACCCGTTATACTTAGATTATACTTAGTTGAAGGCCTTTAAACTAAGTATTTTTATTTTTATTTTTTTTATTTTATTTATTTTTTTTGAGACGGAGTTTCACTCATGTTACCCAGGCTGGAGTGCAATGGCGCAATCTCAGCTCACCGCAACCTCCGCCTCCTGGGTTCAGGCAATTCTCCTGCCCCAGCCTCCTGAGTAGCTGGGATTACAGGCACGCGCCACCATGCCCAGCTAATTTTTTGTATTCTTAGTAGAGACGGAGTTTCACCGTGTTGACCAGGCTGGTCTCGATCTCTTGACCTTGTGATCCACCCGCCTCGGCCTCCCAAAGTGCTGGAATTACAGGCGTGAGCCACCGCGCCTGGCCTTAAACTAAGTATTTTTAAAAACGCTTTGGGGTTTTTTTGTTTGTTTGTTTTTTGAGACAGAGTTTCGCTCTGTCGCCCACGCTGAGTGCACTGACATGATTTCAGCTCACTGCAACTTCCACCTTCTAGGTTCAAGCGATTCTCCTGCCTCAGCCTCCCGAGTAGCTGGGACTACAGGCATGCCCAGCTAATTTTTTTTTTTTCGTATTTTTAGTAGAGACGGGGTTTCACTGTGTTAGCCAGGATGGTCTCGATCTCCTGACCTAGTAATCCACCTCCCAAAGTGCCGGGATTACAGGCGTGAGCCACACGCCCAGCTGAGTTTTGTTTCGATGATGTTTATTGCAATTATTTTGTGGCAAGATACAGTCAGGTACGTTAGCAGCTGCTCATTTGTGATGTATCCGATGCCAGATGGCACGTTACCAGGATATAACCTGGATTGTCTGTACAGACATGGTCTGTGGGGAAATCCTAATAAGACGGAGGCACAGGTAGGATGGAGGTGAAGAGTATAGACTCCGGAGTTGCGAAGAGCTGAATCCTAATCCTGGCGGGGCCTTTTCCTTGCAGTGAGACTTTGGGCATGTTATGTAATCTCTCTCATCTCTCAGTTCCCACATCTGTGAAAGTGATTATTATAACACCTATCCCATAGGGCTGTTGTGAGACTTAAATGGAGTCATTCATGTAAAATATTTCTGTTAGCTGTTAATTTTTTAAAGATTATTACTGCTAAGAAGGGGTTAGCAACCACTGAAATCACGCCTGTGCTAGAGGAAGCTGCTACAGTCTCTACCTGAGCCGGTGGTAAATTGATGGTTGACACCTTCCCATTTTCACAGCAAAATGAGGATTCTGAATGCCACATCTTGTCACTGAGGTTCATGATCAAGTAGATCAGCTAGCATTGCTCCTTCCCTTCTAGCCTGTGACTGTGACCCCAGAGGCATTGAGACGCCACAGTGTGACCAGTCCACTGGCCAGTGTGTCTGCGTGGAGGGTGTCGAGGGTCCACGCTGTGACAAGTGCACGCGAGGGTACTCAGGGGTCTTCCCTGACTGCACACCCTGCCACCAGTGCTTTGCTCTCTGGGATGTGATCATTGCCGAGCTGACCAACAGGACACACAGATTCCTGGAGAAAGCCAAGGCCTTGAAGATCAGTGGTGTGATCGGGCCATACCGGGAGACTGTGGACTTGGTGGAGAAGAAAGTCGGTGAGATAAAAGACATCCTGGCGCAGAGCCCGGCAGCAGAGCCGCTGAAAAACATTGGGAATCTCTTTGAGGAAGCAGAGTAAGTAGCTAATGAGCCGGAGTAACAACTCACAGTATTTTCCAGCTTTTTGAATAAACAGCAAAGATTTCCTGGCATGGTGCTTCCATCAGAAGGTTTGGTTAGTCCTGTGGGTGAAAACAGATTCTGGGTCATTTATTTTCCAGCAGTCTTGACTGGTCATTTGGGTCAGTGAATGCTGGCACATCCGTGGGGACCAGCCTTCTGGAGGCTGCAGTGCAGAACATGCAAGCATTATATTCAGTGCTCCTCCTTGCAAATCATGTTCTAAGTCAGTAAAATGGAAGGAATGCTGGATTTAGAAGACAGAGATCCATAACTGAGTGTTGGCTCTGATGCCAGGCTTGTGAACGTGTGTGACTCAATAACTGAGCCTGTATTTTCTGTCCTGTGGAGAAGGGGTAGGATAATATATGTCATTACCTTACGGAGAAATGAAAGGATTGATATATAAAATGACAACAGGATTGCAAAAAAAATATAAATTGTTAAGTATTGCTACTATGGGGGAAATTCCATGACCTCAAGTAAGACTCCTTACTTCAAGTTTTTTCTGCTTCTCCACCATTGGTCCACCAGACCAGTGCTTCATTTATCTAGTTACAACAATGCCTCCACGCTAAAAGTCCTCATCCCACCTACTCTGGGTAATCATCCTTCTGATTGGACAGTGTTTATTTTGTTAGAGGAAGCCTAGAGAATGGAGCCGAGTGACACTGAACTTGCAAGGATCATTTTTCTACCCTTTCTCCTAGCCTCCCCTCTCTTGCCCCTAAACTCCTTTAGCCAAAAAGGACCCCCAAAAACAGCACAATAAGACCTAAGTGGTAAAGGACAGAAAAAGGAAAGGCTGTGAAGCATCTGTGCTTCCCTAGATGCTATGGTTTTTTCATTCAGTCTCACAACTAGGCCTGAGGGGACCGCTTCACAGTTAAATCCTTACATTGAGGTGTTTATATTACAAAATGACAGTAACATTTTTGTGTGTGTGATGATGTAATATTGGGGTTTAGGGGTTCAGGGTGCCCTTAGCTTCCCTGAGAGGACGTTTCTTCAGGTTCTAGCCCTCTTAAGAATGAGAGAGGAGACCATGGCGCAGGGCGCAGGGCGCAGTAAGTGCCAGACTCTAAAGTGTTTGTAGAAAGTGATTTATTTAGAGAGAGAAACAGCTCTCACACTGAGTGAGAGAATCCAGAAAGATGGAATCCTGGAGAGGAAAGCAGCTTCCACACTGAGTGGAAGGGAATAGGGAGAGAGATGGAGTTTAGGAGGGAAGACAGGCTTCCACGAGAGAGTGTGGAAGGGAACTCCAGAGGGGAAATCCAGGAAAGAGAAAAACAGCTTCCACAAGAGTGTTCGTGGAAGGGGATCTAAACATGGAGTGTGAAGGGGTGTGGAAGAAGGGGACTTTTAACCTGGGAGGAACCCCCACCTTGTCCAAGACCCCAGGCCAATGAAAGGAGTTCCTTAGAACTTCTGCTGGAGTGACTGACTCTTAGTTTCTTCATGCGCCCACGAAATTTAAACATAAAGCATTAAGCCTCTCAGATGGAGAAAGATGGGAGTGGGGCATGGTGCTAGGAAGTTCTTGCCCTTAAAGCTATGCCCCCTTGTGGACTCAGAAAGAGAACACCTTACTCAATGAGACTTTAATCAGCATCTCTAAGAAGCCAGAGGGACTTTTCATCTCATACCATGCATGAGTAGCAGAGAACAGCAGACATTAGCTCAAGTGACTTGAAGGAGGTCCTTCCTAGACCTAGATTTAAAGTAACTGGCTCTTGATATCAAGCCTCAGGTTTTAGGCTCAAGACCATGTAGCTGGCCAGAGTGTTAGGAAATGTCTGCTGTAGGGTGACAATGCATTTAATGAGGCATTTTACCTCACTGAAAAGACTAAGCCTCCTAATGTGCAGAAATCACAGTTTTGGCAGGCCATGGTCCAAATGCAAGCCCATTTAGGAAATGATTCTTGGCCTGGGTCTTACTCACCTCTGGGAGAAAAAAAAAAAAAACAATCTGTGTCCTTGAGAGCCTGCCAGGAGAGAGATTACATTCCCAAAACAGCTCTGTTTCTGCCCTCACTATTCATTTAACTAGACAGATTATAATAATCACAGGAAAACTAGTTCCATTACTCCTTTTCTCAACATGCTATCCAAGGATACATGTTGTAGGAACCAGAGTGGCCCTATTTTAAAATATGATGTTAGATTTGCTTGTTTAAAAAAAAAATGTAACATTTTATGAGGCCTGAGAAGAAATTAAAACCTTCTATGAGTCAACTGATTAATAAAAGCAAAGCACTGAAAAAAGAAACTATGTATATTATCCTCAGGAAAAAAGGCACTGAAATATAACTTAATCTACTATTTTAAACAATCCCTTTAAGTACTTTTTGTTTGAATTGGGCTACGGTTTTTTCTCAGCCTTACACAGCACTTTTCTAATGGCTCCCAACCTTTCAGCATCTTTACATTTTTCTGATTTTTTATACTAATGTATCCCTGAGAAGACAATTATATTCAATTAGGTGAACCAATAATACCCAGAGGTAAAGTCTGCTGAAATACTACTTTATGATACACATACAACCCCAACTACAGCCACCTAGAGCACACGCAAGTGCACACACAGACACAGAGTGTACACAATAATATACAAATAGATGTTGAAAGTACAGCTTGGTAGATTTGAAGATACAAAACAAAATGCAGTTTAGATTCCAAATGAAATACTGTGAAAACTGAATGTATTTTTTCATTCTCGGTAGATGCTACTTCCTTATAAAAAATAAAAAGGCTGGTAACAGATGAAGGAGGCTTCTCTGATGGAAGAGAGGTGTATGAAAGCTGATATTTGTGGCTGTTGTCTTTGTGGCAGGCTGTAGGGCTTCCTCTCTGCATGTTCCATCTTGAAGGAGATCCCCGAGGCTTAGGGAAGAATGTTTTGGGTTGGTGGCTGGGAGGCCTAATTGTACACTGGAGTCATTTATGTCTTGAGTTTTCACAATTGTAAGCGCTCAAAGCTGCTTGTGAATGGAGCTGGACCTCCACACACTGACCTGTGCTCATGTTACAGCAGAAATTTGGAATTCCTCAAATGGTTTGTCTGCTGCAACTCAGCTGAGTGGTACTTCTGTGTTTCTCTTAAAAGTCTCTGAACAAAGAAAAATTGTTAGATTTAGTGCAATCTGTTATGATAAGGAAAATAAAACCAGCACTTAGAGATGAAATGTTACAAATTACTGAATTGGTTTGAAATTTGTAATGGATACAGTACTAGTAGAAAATATGAAATGTAAGAGTTCTCCCTTGGTTTTATTTTATGTAGGTAAGCTTAACTTTCTCTTTACAGGAAACTGACCAAAGATGTTACAGAAATGATGGCTCAAGTAGAAGTGAAATTGTCTGACACAACCTCCCAGAGCAACAGCACAACCAAAGAACTGGATTCTCTACAGACAGAAGCTGAAAGCCTAGAAAACACTGTGAAAGAACTTGCTGAACAACTGGAATTTATCAAAAACTCAGATATTCGGGGTGAGCATTTTTTGGTGCAAATACTCAGTCCCAGACAATGGATTTAACATTCTGTCTAACCTTTTAATGTAACACTTTTGCAAAAATTTTCTAATAAATTTTAAAACTTTTGCTCATCCAGTTTCTGGATCAAAGTCCCCATTTTCCAGAGTGGGACTTGGGCACAGAGAACCTAAAAGACATAGCAAAGGTCCCACAGAGTGAGTGGCAATAGTTGTATTCAAATGGTATCCACTTCCTGGTTTTTTTCTCCAGTTGGTAGTTTAATCCTGGCCTCTTCTTGGCAGCGAATTCTTTGGGATAGTTAAGGCATTAATACTTCTGCAAATGCTTTCACATTCAAGAATGCTGCTTAGTCAGAAAAAACATTTTTGCAAATCACTATTGATATCATACATACCTTATAGGATCCTCAGCAAAAAGTGAATGTGGAAATATGTTACATCATTCTGTCCTACTATCCATGCTGTTTCATGCATGACTGCTTTTGGACTAGATTCCTAAAGCTAAAACATGTCATGCTGTTATAAATAATACAGTCATCCCTTGGTATCCATGGGGTGGACCCACTGCAGAAACCAAAATCCACAGATGCTCAAGTCTGTTATATACAATGGCATAGTATTTGCACATAAACTATGCACATGCTCCTGTATGCTTTTCTTTGTTTTTTAAAGAGACGGGCTCTTGCTACATTGCTCAGGCTAGTCTTGAACTTTTGGTCTCAAGTGATCCTCCTGTCTCAGCCTCCTGAACAGCTGAGATTATAGAGCTGAACCATCACACCCAGCTTTGCTATTCCTCCAGTATACTTTAAAATCTCTAGATTACTTAAAATATCTAATATGATGTAAATGCTATGCAAATAGTTGTTATACTTTGTTTAGGAAATGACCAAAAAAAAAGTCTGTACACATTCAATACAGACACAACCATCAGTCTTCCAAATGCTTTCCATTCACAGTTGGTTGAATACATATATGTGGAATCTACAAATATGGAGAGCTACTATATTAGTCATTTGAGTGGACCTGAATAAAAGATTGAGAAAAGTCATCTGGTCAATCTTCAGGCTGCCTGACACCAACTATTTATAAAGAACTGGATGTTTGCTTGTGTATAGAAACAAGATTGCATGATTTTCTTAATTTTTCACTTTTCACCCAGATGTTTGCATACTCCAGAGCCTGGAGTAGGTGCTAATGGGACAAAACATATTCAGTGCTCATGAAAAGAAAACTGTAATTCACATTTTTTCTTGAATTTTATAGTAAATTTAGGACCTGAAGGCATCAAATATAGACGCTGCTTGGGGACAAAGCCTCGTACAATGAGGTTAACTGTGGGCAATTTCTTTTCCTACCCTAGGTGCCTTGGATAGCATTACCAAGTATTTCCAGATGTCTCTTGAGGCGGAGGAGAGGGTGAATGCCTCCACCATAGAACCCAACAGCACTGTGGAGCAGTCAGCCCTCATGAGAGACAGAGTAGAAGACGTGATGATGGAGAGAGAGTCCCAGTTCAAGGAAAAACAAGAGGAGCAGGCTCGCCTCCTTGATGAACTGGCAGGCAAGCTGCAAAGCCTAGACCTTTCAGCTGCTGCCGAAATGGTAAGGTCTGGGGGTTTGTCCTTACTACTCTGGCGCTGAGGAAAAAAAACAACAAGCTTTCTCTTTGTTATAGTTTGCAAATGAATCAGCAGGAGTGAAACTTCTAGGCTGAGGTCTCTGGACCAGGGAAGGGGGTATCTGTAACCAAGCCAGATTAAAAACAGCATAGTATCGGTTTCCAGCCTTCCCCTCTTCTGTTTCTCTGTGGTCCTCAACTAAAGAATGAATCATGACTGTGTGCCATACTGTTTTATCTATTCAGTGACATCTCACTGAAACTTGATCCTTTTTACACTGTGGACGTTGAATATTTTTTTTCCTAAGTAGGGACAGGGTCTCATCACATTGCTTAGGCTAGTCTTAAACTCCTGGTCTCCAGCAGTCCTCCCACATCAGCCTCCCAAAGTGCTGTGATTACAGGCTACCCACCACACACACACACACACACACACACACACACACACACACACACACACTCTCTCTCTCTCTCTCTCTCTCTCTCTCTCTCTCTCTCTCTCTCTC
>NW_022436947.1:32945226-33269308 GCF_009761245.1 Sapajus apella
CTCTCTCTCTCTCTCTCTCTCTCTCTCTCTCTCTCTCTCTCTCTCTCTCTCTCTCTTACTTTTTTAAAGAGATGGAGTCTTGCTATGTTGCTCAGGCTGGGCTCAAACTCCTAGGCTGAAGCGATCCTCCCACCTCACCCACCTGAGCAGCTAAGAAGACAGGCATGTGCCACCACACCCAGCTTGGACATTTTAGTTTGTTCTGATTTGACGTACAAAACCCATCTTGGTGTAGGAATTCAGAATCATTCTAGGAGTTTCTATTAAAAATTAAAGGGAGCAAAAGAATTTTTTCATGGTTACTAGGTATGATGTTCCTTTGTTCCATTAACTTTATCTGGTGAAGTTAAACCCTGAAACCAGCCTAGAAAGTAGATTCGTTTCCCAGAAGCTTTTAAAAAGTAACTCTGGAGCAAAATGAAACTGAGTTGTGAGTTTAATGAAAATCAGGCAGAATGCCTGAAAAAAGTCCAAGTGAGCCTATTTCTTCCTCTTCCTTCTTGTTTTTCAAGGAAGGATACCTATCTGAGATAATTTGGAGGGCATTTTTTATAGACTAAGGTTTCTGTTCTCTTAACCTAGAGACACAGAGAAAGTTAAAGATGGAAGGTACAAGGAGCAGAGTTCAAACTTCATGACACATGTCTTAGTGATGGTTCCTCCCTCCTCATCCTCACTTTCTCTGAAATAGAGTCTGTATTTTATTGTGACTAATTTTATTAATGCCTGCTTAGTTTCATATTATCTTCTGAAACTTTATAGCAACAAGTGGAAATAGGGAGTAAAAAATCTCCTGTCATCATTTATTAAAAAGAAAAATAAAAGATGAAGAAGAAAAATGAAAACTTAGAGCAATGTGTAAATTGCAGCTAATAGTAGGCAAAGTTTGTTAGGCATGAAATGCCAGTTCTCTCAATCTTTCCTTTCAGTATTGATTCCTTCTTTACAAATTGTAGTTTAAAAAAAAAAATCAGTCATCACAAACAAGTTCTCTGTGATTTACAAGCAGCAGCTAGGCATGCTAAAGGATTTTTGTCTTGTACGGCAGGCATCTCTGTGGGCAGTGGGGGTGGTGGGGTGTGAGCAGTTGGTGGGGTTCCGGGCTCCTCTGGTGTTTCAAATGTGTGCCTTTCCCTATGCTTGTTTTTCCACCTGGTAAACTACCTAGGGATTAGCAGCTTCTTCAGTTCTCTTATGTGTTTTTGTTATTGATCCTATGAGAATTCTTCAAGTTCTTTACTGCCATTTTGAGATTTTTGTCCTTTTGTGTTTTTCAAGTACTTCCAGTTCTGTATTTTTGTGCATATTTAGCTAGAGCCATGCTGTTTGTTTTCCATGTCTGTTGAAACAAAACAAATCTTGTACGTGTGCTGTCAGCTTGTTTTCAGAAAGCAACCCTGAGGTTTTACACTTCTGTTTTTAAGACTCATGTTGTTCTACAGCATGCAGAGTAAACTTTGTTTTCTGGAGCTTTTTGGGTTTTTGTCAGCCAGATAAATGGAAGACTATTTTAGTCGTAATTTGAGGTATAACAGGATTATAATTATCTTAAAATTATTAGGCTAAAGAGTTGATTGTATTTACTTTAAAACTACTTTTTTATACTTTAAAACAATATTTGTCTTGTTTGGGAATATTCTGTTAACTGCTTTTCACTACATTAAATCTTTGGCCTCTTTTCAGTATGAACATTTTCCACAAAATAGCTCTAAATGCAATTTTCTTCCTGCTGAGCCTTTTCCATCATATAGCACACTTGTAGTATGATGTCTCAATCTGCATTTGTATGCCATGACCAAGTGGTGGTCTTTGAGATGTTCTGGTAAATAAGAAAGGAGGACCCTATGCATGTGTGATGGCAGTGGGGAGTGATAATTTGGAAAAGCTTCATCTATCTTTGTTCCTTTGTACTGCTTTTTTTTTTTTAACTGCATTTTAGGTTTTGGAGTACATGTGAAGAACGTGCAAGATTGTTGCATAGGTACACACATGGCAGTGTGATTTGCTGCCTTCCTCCCCTTCACCTGTATCTGGCATTTCTCCCCATGCTATCTCTCCCCACCTACCCACCCCCATCCCTCCGCCATTTCCCCCCAACAGACCCCAGTGTGTAGTGCTCCCCTCCCTGTGTCCATGTGTTCTCATTGTTCAACACCTATGAGTGAGAACATGCGGTGTTTGATTTTCTGCTCTTGTGTCAGTTTGCTGAGAATGATGGTTTCCAGGTTCATCCGTGTCCCTACAAAGGACACGAACTCATCATTTTTGATGGCTGCATAATATTCCATGGTGTATATGTACCACATTTTCCCTGTCCAGTCTATCATGGATGGGCATTTGGGTTGGTTCCAGGTCTTTCCTATTGTAAACAGTGCTGCAATGAACATTCGTGTGCATGTGTCCTTATAGTAGAACGATTTATAATCCTTTGGATATATACCCAGTAATGGGATTGCTGGGTCAAATGGAATTTCTATTTCTAGGTCCTTAAGGAATCGCCACACTGTCTTCCACAATGGTTGAACTAATTTACACTCTCACCAACAGTGTAAAAGTGTTACTATTTCTCCACATCCTCTCCAGCATCTGTTGTCTCCAGATTTTTTAATGATTGCCATTCTAACCGGTGTGAGATGGTATCTCAATGTAGTTTTGATTTGCATTGCTCTAATGACCAGTGATGATGAGCATTTTTTCATATGTTTGTTGGCCTCACATATGTCTTCTTTTTTTTTTTTTTTTTTGAGACGGAGTTTCGCTCTCGTTACCCAGGCTGGAGTGCAATGGCGCGATCTCGGCTCACCGCAACCTCCGTCTCCTGGGTTCAGGCAATTCTCCTGCCTCAGCCTCCTGAGTAGCTGGGATTACAGGCACGCGCCACCATGCCCAGCTAATTTTTTGTAGTTTTAGTAGAGACAGGGTTTCACCATGTTGACCAGGATGGTCTCGATCTCTTGACCTGGTGATCCACCCGCCTCGGCCTCCCAAAGTGCTGGGATTACAGGCTTGAGCCACCGCGCCCGGCCCATGTCTTCTTTTGTAAAGTGTCTGTTCATATCCTTCGCCCACTTTTGAATGGGCTTGTTTTTTTCTTGTAGAACTGTTTTAGTTCTTTGTAAATTCTGGATATCAGCCCTTTGTCAGATGGGTAAACTGCAAAAATTTTTTCCCATTCTGTTGCTTGCCGATTCACTCTAATGACTGTTTCTTTTGCCGTGCAGAAGCTGTGGAGTTTGATTAGGTCCCATTTGTCTATTTTGGCTTTTGTTGCCAATGCTTTTGGTGTTTTGGTCATGAAGTCCTTGCCTACGCCTATGTCCTGAATGGTTTTGCCTAGATTTTCTTCTAGGGTTTTTATGGTGTTAGGTCTTATGTTTAAGTCTTTAATCCATCTGGAGTTAATTTTAGTGTAAAGCGTCAGGAAGGGGTCCAGTTTCTGCTTTCTGCACATGGCTAGCCAGTTTTCCCAACACCATTTATTAAACAGGGAATCCTTTCCCCATTGCTTTTTTCAGGTTTGTCAAAGATTGGATGGTTGTAGATATTTTGTGTTGCCTCTGAGGCCTCTGTTCTGTTCCATTGGTCTATATCTCTGTTTTGGTACCAGTACCATGCTGTTTTGATTACTGTAGCCTTGTGGTATAGTTTGAAGTCGGTAGTGTGATGCCTCCTGCTTTGTTCTTTTTGCTTAGAATTGACTTGGCTATGCGGGCTCTCTTTTGGTTCCATATGAAGTTTAAGGTGGTTTTTTCCAGCTCTGTGAAGAAGGTCATTGGTAGCTTGATGGGAATAGCGTTGAATCTGTAAATTACTTTGGGCAGTATGGCCATTTTCATGACATTGATTCTTCCTAACCATGAGGATGGAATATTTCTCCATCTGTGTCCTCTCTTATTTCGTTGAGCAGTGGTTTGTAGTTCTCCTTGAAGAGGTCCTTTACGTTCCTTGTTAGTTGTATTCCTAGGTATTTTATTCTCTTTGTAGCAATTGTGAATGGCAGTTCGTTCTTGATTTGGCTCTCTTTAAGTCTGTTATTGATGTATAGGAATGCTTGTGATTTTTTCACGTTTATTTTGTATCCTGAGACTTTGCTGAAGTTGCTTATCAGTTTAAGGAGATTTTGGGCTGAGACAATGGGGTCTTCTAGATATACAATCATGTCGTCTGCAGATAGAGACAATTTGACTTCCTCCTTTCCTATTTGAATACCCTTTATTTCTTTTTCTTGCCTGATTGCTCTGGCTAGAACTTCTAGCACTATATTGAACAGGAGTGGTGAGAGAGGGCATCCTTGTCTAGTGCCAGATTTCAAAGGGAATGCTTCCAGTTTTTGCCCATTCAGTATGATATTGGCTGTTGGTTTGTCATAAATAGCTTTTATTATTTTGAGATACGTTCCATTGATACCTAGCTTATTGAGTGTTTTTAGCATAAAGGGCTGTTGAATTTTGTTAAAGGCCTTCTCTGCATCAATTGAGATAATCATGTGGTTTTTGTCTTTGGTTCTGTTTATGTGGTGAATTATGTTTATAGACTTGCATATGTTGAACCAGCCTTGCATCCCTGGGATGAAGCCTACTTGATCACGGTGGATAAGCTTTTTGATGTACTGTTGCAATTGGCTTGCCAGTATTTTATTGAAGATTTTTGCATCTATGTTCATCATGGATGTTGGCCTGAAGCTTTCTTTTCTTGTTGAGTCTCTGCTGGGTTTTGGTATCAGGACAATGTTTGTCTCATAAAATGATTTGGGAAGGATTCCCTCTTTTTGGATTATTTGGAATACTTTCAGAAGGAATGGTACCAGCTCCTCTTTGTATGTCTGGTAGAATTCGGCTGTGAACCCATCTGGACCTGGACTTTTTTTGGGTGGTAGGCTCTTAATTGCTGCCTCAACTTCAGACCTTGTTATTGGTCTTTTCAGGGTTTCAATTTCTTCCTGTTTTAGGCTTGGGAGGAGGCAAGTGTCCAGGAATTTATCCATTTCTTCCAGGTTTACTAGTTTATGTGCATAGAGTTGTTTGTAATAATCTCTGATGATGGTTTGAATTTCTGTGGAATCTGTGGTGATATCCCCTTTATCGTTTTTTATTGCATCAATTTGGTTATTCTCTCTTTTCTTTTTTATTAATCTGGCTAGTGGTCTATTTTGCTGATCTTTTCGAAAAACCAGCTCCTGGATTTATTGATTTTTTTTGAAGGGTTTTTTGTGTCTCTATCTCCTTCAGTTCTGCTCTGATCTTAGGTATTGTCTTCTGCTAGGTTTTGAGTTTTTTTTTATCTTGCTCCTCTAGCTCTTTCAATTTTGATGCTAGGGTTTCAATTTTAGATCTCTTCTTGCTTCTAATGTGGGCACTTATTGCTATATATTTTCCGCTAGAGGCTGCTTTAAATGTGTTTCAGAGATTCTGGTATGTTGTGTCTTTGTTCTCGTTGGTTTCAAAGAACATCTTTATTTCTGCCTTCATTTCATTGTTTATCCAGTCAACATTCAAGAGCCAGTTGTTCAGTTTCCATGAAGCTGTGTGGTTCTGAGTTAGTTTCTGCATTCTGAGTTCTAACTCGATTGCACTGTGGTCTGAGAGACTGTTTGTTGTGATTTCCGTTCTTTTGCATTTGCTGAGGAGTGATTTATTTCCAATTATGTGGTCAATTTTAGAGTAAGTGTGATGTGGTGCTGAGAAGAATGTATATTTTGTGGATTTGGGGTGGAGAGTTCTGTAAATGTCTATTAGGTTTGCTTGTTCCAGGTCTGAGTTCAGGTCCTGGATATCATTGTTAATTTTTTGTCTGGTTGATCTGTCTAATATTGACAATGGGGTGTTAAAGTCTCCCACTATTATTGTGTGGGAGTCTAAGTCTCTTTGTAAGTCATTAAGAACTTGCCTTATGTATCTCGGTGCTCCTGTATTTGGTGCATATATATTTAGGATCGTTAACTCTTCTTCTTGCATTGATCCTTTTATGTAATGCCCTTTTTTGTCTCTTTTGATTTTTGTTGCTTTAAAGTCTATTTTTCAGAGATGAGAATTGCAACTCCTGTTTTTTTTTGCCCTCCATTTGCTTGGTAAATCTTTCTCCATCCCTTTATTTTGAGCCTTTGTGTATCCTTGCATGTGAGATGGGTTTCCTGGATACAGCACACCGATGGGTTTTGGCTTTTTTTTTTTTTTTTGTTTTTTTTTTAGACGGAGTTTCACTCTCGTTACCCAGGCTGGAGTGCAATGGCGCGATCTCGGCTCACCACAACCTCCGCCTCCTGGGTTCAGGCAATTCTCCTGCCTCAGCCTCCTGAGTAGCTGGGATTACAGGCACGCGCCACCATGCCCAGCTAATGTTTTGTATTTTTAGTAGAGACAGGGTTTCACCATGTTGACCAGGATGGTCTCGATCTCTTGACCTCGTGATCCACCCGCCTCGGCCTCCCAAAGTGCTGGGATTACAGGCTTGAGCCACCGCGCCCGGCCCGGGTTTTGGCTTTTTATCTAATTTGCCAGTCTGTGTCTTTTGATTGGGGCATTTAATCCATTTACATTTAGGAATAATATTGTTATGTGTGAATTTGATACTGCCATTTTGATGCTAGCTTGCTGTTTTGTTCGTTAGTTGATGCAGATTCTTGATTGTGTTGATGCTCTTTATCACTTGGTATGTTTTTGTAGTGGCTGGTACTGGTTGTTCCTTTATATGTGTAGAGCCTCTTTCAGGAGCTCTTGTAAAGCAGGTCTGGTGGTGATGAAATCTCTGAGTACTTGCATGTTCACAAAGGATTTTATTTTTCCTTCACTTATGAAGCTTAGTTTGGCTGGATAGTAGATTCTGGGTTGAAAGTTCTTTTCTTTAAGGATGTTGAATATTGGCCCCCACTCTCTTCTGGCTGGTAGGGTTTCTGCTGAGAGATCCACTATGAGTCTGATGGGCTTCCCTTTGTGGGTAACCCGACCTTTCTCTCCGGCTGCCTTTAGCATTTTCTCCTTCATTTCAACCCTGGTGAATCTGACGATTATGTGCCTTGGGGTTGCTCTTCTTGACGAATATCTTTGTGGTGTTCTCTGTATTTCCTGGACTTGAATGTTTGCCTGCCTTGCTAGGTTGGGGAAGTTTTCCTGGATAATATCCTGAAGAGTATTTTCCAGCTTGGATTCATTCTCTTCGTCACATTCAGGTACACCTATCAAACGTAGATTAGGTCTTTTCATATAGTCCCACATTTCTTGGAGACTTTGTTCATTCCTTTTTACCCTTTTGTCTCTATTCTTGCCTTCTCGTTTTATTTCATTGAGTTGATCTTCAACCGCTGATATCCTTTCTTCTGCTTGGTCAATTCTGCTTGGTCAAAACTTGTGCACGCTTCACAAAGTTTCGTGTTGTTTTTTCAGCTCCATCAATTCACTTATATTCGTCTCTATGTTGTCCATTCTTGTTAGCATTTCGTCAAATCTTTTTTCAAGGTTCTTAGTTTCTTTGCATTGGGTTAGAACATGTTCTTTTAGCTCACTGTAGTTTCTTATTACCCACCTTCTGAAGTCTGATTCTGTCATTTCATCACACTCCTCCTCCATCCAGCCTTGTTCCCTTGCTGGTGAGGAGTTGTGATCCCTTTTAGGAGGAGAGGTGTTCTGGTTTCGGGTGTTTTCATCCTTTTTGCGCTGGTTTCTTCCCATCTTTGTGGGTTTATCCACCTGTTGTCTTTGTAGTTACTTTCAGATTGGGTGTCTGAGTGAACTTCCAGTTTGTGGATGCTGAAGTTACTTCTTTTTCTTAGCTTTCCTTTCAACAGTCTGGCCCCTCTGCTGTAGGACTGCTGAGGTCCACTCCAGGCCCTGCTTGCCGGGGGATCACCTGCAGCAGCTGCAGAACAGTAAGGGTTGCTACCAGTTTCCTCTTCTGCTATCTTTGTCCCAGAAGGATGCCTGCCAAATGTCAGTCTGTTCTCTCCTTTATGAGGTGACTCTTTGGATATATGGGGGTCAGGGAGCTGCTTAAAGAGACAGTCTGTCCTTTATTGGAGCTCAAGTGCTGAGCTGTGAGCTCCGTTGTTGATTGAGTTGCTGGGCAGGTACGTTTAGGTCTGCTGCAGCAGAACTCATAAACTCCCTTTTTTCTTTCTTTTTTCCCCAGGTGCTCTGTCCCAGGGAGTTAGGGCTTTATTTATGAGTTTCCGTTATGCTGCTGCCTTTTTTTTTTTTTTCTTTCAGGGCTGCTCTGCCCAGCGAGGAGGCAGCCTAGTCACTGTCTGCCTGCAGAGGCTTTGCTGAGCTGCTGTGGGCTCCGCCCAGCTGCCATGTGATCTTCCCTGCAGTCCTGTTCATATGGGTGTAGTTAGAACTGCCTTGGCAATGGTGGCCCACCTCTGTTATGGCGGACTCTCTCTGTAGTGGCAGGTTGCCTAGGCAGTGGAAGGTTGCCTCGGCAGTGGCGGGCTGCCTCAGCAATGGTCAGACTGCCTCCATAGTGGTGGAGTGTCTCAGTAATGGTGGACGCACCTCCCCCACAGAGCCGGACAGTCCCGGGTTCAGCTGTGCTTGCTGTGAAACTCTCAACCCAGACCGTTTTCAATTACGGTTTTTGTGTGTGGGGGAGTGTGTAGGGGGGGTGGGGAGGGAGGGTGGGGGCGTGGGGAGGGAGGGTGGGACCAGCCGAGCCTGATCACCTGGCTCCCCGAGTCTTTTTTGTTTTTTTTTGTTGTTGTTGAATGGTCGACTCTCTCCCAGTGTTCCAGTCGCCTGTTGAAAAGGCGCTGGGATCTCCTGAGCTGTGACTCACTGAGCCAGCTGAAACAGCGGTGCTGAGATTCCTCGTGGTTTTTTTGCCTAGGAATCTCCTGGCCTGGCTCGCTATTTCAGATGAATGGGCGACTCTGCCGTCTCAGGACTCCATTCACCAGCTAAGAGGGCACCTGGACCAGTGTCTTTTGTATGGAGAACCGCTGCACCAGGGCACAGGCAAAGCAGCCACATGGGCCGAAACAGCCGCGCTGGCGACCCGTGGGGCTCCTCTGCCTGTGAATCTCCTGGTCTATGGGCAATAAAAATCCATCTGGAAATGTGACATCCACTCACCCTCTGCACTTTCACTGGGAGCTGAAATCCTGAGCTGTTCCTAGTCGGCCATCTTCCCCGGATCAACTGTACTGTTTCCTTTAAAATGTGGAATGTTTTCCCACTTCCCCTGTTCGAATCCCACCAGCCAACAAACCCTTCTTCAGCTACAACTAGAGCATTCCTCTGCAGTCTCTTCTTTGTTACTTTCTTATATAGTGACTACAGCTGACCTATTCTTGGCTATTGTATGTGGAGTGATCCTGTCCTAACTAGATGAAAGGTTACTAAAAGGCTAGGTAATAGGCCTTTTATGTCACCATATTCACCAAAGGAGTTAACATGATGCTGGCCCCAAAGATGGTTCACAATATTTTTTTAAATCCAACTGGTTAGAAAAAAAAAGGAAAGCATTCCTTGTCCCTTGCACTGGCAGAATTCAACTTGATATAGCAGATTTTTGCATACTGGGCAGAGCTCATAGAGTATTTTAACTCATTTGGGCAGAAGTTATGATGAGGAGTTGTAAACTTCCATGGTTTCCTTGGAAATAAGTAGATTAGCTTATTCCTAAACTCTTCGCCCCTCTCTCCATTTTCTCCCAAACACTGTTTTCAAGTACCCTTGCTGAGGACCACCTACATGTTCTCTGTGGCCACCCAGGCCCTGCACAGCTGTTTTGCTGCAGCAGATTTCACTATCTGAATCACTGTTCCTGATCCTTGGCTTGTTGCAGACCTGTGGAACACCCCCAGGGGCCTCCTGTTCTGAGAGTGAATGTGGCGGGCCAAACTGCAGAACTGACGAAGGAGAGAAGAAGTGTGGGGGGCCTGGCTGTGGTGGTCTGGTCACTGTTGCACACAACGCCTGGCAGAAAGCCATGGACTTGGACCAAGATGTCTTGAGTGCCCTGGCTGAAGTGGAACAACTCTCCAAGATGGTAATTCAGTCGATGGCCTCAGTTTGTGTTACGTTTGTCTGTTTGCTTTCACCTGTGAGGATCTGAAGGGGAGAAATCAATTCTAAATGTTAACTGAAATGAAAAGGGCTTACCAGAATGAAATAGGAAGATTCTTGTTTCGGTGAGTTCAGAAAGATAGGGAGAGATTTTCTTCACAAAGAATCTGCTTTCTCCTCACCAGAGGAGAATAACACATGCTTTAGAGCAAGAAGTTCAAATCTTACACTGGAGGATAATAATGAGATAACCATGTTACTTATCTGACTCGGGGGTTATAAATACATCTAGCTGTACTACAAAAATTCTGTATTAAGCAACTGAGCATTTGTTCTTCAAAAGTGACACACACTTTTTATGTGGACACCAGAGAAAAAGACTGCAGACTATATTATAGGCCAGGAGTTAAAAACATTGTAATACTAGTTCTAGTTACATAAGAATACTGTACAGGAATCTCTATACTGAATACTTTGTGAGAATAAAATACTTTATTGAATGGGAGAAAGTTATTTCCCAGACACATGATTTCAAGTACATAGTTGTTCAACATCATTTTTTGGGCCATTTCCAATATTCTGGTCTTCTTTAGAAAGAGTGGAAGTCTTCCATGGGTAATTTATTCTTCATATTCAGGTCTCTGAAGCAAAACTCAGGGCAGATGAGGCAAAACAGAGTGCTGAAGACATTCTGTTGAAGACAAATGCAACCAAAGAAAAAATGGACAAGAGCAATGAGGATCTGAGAAATCTAATCAAGCAAATCAGAAACTTTTTGACCCGTAAGAAGTTTTTTCATTTTACTTTCAGACATTTCCTTCTATGTGATTCTTTGTGTACATTTTAGATAAAATGTATAGTTTTAGTCAGGGTAGTAAGTGACATTTCCAAATAAGAAAAACATCTGGCCAGGCGCGGGGGCTCACGCCTGTAATCCCAGCACTTTGGGAGGCCAAGGCAGGTGGATCACAAGGTTAGAAGTTAAAGACCAGCCTGGTCAAGATGGTGAAACCCTGTCTCAACTAAAAATACAAAAATTAGCTGGGTGTGGTGGCAGGTGCCTATAATCCGAGTTACTTGGGAGACTGAGGCAGGAGAATTGCTTGAACCTGGGAGAAGGAGGTAGCAGTGAGCCGAGATTGCAGCACTGCACTCCACCCTGGGTGACAGGGCAAAATCAGTTACAACCAAAAAAAAAAAAAAAAAAAAAAAAACCCATATATTAAGAAATGTTTTGATGTCATAAACTTACATATGTGTATCAAATAACCTTTTCCATTGTTATGCAGATACAGACACACCTGATGGGATACTCAGCCAATCAAAAGTCAAATACTTAGTGAAAACTGAATTTGGAATTTGTTAGAGATTACATACAGTGTCATTAGAACTTTAAAGAAGTGGAGTCTGTTATTTTGGCATTGCCCCAAAAGCTTTGTGATGCTATTATTTACAGGATATTATAGCTTTAGTTAGTTAAGTCTTGGTAGTCACAGTTAAAGTGTTACCAGTAAAGATGGTTTTGGCTGGAAATTACAGAAAACTCTCTAGTGAAATGGATTTAATCAAAAAGGATGTTTATTATCTCACATCTTACTAAGACATCCAGTAGCGGGATAGCTTCTTGTGTCTGCAACCCATATACTTTTCATCTTTCTACTGTACCATCATGGGCATATCAGCTTCATTCTCAAGCTAGCTCCTTATGGTTCCAAGGTAGCTGCCAAAGTTCCAGACTTCACATAGAGACAAATAATAATAATGGAAGAAGAGACCACGTATTCTTGTAGCTTTTTAAAAAGGAGGAAGTCTTACTTCCCTAGAAGTGTTTAAGCAGTCATCCTCAAATCTCACTGGCCAGAAAAAAGTCACAGGCTAATGCATAAATGTCACTGGAAAATGGAGATGTGATTACAGTAATTGGCAAACCAATAAAGATTTAATGCTGGGTTGGTAATTTTACCTAAGAGGCAGGTACCTAAAAAAAAAAAAAAAAAAAAGTATTCTGTTAACAAGAAAAGAGTCATGGCTAATAAGGAGTGAACACTATTTGCTAAGGATACCTTAGGTAATATTCCATGGAAGCCATCATTCAAATATATATTTTATTTGAATAAATCCTCTGGGGTCTATTTTTATGTTCAACAGTTTAAAACATACACAAGCAAAGCTTGAAAGTAAATGATGTGACATATTCGAATTTTAACTTGATAAACTTTTTTTTCACCACCTTCTACACTTTACATTGGAACTCCTTAACTTCACTTCCAACCCATTATCATGGTTCTCCTGCTTCTGTAATTTTCTCCCTTTTATAATTTCCTGAATCTAATTTGTAAGAAATATTAGATCTCTTGCTTAAAAATATATATATATATCAGATCTCTATATTTGCATTTACAAGTTTCCAAACTATTAGTCCAACCTCAAAAGATTTCATTGCCTTTAAGTCCCACCTTTAAACCCTGGCCCCCCTCTGTGGTTTTCCACAATCTTCAGATTCACTCTGCTGGACTTTCCTGCAACATGTCTGCCCTTCCTGTCTCCGCTCCCCCACCCCCCGCCCCCAGAACTGTCCTTTCTTCTTTCATATTCTATTATCCCTATGTGATCAGCTCCTCTTCTTCCACGAAGTTTTCCCTCACTAGCCTAAAACCAATTCTAGTATTCAGTTGTCTGCAGTGACTTTTTTGTGTGTGTAGGTCTCATCTCTCCCTGAACCCCAAGACATTATAAACTCTTAAGCAGGAAGTCAGTGTCCCTTGGTGTATAACCCCACCGTGCTAGTCCATAGTAGATGACCATTAAATGGTTGAATGAATGAACCATCTATTCTTTTCACCTCTTTTTGGGTACATCTTTGCTTTTCACAGAGGACAGTGCTGATTTGGACAGCATTGAAGCAGTTGCTAATGAAGTACTGAAAATGGAAATGCCTAGCACCCCACAGCAGTTACAGAACTTGACAGAAGATATACGTGAACGAGTTGAAAGCCTTTCTCAAGTAGAGGTTATTCTACAGCAGAGTGCTGCTGACATTGCCAGAGCTGAGATGTTGTTAGAAGAAGCTAAAAGAGCAAGGTATCTAAAGCCATGGCATCTAAGGGGCTTATTTTGTGTATCTAGCATGGAGTAAAAAGTAATTATTTAACCAATGAAACTTCTAAGGAAGACCTATGTGAGTCTCTCTGGGTCATTTCAGGAAGGCTCGTCTTTAAAGAAAAGTGTTCTTTTCTGAGAATACTTTTTTCATGTCTAACAATGTATTATTATTTTACTCAGCAAAAGTGCAACGGATGTTAAAGTCACTGCAGATATGGTAAAGGAAGCTCTGGAAGAAGCAGAAAAGGCCCAGGTTGCAGCAGAGAAGGCAATTAAACAAGCAGATGAAGACATTCAAGGAACCCAGAACCTGCTAACTTCGGTAAGCATACACAGTCATTACAAACATATTACAATCATCATACGTATGGGAAATACCTATATATACACCTTTATCAGAAAAGTGCATTTGTTATCTATGAACAAAAATTCTTACAACTCAACATTAGAGGATTCCTTTAATTTTAATAAATCTAAACTCCCTTTGCATGGATGCTAAAAGTAAGTAGAGATAAAAAGACTCTGAAGACACTGGGCCATTATATCTCATCTCATTTTCTCCTCCACAAAGTCTGAGAAAGAATAAAAACTCCTGTTCTTGGGCAGGCACAATGGCTCACACCTATAATCTCAGCATTTTGGGAAGCTGAGGTGGATCATTTGAGGTCACTAGTTCAAGACCAACCTGGCCACATAGCAAGACCCCTTCTCTACTAAAAATACAAAAATTAGCTGAGCATGGTGGTGCATGCCTGTACTCCCAGCTACTTGGGAGGCTGAGGCAGGAGAACTGTTTGAACCCAGGAGGTAGAGGCTGTAGTGAGCTGAGATCATACCACTGCACTCCAGCCTGGGCAACAGACTCAAAAAAATATAAACATTCCTATTCATTAAGGAAACAGCATGTACTCTGTTCAGTAGTATGAAGTATAATCATAATTTCAAATTCCAGTTTTAGAAAACTGTCTTGATGTTATAAAGCAGCCCTAAAGCAACTTACATGGTTAAGTCTCAAGATTTTGGTGGTTTTGAAAACTACTGGAGAACAGTAACATGCCTCCAATACCCAATTCTAGAGGAACCTAATAGACAGCTCATAGCTAAACAATCTGTTCTGTTTAGATTGCATGGAAAACTTAATGATTTTTATGATGAACTTACTGCAACTACCAGATATTAAAAGTACTCACTAAGAAAATAAATTTTCATAGGAATCTAGTGCTTTGCTCTAAAAATCCTGTTTCCGTCTTAAAAGAAGTAATGTAAACGTAATTCTGTTTCATTCTTTAGTTTCTCAAGGAGATTTTCTTTCCAATTTTATGAGTTTTTGTCAGCCTTCTCAGGCCAATCTCCATGTCTTTAAAACCTGGGAAGATGAATTTTCAACATGCTTTTCTTACCATTAGTTGGTAAAAACCTGTCTTTCCCTATTCTATTGCTGTCAGTTACATGAAGGCCAATAATTTTTCAGCCAGTTTTCCTCCTTAAATTTCAAGCATCTATAAGGCTTTTTCTTTAGGCTATGTGTTAAAGCTTAGAAAAATTATGTTTTTCCCACTAGACTATAAATATTTTGATGTTTCGATCTCTAGGTTTTTCTGTTTACTCAGTGTGCTGTTAATATTTTAGTGAAAATGTCAGTGACTGTACAAATTATTATTTTGAAAGCTAGGTGCAGTGGTGTGTGACTGTAGTCCCAGCTACTTGGGAGGTAGAGGCTGAGGTGAGAGGATCACTTAAGGCCAGGAGTTTGAGACTATAGTGTGCTACGATTACGCTTCTCAACAGTCAGGCACTGCACTCCAGCCTGGTACATATAGAAAGACCCTGTTTCTTTAAAAAAAAAAAAAAAATGTTCTGAAAAGCAAATTATTAGAAAATATTGAATTAACAATGAAATATGTGGTTTGATGAGGCAAGTTAATATAGGGGTTCTGGTTATCAGGGGCCCTAGTGGGGAGCAGGACGTGTTTTAGGTCAGTAACAATAAGAAATAGAACCTCTAACTTTGCTCATGAAAGCTTATCAGAAAAAATTCACTCAAACTTTATTTTTCTAAGAATTACATTCTAATTAAAGGATCCTTAGGTTTGAAATATTTACAAATTTTAGCCTATGTCTATACTGACCCATTAACTTCATTATAACAGTATTGTTATTCAGAGTTAATTCTATGTAATCAGACCTATCCTTGAAGATCATTTTAAAGAAAAATTGATTCTTTTGTCATGGGCCCAACTGCTTACTCTGGCTAGCTTTTAAAAGTCAATGTGTATTGATTCTACTTTGAAAGGAGATCAGGTATTTTTTCCCCTAAATAACTGAGTATTTAGAGTTTACAGCTGTAATGTTCCCAGACCATACATCATCATCTGACTCTCTAGAAATTGAAAGAACAGCCCTAGTCTCCATGTCTTTAGTAATTAGCTGAAATCTCCACTACTACTAGAGTTTAACATTTATTTTCCTACTCACATTAAGTTGCAAATTTATGTGGAAATCCCTCTTCACACAGCTGCTTATTTGTCAGTGTTCTTTAGCCAAAGTTTGCAGATGTTTTTAAAATGCTTTTTCAACATATCAAGCTCCCTGGAGGGTAGGTGGTTTTTTTTTTTTTGCTGTTAGTAAGAAAACATTTTACGATCATCAGAAGTACCAAAAGAATAAAGTGAATATATGAGATGTAGCAAAGACTAAAGTAGGACACTTCATGAAACTTTTCCTGAAATATTCTTTTCAGTAATTACTTCTTCTAGTCTAAAGCAAAATAGCACAGCAGACTTTTAAATCTTCCTCCAAACTTGTACTCATAGTAATTCCGTTTCTTAAACTAATGGCTTGCTGGAAAATTGACATACTTTTAGATTGAGTCTGAAACAGCAGCTTCTGAGGAAACCTTATTCAACGCGTCCCAGCGCATCAGCGAGTTAGAGAGGAATGTGGAAGAACTTAAGCGGAAAGCTGCCCAAAACTCTGGGGAGGCAGAATATATTGAAAAAGTAGTATATTCTGTGAAGCAAAGTGCGGAAGATGTTAAGAAGGTATGTAAATCTTTGTAATTTCAGAGCTATGCTAATAAAGGAGCAACCAATCTCCTCCTTGCCTGCCTTAGAGTAAGGGACATGGACCTAACAGAAACATTAAATGACCTGTTCTGAAACAGCAGTCCTTAGAAATGTGGATGGGAATGAATATGGAAGTATGTAACAAATAGGACTGAAGCCCTCAAATCCAAACTTTTAAGGGAAGAAAAGCCTTAAAACAGGCTTTTTTTTTTTTTTTTTTTTTTTTTTTAAAACCAACTATACTGGCCAAAAAACATGTATATTGAACTTGTATTTCTGTGCTATAGTCAGTTAAATTCTTCATGGTATACAGTAATTATCAGGCCATTTGAGAATATTTTAAAAGCAGGCTGGAACAGGTAGTAGGAAACCAAATCTTACCTCTTTGAGACTCATTTTGAATTAACTACCCCTCACTTCTCATTGGAAGGCAATATATTTTGCAGAGAAAATCTCACACAAGCCAAATGTTTAATCAGAAGCCATGTAATAACTGAAACACATGTTCAGTTTCTAAATAATGCTTATTTCTAACGAGAACATGACAAGCTGGGTGGTAGCAGGTGGGGCTTAAATCCATTAAATCAGTGGTCTCCAACTTTTTTGGCACCAAGGAACAGTTTCCTGAAAGACAATTTTTCCACGGACTGGGGGCTGTGGATAGGTTCAGGATGAAACTGTTCCAGCTCAAATCAGGCCTTTGATAAGAATCATGCAACCCTAGATCCCTTGCATGCACAGTTCCCTATAGCGTTCGTGTATCACCAAAAGGTGGAGAGCCAGAGCAAGAATACTCACCTGCCCACCCAGTTCCTAACTGATCCCTAGGCCTGGGGATGGGGACCCCTGCATTAAACGACCTAATTTCAGTATATAACTCCTTACTATTCAAAAATTTTCCTGGAAGTTACTGTAGCTTTTCATGCATTAACTTCCTACCTCTCTAGGTTGGGAAAGGAGAAAAGTTTACTGCCACAATATCTGACTGCTGTCTTTCCTGTTGTGTAGTTTCCTGCAGTTCTGAACACAAATTTCTCAAGCATTTTGCGTAATGACATCACAACAGAAAGAAACAAAATCTCTTGAAATGAAACTTCCATAAGTGGCTATTATTTGAAGAGTTTCTAAAAAGAATCATTTGCAACTGTCTTTCCCACCCCACACCCCATTTCTCTTCTCCTCCCTTACTTCTTGCATATGCTACAATCTTACCTTTCTTTGCTATATCATATCTTTTGTTTAATGTGTCTTTTATAATCTAGTCAAGATCCAAAGGTCCCCCTTTCTTCAATATGGGCTTCTCTAATCTACTTTTGAAAAATCTACACTTCTCTATGTAACTCGCAATATAATTATGCTACAACTTTTCTATAAAAAGCGCTAATCAAGAGAATCAGAGCTTAGCCCTAAGGACTTGCTGCAACACCACATTTTTTTGAAGTGTTCTTTAAAACGTCAATTTTGCATTCCATTCCACTGTTTCAAGATAAAATTTTAAATTACTTACCAGTGAATAACTTGATGCAGCTTAATCTCCTTGGTGGCCCTTAATCCAGAATGCATGCCATGATTATACTATTGCTCTTAAACGTAATTACTGACACTAACATTACCATCTCTTTCTGTCTAAATGTGGAACTGCAGACTTTAGATGGTGAACTTGATGAAAAGTACAGAAAAGTAGAAAATTTAATTGCCAAAAAGACTGAAGAGTCAGCTGATGCCAGAAGGAAAGCTGAAATGCTACAAAATGAAGCAAAAACACTTTTAGCTCAAGCAAATAGCAAGCTGCAACTGCTCAAAGGTGGGACTAGTCACATTGGCTTTTTTTTTTTAATTAAATTTAAGGCATTCATAGTTTATTTAAAAGCAAAGAATCTATTCACTTTATATAAATATATCCACAGATTTAGAAAGAAAATATGAAGACAATCAAAAATACTTAGAAGATAAAGCTCAAGAATTAGCAAGACTGGAAGGAGAAGTCCGTTCACTATTACAGGATATAAGCCAGAAAGTCGCTGTTTATAGCACATGCTTGTAACAAAGGAGAATGGGCTATAAAATGGCTAAGGTGACCAAGGTAAAACAGCTACATTGTAACAACTGACTTAATGATCTTGAAAATAAAACTCATTACCTATTTAATGTTTTTAATCACATTTTGTATGAAGTTAGTTAAATAAACTACAGTGCCTTTGTATATATATATTTTTTGGTGTACTTGTTGAGTGTTAATGAATCCCTTTAACAAAGAAAGAATGTTACTTTCACTGGAAACATGGATTTATGAACAAGTTTACTGCCTCCATAAAGACCCTAATTTACATTATCTATAAATAGCTATTATATTTGACAGGTAAACATCCTCCAAAATTCCACACCCTTGACTCCCCCTCCCCGCAATCACCTCCCAGTGGAATTCCCAGGTTGAAGTTAAGGAGGACGAATATAGTCTATGCTACCTTCACTATTTCAATGGTTGCTTCTTGCCCCAACCACTAAAACCCCTGTTAAGTATTCCTTGCTTTAGAAAGGAGAAAAAGCAACATTTTAGAAAATCAGCAGGATGAATTAGGGCTTGTAAGTATTACCACCTAGAACACACCCAGGGTTGCTAGGGGGAAAGTTTCAGTTAAATCAGGACAGAGTTTACGGATACTGCTTCTGAGAGTTGAGCTATGCTACTACAGAGCAAAGACTGATGCTCTAATTTCTCAGCTTTTGTATTGTATTTTATGTGATTTTGCAATTAAAGATTCTCTGCTAGTCTGCAGGTGAGGCCACGGGATTAAGACACTCTATGGAAAGTAATTGGCAGGCCCATGTCAACTTTATAGCCTAACTAGCTGGATAAAAGCCGAGCAGCCCCTGTGTTTTTTCCACACATTCTTAGAGCAAGGCTATTCTGTGGACCACTTAACCACCCGCACATCCAACACAGCTGCATCTGAAACTGGGCCTGGACAAAAGTTTTATTACTGTAAGTTAATAAAACAACTTTCCTCTGGCCCAAAACAATTATTTCTCACTTTATTTAGATTAAGAACAGAAGTGGAAAAAACTACTTTAAATTTCACATGGCACCAAAAATGGGCCTGCGTAGCTAAGACGATCCTAAGCAAAAAGAACAAAGCTGGAGGCATCACACTACCTGACTTCAAACTCAACTACAAGGCTACAGTAACCAAAACAGCATGGTACCAGTACCAAAACAGAGAGAGAGACCAATGGAACAGAACAGAGGCCTCAGAAATGACACCACATACTTACAACCATCTGATCTTTGACAAACCTGACAAAAGCAAGCAATGGATAAAGGATTAAATTTAATAAATGGGGTTGGGAAAACTGGCTAGCCATATGCAGAAGGCTGAAACTGGATCCCTTCCTTATACCTTATACAAAAACTAACTCCAGATGGATTAAAGACTTAAGACCTAAAACCATAAAAACCTTAGAAGAGAACCTAGGCAATACCTAGGACATGGGGGCAAAGACTTCATGACTAAAGCAACAAAGGCCAAAACAGACTAATGGGATCTAATTAAAGAGCTTCTACACATCAAAGTAAACAGGCAACCTACAGAATGGGAGAAAATTTTTTGCAATCTATCCATCTGACAAATGACTAACATCCAGACTCTACAAAGAAATGTACAAGAAAAAAAAAACTCCATCAAAAAGGCGAAGGATATGAACAGACACTTCTCAAAGGAAGACATTTATGCATGCAGCCAACATGGAAAAAAGCTCATCATCACTAGTCATTACAGAAATGCAAATCAAAACCACACTGAGATACCATCTCACACCCGTTAGAATAGCAATCATTTAAAAAGTCGGGAAACAACAGATGCTAGAGAGGATGCAGAGAAACAGGAACCCTTTTACACTTGGTGGGAGTGTAAATTAGTTTAACCATTATGGAAGACAATGTGGCTTTTCCTCAAGGATCTAGAAATAGAAATACCATTTGACCCAGCAATTTCATTACTGGGTATATATCCAAAGGATTATAAATCATTCTATAAAGACACATGCACACATGTTTACTGCAGCACTGTTTACAACAGCAAAGACTTGGGACCAACCCAAATGCCCATCAAGGATAGACTGGATAAAGAAAATGTTGCACATATACACCATAACACTATGCAGCCATAAAAAAGGATGAGTTCATGTCCTTTGCAGGGACATGGATGAAGCTGGAAACCATCATTCTCAGCAAACTGACACAAGAACACACAGCCAAACACTGCATGTTCTCTAAGTGGGAGCTGAACAATGAGAACACATGGACACAGGGAGGGGAACATCACACACGAGGGCCTGTTGGGAATGGAGGGCCAGGGGAGGAATAGCATTAGGAGAAATACCTAATGTAGGTGATAGGTTGATGGGTGTCGCAAACCACCAGAACACATGTATACCTATGTAACAAACCTGCAGGTTCTACACATGTACCCCAGAACTTAAAGTATGTATATATTATATATGTTTTATATATAACATATTTTATATATATAATATATATAACATATACATATAAAAGAATCCTAGTAACTGGCAAAATGGTCATACCTCATCATCTATTTACTTAAAACAGTAGAAACACTCCCCATTCCTTTTCAGCTAAACAACTAAAGATCTCACTTTGAAATTACTTTTTTTTTTTTTTTTTTTGAGGCGGAGTTTTGCTCTTGTACCCCAGGCTGGAGTGCAGTGGTGTGATCTTGGCTTACTGCAACCTAAGCCTCCAGGGTTCAAGTGATTCTCCTGTCTCAGCTTCATGAGTAGTTGGGATTACAAGCACCTACCACCACACCAGAGTAATTTTTATATTTTTTGTAGAAGCAGGGTTTTACCATATTGGCCAAACTGGTCTCAAACTCCTGACCTCAGGTAATCCACCTGCCTCAGCCTTCGAAACTGCTGGGATTACAGGAGTGAGCCACTGCTCCATGCCAGTTGAAATTACTAATTTTAATCAGTTCAATGAAGTGGACAATCTGACTCTTCACAAGCCACGAAAATATTGAGAGATTAGTAAACAACAGTAAATAAACATTTAAAACTTGTTTTATTCTTAGGAATTCATTCCCCACCCAAATATATTTCATTCTCATATTGAATGTAAACACTTAAAGATGGATTTAACTATTTTTTGTCTCTAGAGCTAGGATTCCATATTAAATTATATTTCACTACCCCCTAACTAGAAACATATTTTTCCCTGAGTAAGGGACATGTTGAGATTTAAATAAACTAGCACTTGACATGATACTGGGATTTCAGATTTTTAAAAAGATGCAGCGTTCACTTCCAATAATGGCAAAGTAGCACATATCAGACCAACCCTCTTGCTGATAGCAACTGCAAACTCTGAACAAAATACGTTTTAGGAAAAACTGTAAAGGCACTGGAAAACAACTATAAACAGGTGGAAAGCAGAGAGAAGCTGACGCTTAAACAGTGAACAGCGCTGGCTCAGTGTCTCATTTTTAATAGTTTTGACTTGAGGGGGAAACAAAAGCCATTTGTTGGATAAGGATCAGAGGACAGAATATGGGGCGACCACAACAGCTGGAACATAAAGGGGGAACCCCCAGAAAAATAAGAGTGCAAAGAAGGGGCAGACTTTCTTCTGCCCAACCTCCAGTTGACTCCTGAACTATACACTTGCATGGGAAAGACTTCCAGCAGCACAGGTAAAGCTAAAACTACTGTGAAGAGATTTCAGCTGCTGCCACCTACAGGGTTTGGAGTTGGTGTTCAGCCAAGTTAACTGCCTACTAAGACAACAATCAATTTTCTTCAGAAGTATGTAACAGAATCCAGGGTCTTTACTATACGTCACTCATAATGAGCATGAGACAAATCTATGCTACCTATACTAAATTTCAGAACTACTTAATGAATCTATTATTCTTAAATTCAGTTATAATATGCAAAAGGCTACTTAGCATTTAGTACTTTGTTACTTAAGTTTCTCAGGACATGGCCATTTTAAACACCATAGATGCAACTTTATAATACTCTTTAAATAAAGTCATTTACCCAGCCAAGGAAAACACAGATTAAAGACTCCCTTATATTGTACTTCTCCAAAAGCATATGTTAAACATTTACTAGGTGTTTCTAAAATAGATGAAAGGATAATGACCTTTAAAATGCCTTAATATTGTCACATAACATGAAAATATACATTCAGGCCTACAAAAGAAATAAGAATATACACTAGAGGTAGTCATAAAAAAAAACTACAACCATCTCAACATGTACTCATAACAACCAACAAATGAATATTTAAGACGTTTATTTCAGTATCTTCATTCCCCATTGTAATACATTTGAATCCCCACGTAATATTTGAATCCTGTAAATAGACTCTCTTAATTTGGATAACTATATAATTACCCTTCAGAGTTATAGACAACAATGGAATCTTAAAAACCTCTTAAACACATAAATTCTACCCCTAAACTGCAAGATTTAGGGGTTAAATAAAACAAGTGAGAGACCATTTTTGACTTACATTAGTTTGGTTTTTAGACAGCTGAATCTTATTTGAATGACTGACTTGTTTCCAATATGAAAACCAAATTAAAAATATCTTGATCACTTTGCTTCAAACACAACTGTTCACAGATCAAATTCTAGCTCCATCTGTATAAAATTCAACTTTTCTGTATCAGAGAAAAAAGGCATTGAATCTTTCATGAACAGCATGAAAATATGAGTTGACGGAGATATTCCAGGATGCTACATTAAGTAGCTTTTTGTCTTACATATGAGCGCACTGAAACAAAATACTAAATTTATGTAAAATATAGATATAAGAGTATTCCATCTGTCCAAACCTATTAAATACCTTCCAAAAGTTTCATAATTCAGTCCTAGAAATTCTTGGAGCTGTGTGCATATCCTGTTCAGGAATGTGACTTCTACAGAAGCTCCCAGAAAATTACAGAAAAAATATATATAATCTTCTAATTCAAAAGTTGATTGATTTGCCAAATGATGCAGCAAGATTTGCTTCTCTAAAAGCTTCTGATAAGGTCTGCAAGGTAAGAAATTTAGAATTAAAAACCAAATATTTGTGGGTCAGAAGAAAATTTAGGCAACCATCAATTCTTCATGTTGTTAATAATTACCGGATGTGCATGACAGACTCTAGCTATATCTTCACAGGATGCTCCATATTCCAAAGCAAGAGCAGCTTCATTTACCATTTCGCCTGCACCCTTTAAAATAACAAGCCAAGTAAATTTGCTTCCATGACAAAAACTACATGCTAATAGGATAGCAATGGTTAAGAGGAAGCTTTTATATCTTAAAATTGCCTTAAATCTGTTTCTGTATCAGTTGAAAGAAAGTCAGGAAAAACAACAGAAAAGGTGACACAGAAGAACCTGGGCTTTGGAGCCAAATGGCTTTCGATTCATAGCTACCATTTTCTACTTTACCCATTCACTGGTTCTGTGTGCTTCCTTCAGTTTCTTCACCTCAAAAATAACAGCATCTATCTCACAAAGCTGTTGTAAAAATAACAAAATGTATACTAAAGTGACACAGTGAGCACTCAAATATTCTATTCTCCTTATTGTTATATCAGATACAGGAGATACCTACAAGAAAGATACATACTGTAGCCTCATACTTTAGCCTCATACTTTTACCTTCCCTTAGGAGGTAACATTTGAGCTGAGACCTAAACAATAAGGAGCCAGCAATTCAAAGATATGGAGCCACAACAGTCTAAGCAGAGGGTACCTCAAGCACAAAGGCCCTAAAATTCAAACATTTGGCCTGTTGTGAAAATGAGAGAAGGTCCATGTGACACAGAATTAATCAGCAAAGGAGAGGAGAAAGAGAAGAGGTCAGAAACGTAGGCACAAACAGATTCAGTGAGGCCCTGTATGTAACAATCTGAAGTTGAAAAGCACCACTGGAGGACTTTAGGGGCATAATCTGGTGTATGTTTTAAAGAGAGAATCTTGGCTCCAGTATAGAAACCAGATGATACAGTGGGCAAGACTGTGAGAGTGCTGCTGGTATCCTTCTAGAAATGATACACAGAGAGTCCGTATTCAAAAGTTTTGCTGGAAATGAGTAACCTCCGAATAATACCAGGTGGTTTACAATTAATAACAGCAATGCTTTCCAGAAATCTTAATGGATTTCTCTGCTTTCACGATACTCACTGGTCCGAGAATATGTGCTCCCAGTACTCTGTCGGTCGATTTCTGCCCAAGGATCTTCACCATGCCATCTGTGTCAGCATTTGTCTTAGCTCTGCTGTTAGCAGCAAATGGGAATTTCCCAACTTTGTACTCAATACCCTGTGAGAGACATAAAAAAACAATCTAACGTAAGTGCTGGAAAAGTTCATTCCAATTTATAAAATCATCTACCATTTGTTCAGAAAATAAATCCCAAGAAGGCAACTGTACACAAAGTACATACAAGACCCAAAGGCTGGGCTAATGAACTATATCTTGGGCACAAATGCAAGCCAATACAAATGTCTGTCCATCTGGTTATATTTCAAAGCCAAATATAAAAGATCTGGAATTACTAGTTTTTTAAACACAGGCAACTTCTCCTCCTCTCAGTTACTGCTGAAAAATCTGTGAACAATCTCTTCATAATGCTAACAACGGAAAAATATATAAGCTAAACAATGATATTTCACAGTTGTGAAATGTATTAATGTAATAAGATGCTGTTTCTCAACCACCAGCGTCACTGGCACAACTCACACACTAGCGTAAAACCACCCACGTTCAGATTTACCTCTTCTTTCAACTGCTCTTCTGATTTGCCAACCCAAGCAACTTCAGGGTGTGTATAAATCACTGACGGCACACAATTGTAGTCAATGTGCACAGCACCACCAGCCATTCCTTCAACACAGATAATGCCTTCATCCTCTGCTTTGTGAGCCAGCATTGGACCAGCAACTACATCACCAATAGCATAGATACTACCACAGAAATCAAAAGAATCAAAATGAATTTCTGAAATCACAGCTACTGATCTTCAGTTACATCATGGTAACAAAAGTTTCCAGTAAATAAGTCACCAAAAAATAAATCAAATGCAGCTCTTCAAAAATCTACGAATTCACCTTCTCATCTTTGAGTAAAACTTCAATTATTTTTTGATTTTACATTTTGTAAGTTTACTATCCTTCTCCAAAGCCAATACATATTTTAAGCATAATAACTCTTACTTTTCAAAATACTGTTTGAAATCAATTTTAAAATTGCTGAAAAAACAGACAATTGTCCAACTTACTTTGGAATTTTAGATTGGAATCTGGTATTAACTGGAATTCTACCTTTGGGATCTAGTTCAATTCCCAGCTCTTCTAGTCCCAAATTCTTAGTAAAGGGTCGTCGGCCAATGCAAACTAAGAGTACATCACAAGTGATAACTTCAGCTTTACCACCAGAAGCAGCTTCAATACTAGATAACAAACAGTACATAAATGTTAAATACACACCTACATAAATTGATAAAAATTTAAGATCAGAAATTTCTCAAGCGTTGATGACATTTTTAACAATTATTTGACTGTAAACGGAAGCGTCAGACAATGAAAGAGATCTATCATAAAATCTTACAAAAACCAGAGAATAACAAAACAGCAGTTAAGAATATAGGTCTTTGAGTCAGAAAAATCCAAATTTAAGTACTGACTGTCACCCACAAGCTGTGTGTAATATTAAGCAAGTTAATCAGTAAACTATTTCAACACTATTAACTATTCAAGTATTTTAAAACTAATTAATTAATACCATTAAAGTATTTAATCAGTAGAGTGCCAGACATATAGTAAGCAATCTTTTATTATTGATTTCCCCATATATGTGTGTAAAAATGGTGATTTAATTTACTGAATATTGGGAAATTAAATTTTTCTGAAAATACTATAAAAAGGTACATTACAACAATGAGAATATTGGATCAATCTTTCTATAGCATTAACCTATTCATGAATTTCAACGTGCTAAGGCAATCATCTGATTAGCGACTGAGTTATATTAAGCAATATAATGACCTTATGCTAGAAAAAAACCCTGTATTTGCTTAGCTGATTTTGAAACTTGAGTACTTTGCTTAAAGAAACAGACAGGGATGATATATACTTACGAAACATCAATTTTTCCATCTGACTTCTTGGTAGCACCAGTAACCTTTGTATTCAATTTAAATTTAAACCCCTGTTTCTGAAGGATGCGTTGAAAGTTTTTAGATATCTCCATATCAATTCCAACTCCACCTACATGACCTAAAAATTCAACTGCTGTGACATCTGCACCAAGTCTTTGCCAAACTGAACCCTGCAAATAATTAAAAAACCCCAATAATCATAAAAGTTTCTATAGCAAATGTTTACTAAATCATCTTAATACTTTATGGCAAAGTATTTTCTTCTTTCACTAGTATGTTCCTATGAGAAGCTTGAGGTTTAAAATTAACCCTGTGTTAAATATGTATAACTTCATATATTTATTAACTTATTCATTCACCATTTGTTGAACATCTTCTACAAACTAGCAAAATTTTAGCTTCTAGGCATATATTAGTGAACAAAGCAAAAATCTCTGTTCTCAGGGACCTTATATTCTGGTAGGGGACATGGACAAATATGTAAAATTCATGTCAGAAAATAAAGTGCTACAAGAACGATAAAACAGGAAGTAGAACTGGGACTACTGGTTACTAGGATTACTATTTTAAATAGCACGGTTGGGGAAAGCCTCACTAGGAGTAACATGCACAAAACTTGAAGGAGTGAGGCAATGAACTATCCAGTTAACTGGGGAAAGAGTGTTGTTCTAGGCATCTAGGCAGACGGAAATAGTAAGTACAAAGGTCTTGAGGAAAAGGAAGTAGGCCACTAATCACTGATGTTTGCATAATATTAAACTGGCTTCTTATTTTCTTTTCTCAACAAAGGAAAAATCTTTACTTTTGCATTCAAATTATAATTTGAACTGAATGCTAGTTTATTTGAACATTTTGACAATTAGAATAACTTCTAAACAATTACATATTAAACTATACATAACAGGCAAGATAAACTAATTTCACAGCATTAAATATGAAAAACTATGAACATATCCTTTGCAAGAATGTGTATTAAAATCATCTGGTAATTCAAATGAACTATACAAGTTTACCTTCCCTAAATTAGGTATGTGCATTCATTTTAAAAATCTCATGAATTTCTGGTATGAAGACTGAGTTAACTAGAGGCAATACAGTGACACTAAAAATTTACCAATATGTACATACAAAAGTTAACTGAAAATGGACCATGGACCTAAATGTAAAACCCAACACTATGAAACTTCTAGAAGAACACCTAGGAGAAGAAATCCTATAATTGATTTCTTTGATATAACACCAAAAGCACAATCCATAAAAGAAAAATGATAAACTGGACTTCATCAAAATTAGAAGCTCTTAGATAAAATTGAAAACACAAAAACAGAAGCCACAAACTGGGAAAAAAATTTACAAAACTTCTATCTGATAAGGGATTTATAACCAAAATATATAAAGATTTCTCCAAACTCAATGAAAAGAAAAATTCAATAAAAAATGGACAAATGTTTGAAGAAGGAAGATATAGAGATGGCAAATAAGTACATTAAAAAATGCTCAACACTGTAAGTCACTAGAGAAATCTAAGTTAAAATCACAACGAACTAAATTCAACAACACATTAAAAAGATCAAGTGGTATTCATCCCAGAGACACAAGGATGATTCAACAGATGTAAATCAATAAACGTGATTCATCACATTAACAGAACCAAGAACAGAAACCATATGATCATTTCAATAGATGCTGAAAAAGCCTTTGATAAAATTTAACGTCTCTTCATGATAAAAACCCTAAAACAACTGGGTATGGAAGGGACACATCTCAAAATAATAAGACAAACATCATACCGAACAAGGAAGAACTAAAGGCCTTTCCTCTAAGATCTGGAACAATACAAGAATGCTCATTCTTCATCACTTTTATTCAACACAATACTGGAAGTCCTGGCCTCCGCAATTATACAAGAGAAACAAACAAAGGGCAAATTGGAAAGGAAGAAGTCAAATTAATCTTTTGTGCAGACTATGTGATCCTGTATTTAGAAAAACCTAAAGACTACACCAAAAAACTATTAAGCTTACAAACTAATCCAGTCAAGTTGCAGGATACAAAATCAACATACAAAACTCAGTAGCAATTATATACACCAATACTAGACAATCTACAAATGAAAAAAAAAAAGCAATCGCATTTACAATAGCTATAAAGAATATAAAATACCTACAAATCAATTTAGCCAAAGATATGAAAGATCTATACAATAAAAAACTTTAAAAACACTGACAAAACAAATTGAAGAAGACACAAAAAATCGTTCATGTTCATGGATCAGGAACATTAAAATCATTAAAATGACAATATTATCCAAAGTAATTTACAGATTCAATGCAATCCCTATCAAACTACCAATGACATTCTTCAACTGCCAAAGTAAACCAGAACAAAAAGAACAAAGCTGGACGCATCATATTACCCAACTTCAAAATTTACTAAAAAGCCGTAGTAATCAAAACAGCATAGTACTGGCATAAAAAGACATATAGACGAATGGAACTGAGTTAAAAAGATATAAATCCACACATTTCAGCTACCTCATTTTCAACACAATGGGGAAAACGCAATCTCAACAATAAACGGTGCTGGGAAAACTGGATAATCGTACGCAGAAGAATGAAACTACACCCCTATCTTTCACCATATACAAAAGTTAAATCAAAATGGATTAAAGACTTAAATCTAAAATCTGAAACTATGAAACTACTGGAAAAAAACACTGGAGAAATACTCCAGGACACTGGTCTGGGCAAAGACTTATTGTATAAGACCTCAAAAGCACAAGCAACTGAAGCAAAAACAGACAAATGGGATTACATTAAATTAAAAAGCTTTTGCACAGCAGAAGAAACAATCCACAAAGACACAACCCACAGAATGGGAGAAAATATTTGCAAACTATCCATCTGACAAGGGATTAATCAGAATATATAAGGAGCACAAAAGCAATCCAATTTTAAAATGCACACCAGAAGTGAATAGACATTTCTCAAAACAAGGCTTTCAAATGACAGATGAAAAAATGTCCAACATTATTAATCACCAGAAATGCAAATCAAAATCACACTGAGCTATCATCTCACCCCAGTTAAAACGGCTTTTATCAAAAAGATGGTAGTAACAAATGCTGTTAAATATGTGGAGAAAGGAGAACCCTCATACACTGTTACTGGGAACATAAGTTAGTACAGCCAGTATGGAAAACAGTGTGAAGGTTCCTCAAAAAACTAAAAATAGAACAGTATAAGCCAGCAATTCCACTACTGGATATATAACCAAAAGAAAGGAAATCAATATATTGAAGGGATATATGCACTCTATGTTTACTGCAGCACTATTCACAATAGCTAAGATACAGAATAAATTCAAGTGTCCACCAGCAAACAAAGACAAAATGTGGTAAATATACACAATGGATTATTCAGCCATAAAAAAAAAAAGAATGAAATTTTGTCATTTACAACAACATAGATGGAACTGGAGGACAGTATGTTAAACAAAATAAGCTAGGCAAAGAAAAATAAATATTGCATGTTCTAGTATGTGGGAGCTTAAAAAAAAAAAAAAAAAAAAAAACCTGAACTCATGGAGAGAGCAAAATGATGGTTACGGTTACCAGAGGCAGGGAAGGCTAGGGGGAGAAGAGGGATGAAGAAAGGTTGATTAATGAGTACAAATATACAATCAGACAGAAGAAATAAGACCGGGTGTTAATCAGTAGGGTTGACTATAGCTAACATTAATCAATTATACATTTCAAAATAGCTAGAAGAGAGTAAATCAATGCTCCTAGCATAAAGAAAAATGTTTGAGGTGATGGATAACCCAATTACCCTGATTTAATTATATGAATATCACATGTACCTTGAAAAAAGTACATATATTATGTAGCAATTTAAAAAATAAAAATGGGGGAAAAACCCACAATGAGTTACTACTACACAACCACTAGAACAGCTCAATTAAAAAAAAAAATGACAATACCAAGTACCAGTGAGAAAGTGGAGCAAAAGAAATTTACACTGCTGGTGGGATTGTATGGAAAAAGGTGTAACTATGCTCCTTGAAAAGTTAAAATAATTATCATATGATCCAACAATTACAACACAACTAGGTATATACTCGAGAAATGAAAACACAAATCCACAAAAAAACTTGTAAAAATAGACATAGCAGTGTCATTCATAATAGTCCAAAAGTAGAAACAACCCAAATGTCCATCCCTGATAAATGGATAAACAAAATGTGCCATATCCAGAGAATGGGATATTCAGCCATACAAAGAAAAAGTATACACACATGCTACAACTTGGATGAACCATAAGAACATTATCCAATGTAAAGAGATCAGACACAAAATAATACATATTGCATAATTCCATTTATATGAAATGTCCAGAATAGGCAAATTCATAGACACAGTAGAATCAGTGGTTTCCAAGGGCTGAGCAGAGGGAGAAATGGAGAATGACTGCTAATGGGTACCAAGTTTGTTTTAGGGTTATGAAAATGTCCTAGAGTTAGACAACTCCATATAACTTTGTGAATATACTAAAAACCATTGAATTGTACATTTTAAACGGGTGAACCGGTATGTGAATTATCTCTCAATAAAGCTGTTTAAAAAGGAAACCAAAAAAAGGACCCACTCGTGGAAACTGAAATAGAAATAAATAGAGGAGAAATAATGGGAGTGTGGAAATGATAAGAAACATCATCTTGGAGTCTAATTCCAAGTAGGGAGTGATGAGCACAGACAAGTGCCCTACTCTTTCGGAAAACTGGTTTCAAAATACAGACAGAAAAACTCAACAGCATCTACCACTTTTTTAGAGCTTACCAGACGCCAGGCACTGCATTAAGTGTTTTAAATGTATTAAATCCCAGCAACAGTCCTGTAAGTTAGTTATTTTTATTCCCCTTGTGATGACAAACTAGTTCAGGGTGGCTCATTAACTTAACAAGAACATAAGTCAGTAAGAGGCAGAGTGGAAATTCAAAGTTAAATCTGTTCAATTCTAAAACATATGTTCTTTAATACTAAACTGGAATGGAAGAAGGCAAAATATAAAAAATAAAAATACAGTTATGTAAATAATCTTTACAAGATAATAAACAGATATGGCTACCCTGCAAATTAATTCTCAGTATGTTTAAATTTTTAAAAAGACATGTAAAAACTAATTCAATACGGTAACAGATACCTAAATCATTGTGTCAAAGGACTCAAGTCTTATAAAAAAAACCTAAACTGAAAGTGCTGAGATGAAGAAATACAATTATTGCTTGGAGACAGTATCATAATGGCCAATAAAAGAAGGCAATTATTATTCCTTTTTTCTGGTTTTATCCACCTATAAGAACAATTTTCAAAGTAGGATGAACAGAAGAAATATTGTTAACCAAGAGGCAAGGCCCAAGATAAGAACTGGTCATTTTTAAAGAGTTAACTCCCCCATCAACCCAATTAAGAGTTTGGCAATATAGGCACTCTCAGTGAACTCTGGGAACTTAGCACAGGGGAACTGGTAAAAGGTGGCAGACCAGCAAATATGCCTGAATTTTTTAAAATGGAAGAAATTCTGCTAAATAGTAGATGACATTATTGACATTATTAATCAGCTGGTTTCACAATCATTGGACACTACCACAAGTGTTCCAAACAGGTCACGTAAACTACTCTTACTTTCTGAAGGGTTTCTGGACTGGTGAATGTAGTATATTTTGTTATCAGCAAGATGTTAAAAAAAAAATTAAGAAAATCTCATGACATCCTTGCAGATGCAGTGGAGAAATGAAGATGAGTAAACATCAAAGCTGTTTATAACTGGTTAAAGACTCTACGGTCAGATGGCTTTCCATATTTCATCCTGGCCAAAAATTTGTACTGATGACATGAATGACAATGGAAGTTTGCTTAACCAAGATTAAATAAAATCAGATGATGGACCGCATGCCTTAATTGTCATACTTCCAAAATTTATGAACTATGAAAAGTAAAAGCAGTTATGTATAAGAATGACAGAATCAAGACTAAGATATAGATTGGAATATGAGTGCAAGTGAACAAGGTTAAATTAAAGCAAGAATAAAGGTTCAAAGTCCCTCCCTTATTTAGGTTTAAAAAAATCAGAATTAAATGCAAAAAAAAATGTAGTTTTTATCAGACCACGGGCTCAATGTCTACTTTAAAAAAAAAAAAAAAACAAAGTTTAAAGGATTACATTATAAGAAGTATGCCATGCATATCAAAAGAAGTACTCTCTGCAACCCAGAACATTATGTTTAGATTACAAGTCTTGATGGACTAGCAGGATCGACGGTTGATGAGAAAATAACAGATCTAGTATTTATGACACCTAAGTACTAAACATTACGAAAAGCAATGGAGATTTAAATATGAATTAAAAACTCGGTCCTGCCTTCAAGGAGCTTTGGTCTTATAGGAAAGTCAGCTAAAAACAAACAAATGCAATGTATAATTATTAGTGGGTGCTATGGAAATGTAGATACATTATACTAAGGACGCAAAAAATGAAAGACTTGAGCTTTCTTAGAATAAAGAATTCTTCACTAAAAAGGTAACTTATAAGCTCATTTTTGTTTTTCAGGTTTTTCAGTCTCACTCTGTTGCCCAGGCTGGAGTGCAGTGGCATGATCCCAGCTCACTACAGCCTCAAACTCCTAGGCTCAAGTGTTCTCCCATCTCAGGCTCCTGAGTAGCTGGGTCTACATGTACACGCCACCATGCCGAGCTAATTTTTTTTTAATTTTTTGTAGAGATGGGGTCTCACATTGTTACCCAGGCTGGTCTCAAACTCCTGGGCTCAAGCAATCTGCCTGCCTCAGCCTTCCAAAAGGCTGGGATTACAGGCATGAGCCACCATGCCCAGCCTAAGCTGATTTTTGAAAGGTTTTTATTCGATCAACAAATGAGCAATAAGAATAAAAGCTAATATGTAAGTACCTGTATGTATCAGCTACTGTGCTACAGGCTAAAGACAGTGAATCAAACAGCCATGATCTCTGCCCTCTTAGAGTTTATGATTTAATGAGAGAGAGACAAGAGAACAGGTACAGGTTGTGTATCTCCTAAGCAAAATGCTTGGGACCAGAGTGTTTCAAATTCTGAATATTTTCCCAGATATTGGAAAATTTGCATTATATACTTGCTCAGTTGAGCATTCCCAATTTGAAATCTGAAGTGCTCCAATGAGCATTTCCTTAGTGTCATAATGACAGAAAGTTTCAGATTTTGGAGCATTTTAGATTTTTGATTTTCAGATTTGGGATGTTCAACTTTTAATGCCAAGAAAGTAAGATAAATACTGTAAGAAACACAAGTATAGGGTGCAATGGAACACTCAACAAGAATACGTAAAGACATCTAGGGTAGTCAGGGAGGGGCTCTCAAGAGTGCAACAACTGGTAGAGAGAAGAAATATTACAAATAGAGGAAAGTCTACAGATAAGACCAAGGAACTTGGCTTGTTCAGGAACTGTTATTTCAATATACTAGTATGTGGTTTGAAACAGCTACAGAAATAAGCGATAGAAAAAAGGCTAGAGAAATAAGCTGATGCCACATCATGCTAGTCTTTAAACAGCAAAGAGTTTGAATTTATCCTAACAGTAATAGTAAGCCATTGAAGGGTGTTAAGCAGAGAAGGAACATGGTTAAATCTGTGTTATAGAAAAATCACTCTAGCCACAATGAGGATTAGAGAAAGGTGAAAGAAACCAGAAGACCTAGGGCAAGACTCGATGCTGGCCTGAACTAGTATCTAAACAGATGAATAAAGAGAAGTAAATATAAAGTGTGTGTGTGTGTGTGTGTGTGTGTGTGTGTGTGCGCGCGCGCGAGCACGCACACATCTTAGCACTCACTGACTGAGTGAAATGGTGGCGGAGGGGACAGGAGAAATCATGTATAAGTCCCAAACTTCTCGCTTTGACCTTTATGTAGACAGCAGTACCCACCCACTGAGATGGGAAATGCCAGAAGAGAAATAGGTTTGGGTTTGTTTGAGGTGAGGGGTGGGGAGTAGGACAGGGATAGAAAGGTTAAGTCGTTCATTTAGTGAACAGAATACTTGTAAGACTCACAGGTAGACATTCAGGTATAAAAGTCTGGAGGCAAAGAGAAAGGATCAGGCTGCAGACACCTGTAGTCCTTGGGTAACTGAGGTGAGAGTGAAGAGAATATTCTGTAGAAAGACAAAAAATGTCTAGGACAGAACCCTAAGATAGAATCTAGAGTAATATTAACAATTAAAGGGATCCTAAGAAAGTGGAACTTGCATAATATGGAGAATTCAGCCCAAAGAATAGATGGAAAACCGGAAGACTACGGATTCAGAGACAGCAGGGAAAGAGTTTCAAAGGCAAGAAAATCAACAATGCTAATTAATTACTGTCAAATAAAGCAGTGAAGAAATCAGTCCACCAGATTGAGCAATAAATGCATTCATGTCCTTAAAGCAATTTATTGGCACAAACCATACAATGAGGAGTGAGTGGAAGCTGATGAAATAAAGCATGGACTCTTGAGAAGCTAGGTTTTAAAGGGAAAGTGAGAAGGAAACTGGTCACTGAAGGAGGACATAGGACCAAGGGAAGGCTTATTAATGTGCACACAAGCCACTGTTAATGAGTGCAAATGCATCTGAGCATGTGTATGGTACACAGGTGCACACACGGAGGCAAGCAGAATTGTAAATGAGAAGGAAGCAGAAGTAGAAAAGAGTTTGAAGACTGAAAAATACAAGAATAAACATCACAAAACCAAGTCACTGAAAAGGCAGATGATGTGTTACCAAGCACAAGTAAAGGGATTAGTCTTAGGGAAAAACTGCATTTCCATGGTAATAGGAGAGATAATCAAAAGGACAGGTTTAACAGGTAAAAGAGTTTTCAAATTTAGGGCATCAACTTGAGGAAATTCTCATCTGATGATTTCTCTTTTATGTAATATTTAGGACACAAGGTCATCCATAGGCAGAGAAGACAGTATACAAGCAGAGATTTGAGCAGAAAACGAAATGGCCATTGCAGAGACCAGGACAGTGTACCATCTTAGGAAATAATAAATTATCGGCAAGGCTGAGGTTCCTGTTGAGGTTTGTGCCAAGAATTTACACAAATAGCAATGTATAGGGTGTTTTTTTCTCTAGCTGCGGTCAACAGCCTGGAAATAGCATAAAAAAGGCAGACTCCTGCATTCAAACAGGACTAGAGTTTTGCCAAGGAGATATGACAGAACAGTGAGGCAAGCAACTCAAGGACACCTGTAAGAATGTGGCTAATGTGATGGACTATGGCATCGAAGCTGATCAGGAAGGCTGTTAAGACCGGAAAGGACAGATTGCAAAAAAGCAGATCTATGGACTAGAAAGCCTAAAATAAGGATACAAACACTAGGAATAACTAAGTAAAAGCAGACAGGAGGTCACAGTTAGATAATAAAAATCTGAATTTATTATTTCAGAAGTAGAGCAATTCCTGGTGATTATAAGGCACAATGGCTCTAAAATGAAGGGAGGTCATTGGAAATGTGTGGAAAGCTGCCAGATGGACAAGAAGGGAGGACAAGGCAGACACAAGGTCTAAAATAACATGGTGTTCACAGAAATGCAAGTAGTCTGACATTTCTAAAACCTAAGTTAAGAGGCATCAAGATGAGGACAGAGAAGGGAAGAGCCAAATAATGTATGTCATGGTAAAAAGAATCATCTTTATCTGGAATACAATTTGCTCAGCATGAAAGCTATCCTCAAATATCTGAAGGGCTGTTGCATTAAAAAAGAATCAGATAACTTCTAGGAAACAGGAAGGGTGGAAGATACAAGGAAACAGACTAAAACAGAACAGTCTAATGAGTGAATACATAAATAGGTTGTCTTGGAAAAAAACAAAAGTAAACTCTTTATTACTAAGTATTTAAGCAAAACTCAATGCTGATCAGCCTATAATGTTATACAAAGAATCAAAAAGGGGACCGTTAAGTCCCTTCCAACTCCGAGGAAGTAATAAGAGGCGGAAAGACAACACTTACCAGTTCTACACCTATTACTCCTGCACCAATAACAACCATCTTTTCTGGAACTTTTTTTAAAGATAAAGCACCTGTAGATGATACTATTGTATCTTCATCAATCTGTAAGAAAAACAAAAGATATAATCAAAATAACTTAAAAAAACCCTAGTATAGTCGACCCTCCAAATCCATGGGTTCTGAATTTGCAGATTTTTAACCAACCAGGTGAATTGAAAATATTCAGAAAAAAATCGATGGTTGCATCTATACTGAGCAGATACAGATGGTTTTCTTGTCATTATTCCCTAAACAATACAGTGTAAGAACTACCTGCATAGCATTTACAATGTATTAGGTATTATAAGTAACCTAGAGAGGATTTAAAGTATACAGGAGGACAGATGCAAATTATATGCAAATACAATGTCATTTTATGCAAGGCACTTGAGTATGTGCAGGTTTTGGTAACCAAGGAGGGTCCTGAAACCAATCCTCCATGAATATGAAGAGACAAGTGTATTTATAAACTGTGATCTCAGTAGAATCACTAAAACTACGAAGTCATTTTATTTGTTTTGAGGTATCTATATATCCAATTTCATCAAATCCCATTGAAAATGCTAACTTTAAATTTTATCATTCAATATTCGAAAACGCAACAGTCAATTTTAACTTCATACTGCAATCAAACATATCTTAATATTCCATATCTAGTCAAAATCATTGCAGAATAAAGACAGGAAACTTCCCAAAGCTGAATGACCATTAAAATATTGTATTTCAGTCAGAAATTTCTCATTCAAAGTTCACAAATAGCACACATAATTTACAAAACGCGTTTCTTAAGAAAAGTTGTAATGGTTGTAAATGATAAAGCATAAATACCGTGATTCCAGGAAAAGGAGTAACTTCTGAACCCGTAGCTATAAGAATGTTCTTTGTATCAATAACTTGAGTGCTGCCATCAGCTTTCGTAGCAGTGACTTGATTTTTGCCAGTTATCTTTCCATATCCATTGACATGAACAACCTTTACGAAATAACGTTTAATAATTCACAAAGTTTAAAGTAATTTCTTTGATAAATCATTCGAAGGCAAAATACTGTGTAAATAATTTATCTAAAACAAAAGGCTTCATTACTTAGTAATGCTACACATGGTGCAGCAAAAAATCTGTGATACATGTCAGGGAAATCTATTTCAGATTAGCAAACTACTTTAAATTAAATAAATATCCCGCTGTAGCCGAGTTCAAATATTATCACTCTGTAATGCAAAGTTTAATGTGTATTCAAAGTAAAGCAGAAATCTGAATATTAAACACTGACCTTATTCTGTTTGAATAAGTGGGCAATTCCACCTGTTAAAGCTTTTACTGCAGTACTCTTCTGCTCCATCATCTTGTCCAAATTTAAGCGAACTTCAGACACTGTAATTTGTTAAATTAATCTTTAGTCCGCTAAATTACTGTAGCAATAGTGTTTTTCACACACCAAAAACTGAAAAATTTCAACCTAATTCTTATAAAAGGCAGTATTAAAGTTTCAAAATGTAATAACATATAATTATAGCTGACAAAAGGTCAACATCATTCTATCACAAAAACAGAACCTATCAAACACTGTAAAATGTCTACCCTGAGTAAAAATGCAGTTCAAAATAAAATATTATATCCCACTGTGATAACATATCCTCTGAACACCTTATGATGGTTATAAGTCTGGAAGATATATAAGTAGAAACGACAAAATCAAACATCATCTGAAATTTTAAATAAAGGAAGTTTCATGAAATAAAAAATACACATTTAAAAATTTCAAATACAAAAGTTTAATATTAAAAAGTTTAATCACCCAGGTTTTAATCGCTCATTCAACTCAGAAGAGAACTCTAAAGCAACAGTATTCAGCAACAATGCTCATCTCAATCAAACTTGAGAGGTAAGAAGAGTGTCTTAGAAAGCACCTCGTGTAACAACAAACACATGTGTTAGAGATAAGGAAAAAGAGGCTCTGAGAGATTTCTGATTTACCTGAGGTCACAGAGCTAGGATATAAAAGCCTTGCCTACAATACAGGTCTCCTTACTATCCCTAGCTCTTCTTTCTTTACATCATTCCAATTTTCATCTAGTTTGATATTCTATTTGCTTTAGTGTATAAACATCATCTCTATTCCCAATGGATTGCCTACAAACAACCCCTCAAATGTACCTCTATAAAGAAACAAATGAAGGAAAAGTAACAACCCAAGTATGACCGGGTCCCGCCCAGAAGACACTACCTTTCTGGAAGTATCTAACAACAACAATAATTGGAGACAAAACATCAAAACAACTCAAAAAGTATGTCAGGATACAAGATATGTTATGAAATGTCCTCCTCCTTTTCCGCTATGTCTCACTCTTTCTCTCCTCTAATTTTTCTACTATCAACAGCTTAAGTGGGCCTCCCTTCCTTCTTCTATCTCCCCACAGTACTCAGGAATCCAGCCTTCTCAGTGATCTCCAGGTTTCAGGGAAATGAAAACTGACTCTTCCAAAACACATGAAGGCAAACTTCCAGAAAAAGTTAGCAAAGGAACAGAACATGTAATGGTAGAAACCTGGGTTTGCAAGGTTAGGCCTAGTTAGAACCTGGCTGGGAGAAATCTGGATTTAGGCCTATGTTTTATAAATAAATCTCTTCACATTTTTAAGATTCTTTATTTTACTCCTTCTTCACTCAACATCTATTACACATACATTAGACACATTTAAGTCTTTGGTCAGAAAAGCCAAGTCAAGCAGTCTGGTAATATCATAAAAGTATACTTACTTTCAATTCCTCTAGATGCGAAATCTTTTCCATGGGCCATATGGTAATAATGAGAGTTGTTCAATAAAGCCTAAAGGAAATTAAAAAGATTATCAAATATTCATAAGCAGACTTCAAATAATCAAAAAGCACTTATGAAATGATATTCTCTTTCAAATGGTGTCACCACAAAAATGGTAAGTACTGTGGTGCTGAATATGTTAATTCACTTGACTATACTATTCCACATTATATTCATAAATCATAACACCACTTTGTATGCCAAATTACAATTGTAATTTGTCAATTTACAATAAAAATTTAAAAAGAAGTTAAAAAAAAGACATGGCATTCTCTACGTGGAATAGTATATGGAACTACACCAATTCAGTTTCTCTTACTAATCAAAGATAAACAATAATGATGTGAAAAACATTCAACAAACAATAATGAAAAAGACATTTTTACTTTCTTTAAAAGTAAAGGCATTAAGTACACACGTCAGGGTGGCAGGTGAAAAAGGCAGTCATGTTTATATACATAAAGGACCTAAAAGAACAATTTACCATCTATTATCTGTTACACTGGTGAAGGAAAGATAAAGAGAAAAAAACTAGAACATTAGAGTCTGTTTGAATGGAGAGCTAGGCATTCTGAGACAAGGAAGCTATTTCAGGAATGTGTGGCAGACTAGTGAAAGCAATCTTTAAGTTTTACAGAAGAAAAATATGTTTCTTATCATCTTTTTATTTTCTGTGTGAAATGTGTGCCACAACTTGGATTGTTTTTTAACAACTGTATTTGTCTAATCTAGTCTCAATCCATACTTCTAGTTGGTTGCTAGCCAAAAACCTCTGCACTGTACAAAACATATGCTCACCTTTGAAGGAATACAACCAACATTCAAGCACGTTCCACCAAGTGTTTCATTTTTCTCAATGCAGACTGTCTACAACCAAAGAAAACATTATTGAACTGCACATAACCTCAATGTTTCAGATCACTAAAATTCCAAATATATCTGCTGTAATTTTGTACAAAACAAGCTATTCAGGCTGTGTTTTACAGAGACTAAAATATACTGTCCTTTATAATTTGTCATTTGAATAATGAAACTCTTTTGGGCTAATCCACAAGTGAATTACTCTAAAAGATATTTTTGTTTGCTTAACACTACCAAATATATGCTTTTAGTTCTATCACTGTATCTTCCAAAGTGTGATTAGAAGCCAAAATGAAAAGTACTGGGAAGAGATGAAAAATAATAGATTTCACTTTCCCTTCCAAGAGTATACTACAACCAAATGAGCCTAAACTTTATTAGTCTTAGGCTTATAAATAATTTTAGAGTTATGAAAGTATTTGCCATGTTTTTGCCTGCAAAGTACTTTATGAGTATGATCAACACTTCCCAAATTAAAATAAATCAATACTTGGTTTGAGTTAAACCTTACCTTAAAGCCTAACTGTGCAGCTTTAATAGCAGCAACATATCCTCCAGGACCAGAACCTATAACTGTTACATCAGCATCAACTACGATGAAAGCAAAATGATACAAAATAGTAAAGTGGTTAATATTTACCAGAAAGAGCTCTTTGGAAAAGCAAACAAATAACCCCATACTTAAACCCCTTAAAGTACAAATCAACATTTTCTACATAGTTTCTACACTATTTTATTCCTAGCACTTGATTGCTCTTAGACGCTACGGAAAAACGGCATAAATTTTCAAATTTCATTTTCTATTATTTTAAATTCATTACTGCAAACAGAAATACAACTGAGTTCTTTAATACTAACACTGTATCCATTGACCTTGCTAGATTCTATTGATTTAATAATAACTAACAAGAATTTAGTGATACTGGAAGACAAGTATATATAAAGCAAAGAGCCTGAGCTTTGGAATCTGACATTCTGGGCTTCAAATCTCAGTACGGCCAATGATTAGCTGTGTGAACTTGACCAAATGACTTCACCTCTCCGTAATATAGGGATGAAAACATTGCTTCAGTGATTGATGTTAGGATTAAATAAGATAATTTTATATAATGCTTTAGTATTTCCTAAGACCTATTACTTTTTTCAGATCCTTAACTTCTGAAATATCAGGGAAAAAACAGCTTCCATGTAATATATAACAAATACGTTTTGAACTATACTTACATATTGATAACTTTTATATAATTTAAGATAATATGCTAACCAGAATATTTAACTAACTATTGTGGCTATTTTTCATATAAAGATAAAAAACTGAAAATTAATTTTGACTAGCATCCTTAGGAGTGTAACAACTGTAATACAAACATACAAGTAAGTCCAATTACTCACATTCTTCTCAGTCCAACTTCAAATAAAGGAACAATGACTTTTAAGAGCTAGGAAACAGTCTCCCTTTTCTTCCCTTCCACTGTCCTTACAATCCCAACTAATCTAGCAATTAGCAATTGATGACACATATTCACATATATTATCATGTTTGATTCTCAGTATTTCCTATGAGGAAAATAAAGATGGCATAAATAAAACATTTCACAGAAGAAACAAGAAGTTTAAAGAGGTCAATTAACTTGTCCAAGGTTAACCCGCAAGTAAGCTACAGAGACAAACTAAGCTTTTTGACTCTACTTCCAGAGGTCTTTCCATTATTCAATACTATTCCAATCCTCAGTTTTAACCATCATAAACTAAAATCCCAGTGAGCAATAATCAAGCTTTATTAGGTGAGAAATTCAACCTGCTTCATCTTTGTTACCTGGTAAAAGACCACGAAAAAATTACCTCATAGGATGGTAAAAGAACAATATAGGTAAATAATTTAGCATAGTTCTCTTAGCATACATAGTAAGTATTCTACACTTAGTAGCTATATTCTGACCTACAAAGAAGACTATTTTAACTCACATTGCCCTCTCTCCCCAAAAACACATCCGTAGAGCAGTATCATTCAAAAAACCTTTGCTGGCCTCAACAGAATCATAGAACCTCTATTCAGCCCAATTATCCACAAAATCTAAGAATCTCTCCTATTGAATAAATGAAAATACTGGAGTTTCTTTGGTTACAGCAGATGATAGCTGAGGTATAACTCAATACATGTAAAAATACAGTCATTTCAATACATGAAAAAATTATTGCTTCAACTTTTACTGATCTATCTGTGCTTTTTAGCCACCATGCTTGGCTCACTGATTTAGGTTCAGAATTAAGTATCTAATAAAACATATTTTTGTTTTCAAACCTTGAACCAAATGAAGATCTACACAACATCCCTTAAATGGGTTCTAATTTTTAATTTCAGAGTAATGTAAATACAAGCTACAAAACAGGTTTCTTTGCTGAATTTTTGTATCTTTTCTGATTAAAAATATAGGTTTACCAAATAAATTTAAATACACTAAAGCAAAAATAAAACAACAACAACAACAAAACCTACACTGCCATACAACCCAGAGAAAACTGTTTATAGGTCCTCCCAATCTTTTTTTTAGGAATGTTTTTATGAAACTCAATTTTTGCCATACTTTACATTCTTTTCTCATTCTTACATGAGCATATATATTTATAACATATATTATTGCTGGAGGATCCAAGATGGCCGTTTAGGAACAGCTCAGGATTGCAGCTCCCAGTGAAAGCGCAGAGGGTGAGTGGACGCCGCGTTTTTATTGCCCACAGACTAGGAAATTCCCGGGCAGAGGTGCTCCACGCTCGCCAGCGCGGCTGTTGTGGCCAGCGCGGCTGTTGTGGCCAGCGCTGCTGTGCCAGCCAGCACCGGCCGGCGCCGACCAGCGCCGCTGCTCTGCCCTGCGCGGCTGCTTTGTCGGCGCCCCGGAGCCGCGGTTCTCCGTACAAAATACACCGGTCCGGGTGCCCTTTTGGCTGGCGATTGGAGCCACGGGAAGTCGCCCATATGCTGGTTAAAAAAGGGGACTGAGCAGAGAACCAGGACAGTAGATTCCAGGGCAAAAAAAAAAAAAGAAAAAAAAGCGCCACAAACCTCAGTGCCACTGTTTAAGCCAGCGCAGTGAGTGGCCGCAGGGGAAAACAAACAGACCCCGGCGCCTCTTCAACAGGCGACTGGAACACCAACTTAAAAAAGGCTCTGAGGCAGGGAGCCAGGCGATCAGGCTCGGCTGGCCCCACCCCCATAAAAGAACAGCAACCAGAAACTCTGGATTGAGAATTTCACAGCGAGCGCAGCTGAACCCGGGACAGTCCAGCTCTGTGGGGGAGGGGCGTCCGCCATTACCGAGGCAGCCCGCCGTTGCCAAGGCAACCCGCCATTGCTGAGGCAGCCCGCCGTTGCCAAGGCAACACGCCACAGCAGAGACTCCGCCCCAACAGAGGCGGGCCACCATCGCCAAAGCAGTTCTAACTACACCCATATAAACAGGACTGCAGGGAAGTTCACTCGGCAGCGGGGCGCAGCCCACAGCAGCTCAGCAAAGCTGCTATAGGCCGACAGTGACTAGGCTGCCTCCTTGCTGGGCTGGGCAGGTCTGAAGGAAAAAAAGAAAAGAAGGCAGCAGCATAACGGAAACTCATAAATAAAGCCCTAAATCCCTGGGACAGAGCACCTGGGAACAAAAAGCAGTTTATGAGTTCTGCTGCAGCAGACCTAAAAGTACCTGCCCAGCAGCTCTGAATGAACAACAACAGAGCTCACAGCTCACCATTTGAGCTCCTATAAAGAAAAGACCGTCTCCTCAAGCAGCTCCCTGACCCCTATATATCCAAAAAGACACCTCATAGAGGAGAGATCAGATTGACACTAGGCGGGTATCCTTCTGGGACAAAGATAGAAGAAGAAGAAAACTGGTAACAACCCTTGCTGTTCAACAGCTGCTGCAGGTGAACCCCAGGCAAGCAGGGCCTGGAGTGAACCTCAGCAGACCTACAGCAGAGGGGCCAGACTGTCAGAAGGAAAACCAAGAAGCAGAAATAACCTCATCATCAACAAACAGAACGTCAATCTGAAAGATTTGAGACCCAATCTGAAAGCCAGCAACTACAAAGTCGACAGGTGGATAAATCCTTAAGGATGGGAAGAAACCGGCGCAAAAAGGATGAAAACACCCGAAACCAGAACACCTCTCCTCCTAAAAGGGATCACAACTCCTCGCCAGCAAGGGAACAAGGTTGGATGGAGAATGAGTGAGATGAAATGACAGAATCAGAATTCAGAAGGTGGGTAGTAAGAAACTTCTGTGAACTTAAAGAACATGTTCTAACCAAATGCAAAGAAACTAAGAACCTTGAAAAAAGATTTGACGAAATGCTAACAAGAATGGACAAAATAGAAAGGAATATAAGTGAATTGATGGAGCTGAAAACTGCAACACGAGAACTTCGTGAAGCATGCACAAGTATCAACAGCCGACTTGACCAAGCAGAAGAAAGGATATCAGAGGTCGAAGATCAACTCAATGAAATAAAACGGGAAGGCAAGACTGGAGAAAAAAGGGTAAAAAGGAACGAACAAAGTCTCCAAGAAATGTGGGACTATGTGAAAAGACCTAATCTACGTTTGATAGGCGTACCCGAATGCGACGAAGAGAATAAATCCAAGCTGGAAAATACTCTGCAGGATATTATCCAGGAAAACTTCCCCAACCTAGCAAGGCAGGCAAACATTCAAGTCCAGGAAATACAGAGAACACCACAAAGATATTCGTCAAGAAGAGCAACCCCAAGGCACATAATCGTCAGATTCACCAGGGTCGAAATGAAGGAGAAAATACTAAGGGCAGCCAGAGAGAAAGGTCGGGTTACCCACAAAGGGAAGCCCATCAGACTCACAGCAGATCTCTCAGCAGAAACCCTACAAGCCAGAAGAGAATGGGGGCCAATATTCAACATCCTTAAAGAAAAGAACTTTCAACCCAGAATCTCCTATCCAGCCAAACTAAGCTTCATAAGTGAAGGAAAAATAAAATCCTTTGGGAACATGCAAGTACTCAGAGATTTCGTCACCACCAGGCCAGCTCTACAAGAGCTCCTGAAAGAGGCTCTACACATATAAAGGAACAACAAGTACCAGCTCAACTAAAGGGCAAAACAGCCAGCTAGCACCAAAATGGCAGTATCAAATTCACACATAACAATATTAACCCTAAATGTAAATGGACTAAATGCCCCAATCAAAAGACACAGACTGGCAAATTGGATAAAAAGCCAAAACCCATTGGTGTGCTGTATCCAGGAAACCCATCTCACATGCAAGGATACACAAAGGCTCAAAATAAAGGGATGGAGGAAGATTTACCAAGCAAATGGAGAGCAAAAAAAAGCAGGAGTTGCAATTCTCATCTCTGATAAATTAGACTTTAAAGCAACAAAGATCATAAGAGACAAAGAGGGACATTACATAATGGTAAAAGGATCAATGCAACAAGAAGAGCTAACGATCCTAAATATATACGCACCCAATACAGGAGCACCCAGATACATAAGGCAAGTTCTTAATGACTTACAAAGAGACTTAGACTCCCACACAATAATAGTGGGAGACTTTAACACACCATTGTCAACATTAGACAGATCAACCAGACAGAAAAGTAACAAGGATATCCAGGACTTGAACTCAGACCTGGACCAAGCAAACCTAATAGACATTTACAGAACTCTCCACCCCAAATCCACAGAATATACATTCTTCTCAGCACCACATCACACCTACTCTAAAATTGACCACATAATTGGGAGTAAATCACTCCTCAGCAAATGCAAAAGAACGGAAATCGTAACAAACAGTCTCTCAGACCACAGTGCAATCAAGTTAGAACTCAGAATTCAAAAACTAACTCAGAACCGCACAGCTTCATGGAAACTGAACAACTTGCTCTTGAATGTTGACTGGATAAACAATGAAATGAAGGCAGAAATAAAGATGTTCTTCGAAACCAACGAGAATGAAGACACAACATACCAGAATCTCTGGGACACATTTAAAGCAGTCTCTAGAGGAAAATATATAGCAATAAGTGCCCACATGAGAAGCAAGGAGAGATCAAAAATTGACACCCTATCGTCAAAACTGAAAGAGCTAGAGGAGCAAGATCAAAAAAACTCAAAGTCTAGCAGAAGACAAGAAATAGCTAAGATCAGAGCAGAACTGAAGGAGATAGAGACACAAAAAACCCTTCAAAAAATCAATAAATCCAGGAGCTGGTTTTTTGAAAAGATCAACAAAATAGACAGACCACTAGCCAGATTAATAAAAAAGAAAAGAGAGAATAACCAAATTGATGCAATAAAAAACGATCAAGGGGATATCACCACAGATTCCACAGAAATTCAAACCATCATCAGAGATTATTACAAACAACTCTATGCACACAAACTAATAAACCTGGAAGAAATGGATAAATTCCTGGACACTTGCCTCCTGCCAAGCCTAAACCAGGAAGAAGCCGAAACCCTGAACAGACCCATAACAAGGTCTGAAGTTGAGGCAGCAATTAAGAGCTTACCACCCAAAAAAAGCCCAGGTCCAGATGGGTTCACAGCTGAATTCCACCAGGCATACAAAGAGGAGCTGGTACCATTTCTTCTGAAACTATTCCAAACAATACAAAAAGAGGGAATTCTTCCCAAATCATTTTATGAGACCAACATCATCCTGATTCCAAAACCCGGCAGAGACTCAACAAGAAAAGAAAACTTCAGGCCAATATCCATGATGAACATAGATGCAAAAATCTTCAATAAAATACTGACAAGCCGATTGCAACAGCACATCAAAAAGCTTATCCACCATGATCAAGTAGGCTTCATCCCGGGGATGCAAGGCTGGTTCAACATACGCAAGTCTATAAACGTAATTCACCACATAAACAGAACCAAAGACAAAAACCACATGATTATCTCAATTGATGCAGAGAAGGCCTTTGACAAAATTCAACAGCCCTTTATGCTAAAAACACTCAATAAGCTAGGTATCAATGGAACGTATCTCAAAATAATAAAAGCTATTTATGACAAACCAACAGCCAATATCATACTGAATGGGCAAAAACTGGAAGCATTCCCCTTGAAATGTGGCACCAGACAAGGATGCCCGCTCTCACCACTGCTATTCAATATAGTATTAGAAGTTCTAGCCAGAGCAATCAGGCAAGAAAAAGAAATAAAGGGCATTCAAATAGGAAAGGAGGAAGTCAAATTGTCTCTATTTGCAGACGACATGATTGTATATCTAGAAGACCCCATCGTCTCAGCCACAAACCTCCCGAAACTGATAAGCAAGTTCAGCAAAGTCTCAGGATACAAAATCAATGTGCAAAAATCACATGCATTCCTATACACCAGTAACAGACTTAAAGAGAGCCAAATCAAGAACAAACTTCCATTCACAATTGCCACAAAGAGAATAAAATACCTAGGAATACAACTAACAAGGAATGTAAAGGACCTCTTCAAGGAGAACTACAAGCCACTGCTCAACGAAATAAGAGAGGACACAAACAGATGGAGAAACATCCCATGTTCATGGTTAGGAAGAATCAATATCGTGAAAATGGCCATACTGCCCAAAGTAATTTACAGATTCAATGCTATCCCCATCAAGCTACCAATGACCTTCTTCGCAGAACTGGAAAAAACCACCTTAAACTTCATATGGAACCAAAAGAGAGCCCGCATAGCCAAGTCAATTCTAAGCAAAAAGAACAAAGCGGGGGGCATCACACTACCAGACTTCAAACTATACTACAAGGCTACAGTAATCAAAACAGCATGGTACTGGTACCAAAACAGAGATATAGACCAATGGAACAGAACAGAGGTCTCGGAGGCAACACAACATATCTACAACCATCTGATCTTTGACAAACCAGACAAAAACAAGCAATGGGGAAAGGATTCCCTGTTCAATAAATGGTGTTGGGAAAGCTGGCTAGCCATGTGCAGAAAGCAGAAACTGGACCCCTTCCTGACACCTTACACTAAAATTAACTCCAGATGGATTAAAGACTTAAACATAAGACCTAACACCATCAAAACCCTAGAAGAAAATCTAGGCAAAACCATTCAGGACATAGGTGTAGGCAAGGACTTCATGACCAAAACGCCAAACGCATTGACAACAAAAGCCAAAATAGACAAATGGGACCTAATCAAACTCCACAGCTTCTGCACAGCAAAAGAAACAATCATTAGAGTGAATCGGCAACCAACAGATTGGGAAAAAATTTTTGCAGTTTACCTATCTGACAAAGGGCTGATATCCGTAATTTACAAAGAACTAAAGCAGATTTACAAGAAAAAAACTAACAAGCCCATTCAAAAGTGGGCAAAGGATATGAACAGACACTTCTCAAAAGAAGACATACGTGAGGCCAACAAACATATGAAAAAATGCTCATCATCACTGGTCATCAGAGAAATGCAAATCAAAACTACACTGAGATACCATCTCACACTGGTTAGAATGGCGATCATTAAAAAATCTGGAGACAACACATGCTGGAGAGGATGTGGAGAAATAGGAACACTTTTGCACTGTTGGTGGGAGTGTAAATTAGTGCAACCATTGTGGAAGACAGTGTGGCGATTCCTCAAGGACCTAGAAATAGAAATTCCATTTGACCCAGCAATCCCATTACTGGGTATATATCCAAAGGATTACAAATCGTTCTACTATAAGGACACGTGTACACGAATGTTCATTGCAGCACTGTTTACAATAGCAAAGACCTGGAACCAACCCAAATGCCCATCGACGATAGACTGGATAGGGAAAATGTGGCACATATACACCATGGAATATTATGCAGCCATCAGAAACGACGAGTTTGGGTTCTTTGTAGGGACATGGATGAACCTGGAAACCATCATTCTCAGCAAACTGACAGAAGAGCAGAAGATCAAACACCGCATGTTCTCACTCATAGGCGGGTGTTGAACAATGAGAACACATGGACACAGGGAGGGGAGCACTACACACTGGGGTCAGTCGGGGGGAAATAGGGGAGGGACGGTGGGGGGTGGGGAGCTGGGGAGAGATAGCAAGGGGAGAAATGCCAGATGTAGGTGATGGGGAGGAAGGCAGCAAATCACACTGCCACGTGTGTTCCTATGCAACAATTTTGCATGTTCTTCACATGTACCCCAAAATGTAAAATGCAATAAAATAAATGGGAAAAAAAAAAGTAAAAAAAAAAAAAAAAAAAAAAACATATATTATTGCTATAATTCTCCAAAAACCTTTTTAATGACGATAAAACTGAATTAAGTATTTTAAATTTTGAGTATATATATTTTTGAGTATATATTTTTAATCACTCATATGTAACAATTTTTATAGTAAGTCCATGGTACCAAAGAGAAATAAATTTGGTTTGGAAAAGAACTTGTTTTAGTAAGTCCAAGAGAAGTAAATAAGAGATAAAAGATAATAGCCAAAAACCTTGGGTTTTATTTCCCTATTCACTGTGTAACTTTAGGTTTTTTTTTTTTTTTTAATTCAGAAAATACCAAAAACTCAAGAGTTCCTCTCTTACTGAAGATACTAGATGTAATATTCCATCACAATAACACTGAAGTTGAAGTGCTAGGATGTACTGAAATGAGAAAAAAGCAGTGTCTTTATCTAAAGATCTGTCAACTGAGAATATAGGAGGTTATAACCCAGGAAGAAACTTTCCAAAACCAGTATTTAGGAGAAATACACACACATCTGCAGTTTACTTTGAAATGCATGAAAAAATAAGACGGGGTGATGGATGTGGATGAGCACATATGTGGTACTGTAAGCACAGAAAATGTTAATGGAAGAAAACCACGGATGTTCAATGTAAAATCCTTAAAATTTTCTAAATGTTTATAATTTTTCACAATAAAATGTCAGAAAAACAAATCATCTAGGTCTCACCTGTATCAAAGGATTTTTACAAATGAAAGCTGACAACACATGCTTCTGACTCACCCTCTCCTTGTCAAGAATAATTTCATAGGTTGAGTCCCACATACAGTTAAAAAAATCAGGATACAGGCCAACCGTGGTGGCTCAAGCCTGTAATCCCAGCACTTTGGAAGGCCAAGGTGGGTGGATCACCTGAGGTAAGGAGTTCGAGACCAGCCTGCCTAACATGGTGAAACCCCATCTCTACTAAAAATACAAAATATTAGCCGGGCATGGTGGTGGGCACCTGTACTCCCAGCTACAGAGGAGGCTGAGGCAGGAGAATTGCTTGAAGCCAGAGGCAGAGGTTACAGTGAACCAAAATCATGCCATTGCACTCTAGCCTTGGCAACAAGAGCAAAACTCTGTCTCAAAAAAAAACAAAAACAAAAAAACAAAACCAGGATACACAAAAGTAGTTAAATGAAATACATTTATTTAAGGCATATCTGACAGAAAAATAGCAAACGACAGCTGAATAGCAATCTGTATTTCAAGTGTCAGTGAAGTATCAGCTGATTCAAACAAGGCCCTTTAGATTCTGAAATTATCAGGTTTAAAGTATCAGGTTGATAGTTTAAAAATACTGGAGTACATAAGAAATGACTGACTTAAACAAGGCAGTTAATATTATTAAAATAACTCAAAGAAAAAAGGCAGGAAAAGTACTCTACAAAATAACCTACAACTGTTACATATTAGTTCATTATAAGGAAAACAAGGTACCACATTATCCAAGCTACCACTGAAATAAAGGTTTTGGGTTACAAATTAATTGTAATCATCAATATAATTACAACATGTATCTCAAGAAGTCAGTCTGTGTAATCAGCACTTTGGGAGGCCAATGCGGGCAAATCACTTGAGGTCAGAAGTTCAAGATCAGCCTGGCCAACAAAGTGAAACCCTGTCTCTACTAAAAACACAAAAATTAGCTGGGCAGAGTGATGCAGGCCTGTATCCCAGCTACTCAGGAGGCTGAGGCATGAGAATCTCCTGAACCCGGAGGCGGAGGTTGCAGCGAACCAAGACTGTACCACTGCACTCCAGCCTGGGCAACAGAGTAAGACAAGACCCTGTTTCAAAAAAAAAAAAAAGTCAGTCTACAATAATACCTACTACTTAGGTAGTTTACAATGTGCCAGTCACATGGTACTATCTTACATAAGTCTCATCACATTTCTATGACATAGTTATTACTACCATTAACAAGAAGAAAAGGTTGAAAACAACTAAATAACTAGAACAAGACTACATAACTAGTAAGTAATCTAGCCAGGATTCAAACAAGGTCCTCTAGATTCTTTAGCGTGTGCTCCTATATACCATTATGTTCTACTGCCTTCCGAAATGCTCAGAGGATCCCATAATCTCCAGGACAAACAAGAACTTCAACTAAAATGACAAGAATATGCTTTAATATCAGAATGAAATCAAATATTTATGAATCATCAGTGCCTTCAATAACCTTACAATACAGTGAGGAAAAAGAGGCAACACGTCAAAATGAAGATAAAACCAGATTTTTAAAAAGAAAAAATGAACAGGAAAAGAGATGGCATAAGGCAATAAGCCTTAATTACCAAACTTACTGAATATAAGAAGTATTTGGTAAGGTTTATTTGTTGACATTTTGTTGGGGGATGTAAGGGAAGTTGTTTTTAAACTGTCAATAGCCTTAATCTCCAGTCTTTTTTCAGCAACCTCCTCCCATAGTTAACACTCTATACTTGTTATCACTCAAAACTGTTCAGCCTCTGAAATCAATAGCCACTTTCTGCTCATAACCTCCCAGTCTGTAAAGCAGAAATACAGTAAAACAAGAAATGATCTGAAGTAAAACAAACCTGGGTTCCAAACCACCCCCACCAAGTCCTTGGGCAAATTATTCATCTCTCTGGGCTTTGATATAACATAGGGATAATAGTAAGGATGACACCTGCAGCCTAGGGTTTTAAGGATCAGAGAGTTAACATCTAAGTAGGTGCCAGGTGCATACCAGTCGCTCAGTGTCACTCCCCTTCTCAGGTCCACCTCCACACTTGAGCCCAGCTGCCTCTAGTCTCATTTACATCCTCCATTCTAGCCTATCCAGTGCTACTCCAAAGCTAAAACCCAACTCAGATGTTATTCTCTTTGTTATGTTCTTTGTTGGTTCCCCAATCTCTTGTTAGATAAAGCCCATGTTCCTAAGTACAGCATCCAAATTCCTTCAGTACGTATTTCCCCAGCCTCATCTGCTACCACATTCTGTTTACTCATCAATACCATGCAGTTTAAGTTTCAGTAAGAGTCAACTATTCTTAGTATACATGCATAGAACTATGCTGGTCTTTCTTGGTACCATCTGTTTCATATACCTAGAAATAAACACTAATAGCATGCATTTCACATTACAAACACTACTTGAAGCTCCTGGAGGGGGGTGCCTGCACATGCTGTGTCTGTGTGTGCATATATATAAATGACATAGCCCTAGTTATTACAGTCTAATTAGGAAAAAAAAAACAATTACAGTAAAAGGTCCAACCTGTAACCAGAGTTACCCTCAACCTTTTCAGATATCAACATTAATTCTCTAGGAAAGAATTCTGTGACCATTCCCAATACATCTACAGATGTCATCACTCCCTATGCTTAGTCTGTGGATCCCCATCACAATTATGTGTTCGATGTTTGTCTCCAAGTGAATTGAAAGCTCTATAAAAGCTGGGTCTTGTCCATCCTGCTCACTGCTGTATTCCAGTAGTTAGCCCAGTAACTAACACATAGTAGATATTAGTATTTGTTTAAATAATAAATAAGAGAATGAATGAGTGTAGTGAAATGTGAGTGATTAAGTGCTACCAGTTTGTTAAGTGCTGTCATGAAACAGGTCATATCAACAGTAACACACAAAATTTGGCAAATTCTGATGAACCTGGTTGATATGCTATTCAGACATTGTAACCAAGAGTGTATCATAAGCTTTGAACTCCTCAGGAGAATTAATCAATATTCATCTAAGGAAGAAGACTGAATAGAACACTAACAGTGTAGGCTCTGGAGTCAAAAGGATTCCCCTAGCTCTGTCATTTCCTAGTTGAAAAACCTAAGACTCAACTCTTCCATCTATAAAATAGGGAGAACAGCAGCACATATGTAGTAGAAAGGTCATGAGAATTAAATCTGTGCCTGAGACAGAGTTAAGCCCTCAGTGCATCAGTTAATATTACTGTTGTTGTAGATGGATACTTATTTTGTACAAGACACTATACTGGATGCTTTGCCATAGAGCAGTAACTAAAACAAACCCGGCCCCAGGGTTCATTCATTCAATAAACATGTACTGATTACCTACTGTATCACTTTAGGTACTAAACAAAAAAGTCACAGTCCCTGCCCTGAAGTTTGCATTCTTGAGGAAAAGACAGTAAGCCTGTACCTCAGATAAACACAAATATGTGTGTAAAATGGTTGTTACTGCATCCACTCAAAGCTTTTACCCACTTACCTACATGGGTACTAAATGATTTATGATTTACTCAATGTCAAGAGAACTCCAAACTGACTATCGAACATTCAGCCTCATTCCACTAAAATCTAAGATCTAGCTCAGGGGCTGCCTGGCAAATAGAAGGCACTGAATAATTTTTGTTGAGTGATTCCAAAGGTATAGAGTTAGCCATGAAAAATATCCTTTAGAAATGAGAATCTAACATTTCTCCTGCTACGTGAGTTGAGAAGAATGAGATTCCCATTTAACAAGAGACAATGTGTGTAACAGGTCCAACTTTTCCCCTTATCATATTAGCATTTTTTTAAAAGGATTTCTTGACCTGTTCAAAGCTATGATAACTCACTCACTGCTGGTCCTGGGTGACTAGAATCCTTCCCCTACCCTTCCTCTAGAAATACCCAAATTAATAATGGTTGGATAACAGTTGAGGATACAGGATTAAGTTACTTCGGAGAATGCAGGGAGACTGACAGTAGTTCCCCCAGATAATGATTTCTACCACTGAAGCTTTAAGACATTCAATTTTACTTATAATCCATATGGGTGAATCCAGTAAATGTCAAAACAGTTCATTTCAAATAATCAATATCCTTGGTATTGACAGGTCAAAATATTTCAATATAAGCCTATTAACTTTCTGGGTTTTTTTTTTCTTGAGACAGAGTCTCGCTCTGTCACCAGGCTGGAGTGGAGTGGATCTCGGCTCACTGCGATCTCTGCCTCCCAGTTTCAAGCAATTCCCCTGCCTCAGACTCCCCAGAAGCTGGGACTACAGGTGCGCACCACCACGCTGGGCTAAGTTTTTGTATTCTAGTAGAGATGCAGTTTTGCCATGTTGGCCAGGATGGTCTCTATCTCCTGACCTTGTGATCCGCCCACCTCAACCTCCCAAAGTGCTGAGATTACAGGCGTGAGTCACTGTGCCCAGGCAACTTTGTTTTAAATACTTAAAAAAATAAAATGCATATTCTCTACAGGAACTTCCAAAATATATTTTAAAAAAAAGAATAAAGGATAAAATTCCATGATCCACAGCTTTAAAGTATATCCTGCTAATCTTTAAAACATGCTTCTGATAAATCCATGATGACTTTCATTCAGCATGTCAAGAAAGTCATCTCATCTTTTCAAACAGTGTTAAAATAACCAATACAACCTTACTCAGTGGAAAAAAGTAACTTTTTAAATGTAAACATATGAAATTGCTGCCCTGCTCAAAACCTTTGTTTCCCATCATACTTGGAATACAATCTAAACTACGAGGCCTGGCTTACTCCATCATCTGTCCCCTGCCCACCTCTCTGATTTTACATTCTATGGGTTTCTGCCCCAGCCACACCAGCCTTCTTGCTACTCCTTTAACTTCACAAACCAAGTCCCACCTCAGACCTTTCTCAGTGTTGTTTCCCCCTACCTGAAATAACCTCACTCCTTCACTTCACTCAGGACCCTGTCCAGACATCATCTTCTCAGAAAGGCCTTTCCTACTGTATCTAAAATTGTCTCTCTTCCTCCCTATTAACTGCTTTAATTTTCAGTTACTTCCCAAAATATCTATCCGTTAATTATATATTATTTGTCTTTTATCACCAAATCACCAGTTTCAAAAGAGCAGGATTTTACCTTGTTCACTGCTTGGAACACACTAGCTCAATATACATTCAAATGAATAAACACATTAACAAATAAACTACAGGACACTTAATGTAAGTTATTCCAATATTCACTTGCTTTTACACTGAAACAGAAAGGAACTGTCAGCTAATATGATGAAAATATGTTTTACTTAAGTACTTACTTGGCTGATCTGCGTAAGTTCTCAGTGGCACTGCAGAAAGTCCCTGTAGGCCATGAGATACTCGACTGAAATGGCCCCTCTAGAAAAAGAAAATGTTCCTATTACGTATAATAGGAATTAAAAACATAGAACTACTGAAGGTTGATGAAAACAGAACAATTTTGGGCAAATGTATCAAGCAAGGATTATTAACGTATCTTCTTCATTGCCACACAGAAGTTACAGATCAGTTTCCCCTCTTTGACAATAACTTAAACTTTTCAGCCTCAGCTTGCCACACCTATCTTTTTATTATGAATACTGAACAAATCATCTCATATTTAACCTAATTTTTTAAATGTATTCAATGGTATTTTTACTCAGCTTTCAGAAAACATGGCTAGTGCCAGGGGTCATTTTAATGCCATAATTAAAGCTCTGGGCCGGACGTGGTGGCTCGAACCTGTAATCCCGACACTTTGGGAGGCCGAGGTGGGCGGATCACCTGAGGTCAGGAGTTCAAGATCAGCCTGGCAAACATGGTGAAACCCCATCTCTGCTAAAAATACAAAAAAATTAGCAGGGTGTAGTGGCGGGCACATGTAATTCCAGCTGCTTGGGAGGTTGAGGCAGGAGAATCGCTTGAACCCAAAAGGTGGAGGTTGCAGTGAGCAGAGATTGTGCCACTGCACTCTAGCCTGGGTGACAGAGTGAGACGCCATCTCAAAAAAAATTAAATAAAGCTCTGAAAGTTCTAACTGAGGCCAAGCGTGGTGGTTCACGCCTGTAATCCCAGCATTTTGGGAGGCCGAGGCAGGCAGATATGAGGTCGGGAGTTCAAGACCAGCCTGACCAACATGGAGAAATCCCATCTCTACTAAAAAACACAAAAAATTAGCCAGGCATGTGCCAGCTACTCGGGGACTGAGGCAGGAGAATCGCTTGAACCTGGGAGGTGGAGGTTGCGGTTAGCTGAGATGGCACCATTGCACTCCAAGCCTGGGCAAAAAAAGAAAAATTCCCCATAAAAAAAAAAAAAAAAAGAAGAAGAAAATTCTAACTTAAATACTTCAATAATCTATGCATAATAATCCTTTTACCTGTAATTTGTTTCCTAACTGTAAGCTAGCATGTATGTATAGTCCATATTTACTTAGAAAAATCTATGAAGATGTTCCTGAGACATCCACTAGGAATAGAAAATTAGACAAGGTAATTTAGGAAAATGCACTAAGTAATGTGCTTACGTTCTGGAAGACTATAGTTTGACAAACTGCAGCAGAATCTCCCTAATCTCTATATATGGATGGCTACCATTTCCTAAGGACAATGAAGCAGAAAGAAACAACGCAAAAAGCTCCTGCTCCTTTCACAGCAGGCAAATGGGCGGCAGTGACAAAACCTACACTGATGTTCCCTATTCCAAAGCAACTCTTAACACCTGAGGTCAGGACAGCAGACCCGAAGAGCAGCAGATTGCCAATCTTGAGTTTTAGCCTCATCTCCGCCGCTCCCTAGAAGCATGACTTGTATAATGGTACATTAACTTTTGGGAACACAGGTTCCTCATCTCTGAAACAAAGGAGTTTAATCGCTATATTATTTTTAAGGTCTCCACCAAGATAGTGGTACCCAACCAAGGTGCCACATACATACAATCTGGCTGTATTAGGTAGGCAGATAAAAACGGAAGGCTGTTCTGATAACCTGCTGCAATTAAAGATGTAAGCCTCCAGGAAGACCTGAGAGAGCAATGAACACCAGTTTAAAGCTGCAAACACTGACAAGACCTCAGGGGCATTCCGAGGGCTGTTGGAGCCGACTGGGTCTGGCCATTCAAGAAATGGCTCCAGGGTTACCTACCCACTGCATAAAATTTGACCCCTCAGGGGTCAGAATTAGGATTAGAAAAAGGCAGATGGTATAGAGCCAGACTACAAGGGACATGGATGGCTTACACTTCCTCCAAGGTAGAGGCCTACATGTGACGGGATGGCCCTCGGTCCAGGCTTGGGGGTGTACCACGAGTGACTGCTGGCCGTCACACAACGGCCCGAGAAGACACGCCACAGCCTGGGCACAGGCCCGTCCCTCGCCTGCTGCCGCCGCAGAACAACCTGCTACCCTGGAGCCTAGGGCCGGGCTGAACCGGTGCAGAGGCGGGGCTAGGAGTGGTGCGGCCCAGGCGCCCGGCCTTCGCCAGCCCAACAGGATTACGCCGCGTCCCGGACACACGGAACGGGACCCTCCGTGCTTTGGGCTCAGCACGACCCCACCTACTTGGCCCTCACCTTGGCCAAGGAGCAGTACACACGACTCCAACTCTGCATTTTTCCGCTGTATTTTCCTTTCCGCCCAGGCGTTCACGGCCGCTGAGCGCCTCCGCCGCTTCGCCAAGGTCTCCCCGCCCTGCGCATGCACAGGCGCAACCGACGTCATCACCCAGAAGCAGCGCGATTGGCCAGCGCGGTTCTACCGCACGAGTCGTTCCTGCTAGGGTAGGCGTCGTACACTGTCGTAAGGAGCGTGGTGCTTTGTGGTAGTGCGGTCAGCTTTAGGGGCTGCTGTCAAAATGTCGAGCTACAATGTATTATTAGACTTGGAAGATGAAATAAACAAATAAAACTATCATTTGCTTAGTGCATGCCACAGACGGCAAGTCTTGACAATTTCCACAAGCTCTTGGTTGTGCTAGTCATTCCCCGGCACTTTCTACAGACATCTCATTTCATCATTGCAACAACCATATGAAGTATTGCTATATTTCCATTTCTCGGATGAGGCCCAGAGAGGTTAAATAATGCCCCCAAAGTCTCGCAGAGGAGGCGTAACTGCAGCCCCAAGGCCAAAGCCTTTGGTTTTAACTACTGCTTTATAATTGCTCCCTTCAAATGCCATGTAAGGGATGGGGCTACAGATTTTGGTATCGCCAGCATCCTGCTCTAACTAGTTAACTGACAATACGTAGAAAACACACTATCTTCTATTTTTTAGTTGAGAAACGCATCTCCCTAGTAGAACAAATTAGAGGGTGGGATGGTGATGAGATTTTTAGGTTTTGAGAGATAATAGTTTGAAAAACATTGTCTTCATTCAGCACAGAAGTCTAAGGTCTGATACTTGCCTTGTGATAGCTCTATATAGTGTGAATAAACTTAATTCTACATTTACTGAAAGTCTACCACCTAGGCCTTGTGCTAGGCTCTATAGACTTAAATACTGGTTAGAAATTACTGCCTAACTATCTATGCTCACCTTTAGGTATAGATAACATATAGTGTTTGTTGTAGAGACGGTATTGCTGGCAGCTCTGTCCTGTGACAGGGTCCCAGGCTCCTTTTGTCTCGTGATACTGCCATCATCAGAGATTGCCTTGCATCTTTCATTCAAGATGGTTGCTCTAGTTTCCACAATCATGCCCCCTCATTCCATATGATTACTGTAAGGTCTTTTAGGCTGACTGACCCACAACATGGATGGCATGGTAAACTCTGTGACCTGCACGGATGCTCCAGATGAGTTCCTGGAACTAGAAAATCTGAAGTAACTGGAAGACCACAAAAAGGGGAAGAATGATCAACCCCTGCATCACCTAATTAACTTTGAGACATTCTTCTATTGTTCCTTATTCCTGCCTCAACTGATAAGGCAACTGGACTTTGTAATCGACCTTGGTCAACCTTGTGACTCCAGACCCTACCACCCCCTCCCAGCTTGCAAAAACCGCCCTGAACTGTAACTTCTGTAACTTTCAACTGCCTACTCCAAACCTATAAAACCAGCTCCTATCCCACCGCCCTCTGTCGACTCACTTTTCAGACTCAGCCCGCCCACACTCAGGTGAATAAACAGCCATGTTGCTCACACAAAGCCTGTTTGGTGGCGGGGGTGGGGTCTCTTCATTCAGAATGTGCATTTAACAATTACAAAGCCACGCCTAGCTGCAAGGGGATCTGCGAAACTGTCTTGTCAGCTGAGTATCTAACTAAAATTGTATTAATAAGCAAAATGAGATAAAGAGACATTGGAGGACAGTGAGCAGCCTCCACGACACAAATGGGGAGAATGGCAGTTTCATGGCAGTCTTTGACGTCTGGTCTAAAAGTTATCTCTCCATATGCACCAAATCTCACAGTTCTTTCCTGAGCTGTTCTGAGGTTTTGTCCTTTTACGCCCTTGTCCAGAATTACAATATTGTATTCTTATTAAAAAAAAAAAAAAAAAAAAAAAAAAAAAAACTTCCATCCTTTCCAACTGTCATTCACAAAGCCTAGGAGCTCAACCTAGTGTAAGAAGTGAGACAGGAAATAGATTCCTTACTAAACTCACCATATTCCTCCACATTCCTCTTCATCTTTTCTACCAGCTATACCTCTTCTCCTCTCAGCTAGGACAAAAGCCATAATGCATATAAATTAATGCAAACATACTGGGGTGGAGAAAGTGATGTCAACAATGGACAGCCCACACTAGCAGTGTTTATATTCCCCCTAAGGAATGTAACCAGAAACTGGATCACAATTATTTTACTAACTTGATTTTTTTCATTTAACATTATCTCATGAGCAACTTTCCATATTCATATTAGCCTACAACATTAGTTCTAATGACTACTTGGTATTTTGGGACATACCCTGATTTATTTAACTATATTTTATTATTAGATATGTAAGCCATTACAAATTTTTTAATATCTTAAATAACTTATGACCAAGTCTTTGCACACATTCTTTGTCACTTCTTGCAGTAAATTCCCAGAAGCAGAATTGCTAGGTCAAAGAAAAAGCATATTTTAAAGATTTATACTGTTTCTCACTTATTTTAATTATTATTATTTTTTTTTATGGAGTCTTGCTCTGTTGCCAGGCTGGAGTGTGGTGGTGCAATCTCAGCTCACTGCAACCTCCGCCTCCTGGGCTCAAGCCATTCCCCTGCCTCAGGCTCCCGAGTAACTGGGATTACAGTTGCCCACCACCATGCCCAGCTAATTTTGTATTTTTAATAGAGCCAGGGTCTCATCCTCTTCAAATGTCCTTAATTTAAGTGGGTTAATGGAGATAGATTATTCATTATAAATGCAATAAGTCAGGCAATCAAAATATTTGCAAAACATAGCTTTTGAAAAACACTTCTCTTGCTGGTTTAAGAAAAAGTAAATATTAAATACAGTAGGCTACACTTCATTGAGTTTTTTGGTACAGTTGATAATATAATGACAAGAGCGTGAGTTTTGCAGTCGAAAAGTTCTGTGGACTCTTGCTCCTCCACTTAATAAATAAATGTGGAAACTTGCAGATGTTTCTTAACTTTTCTAATCTTCAGTTTCTTTAAAGGTAACACAAGGTGCTAGCTCCCACACCACAGGTTATTGTAATTATTCATAGATGATATATGTGCACGGTCTAGCCCAGGGTAAGCATTTAACCAACATCAATTCCCTTTTCAAGCCCTTTCCTCCTTGCATCAAACTATATCATAATTCCTTCCTGAGGCAGTGTAACAGACTCAATAAGTCTTAGAAGAAAACTTCATAATGCAAATAGACTAGAAATTTAAGTGATCAACAAAGTGGCCACAATTAAGTGTTCCATCCAGGGACAGAGCCAAATGGGGATTCTATCCTTTTCAGTCTCCTTCGTTGATTCTTCATCTAACCTCTTAAATGTTAATGTTTCAAAAGAACCTGTCCTTAACTTTCTGGTCTTTTCGCCCTATATTTGCATTTTGGCCATCTTATCCATTTCCATGGCTTTAGCACCTGCCTACATGAAAAACTTCTAAATCCTTATCACCAGTCTTAAATGTGTGTGTGTGTGTGTGTGTGTGTGTGTGTGTGTGTGTGTGTGTGTATACGATATATACTATATATACATATAGTAGAAATAGGGTCTCACTTTGTTGCCTCAGGCTGGTCTCAAACTCCTGGCCTCAAGTGATCTTCCTGCCTCAGTTTCCCAAAGTGCTGGGATTATAGGCATGAGGCACTGTGCCTATCCCTTATCTTCAGTCTTCTCTCCCAATCTCCAATTGCATATTTTCTCTCTCTTTTTTTTTTCTATTTTTTTTTTTTTTCTGTGACAGGGTCTCACTCTGTTGCCCAAGCTGGAGTGCAGTGGAGTGATCTCAGCTCGCTGCAGCATCGACCTCCTGGGCTCAAGTAGTCCTCCTGACCCAGCCTCCCATGTAGCTGGGACTACACGTGCATACCCCATACCCAGCTAATTTTTAAATTTATTTTGGTAGAGACAATGTCTCCCTGTGTTGCCTAGGTTGGTCTTGAACTCCTGAGCTCAAGCAATCCTTTCTCCTTGGCCTCCCGAAGTGCTAGAATTACAGATGTGAACCACCGCACCTGGCCTCAATTGTATATTTTCTTTTCTTTTCTTTTCTTTTCGTTTCTTTTCGTTTCTTTTCTTTTTTGAGACAGAGTCTCACTCTGCCACCAGGCACCAGGCTGGAGTGCAGTGCTGCAATCTCGGCTCACTGCAACCTCCGCCTCCCGGGTTCAAGCAATTCTCCTGCCTCAGCCTCCCAAGTAGCTGGAACTACAGGCACGTGCCACCACGCCCAGCTAATTTTTGTATTTTTTAGTAGAGATGGGGTTTCACCATGTTGGCCTGGATGGTCTCGATTTCTTGACCTCATGATCTGCCCACCTCGGCCTCCCAAAATTGCGTATTTTCAACTGTCTACTAAATATATTAAACAGTTATCTCAGTTTCAATTATCTTAATATTAAATGCATATGTTTTCTCTTATGATGAATGATACCTCTAAAAGGCCTATCATCTATATGAAAGATTTTGTAGCCATTCTCAACTCCTCTCTTTATTCCAGCATCTAAAAGCCACAGGTTTAGTTAGATTCTTCTAGAAGCAGACCTAGAAATAAGGATTTGAATGTCAGGAGTTTATTTGATAAATGATGCCAGGAAGCACCAGCAGGAGATGGAAAAGGGATGGAAACTATTTCAGATACATTACTTAGTAGATTATCACTGTGTGCAATTGGGGCTCAGACTCACTGGAGGCCTCTGGGTGACAGCACAGAGCATGCTTCATAGTTGTCCTACCCAATCTATATCCATGAACTTCCATCAGTCACTGAATGAGAACTGATCCCAGGGACTTAACTCTACACTTCTCACCTGCCCCATAGGTGCACCGAGTGAGTACCAGCAGCCAGAGAAATCTCCCAGGCAAAGAGTTTCTGATGCTTGCAGTAGAAATGCAGAAGAGAAGTGAATGCTAAGAAGATACAGGGGAAACACCCACAAGATCTGTGATAATCACCAAGTCCTATCAATTCTGAATGTGAGAATGAGAGTGAAGGAAACATTGAGATGGCTCCAGAGTTGCTAGCTTAGACAGCTGGTAAAGAGTGAAACCAATGCAGAAATAGGCAACACAGGAGAAAGAGCAGCCTTGGAGAAAGATAATAAGTTACGTTTTTTTGAATTTGAGATGCCAGCTGGACAACTGAGTGAAGAAAAGTTTACTGGAGCACAATTCTAGAGCTTACAAGCTCCAGACATGGACTTGGAAATTTGCTGGCATGTCAACACATGTGGGAATAGATGAATTCACTAAGGATAGCATTAAAGAAAATGTATAAGGGAGCGTGAACAAGAGCAGAATATGGTACGTATGGTGGAGTGTTGGGTGTGGGGCAAGTCCAGGCTAGAGTGCAGTGGCCTGAGTATAGGCTTCTTGCTCTCAGGGTGTTTAGTAGTTTCTTCTTGATCCACTGCATGTATTATAGCAGCAGGGATCTTTGTGCTTTCTCAGCATAGTAACGTACTATTTGTAAATACATTTTTCCATTTTCTGTTTTTTTGTATTTTTGACATTTTGTTTCACTGGTGTGCTGTATATTTTCCATGCCCTCACTCTTTTAATAAAAACAAAAAAAAAGGAAAAAGCAACACACACCCACACAAAATTATTGTTAAATTATTTTTAACTGGGCCCTGTGGTCTTCTAGAAGAGACTGTTGCATAGGAGAATCCCTCATATAGTGCCATGCTCCTCCAAATTGCCTCGGGCAAGAGCAGAATCGGTAAAACCCGCACAGTGGGACCGGAGGGGTCATTAGTCGCCCGCTGTCTCTCAAACGGTCCTATTCCACCTAACCACTGTCCTAACTCCTAGCCTAAAAGTTTCCTATTAAGAGATTTATTCTTATTGCTCCATTGCCATTCTCTATTCCAACCAGCTAACAGTTTCAATTGTTCCATTAGGGAAAAGAGGGTAAGAGGATTATTTTCAACCCTGTGTGAAGCTTTACATCATTTCTCCATTTAATCGTCACCCCAGCCCTGTGAAGTCATTCACCGGTCAATTTTCTTCTGGATGGTCAGCCAAGGAACGAAGACTGTCAAGTGGATGAAGTGATTGTCATGGAGCATAAGATCCTTTCCCAATTGGACAGACTTAGGGCGGGGGAGGGGAGTGACAGGTAGATAGCAGGTGAAGGGCAGAAGCTGAAAGAAAAGAGGAGCAAACATTGATGAGCGGTCAGACACCAGGCTTAGTAAAAGTGCTGTCTTGTCTGAGTACTAACTACTGCAGTAATAGTAGTAACAACTTTAATAATCTGAATTTTATTTATATCTTGCAACATATCTATTGACTCCCTCATAGGTCCAATAATCACTGAGGACCCACTATGTGCTTGACATTGTGCTAAAAGCTGGGAAAGCAAGGGAGAGATCAGCATACTCATTTTTCAAATGGGAAAGAATGTTGTAGGGAGAACTGGACTGACAATCAGGAGACTCAAGTTCTAGACCTAACTGTGCCTTTACTTTCAGTGTGTGTGATATAGCATGTCATCTCTTTATCTATTTTATTTTATTTTTATTTTTTGAGATGGAGTCTAGCTCTGTTGCCCAGGTGGTGTGCAATGGTGTGATCTCGGCTCACCGCAGCCTCTGCCTCCCAGGTTCAAGTGACTTTCCTGTCTCAACCTCCTGAGTAGCTGGGATTACGGGTGCGCACCACCATGCCCAGCTAATTTTTGTATTTTTAGTAGAGACGGGGTTTCACTGTGTTGGCCAGGCTGGTCTCAAAATCCTAACCTAGCGATCCACCCACCTCAGCCTCCCAAAGTGCTGAGATTACAAGTGTGAGCCACCGAGCCTGGCCTATTTTATTTTATTTATTACCTGCACTACATGGATGTAGCATAAGTCATCTCTTGGCTTCACAAACTTTATTTTTGAGATGAAGTTTCACTCTGTCACCCAGGCTACAGTGCAGTGGCATGATCTTGGGTCACCGCAACCTCCACCTCCTGGGTTCAAGCAATAATTCTGCCTCAGCCTCTCGAGTAGATGGGATTACAGGCATGTACCACCACACCTGGCTCATTTTGTATTTTCAGTAGAGACAGGTTTTCTGCATATTGTTCTGGCTAATCTTAAACTCCCGACCTCAGGTGATCCACCCGCCTCTGCCTCCCAAAGTGCTGGGATTACAGGCGTGAGCCACCATGCCTGGCCTGTTTCCCAAGCTTTAAACTGAGGAGCTTCAAGGTCCCTTCTAGCTACAAAGCCTGCAGTCCTATTTAACTGAGCTGCAAAGAGCTGGCTTGTGAAGAACTATATAATAGTCATAGTAGCCTTACACCTGTTAGGATGGCCATTATCAAAAAGACAAGAGATAGCAAGTGTTTGCAAGGTTGTGGAGAAGAAGGAACCCCTGTACACTGTTGGTGGGAATGTAAATCGGTATAGCCATTGTGGAAAAATTCTAGACCTTTCTCAAAACATTAAAAATAGAACTACCATATGACCCAGCAAAACTTCTTCGGGATATATACCCAAAGAAAGTGAAATAAGTGTCTTAAGAGATAGCTAGACTCCCACATCACAGCATTATTCACAGTAGTCATGATATAAACAACTAAAGTAGTCAAGATATAAACAGCTACAAAGGATAGGGCTCAAGCACCCATTAACAGATGAAGGGATGATAATATTCTATATTATAAATGTACACATGTATTAAATTATATATTATATTGTCATTAATAATATTAATAGGTAATAATAACAACTTAAAAAGAAGGAAATCCTGTCATTTGTAACAACATGAATGAACTTGGATGACATTATGCTAAGTGAAATAAGACAGATGCAGAAAGCTAAAAAGTACACGATTTTACTTATATGTGGTATCTAAATAAGTCGAACTCATAGAAGCAGAGAGGAGAATGGTGGTTGCCACGGGCTGGAGGGTGGGGGGTGTGGGGAATAGTGAGATGTTGGTCAGAAGGAACAAACTTTTAGTTAGAGGATGAATGAGGTCTGGGCATCTAATGTTCAGCAGGTGGCTATAGTTAATAATATTGTATTATGTTATATGTAAATTTTTGGTACCACAAAATAGATAGCACTGGAATATAAATTTTCTCAGCAAGGCAATTTTACTTTCTGCAGAAAGGGTGCTACCCATCAGCAGTGCTTCCATGAGAGCACACTGAACAAAGGAAAGGCAGGAATATTTATTCCTTACCCATTGGGTCCTTACTGCTGTGTCCTATCTCCATTGGTTGGAGCTGGACCTCGCTGTCTAAGCTAAACCTGATTGGCTAACAGCTTAAAACTTTCCTAAATAGGTAAAAGCAATAGAGAACAAAGGAAAAGAGGAAGTTGCTTACAAAAGGACTTAGAAAAGAAAACATTTCTAAATAAGGAAAGGGCATAGGTTGACAGCTAGGACATGTCTGAGCATGTCCAGAACAAATATCTTGGTTAAAGTATAGGGACGTAGAATGTACTCATTCCTCCTTTATATCTAACAACTACATAAGATAGGGCTTAACAAAGAGTTATTGGCAAAAAGCAAGAAGGCTTTGAAAAAAGTTAGTCTTTAAAATAAACTATTATTTCTAACATTTTTTAGTTATTCTTTCACAAGAAAGGAAACTTTGAAGAGGAACTTTTTGCTTTCCACAATTGTACACTTGAAATTTGCTGAGAGTAAATCTTAAATGTTCTTAACACACACACACACACACACACACACACACCCCAGTACTGGTCTGCAGCCTGTAAGGAAATGGGTGGCACAGCAGGAGGTGAGTGGAGGGCAAATGAGCCTTACTGCCTGAGCTCCACTTCCTGTCACTTCAGCCAAGGCATTCGGTCTCATAGGAACACCAACCCTACTGTGAACTGCACATGCAAGGGATCTAGGTTGCCTGCTCCTTATGAGAATCTAGCTAAATGCCTGATGATCTGAGGTAGAACAGTTTCATCCTGAAACCATTCCCCTTTTCCATGAAACCAGTCCCTGGTGCTGAAAAGTTTGGGGACTGCTACTCTATGGGAACTCCCTTTTCATGTTTGAGGACTCCGTTATAATTTGTGACCAGACTCAATAGGCAAGCCTAACTGGCCATCCCTGGCTCCCCTGGCCTCTAGCAGCTAGAGCAGGCACAGAACCTAAGCTCTGTCAATCAGATGCATTCACCAGGACCTGAATCAAAATGGGCAGCACCAAGAATCCGTGACAACTTAGAATGCACCCTACTTAGAATGCAACAGTGACTCTAGCGTCAGTGGCCAGTGGTGGCAAGTCAGAGTCCTACTCAGACCCTTCCTGTGGAAAATCTCACCTGGGACAATCTAGCTTTCTGCCAATTTGCTAAGCTCATTTCTCAAAACTTCAGGTTGATTCTGTTGCTATTGGATAGCCTACCAATAAGCTCCCTTTCTGCGTAAGTGAACAAGAGATTTTTCTCAGGCTATTTGCAACCCAGAATTCTGACTGGTACACTACCATTTATTGAAAAGTTACCACATACCAGACACTTTAAGTGAAGTATTATTCGAAGCCTCATAACACTGCAAGACAGGTATGATTAGCCCTATTTTATGGACAAGGAAACAGAAGCTCAGAGAATTTAAATGGCATATCTAAGGTCATGAAGCCAAAACTCCACTTCATCTGCCACTGATCTTTTCAGTTATATAGTGCATCATCAGACACGGTACTAATCGGCAAAGAATAGTGACCCTTGACTCTTCATTTTTACTACCTCATATTCTTATTGTGGAAAACTTCATCCCTGTCATTCCCGTGTCCTGATTATTTAACTTCGGTTTACTGGAATTGAATTCCCTCCTCTGTTATGGAAATATTCAGCCCAAATGGATTTCAGAGCTCCTGCCATACAACTCACTGTTCTGGGTGTTTTTTCAGTTTTGTTTAGGGAATAACTGTAATTCACTTCTTAATCATCTTTTTCTTGAGAAATTTCACTTTCTTAGATGATGCTCAAACAACAAAATTGTATCAAAATTCTAATCTAAGCAATTGTGGTTGATTGAATAGACAATAATGAGTCATGGTGTTAACAGTGTCTAAGCAACAGAGTGAGCAGAGTTATTTAGAGTCAAAAGACACGAGTACCATCTGCCCAGAAGAGGGCAATGTTCTCTCATTATGCCATCCACTCTACGGTTACCTCTGCAAAAGCAGGGAACTCCAAAAGGAAATGTGTATGCTGTGGTAGGAACTGAAGGATTTACCATTAATGCTTCAAAATGATTCTAAATACAAAGTTATTAGGCCATCATGTGCCATAATCAATAAATCAACAGTTAATAAGTATTTGTTGAGCATTTACTGGATACAAAATATTGTACAGGACACTGAAGGGAATACAAAAAAGTTATCAGCAAATCTTCCTGATTTATAAAGCTCATGATTTAGTTGAGAAGATCAGGCATCTATGCAAGCAGTAAGGAAATATCAGACAACATGCCATCCTGGGCTAGATTTCTGTTCACACACACCCCTCTCCACCTTCCTTCTCAAACCAGCAGTGGGCATATGACTCACCCTTTGGCTCCTTGCATCTACTAATAAGCCACATTTTTTTTTTTTTTTTTTTTTTTTTTGAGGCAGGTCTCACTCCCATTGCCCAGGCTGAAGTACAGTAGTGTGATCACCACTCGCCGCAGCCTCAACTTCTCAGGCTCAGGTGATTCTCCCACCTCAGTCTCCTGAGTAGCTGGTAGCTAGGACTACAGGAGCGTATCACCGTACCCGGCTAATTTTTTGTATTTTTAGTAGAGACTGGGTTTCATCATGTTGCCCAGGCTGGTCTAAAAGTCCTGGACTCAAGCTCTCTGCCTGCTTCAGCCTCCCAAAAGAATTCACTTTCAGAGTACGTTTTGAGTCACTTAACTTGATCCTCTGCAGGTATTCTATAGTATATCTTTCATAAAATGGATTAAGGTAGTTGTTATGAAATATGAGTCTTTAATGAGCTCTGAGAGTAAGTATTGAATTTCACTTTCCATTTTATAGAATTCTGTCACAGACACACCAGCACTGGTCTAAATAGTAGTGATCCTGACATCGCTATTATTATTAACATTACTTCTAATAATACAGCATGAAACTACTGCTTTAATATGATCGAATTGCTCGTCGAAGCTTACAAGTGATTAAGATAGAACTCATATTCAGAATTTCTGATCCCAAGTCCCTCACTCTTTTTATAAAATGACTCTGCCTCTAACCATTTTTATGAGATTTGAACCAACACAATTATACTGTTGATCTATTCAATCAATTGAAAAAAATCTCCATGCCTCTGAAACCCATAGCAGCCTTCTCACTTCGTGTCTCTCTCGAACTGAGACTGAGGTAAGAACTGAAGAACTGGAGTGTATCTCTTACGGCCACTTTCTGCCAGCTTATGAAAGATTTCCTCTTCATGGTCTTTGTTCTCATGGAATTTAAACCCCTTCAGGTAGAAATGGTACTTGAGAGAAAATAAGTTGGAAATACTCTTTACTTGATCTCATTCAACATATTTCATTTAATATTTCCAGTTAAGAAGAAATTAAGAAACAAACCAAACAAGAAGTTCAATTACCCAAACACTCAGGATCTGTGAATAAATTCACATCGATGTGGAAAAGTTATTGCCATATCCAAGGATTAATAGAGCATGAAACAATGTAGGAGAAAATTGTGGTGGGGTGTTAGAAAATCTGTTGGGCAGAGAGGAACTGGGCTTTGCTCTTCACATAACAGGGTATAAAGAGAGACATTTGGGCAGGTTTAAGAATGAGCTAGATGTGGCCAAGTGTTGTGGTTCATGCCTGTAATTCCAGCACTTTGGGAGGCCGAGGCGGGTGGATCATGAGATCAGGAGTTCAAGACCATCCTGGCCAGCATGATGAAACCCTGTCTCTACTAAAAACGCAAAAATTAGCCGGGCATGGTGGTGTGCACCTGTAATCCCAGCTGCTCGGGAGGCTGAGACAGGAGAATTGTTTGAACCCAGGAGGCGGAGGTTGCAGTGAGCTGAGATGGTGCCACTGCACTTCAGCCTGGGTGACAGAGCAAGGCACTGTCTCAAAAAAAAAAAAAAACATGAACTACATTCTAGATGAAGATTGGATGCAAGAGCTATAACTACTGTGGAAATATAGTTGTCCCTACCAATACTATTACAGGTGGGTTCTGTGATATGCTATTACAAAGAGCATAGTTATTATCTGCCACAGATTGGATATTTCTTTGATTCTTGCCCATAAACCAAGAAGGTATTTCTTATTTATTTACTTGAGTCAAGAAGAGAGATGCTCAAAGACGTAATCTCTACATTACTCATTTCTGTATCTCTTAGAGAATTGCACATTTTCCCTTTGCCAACAATGATACACTTTATCATGAGTTTTCTGACAAAATGACCTTTACCATGTTAAGTGAAAACATGTTCCCATCTCATTTTTTTCTGGAGGCATATGAAGTCAATTCTTTAAAGTTCATCTTTTAAGTTAATCTTCCCAAGAAGACAAAATTCTATCCCATGGTAGCAATTAATCAACAAATCAACATGTAGTACCCACAATATGTCCAGCACTACACATGCTGCTGTGAAGAATATGAAAACTCATTGCTCTCTTTTTGTTTATTTATTTATTTTCTGAGACACAGTCCCGCTCTGTCACCCAGGCTGGAGTCCAGTGCTGCAATCTTGGCTCACTGCATCCTCTGCCTCCTGGACTCAAGTGATTCTCCTGCCTCAGCCTCCCAAGTAGCTGAGACTACAGGCAGGAACATACCACCACGCCCAGCTAATTTTTGTATTTTGAGTAGAGACAGGGTTTCACCATTTTGGCCAGGCTGGTCTTGAACTCCTTATCTCAGGTATTCTGCCTGCCTTGGCCTCCCAAAGTACTGGTATTACGGGCGTGAGTCACCACATCTGGCCATTTTTTTTTGTTTGTTTAAATTTTATGGAAAATTTCAAACATACACGAAACAGACAAAATAGCATAACCAACCTTCATAAATCCATCGCTCAGTTTTGGCAATGATCAAATCATGGCCAGTATCACTTTACTGCTCACTTCCCTTCCATTTTATTTTGAGAAAAATCCCAATAGTCATATAATTTTACCTATAAGTAGTTCAATGTGTATCTCTAAAGGCTAAGGACTTTTTTGAATATAAAGATTTTTGAAAAAAACCATAAAATTTAATTCCCTAATGTTATCAAATGTCCAGTCACTGTTCAAATTTCCATTAAGATTTGTAATTCTTGAGAATAACATTGACAGACTTCTTTATATACATCAGGCACTGTGCTGAATAATTTGTAAACACTATGCAATTTAATCTTTGCAATAGCACTGTGAAGAAATTAGCATTATTAACTTTCATTTTATAGCTGAGGGAACATCTCTGAGCTCAGAGATGTTAAGAAATTTTCTCTGGTCAATGCCTTCAGAAGGTGAAGAAAACCTGCAGAAACAAACCGGGGTCACTTACAGTGGATTGCTGACTTAGAATAGTAGGGTTATGTTTAAAGGAAATCTATCTTTCTGTAGCTGACAACAACAACAAAAATAAAAAACATTCTTGTAGATGTAGGTCTGATAATCCATAATGAACAACTATTACAGTTTTTCTCTGCTCTGTAGTAAAAAGGAATTCTAAAGGAAATTCATATCAAGTTGCAGTTAGGAAGTATATTGCCAGAAATATCAGGGGCTCTCAAACGACCAGCTTCATTTTTTTTTGTTGTTATGAGGCTTTAATATGTGACACAACCAATAGAGGGTGGCAACATGGCAGCAATATTAAACGTCTCTGACACTATCTTGCTCGAGCCAGTAACAACCTGCTTTACTGTGGATTGCTCCAACATATTTCGGCAGATGTCTCAGTACTCTGAGCACTCTAGAGGTAATTTTGGGAAAACAGAAAAAATAAAAGTACACCTGTAGGTTACTGTTGCTCAAAGTATGTCTCATAAACCCTGCACCCCCACACACATTATCATCGGTTGGAAGCCTTGTTAAAATGATGGGTTTTGATGACTTGGTACAAGAAATGATATAAAACATCTTAATAATCATTTGTGTTGATTACATGCTGAAAGAATAATATTTTGGATATATTAGGTTAAATAGAATGTATCATTATATTTAATTTTGCCTTAAAAAAAAAACTTTTTAAAGTGTGGCTGCCAGAAAATGTAAGATTACACATGTGGCTTATACCTGTGCCTTACATTTATGGCCCCCCATTATACTTCTGTTGGACATGTCTAGGCTATAGAGAAAGAGCATGTGACTCAAGCCTGGCCAATCAGAGCCACACATTCCCCTGGCCACAGGAATTGATTTAGGGACTTAGGACAGAATAAGAAAGAATGAAACAAACCCTTGTTCCCTTGAGATGTCCATATGAGTAGATATAGAAACTGAAGCCATTGCAATTGTCTTGAGCCTTGCATAGTCCTATAATGAAGCAAACTCTAAGGAATTAGAGGTAATCAAGGAGAGAAATGGTATCACAGTGATATTGAGTCCTGGATGGAGCCGTGCCTGTCCTTAGTTCTATTTCTGGACTCCCCAGTTATATGAGCTGATACATTCTCCTTTTTGCTTAATCTAGTTTTGGTTAGAATTTCTATTGCTTGTAACAGAAAGATGCCTAAATCAGTACACTTTGGCATTAGTGAGTGAGCTTTGTGAACAAATTTCACTTAAAAAGAAGTGCAAGCCATAATTTAAGGTATTGAAACTGAGCAATAAGGAAATATAGGCAGAAAAATGTAAATATGATGTTTGGTGGTAAAAGGAAAGATAAGTCAGGGTCTGCTGAAAGGAAGACTGGTTCAAGGGAAGCAGGTTTTCTGTTTGTTGGTTTGGGGAGATCTGGAACATCCTCATTGTCTAATTTTTCCTGGTTTGGGGTCAAAGAGAACAGGAATGTCTTCTCATCACCCTCTCTATAGTGTAGCATTAAAGTCTAGGCTTTCCTTATCTTAGAAGAGAGACTTCTTGAAATAACCCAAGCAACAGTGATAAATGCCTGAACTATGTTAACAGAAGTGTAGGGAAGAAAAGAAATTGAGGAGGCAATAAAGAATACACAATTAAAGGGCTAGTGGTTTACTAGATGTAGGGCATAAAAAAGAGAAAGATGGCTGGGCACAGTGGCTCATGCCTGTAATCCCAGCACTCTTGGAGGCCAAGGCAGGAGGATCACTTGAACCCAAGTGCTCAAGACCAATCTGGGCAACACAGGGAGACCCACCCCTTCCCACACCCACATCTACAAAATAATTTTTTTTTAATTAGCTGGATGTGGTGATGCATGCCTGTGATCCCAGCTACTCAGGGGGCTGAAATGGGGGGATTGATGGAGCCCAGGAGGCCTAGGCTGCAGTGAGCTATGATCACACCACAACACTCCAGCCTAGGTGACAGACAAGAACCTGTCTCAAAAAAGAAGAGAGAGAGAGAAAGAGACAGAGAGAGACAGAAAGAAAGACAAGAATGATGCTCAGTTTCCTGACTTAGGATACTTGACTTCTGGTGCTGCCTTTCACCTGTAATGGAGTACAGGAGAGGGAGCAGGTATGATGGAGGTGCGGGATGTGTTGTTTTATACATACCATCTGATCTCTGTGCTCTCCTAGGGTCACTGAAACTGGCCTGAGGATGCCCCCAACCTTTTCTTTCCTTTTTCTTTACTCAAAGGGCTACTCCAAGAAGTCCTCACCCTCTACAGATCTCCAGACAAGAACTAGACAGTAGTCTCCATGGATATAGAAAATCCCTCACCCTAGGACACACTCATCAAGTTCTCCTAAATACGCTCGGCTAACTTTCCACCTACAGCTACACGTCTGGCTGCCTAGCTAGTATACAGCCTGGGATCAAGAAACCAGTTTCCCCTTCTTGTAGGACCTCCAGTCTTTGTGAATGATTCCCTCAGAGACCCACAGCACATTGTATGGGGGGGGGGTGGGGAAGACACTTCCTGGTGGATGAAAGCTCCAGAACTCTCGACTCCTATTCCACCACAAATCACATCCCATTCCCCAGACCTCTCCTTATTTAGAGTGTAAGTAGTGTGGGGAGGTAGCAGATGGCAGTAGAGCTGTTTACGGCTACTTCTAAGTATGACCTGGGGGAAGAATCTTACCATATTTTTTAGTGGTTTTCTTTAGAATGCTGCAAATCAGAGCTTTTTGGTTTTTTGCTTGGGTTCCAATCATCAGAGTGCTAGGAGAAATGAATGAGGCAAACCTGGTGGAGCTGGGGAAAGAGGATTCCAGGCAGAAGGACAAACAATGAAAAGACCCCAAGGTAGAAAAAGTCTCAGCATGTTAGAAGATCCTTAGTACACCTATAAAGATCTTGAGGAAATCGCATCTACTTCTCTTTGCCCTTGTCCATCAATGCATTTCCCACCATCTCTTCCCAGCACCAGTTTTCTATTACTGCACAGCAGGCTGCACCAAAACATACTGGCTTGCAACAAAAATAATTATATCTCATGATTCTGGGGTTGACTGGACTCAGCTAGATGGTTCATGCATGCCATGTGGTTGTTCACATAAGTGTGCAGTCATGCATATAGCTGCTTTCATCTGGGAACTTAGCTGAGGCTGAAGTGTCTAAGATGGCTTTATTCACATGTCTGGGGCTTGGTTGTTAACAGCTCTGTTGTCTTGGTGCTTCTGCACATGGCCTTTCTCTCCACAGCCTTTCATTGGTCAATAATCTGGCCCAAGTTCTTTACATGGCAACTGGCTTCTACAAAGATGATAATTAAATTTTCTAGCCTTGGAAATTTCACAAGATCACTTCCACTGCATTCTACTAATAAGCCAAGTCACATAACCAGCCCAGAGTCAACATCCCAAGTCTGAATGGGAAGAATGAAAAAGAATTGTGGCCATCTTTAAACTGCCATACTCTGGTAAAATCAATTTACATTTTTGCTTTTTGAACACCATGCTGCTTCATTACATGTATCTTTGGACATAGGATTACTTCTATATGGACTGGACTTTTCCTTTCCCCTTCTATTATCTTTATTAGTTACCTTATTAAATTACTTTGCAAGTTTTTTTATACCTCCGCAGTGATCAGTCAGTGGATACTGGCAATGATCTTGGGCATGCCAGCTCTCTTTAGTCTAGGGCAATTTCTGGAGATGGCTGGCAGCCCTGGCAGCTGGAAGAATTAGCATGTTAATTTTAAAGGGGCATCTGGATGATATAGCACAGTGTCCATTGCATTCTACTGTCCTCCCTGCATTTTCTGTCTCTGTGTTGATAATCTGTTTTTTGTTTTGTTTTTTGAGACAGGGTTTTACTCTGTCACCCAGGCTGGAGTGCAGTGGTGCAATCATAGCTCACTGCAGCCTTGAACTCTTAGGCTCACATGATCCTCCCACCTCAGCTTCCTGAGCAGCTGGGACCATAGGTATGTGCCACAGAAAAACCTGTTGTTTTGTAGAGATAAACGTTGCATTGTTTTGTAGAGATGGAGGCCTCCCTATGTTGCCTAGGCTGATCCAAACTCGAGCTCAAGTGATCCACCCAGTTGGGCTCCCAACGTGCTGGGATTACAGGTTTGAGCCACCACGCCCAGCTGATGATCTGTTCTTGACAAGCCTTATTGGGGGCACTGTTGCTTCTGAACTCCTCCCAGTGGCTGGAATGACTATTGTTTCCATTCCTCCCTGTGTTTTCAAATATTTACTGTACCTTAACTCACTGCTTTAATTTGCCACATATAGTCTCTCACCCATCCAGTTATCACTTGCTGTGTCTTCTTGAAACTTAACCCGTTCTCAGTGACCCATCACTTGTCAACAGCTCCCAGATCTTGAGCTCTGGCTCTCTGTGAATGCCAGCTTTTGTTCTCTGGCTTTACCCTTCTAATTTCCCTCCAGTTTCGTGGGCTTGTCTAATTTCATGGCCGTCCCTGTTTGAGTCAGTGAACCTACATATGAAGAGATATTTTAGTTCACTAATAATCGCAAAAATGCAAATAAAACAATTATGAGATTTTTTTCATGTGTAAGATTATCCGAGATTTAAAAGGCTGACAAAATCTCTGAAAAAATGGCACTACTCCATTTTCTTATCCTGTTGGTGTGGTTAAATTGACATAACCTTTCTGGAGAAGAGTTTTTCAACATGTTTATCATTATGTAAATTACCCAGCAATTGAATTTCCAGTCATTTATACTGACAAGGTATTCTCACAGGTGTGAAAAGATTTATAAATAAGGATATTCATTGCAATATAATAGGAAAATTGGGAAGATAAACTAAGTGTCTATCAATTAGTAAGTAAAATACAGTATAAAGATACAATTCTATGGGACCATTAAGATGAGGAATAGATTTATATTTATCAACATGAAAACAAGTTTATGATATTGCTAAATGAAAAAATCAAGTTATAGAAAATCATGCATTCTATGATCCCATTTGTATTAAATTATAAACATACATTTATAAGTATATATTTATGCACCGAAAGATATTTGAAAGGCTATTTACCAAAGAGCTCTTATAAAAAAAATACCATTTAGGGCCTGACACAATAGCTCACACATACAATCTTTGCACTGTGGGAGGCCAGTGTGGACAGACCGCTTGAGGCCAAGAGTCAGAGACCACCTGGACAACATAGCGTGATCTAATCTCTACAAAAACTTAAAAAAAATTAGCCAAGTATGATGGTGGCATGACAATATGCCTAGATTCTTGGAGGCTGAAGTGGAAGGATCACTTGAGCCCAGGAATTTGAGGCTGCAGTGAGCTTCGATCACACCATTGCACTCTAGTCTGGGTGACAGAGCAATACTCTGTCTCAAAAAAAAAAACAACACTATTTGAAGCAAAGATTTAGATAAAATAATGTAGAAAGTATTAGAAAAATGTGGGTGTACATATGTTAAGGTATTTTTATGCCTTGTAAGACTAAACAACTAAAATCATACAGGAATAGATTGAATACATAAACCTTTGCAATTTCTGTATGGGATAAATGTCATAAACAACATTGAAAAGCAAATGTAAAACTAGGAATTTTTTTTTTTTTTTTTTTTTTTTTTTTTGAGGCAGGATCTCACTCTATCACCCAGGCTAGAGTTCAGTGGTGCAATCACAGTTCACAGTTCACTGCAGCCTTGACCTCCCTGGCCCAAGTGATCCTCCCACCTCAGTCTCCTGAGTAGCTGGGACTACATGTGGGCATCACCATGCCAGGCTCTTGCTTATTTGTTTTTACTTCTTTTTTACTTTATCAGCGCCACTAGAATGGAAGCTTTAAGAAAGCAGGAACCTGGTCTTTTTACTTTCAGAGCCTAGAATGATACCTGTCATAGAGTTGATACTGATAAATATTTACTGAATAAAAAGACAGTGTGAGATAAGAACTAAATATCTTGCATTTCTGTTTTTTTTTCCAAAATATCTCTTGGCTTTTATAGGTTGCTGACTAGCCCCTAATTTCACGGCTTCCTTCCGTTTTCCTCCCTTCTCCATTTCTTCCTCTTCTACTTTCATGGAAAAAAATTAAATTCAATTAATTTGGAATGGTTCCTGCCAGAATGCAGAAGGAAATGCATGCAGGTGACATCCAGGATGACTTGTACCCTTTTACATCTACGTTTGCCTTTTACTTAATCAGGAAAAAAATTCAAATTCTGCAGAAAGAGAACAAAAGTTGAGAGTCAGGAAAAGGCCAAAGATTAAAAATTACATAAGGTATAGTATAATGCACGTTTATATTTTTTGAAGAGTTTGTTTTCTTAAAACAGGATTGATAAACATTCACTCAAAAAGGTAATTTGCTTATTACACACTTAAATACACAAATACGTATTATAGAAATGCAATTATGCTTTCAAAAGAAGCGAGAGTTCTGAATTTATGTACTTCTTCTGAGTCTATCTTGGCAAAGAGTATCCAAAACAAATGAGAAATTTCTGTTCTTCGTCCAGCAAAAGCTCAGGAATGGGCTTGGTTTAGAATACAGGTGAGCAAACAGGTATTTTTTGGGTCAGCCCCAGCCCATAGAGTTGTTTTGCCAAAAACTCAAATTAGAAATTGTTTTGAAAAATTATTTTCAATCTACATTTCCAATAGCAACAACCAGTTGGAGCTCAGTAAGTACTGAAGGTCGCTGAGCTTTTACATCTGACACAACCTCAATAATCTGTATTGTCCTGACCCCCAGCTTCCTTTCCTTGTTTACATCACTTGCTTGGTCTCTGTAAATTTTCAAGTTGGAAATAGATATCTTAAAATAGAAATCAAAAAGTATTAATTTAATACCATACTGCAGTCAGGCTACTTTTTGGCCCATACACAGTGGTGTAGCTACATCTCTTGCTTAAGCTCAATGATTATTCTGATGGGTCAGCACCATATTGTACTGGTTGTTAAATACTTACAATATAATTTTTTAAGACTTTTTTTTAAAGGAGTTTTAAGCTTGCAGTAAAATTAAGGTGAAGGTAAAGAGATTTTCCATATGCTCCCCACCCCCATGCACGCACAGCCTCTCCCATTACCAACATCCCCCACCAAAGTGGTATACGTTTTACAACTGGTGAATCTACGTTGACATTATTATCACTCTAAGTTTACATTAGGCTTCTGGGAATTGTACATTCTATGGGCTTGGGCAAATGTATAACGAGGCCGGGTGTGGTGGCTCACGTCTGCAATCCCAGCAATTTGGGAGGCCGAGGCAGGTGGATCACCTAAGGTCAGGAGTTCGAAATCAGCCTGGCCAACATGGTGAAATCCTGTCTCTACTAAAAATACAAAAAATTAGCTGGGCATGGTGGCATATACCTGTAATCCCAGCTACTCAAGAGCCTGAGGCAGGAGAATCACTTGAACCTGGGAGGTGGAGGAGGTGGAGGTTGCAGTGAGCCAAGATCACACCACTGTACTCCAGCCTGGGCAACAAGAGCAAATTTTGTCTCAAAAAAAAAAAAAAGGGTACAAAAATTAGCTGGATATGGTGGCACATGCCTGTGGTCCCAGCTATTCAGGAGGCTGAGGTGGGAGGATTGCTTGAGCTCTGGAGGTCAAGGCTGCCATGAGCCAATATCATGCCACTGCACTCTAACCTGGGTGACAGAGTGAGGCCTGTCTTAAAAAAAATGTATAATGACATGTATTCATCATGGTAGTATCATACAAATTATTTTCATTGCCCTACAAATGCTCTGTGCTTTGCCTATTCATCCCACTGCTTCTTCTAACCCATGAATATAATTCTTGCCTAAAGTTCTTCTAGTCATATTCTTAAGTTGACAGTTGTTAGAGTTTGTATTATGGATATTCAAATAAATAAAAAACTTCATTATATAATGAAGGTGAAGAAGCTAGACCAATAAGTAAATAATTTAAACCCTGTCAGATTTAGCCTAAAACAAAGTAAGCTGTGGATGAGTAGAAATGTTTATAAAATGGAAGAAAATATCCTACAGCATTCTTTAGTAATTCTTTAGGTTAATCCTGTTTTATAAAGTGCTAAAAGTATTATGGCTTAGGGTATAACTCAGTCTTGAAATTATATATTTAACTACCTATTTAACAATTCCAATGAAATATGCCCAAAACATCTTGATATGACCACAAAATATTTACAGTGATACACAGTATATTCACCTACTTGGTTGGGTTTCATTATTGTGGCAAAACTCTTTCATAATTAATACATGTATGCCTTTGTCCCATGTCTTTGCTGAATTAGTTCATTCTGAAGACACAGGTACTCTCAGCACTGTGAGTGGGATTCACTATGATCACAGAAAAGCCTTAGAGCAAATCCCATAAAACAGATTTCAAATAAAATCACACAAAAGCACATTAGCACTCCTCTTCCATTTAGTCTTACTTTTGGGAACCACAGCTGCCCTAAGATGTTTGGGTAATCTGCTTTTTTACAAAGTGGGATTGGTGATGAATGACCCCAAAAGTGGTCTTTGTGACCCCTGGAGTCTTAGACTGCTGCCTGTTTACTGCCTGGTCCTCAATGGAAATCTGAACTGTTTTTTTCCTGTTGCTCTGTCTTGTAAAAGGATGTAAATAATGATTCAGCGTGAGTGTTTGGGGCCCGTGGTAAATGGGTGGAATAATTGAATCATGGAATATTACAGGTGGTAAGAGCCTTTATAGGTTGTTTAATTTGCCCTATTTCTTTTACAATTGAGGAAATCGAGGCTCAGACACATAAAGTGACTCGCTTATGAGGTCTTATAGCTAGTGTATTACAGAGTCAGTTAAAGAACTTACCCTAGTTTGGGCGCAGTGGTTCATGCCTTTAGTAATCCTAGCACTTTGGGAGGCTCTGGCAGGCAGAACACTTGAAGTCAGGAATTTGAGACCAGCCTGGCCAACATGGTGAAACCCCGTCTCTACTACAAACACAAAAGAAATTAGCCAGGCATGGTGCTGCACGCCTATAATCTTAGCTACTAGGAAGGCTGAGGTGGGAGAATTGCTTGAACCCAGGAGGTGGAGGTTGCAGGGAGCCAAGATTGCATCACTGCACACTCCAGCCTGGATGACAAAGTGAAACTCTGTCTCAAAAAACAAAACAAAACAAAAAACTTGCCCTACCATTTCAGATGAGCATATTGGTAGCATTGCTACCTTGAATTGGGGAATCAGAATAAGGAAACTTTACAATGGCAAATATGCCATATCTCAGAAAAGCTCTGTATTTCACCCAAAACTTCATGTGTCGTCACCCCACTAAGCAACTTGAAGGCATTTTCTAAATGACAGGATTCTCTTTAATACCATATTTGACTTTAACATCGAGAGTTAAGACTTTTGGAGAGATTTAGAAGACATGTCAACATGGGCTTCGCACTGTGATACTGGGAGGAAAAGTGGAGGCTGGTAGTTGGTTGTGGTTGGCATGAGCTATGCAGGGGGATAGTCAACCAAGGTAACTCCCCATGCCCTTCTGTTGAATTCATCATTTGCCTGGCATCATGTGTCACTCTGACCTCTCTCCCAAGCTCCCAGCTCAGATCCTTCATTGCCTGTTGGATGTTTCTATATAAACACATTAAAAAAACAAAGGCTGAGCAATTCTCAAAGTGTATCTACCATCATTCCTTCAAAATATATTTAACCACAAAATATATTTAACTTCAAAACATATGTACTTAGCAACTCCAACAAAGTGTCCCCAAAATGTCTCAAATATAACTTACACACCCTCATCTTTACCTTGGTCCTCTGTCTCCTCCTGCATATCTTAATTATCTCAGAAAATGGCAATACCCTCCAAGATTGCTTGAGCCCAATGCCCAGAAGACATTCTCGATCCCTCATTTCCCCTCTACTTTCAGTCCTTCAGAAAGCACTGGTAAATCTAGCTCCAACTGTATTTCAAATCCACCCACTTCTCCCCTTTGCCAGCCCTACCTCCAGCCATACAACCTCACCTCTTACCAGTTGTACTGTAAAAGCTTCCTAAATGCTCTCTCTGCTTTTGTTCCATTCTATGCCCCTCTCCAGTTCATTCACAAACCAGTACCAAGCATGACTTTCTTCAAACACAAATTAGAGCAGGTTATTTCTCTGCATCAAAATCCTTCCCTGGCTTCTCACTATGCTTAGAATAAAGTCAATGTCAAACTATTTACTATGATCCTGAATTCTGTTACCACCAACTCCTCAAACTTAATTCAAGCCTGTCTGTTATTCACTTCCCAACTCTTCACTTTCTCAGCATGCCAAGCTCGTTCCAGTCCAGGACATTTGCACAGGCTGAGGCCTCTGCTTGGAACTATTTTTCCCTGCCACTCTTCCAATGACCGGCTCCTTCTCATCTTCACTGTTGACTTAAATGGCACTTGCTCTGGGAGACTTTCCTGACTACCCTTTCTAAAGTATAATGACCCAATACATCCTATCTCAGCACCTTACTTCCTTTGTAGTATAGGTGACAATTTGTAATTATTTTATTTATAGGTTTCTTATTTTCTCTTTGTCTTGCTCACTAAATTATAAGTCCAAGAAGTTGAGGACCTTGACTTTTTAATCTTTTTATCTTTAACTCCTAGCATGGGGCCTGGCATTTAGAAAGCACTCACTCAATATGTGTTGCATGGATGAATGAAGGAATACCTGCTTACTTCTCTGCACCCCAACCCCCACCCCCACCCCAGGAGACTGCAAACTCTGTATGGGTGGCAAATCTATCTTGCGAGCAACACTTCTAACCCCAGAACCTAGCACTGTCCCTGGCACACAGTGAATATTCCACAGATATTGCTGAATTAAAATAAAACATAGGAGACCAGTTATGAGACTATGGCAAGAATCTAGACTGAAGGTAATGGAGAAAGACGGAGGGGAGGGCAGCAAGTGAAGGCCAGGAAGAGGAGAGCACCACCACCACTTATTGCTGGGAAGACACTTGCGTTGCTTTTCTCTATCCTAGGCACTATTCGGTGCTATGTTATAAGCACTCTGGGAAGACACCTGCTAATCTGATGGCCACCAAAGCATGCTACTAAATGAAAACACCAAGGTGAAGAAGTGTAGATTTTGCTCCTATTCCTATAACTTAAAAGTTGTATTTTTATATATGTAGAGAAAATTTCACTGTACTTATGACCTAGTAATGATTATTTCTCAGAAAAGAAGATGGAGAGTGGAAGGGAAATCTACATTTGAATAAATATCCTTTCACGTTATTTAACTTTCTTTGCCATCAGCTATGTATGAGTTATTTTTTTTAAAAAACCTGTTAATTTATTAAATTAATAAATAGCCCTTAATGTATCCCCTTATGGATATAGAATTCAATTCTTAGGAAGTTAGAATAATTAACACGTGTTATTCCCTCAAGATGAATTAAAATAATAATTAACATTAATGTAGTACCTTTTAGTTTCCAAAGCACTTCCACAGACATTATCTCATTACAACCTAGTGATGAATATATTAGTAGTAGTAATAGTAACCACATTTTATTTTATTCATTTATTTTTATTTTTATTTTTTTTTTGAGGCAGAGTTTCCCTCCTGTTTCCCAGGCTGGAGTGCAATGACGCGATCTCGACTCACTTGAAACCTCCCCCTCCCCAGTTCAAGTGATTCTCCTGCCTCAGCCTCCTGAGTAGTTGGGATTACAGGAGTCCACATGTACTTAGTATGAACTAAGTACATATATTTTGAAGTTGAATATACTTTGTAGTTAAATATATTTTGAAAGGACGATGGTAGATACACTTTGAGAATTCCTCAGCCTTTGTTTTTTTAATGTGTTTATCACCATGTTGGTCAGGCTGGTCTCAAACTCAGATGATCCACCTGCCTCAGCCTTTCAAAGTGCTGGGATTACAGGCGTGAGACACTGTGCCTGGCCGAGTAACCACACTTTATAAAGGCAGAAACACCTTCAAGGTCAACTGTAAATTATGGATTCAGGGCTTAAGTGAGGTCCATGAACATCAAATGCTGGTCTTCCCTCTAAACCCAACTGCTCTTCTGTTCACCAAATCATTTCCAAAATGACAATTTTCTACCTCAACTTCAGATTGTATGCATATGTTATGTATATTATACAGACTATTGGAGTGTATGGTAATTATTGCATACATGTTATTGGAGTGTTGGCTATCCCTTTAAAACTCTGTTATTAAATTTCAGGTTTCTTGCATCCATTGAACATCTTGAATAAAGATTATTCTATTTTTGATTTATGCTATTCTCGGTTTTATTAGAGAAAATATGAGTAATTTAAGATGTTTTCCCTCTCTAGTGTGCATCGATCTGTTTTCAACTTTTGACTTTGTTGGCAGGAACTTTCTGTGAGCTGAGATGCACGATCCTGATACTGATCCCAGACAATTGCTACTTCTGGTGAGTTTTACCACAGCCCTGCTAGTATCAGAGTAGCAAGAATGAACACTGGACAGATTGAATTTCAATCCTAATGATGTAAAATGGAGGTAAGGGGTTCGAGGGTTCTCCTCTCTCATGTTAGTCTAAGTAACCCGACAGAGCTTTTTGATTAACTGGATAGACACACCCCTGCCACAACAAATAAGAAAGAACCATCTTCCTTCCCTCCTCACCAAGGGTTCTCAATCCTTTATGCACATTAAAATCACCTAGAGAGGTTTCTAAAAATATATTCATGCCTGGGACCAACCCGCAGAGATTTTTGAGTCAAATTGTCTGAGCTGGTACCTGGATATTGATATTTTTTCAGACTCTGCAACATTAACAAGTTCAAACTGTCTGGGGCTGCATAAGGCAACCAACTTCCTTTGGGTCTATGGGACGCAGTTTTTCCCTGAAGCAAACATTACCTCCCACCTTATCAAAGTACGTTCCTGGCCCTCAGTGGTCTTGGCCAGCACCATCTCTCCCACGCTCAGTGATGCTGAACTCTGGGCCTCCAGCTGAGAACTTGCTCAGACATTTGAGCCAATTCCAGAGATCTTCTTTATAAAACACAAGCCCTACCTCAGGCTTCCTGTTGTGCCCTCTGCATGATGTGAGAAGACTGCAGATCCAGGCAAGAATTCAGGTCTCTATTTTTCACAACAAGGTAAAAACTTTACCCACTGGCATGCCTGGAATTTAAACCAGATGAGTCTATTTTCAATTAATAACAGAAAATTTCTACATTTCAGGGCCTGCTAAGGAATGCAGCCTGGAACTGTCTGCTCTTCAGTGCCAGATAAAGTGTGATTGAAATCGTAATCAAATTTCAAGGTCCATGAGAATCATCCTCTTGGCTCGATTCCATATGCTCCATCCCTCTGCATGGAGTTAGCCTGATAGTGCCACACCTGTGCTAGTACTTCAGATTTCTATTTTTATGTCACCGCAATGGCAACCTTTAGTATTATGGCTTTGGAATTTTTACGGCGAGTTAGTAAAAGGAGTAGTCACAGAAATACCAGCCCTCGAATTTTAAGTAAAACTGTATTTGAAATCAATAGCTTGTATTTTGCTCATGGACAGTATCAACCATTTTGCTCATTTTATTCAATCAGCAATCATTTACTAAACACCTCCTTTGGACAGATAGGTACTGGCCATACATAGATAAATCAGATACATATCTATGTTTCCAAGAATTCACAGACTACAGTAGAAAACTGATAGAAACAAATAGTCACAACACAACGAGCCAGGTGCAATAAAGGGGCTTAGCACAAAGTGCACAGATCAGTACCAGCTTGGGGCAGGCAGTTGGAGAAGGCGGCTGGAAAAAGTAAAAGGGGTTAGACAGGAGGACATGGCTTCTCTATGCAGAAGGTTCACATTGACATTCTAGAAAGGTAATTCTGGAAGCAGTAAAAAGGTGGATTTATTGAACAAACACGTGGATAGCACTCACCGTGACCCAAGCTCTGTTCTAAGTGCTTACACAGAGTAAATCATTTGATCCCAAACAACTCTTTCAGGTAGGAACTATTATCATCCCCAATTTACACATGAGGAAACAGGAACACTGAGATTGTGCAACTTGATTGAGGTTGTATAGTAGTTAAGGAGTAAAGCCAAGATTTAGACGCAGGTGGTTTGACTCCAGGGTGCATGCACTTTGTCATTATGTTATACTGCCTCAGGGAGAGCGGCAGAGTCAGAGAGGAGAGGCAGGTGGATCACTGGTAAAACTTACGTAATAGTCCAGGAGAGATGGATATGCTATATTTAGAAAGTGAAAACAATGAGAAAATTGACTGACACTCACTTCTGACTTGTAGCTTGGAGAGGAAGGTAAATTACTAAGCTTTTTACTGCGCTTACGAGTGCTTAGAGATAGATGTTTCAGGCATATAGACCAAAAGGAAAAGAGAAATAACATTTATAAAGTAACATTTGTGTTCTAGGCCTTCTACGTAGTTATCTTGTTAAATTCTTACAACTCTAAGAGGTAGGTATTGCATATGAAATTGAGGTTCAGAGGTTATGTAAGGTCACACAATACATTGGACATTTGTTGGTTTGGGCTGTGCAGCATCCTAAGCACACCCTGCTTTTCTTTGGGGGAATCCCATCCCTCCCATGCAGTCTCGGTGGGAGCATAATTTCAGGTAGCTGCTGCCAACAAGCATTGAGGAGCTGTGCCATTCTTCTTTATGGCTTTTATTATAGTCAAGGGGTGGCAAGGCTGGCCAGAACTGCTTTGGGCTGCTTGCCACTAAGAAATCCTAACTGAAGTACACAAACAGCAAACCCAAAACCCAAACCACAGGCCATCTAAAGCCCAGCTCATATTCCTCTGTTCCACCATGCTGCTCCCAGGGTTTCTGCATTCAGAGTATGTGTACATGGAGGTTCTTCACAAAGGGCCAATATGAGAGCCTTTCTACAAACTACTTGATGCTTATTCCATGGTAAGTGAAAAACCTGTCAGTCAATTAAATAAAATGTAGTTTATTGAGGTCTAACTTGCATACACACAATTTATCCTCTCTAGCCAACCAATTCTATGATTTTTAACATGAAACTGCCATCAAAAACAAAATATGGAAGGGTTCCTTCATCCAAAAAAGTTCCCTTGTGTCCCTTCATAGTCAGCCCCTAATATCCCAAGCCCCAATTTCTGGTAACCACTGATCTATTTTTTATCCCGATGTTTTTGTCTTTTCCAGAATGCAATGTAGGTGGAATTTTATACTATGTAGTTAAGAGTCATGCATGTGGTTCCCTGATGATTAGTTCATTTATCAGGTAAATTTTACAGAATGTTAAATTTATTGTCAGACTGTCAATGAATATGTATTAGGCTGAGTATTGCTCCAGGTATGGGGAGACAGGAGTGGGAACAGCAGGGACTGCAAGGAACTGAGTCCTTGCCTTCAATGAGCTCATGTTCTCATACTGGGCTGGGTTGTGCATGGGGAGCAAATAAGCAAAAAGCACATAAACAGGGCTTTTAAAATAATTTAATTTCCAGCCCTGCTAAGTGCCAGAAGCACTTCTAATAGGATAATGAGAGAGTGTAGAGGCGGGCAGAGAGTGCTGATTTATCTAGAGTGGTTTGTTGAGAACTCTCTACAGAGGAGATGTGATTGAGACTCAGATAATGAGAGGGGGCAGCCGTGCAAAGATCTAGGCAAGGGGCAATCAGCAGAAGGGAGAACAAGTGCAAAGGCCCAGAGCAGGGCTGAGCGTGGCGTGCTTGTTCAAGAGACAGAGCCGAAGGGACTGGAGTGCTGAGGACTGGGGGCAAGCTGTGGGTCCCTTGGGAGAGCCAGGTAGGAGGCTGATCAGGTGCGTTTGGTAGGCCAAGGCTGGAGGGTAAGTTTTGTTCTAGTTTTAAGAGGAAGCCTGGGAGAGTTGTAAAACAGAGAGGGTTGTAACCTGACTTCTACTTGGTAAAGACACCTCTGCCTACTGCATGGTGGGTGGACTATGCTTAGCAGGGAGGAGGGTAGGATAAGATTGGAGGCAGGAAGATGGCCTGGAGACTTCCTCACCATTGCAGGGCAAGCTGACGTGACTGAAACGAGGACTGTGGCACTGCAGATGGTGAGAGTGTTGGAACTTACTACTTCCGCAATATGGTGGAAAAACAAAGAGAAAAAAATCCCCAAACCAGTTACACTTTAGTATTTATTTTAAAAGCTGACTTTAAGAATCTCATGAATGCAAATCTGGAGAAATACACAAAGTCTAAAACTCTCTATCATACAAAGTAGCTTGGTGACTAATTTGCACAATGCAGGTAAGCTAATCTTGACACTCGAGGTCAAAAAGCCTAAACTTGGGGGATTCATTTAGTTTTGCTGCATACACTGATGGAAATAAGCCAGTAGCCCCCCCAGCCTCCACTCCACTTCGTGTTATGAGAACAGCAGGCAATGAGCACACATGCACTGACTCACATGACACCCACCTTCAGAGCTTTAATGTGTTGGTTGGATTCCAAAGTTAAAAAATAGACACTCATTTCCATGGTTGTACCTGGTCAAGGTCACACCCCAGCCACACTTCTGAGCCTTTTGGCTTAGAAATGGGAAACATCATAAAGTTGAGTCAGGAATATGGCAAACCTCCAACCAGAGTAAACTATAAAAAATTCACATTTTCCTGTGGCCTTCAGGTTTTTCTCCTTGACATCCTCTGTTCTGTCAAGACATTAAGGCCCATGGCCCATGCAAAAGACACTTGGTGCTGTGTTCTGAGATTATCATTTTGATCTACCTCTGACTACCATTTTTCCAGCCAAGACCAGCCTCCCTTGCAAATAAAGATCTGTTCAGAGGATATGAAAGAATACGTATTCAAGGAGCGCTCTATTCCTTTAGCTGTTCAAAGGATTTGAGGGCCTTGTTTGTTTGGAAACAATAACCGGCCTTCTCTAACCTCAGCCTCACAGGACAGCCAGCAGGAAGTTAGAAACGAAGAATAGCCGATGACCTGGGTGCACTCTCTGGGTGCAACCTGCTGTTGTCCTGTCCCCACCCTTGCCCTGTTTTTCATTTGTCTTGTTGGTGGTGGTTTTTTTTTTTTTTTTTTTGAGATGGAGTTTGGCTCTTGTTGTCCAGGGGTGCAATGGCACAGTCTCGGCTCACCGCAACCTCCGCCTCCCAGTTCAAGCGATTCTCCTCCCTCAGCCCCCCAAGTAGCTGGGATGACAGGTACTCACCACCACACCCAGCGGATTTTTTGTAGTTTTAGTAGAGATGGGGTTTCTCCATGTTGGTCAGGCTGGTCTCAAACTCCCGACCTCAGGGGATCGCCCACCTGGGCCTCCCAAAGTGCTGGGATTACAGGCTTGAGCCACCACGCCCGGCCTTGTTGTCTTTAAGATAAATTTTTGTCTGCTCTGAGGATCTTCTGCTCACCTCAGTTTTTCTTTCAGGTAATACATATAACAGGTGCTGGACAGAGTTGAAGCAGGTTAAGTTGCAGCCGTTCACAGACGGCATGCCAATCTGTGTTCCCTGAGGCAGGCGGCAGAAACATGCAGGGTGGGAATGGAAAATAGGGAGTGGCCACGGACTCCTAATCTCTTCTCTCCATGAGCTCTTCTCACCCTGAGCCTGCTCTGGGGAAGGTGGTTGGCCAAGGCCTGAGGAGCATCTCTGTGAGGCCTACAAAGACACCAGAAGAGGACTTTGTTGAGAAGAGAGCAGATGAGAAGTCAGGAGCAGGGTGAGAGCAGCTTCTCCCTCTCCTTCACGCTTGTACATAGGCATTCTCCCTCTATCCCCAGCTCCTGTGTCCAAGCCGTAAAAACAAGTAGGGCATACAGTAAAGACTTCATTCCTTCTGAAAACTTTTCATACTGTAAGAAGCTTCTTTTGAAAGGCAAGCACAGTCACTAGCAACTAACACTGTAGCCACTGCTATTCATCTTTCTAGATATTAAATAACATCTAGTGAGGGCAAGAGTGGAACAAAGAGACATGTCTAGAAGAAGAAAAGAGAATGAAAAGGAAATTAATTGGTGAAGTGGGATGTACCAATTTTTCTTTGGGTTGCCTGACCCATGGTATTCAAAAATATCCTGTGAGCAACTTTCAGTGTACATTTATTTGTTTATCAAATAAGCATATTTTTTCACTTGACAAATAAGATAAAGTAGACTTTGGTACATAATAGGTGCTCAATAAAATGTATTGTTATTACTGGTATGAGTACTGTTGCTGAATACTGCATGCCATGTTAACACACTGTTCTGGGTTACAGGGATAGAGAGGGGCAAAACGTAGTCTGTTTCCTCAAGCACTTACAGTCTAGAAGGGGGACAGGTGAGTTAGTGGCAGGTCCTGACAGTGTTAATAAATGCTGTGATTAATGTCAGCATTAATAATGTGACTAATGCTATTAATGTCAGCATAAATCCTGAGCCAGAGTGGGCCAGACTTTTATGGGAGTCTAAAGGAGAAACTCTGGCTAGGAGTGGGGCAGGGATGAGCACTGTTTCCTGAGAAAATGATCACTGGGAGGCATCTCAAAATAGAAATAGAGACTGGCCAGGTATATCAGAGCCTTTTTTTTTTTTTTTTTAGATACAGGGTCTTGTTCTGCAGCCTCAGACTCCTGGGCTCAAGTGATCCTCCTGCCTCAGCCTCCCTAGTAGCTGGCACTGCAGGCATACACCATCATGCCCAGCTGTTTTTTGGTAGAGACGGTATCTGCTATGTTGCCCAGGCTGATCTGGATTTCCTGGTCTCAAGTGATCCTCCCACTTTGGCCTCCCCAGGTTCTGGGATTATAAGCATGAGCCACTGTGCCCAGCCAGTCAGAGCCTTCATTGCATGTGACGGAAACAGACTGGGCATTTTAAGCAGAGAATGTATAGAGAGGCTATCAGTTGATCACACAATTTCTGGAAAAGTTGGAGAACAAGATTTGGGGAAGTGGTGCCAGTGAGGTGAGGATGCTATTGGTGGCGTGGCATCACAGACTGGCTGCTGGAAACACACGCTGCTGCCTGCGACTCCCGCGAACCACCATGGCCAAAGGGAGCCTTCCTTGCCCTGCTTGTTTGTATCATTACTTCCAGATTCAATATTGCTAACATGTGCAGCTGCTGGGCCAAGCCAAGGCTACCTGCCCACATCTTAGCTGCCAAGATAGCGGGCAGATTGAGTACTGGGCCTTTTCAACTTCTGTAAAGAAAGACAAGCGCTATCTCCCAACAAGGCTCACAAGTGAGGAATATCCTCACACATCCGGGGAGGATTCAGAGGCCATGAGTCAACACGTGCCAATGACTCTCCACCAGGTGAAGCAGGGAGGAAAGGATCTAGTGGAAAGGGAACATGACCTGGGGGTCCTGGGGGTAAGACACAGCATAATTCATTTGCAGGATGAGGACAATAACTCACTTTGACTGGAGCATGGTGTGTGGGAGAGAGATAACCAAAGAGGAAGCTGGAAAGGTAGAGAGTCTAGACCAAAGGAAAGCCTTGTATATTCCGTGCTTCTTGAGGAGTTTGGTCTTTATTTTGTGAATGAAGATATAATAAGGTTTTGTGTTCAGGGGTTTGGAGGGGAATGAGGTGGGTTAGGGTTTGGCAAGGAAGATTAGAGTTTTGAAATTTGAGATGTGTGCTCACAAGTCTTCTCAGAGAATATCTTCTCTGCAGTGCTAGGTCAAGGACATTCATTTAGCTTTTGTCATCATGATACCAAGCATGGCTTTCCATTCTGCCTTTTTGTGTCATAAGTTACTTTCACCTTCCTCAGATTGCATCTATCACACAGGCTGTTTTTGGGCTGTACATTGTTCTTATATTTGAGGGATATGTCGACACAGGTGGAAACTGGCCAGGATTGCAAGAACTGTATTTGTTTAGAGCCAACACAGTTAAACGCTCAGCTACAGCTATATTTTCACAATGGTATGAACACTGCACTAAGCCACAGAGACAAATTGTGAAAAACAGATCTCCCTTTGTGATACTAATTCATAGGGGAAAAGTACAATATAGAGATGTCTGCGGTGTCACTGAGTAAAGTGGAGGCGTAACAACAAACCGGCTAGCTGGAGGCTGTGGTTCTGATGGAATCTGTAGGCTGGCATGGGAATTTAGTAGAAAACTAGTTTCCCAGCACCCGGAGAGTCAAAGGTGTCTGGCTTCCAGGCCAGGACAAAACATGAGGATGAATAACATCTGGGGAAGCAATGCACTTGGCGAGGCATTGGGAGGTGGTGCGATCACAGGCATTGCTGTCTGCAGCACTTGTGTGAAAAGGTAAAGAGGAAACTCATTTCCATCTTCATAGGGAGAAAACTAAAGAAACGAATTCAGACTCAGTTCGACGTGTCCTTCCAATTCACCATCTCTCCCCTACCTGCCCCATCACACCTGCCCACAGAAGGAACCATTGCAGCAATCTCTGTAAAATCATCCCCAGCCCTCTGCTTCATGGAGAGGTGCTGTTTGGGGGTACACGGTTGATGAGTGCAAGGCTGGGAGCACCCCTACAACCCTACGACATCGTTTCAGTGAGCCCCACTCCAGGTGCCTCTACTTCCGAGGTCCTTTCCTGCATTTGTTAATTTCTGGAATTCCTTGGTAGGTACAGGCAGCATCACGATAAGTGAGCATGATTCTTTGCACAGCAAAGGATGCCAGGCATTTAGTGATTTGGAGTCTAGAAAACTCTATAATTTATTTGTGAGGTCTCACAAAAGTTTACAGTGAAAATGCTTTGGATAGCTATATCTGTACGTGTTTCTATGCAGATTTAGAACTTACGAATTTTAAGGGATTTTTTTAAAAATTTAAACTAGGATTTAAAAATAGTGAGTAGAATTTTCCCTGCATTAATAGCTTCAGCTCTGACAGAATTACCTTGTTGGTCAACGAATCTAGCAGAGATTTCAAAAAGTATTTTTAGACTGGGCGCAGTGGCTCATGGCCATAATCTCAGCACTTTGGGAGGCTGAGGTGGGTGGATGACTTGAACTCAGGAGTTTGAGACCAGCCTGAGCAACAGGGAGAAACCCTGTCTATACAAAAAATACAAAAACTAGCCAGGCGTGATGCTGTGCATCTGTAGTCCCCGCTACTCGGGAGGCTAAGATGGAAGGATTGCTTGAGCCTGGGAGCAAGACGTTGCAGTGAGCCAGGACCCATCACTATACCCCAGCCCAGGTAATAGAGTGAGACTCTGTCTCAAAAAAACAAAAGGTATTTTTGGGGATCCTGGGAGTAAATCAGTTGGTTTCTTATGTAAACCACATTATTCATTAGATAAATATCAGATGTGGACTTAAATGTACTTCTTGAGGAGCGCCTTGGAAAACCACCTATGTGAATGGTTAAATGGGCATCTCTGCTCCTCATTAGCCTGGAGGTGGGGTAGACTGGAGCTTGTGAAATTTCAGCCTCACTGTCAAAACACAGCACAATGACCTTGGGGAAAACATGGTCAATGGCATATTTACTCATCTCAGTCACAGTTTTGTAGACACAAGCACAGTCACGTGAATAGAACTTTTTTGTTGTTGTTATTCCCTTAGAGTAAGAGCCATCCTCTTACCCTCTTACTGTGGCTGAAATTTTCTGGCTGAACTTGAGTGATATGCTGTGGGTCAGTTTAGAGACCAAGATGTTCCTAGCACTTCTCCACATTAGGCAATTTTTTAAATGTTTATTTTTAAATTATGTGCTTTAAGTAGAACATTTCAAGAAAGAAAATGATTACTGCAATCTCTAGACTTAATGAATATTTCTTATAATTATACCCAGTCAACATATAGAAATGTATAAAGATACTAAGTTAACTAACAAAATAAGTCAAATAACTGTGTAAACTATAAATCTTAGTGATGGGGAGCATACACTCAAGTCACTTATTTATTTTGGTAGAGACAGGGTCTCAATATGTTGTCCAGACTGATCCTGACCTCAAGCAAGCCTCGACCTCCCAAAATGCTGGGATTATAGGTGTGAGCCACCATTCCCGGCCCCACTTTGTTTTTTTAAAACATGAGTCACCTGTGTTTCAATTCCATGTACATCCATTGCAAGAGTTAAATGAGACTACTGATTCTAACGATGTAAACCTGAGTCTCAACACTAATGTTCATCGCAACATTATTCACAAAACCAAAATGTAGGAGCAATCCAGACGTCCATTAATGGATAAATGAAATGTGGAATAAACATACAACGGAATATTATTCAGCCTTGAAAAGGAATCCAATTCTGACACACGCTACAACAAGATTGAACCTTGAAAACGTTATGCTGAATAAAATGAGCAAGACGCAAAAAGACAAATTTGTATGATTCCATCTACCTTGAGTAGTCAAATTCACAGAGACAGAAAGTAGAATAGTGGTTGCCAGGAGCTGGGGAGAGGGAAGACTGCAGGGTTACCATTTAATGGGTGGTTTTTGTTTAGGATAATAAAAAAGTTCTGGAGACAGATAGTGGTTCACAATGACGTGAATGTATCTAATGCCACTGAAAGTGTATAATTAATATATACTTAAAAATGATTAAAGTGGTAAATATTTTTGTTGCTGTTGTTGTTTTGTTTTGTTTGAGACAGTCTTGCTCTGTCACCCAGGCTGGAGTGCAGTGACGTGATCTGGGCTCACTATAACCTCCGCCACCCAGGTTCAAGCAATTCTTATGCCTCAGCCTTCCGAGTAGCTGAGATTACAGGTACCCACCACCACACCTGGCTAATTTTTTGCTTTCTGGTATTTTTAGTAGAGATGGGGTTTCACCATGTTGGCCAGGCTGGTCTCAAACTCCCGACTTCAGGTGGTCTGCCCGCATCAGCCACCCAAAGTGCTGGGATTACAGCATGAGCCATCGCACCCACCCTAAATTGGTAAATCTTATGTATATTTTACCACAATTTAAAAACAAAACAAAACAGAGTCTCAGGTGTAAAGGTTTCCAGTCCACTGGCCCTTTCCTGTTGCTGAAGATAACCTAGCTTTCTCTTAGTCCAGGGCCTTTGCTTGCTCTGCTCTCTTTCTGGAATACTCTTTACCAGCACTTTACATAATTGGCTCCTTCTTAACAGGCAGATGTCAGCTTGAGTTTCTTTTTCCAGTCTGAATCACTTTATTCTGTTCATAACACATTTATGCCTCATTGGCTCCCCTTACTAGAACATAAACTTGCAAGAAAGTTTCATCTGTTTCATTTCCTAGTGTGTACAACAGTCTGACCTTAAGTCAGTGTCCAATAAATGGTTGTTGAATGACTGAGATGACTGAGTGACTGGCACCTAAAGCATCAGCACATGTTTTCTATAAACTGACCTAACTGACGTCCAGTGCAAAAACTCAGGACTATGCCTCGGTTTTCTTGAGTATAAAGATGCATCCTTATACTCTCTCTCCCTCATCCTCCCCTCTCAATTTTCCCAGCCCTAATTCCAGTTTAACATCATTTAAGTGAGTAATACTAAGCGTGTGAGCACAGACCTCACCCATGTTAAAGTTCATTTGGTCCACACCCGCTATACTGCCCTACCCATACTGGAGAGGTTGGAGTTTTAGAGGGAGGTTGGGATTTGAAAGGTGACAAAGTCAAACATCCCAGTCCATGGGGCCTTATGGAAAGATTCCAGAGTGGAATGATGAAATGGCAAGTTTTCCTGCATAGTTACATTTTATTACAGTCATCAGCTGGAGTAAGGCTCACTTCTAGATGTGAAAGGCCCGGGAAGGAAAACACAACTAGGAAAAACCAGGAGCCATCTCAGCTGGCCTCCATTCCAGCTTCTGCTCTCACAGCAATGATGCCTTTGACGCTGACATGCTCACATCCCCCAGAGCAGTACATTTCCAAGCACGGGGCTCCACTGCCCACAGATGTACCCAAGATCTGGGGGCTGGCTGTGGAAGACCTGGGTGGTCCAAAAACTGGAAATGTGTTACTGGGAAATATTTGTGTCGAGTGAGCCACGTCCGGCTCTTCAGATGCTAATGGAAGAAAGTTGCATTTGACTACTGCCAGCAGCCATTAATCCAGCAGCCACAATCTCCAAGCACCCTATGTAAAGCCAGACAGACCTGATCTGCCCTGGGTGATAAATGGTGGGCAACAGGAGTGCAAAATAACCTATATATATTACAGTACACTTTTTTCTGACATAGGGGCTTTACTTGACCTCATTTAATTTATCTATAATCTTCATGCCATTCTTTAGCTGTAAACTACAAATCCCCTTTGGCCAGCCAAATACAGGTTGTTTGGCACATGGAGTATTGGGAAAGATACAAATGCATCAATTCTGGAAAAACTATTCAAGGTGCAGATTAGAGAAAGGAGTTGACAATAACACCTTTATTTATTTATTTCGCACAGTAAAGAATGGGTACACAAGGAAAAGAATATATGTTTTGGATGATTTTGTCCTAAGAAGTGGGATTCTCAATGATTTTATTCACATGTGTCCCTTCCCATAACCACCACTTCACTTCCCTTAATCTTTTTTTTTTTTTCCCTTGAATCAGGTTGCTGTGACTATCAAAAGAAATGGGAACTTCTCTGAAGTTTTGATAAAGTAGCTGAAGAGAGAAAAGCAGTCTAATATTCAAAAATAAAAATAGGCCAGGTACAGTGGCTTTCACCTGCGATCCTAGCACTTTCAGAGGCTGAGGTGAGCAGATCCCTTGAGTCTAATAGTTCAAGGCCAACCTAGGCAACATGGTGAAACCCCGGTCTCTACAGAAAATTTAAAAATTACCTGGGCATAGTGATGTGTGCCTGTAGTCTCAACTACTTGGGAGGCTGAGGTGGAAGGATGGCTTGAGCTCAGGAAGTCAAGGCTGTAGTGAGCTGAGATTACACCACTGCACTCCAGCCTGGGTGACAGAACAAGACCCTGTATCAAAAAATAATAAAATAAAATTAAGTTAAATTAAAAAGTGTTGTTTATGCCTCCTCGACAACTCCAACTGAGGCTTCTCCAGTTCTATCAGCTGGAGTATCATGCTCTCCAGCTGCAATTGACCAAGACTCCTCAAGTTCAACACTGTGGGAACAGCCCACTCTTATCACAGTTTTGAAAATTAGCAACAGTATGTGCACAGTGAAAGATGTGTGCAGAAATTGTATATGTCAGTAAGTTTGTGAGTGTGCATCTGTTTGTTTTTGTTTGAGATAGGGTCTTACTCTGGTTGCCCAGGCTGAAGTGTAGTGGCATGATCTCAGCTCACTGCAGCCTTGACCTCCCAGGTTCAAGCCATCCTCCCACCTCAGACCCCGCCCCCACCCCCAAGTAGCTGAAACTACAGGTACACACCACAATGCCTGGCTAAATTTTGTAATTTTTGTAGAGATGTGGTCTCGCCATGTTGCCCAGGCTGGTCTTGAACTCCAAGACAACAGAATTTTGAGCTTAGTATAGTTTGATTTGAGTGGTCAGCTTGTCTTTCAAGCATAATTTAAAGAGGCTATATAAGTGTTTCAATGATTGGATTATTTAAATGGGAAACATAATAAAATCATGCTTAATTGAAATTTCTCTAAGAGTTGTTGAGTTAAAAAAAATGTCAGTTATTTATGGATACTTGGGTATCATTCTCACTTTTGGATCAATACATAGGTATAGATAATATATCTGTGTGTGTGTGTGTGTGTGTGTGTGTGTGTGTGTGTGTGTGTGTATGGCCATACATTGCAAAGGGTCTTTCATATGTGATTAGGGTTAAGGACCTTGAGATGAGGAGATAATCTTGGATTACCTAGGCTAACCCAATTTAATCACATGAGTTCTTAACAGTAGAAAACAGAAAGAAGTAGGTCAGAGAGAGGCAATGTGAGAAGGACCTGATCTGCCATGGTTGGCTTTGATGATGAAGGAAAAGACCACAAATCAAGAAACGTGAGCAGCTTCTAGATGCTGGAGAGGGCAAGGAAACAGATGGTTCCCTAAAGCCTCCAGAGAGGAACATAGCCCAGTCAGCAACCTTGATTTTAGCCTAGTTAGAGCTATGTCAGACTTCTGATATGCAAAACTGTAAGATAATAAATCTGGGTGTTTTAAACCACTAAGTTTGTGGTAATTCACACTTCAGAAAGAAATTTGTATTAATTTTCTTTAGCAGTTTCAGTAATGACATTCCAAATATCTTCAGCTGTCAAATTGGAGGAAAAAGTGGAAAATATAAAAGATTTTAATGGTCCAAAAGAAGAAATCCTCTGCATCCTTGTCCTCTAAATCAGCCACTTTCATATTCCCTTCTCCCTATAGCTATAGGTTTTTGGAAAAGGCAAAAACTCAAAGGACAGAATAAAGATCTGTGATTGCCACAAGCTAGGGGTGAAGGAGAGAGTTTGCAACTACAAAATGGAATTTTTCCAGGTGATAGAACCATTCTGTATCTTGATTATGGTGGTAACTACACCACTGTGTATGATTGTCAAAACTCATAGAATTACTTGGGGGTGTCGTAGCTACAAAAGGAAAAAAGTCCTCATCATAACAGCTCTTGCTTTTACCATGCACTGTACTAAGCACTACAAATCTTGTCACATTTAATCCTCACAGTAACTTCCATGAAGAAACTGAGCCTTTAAAAGTAAAGAAAATTACCCAACATGACTAGTAGACATGGGCATAACCAAGATTGGGATCCAAGTTCCTGTGACTCCAAAGCCTATACAGTTAACAATGACCATAATGTTGGTTCATCCAGTTTACCCCAGAGTTTTGTGAATTTCCTGTAGCCCTACCATTGCCATAAAGGTAACAGGACAAGTGGCTCTAGACCTGTTCTGTGGGACAAGCATACACCTTAGATTTTCCAGAATTGTTTTGCTAATTTAAAATAGTCTCTTTGTTTTCAAAAAGTCACCAAAATGTCCCAGAAATTCAAGTGTTTCCTCAACATGGTAAGTGAATAAACGTTGTAATAAAATATACAGAGTCCCTCAAAATCACTTGTCAAATCATATTTCTATAATTGTGATTCAGATAATATGACCCAGATACCACTACAGCTAGTGCTTGACAGACCAGCCGTAACACGATTTGGTCGTAAGTTGAGTAGGCTATATGTACAGTACTGTGAAATGATGTTATAAAAATCTTTAAGTCATTTTATCATAATTTTCTTTCATTATTGTTATATATCATAATTTTCTTTGTTCATTTTATGCCATTTGTATCATCTCTACACCATTTTGTTTCTTATTTTTACATTCGTCAGGTTTAAGTAAAACACTGCATTACCAGTACAACTAGTTTAATTGCAAAACATACAAAATTACAAAATACAGGTGCATACAAAAATACAAAATACAGGTGTAAAAAATACCATAGGAAACATTTTCCCAATTGCAAAACATATCAAAATATATAAACATGTACGAAACATTTTATTGGCCGCTGGTGCTTGGCTGTGGATGGTTGATGTCGTCATCTGAGGCAGCAGCTGGGGTTACCGGAGTTGGTTTTTTCATAAACATGGTGAGCTTTGTCTGAATTGTATGTTTCTTTTTTTCTTCATAAATTTCACGATACGGACAAAACACATCGTGTGCCATCGGTTCAATCCTTGCAAATTGTTCGATGTTTGGGTCCATTGCTTCGAAATGTATAAGAAGTTTATTGGGAGGGGTTTAATGAAAAATATCCAAAACACAAAACACAAATTGCTGTACCAAGTCTGGGATAACAGTTGAAATGGTGCACGTGGAGATGGTAGTGCTGCCGGAAGCTGGTCCGCACTGTCGTACGCCCAGCTGGGCAACGTTTTCTCTGCCAGATGCGGAGCAGTAGTGGCTAGCGATTGTGGTCGTAAAGTCGAATGGTCGTAAGTTGCATAGGTCGTAAGTCGATCAATACCTGTATATCACTTAGTCCCTTAGACATGTCATGGCGATTTGATGTCTATTGTATTCATTAAATTCCATCCTAGTTGCATAGGTCGTAAGTCGATCAATACCTGTATATCACTTAGTCCCTTAGACATGTCATGGCGATTTGATGTCTATTGTATTCATTAAATTCCATCCTATCTAGGGAGGCTAGTTTGTGTAGCATAAAGTGAAGTGTAGGTTGGGTCATAATCCAGTTCATGTAATCAGTAGGTCACCTCAAACTTGATGGCAACTTCAGATACACGGTTTAGGAGCTAGTTCCCCAGCACAGGAGATTTCAGTGCACAGGCATTCAAGATGTATATTTAAAGCCACACAATTGTCACCCTAGAGGCTCCCAAAAAGCATAGCTGAGTCCTCAAGCTGCCAAGATCTGCTCTCCAATTACAGGTATTCATGCAAGGCCTGGGCCACCAAACTCCAGTCTCCTGGGCTGTGCTACTCATCTGTTTTAGTCTGACCCTGAACCCTGTGGCTGGAGCAGCCTGAGGTACCACCTGCCACACTTGCACCCCACACCTATTGCAAACCAGGCCAGGACGTGGGGATGGCTTGAGGCAGAAGCAGGGGACCTTTGGCTGGTACCATCTGCTTTCCGTTTGAGATCCCATTTTAATTTCTTCTACTGTTATTCACACAATATGTTGCATTCTCTACCCATCTCCAGACAGCATAGAATTCAGTCCAGAGTAAATGGTGCATTGGATTCTATTGTCTGGAGATGGGTACAGAATGTAACATATTGTGTGAATAACAGTAGAAGAAATTAAAACGAGATCACAAACTGAAAGCAGATGGTATGAACCAAATCTCCCCTGCTTCTGGCAATTCAGAAGTGAACGTTCCAGGCCGGGAGCAGTGGTTCACGCCTGTAATCCCAGCACTTTGGGAAGCTCAAGCGGGCAGATCACTTGAGGTCAGGAGTTCAAGACAAGCCTGGCCAACATGGTAAAACCTCATCTCTACTAAAAATACAAAAATTTGCCCAGGGTGGTGGTACATGCCTGTAATCCCAGCTACTTGGGAGGCTGAGGTAGGAGAATCGCTTGAACGAGGGAGGTGGAGGTTGCAGTGAGCCGAGATTGCAGCACTGCACTCCAGCATGGGCAACAAAGCAAGACTCCATCTCAAAAAAAAGAAAAGAGAGAGAGAAGTGAATGTTGCAAATTTAATACATAAGAGGTACAGGAGGCCGGGTGCCATGGCTCACGCCTGTAATCCTAGCACTTTGTGAGGCCAAAGCAGGTGGATCACAAGGTCAGGAGTTCAAGACCAGCCTGCTCAAGATGGTGAAATCCCATTTCTACTAAATATACAAAAATTAGGCAAGCATGGTGGCGGGCACCTGTAAGCCCAACTACTTGGGAGACTGAGGCAGGGAATTGCTTGAACCTAAGAGGCACAGGTTGGGAGGCACAGATTGCAGTGAGCCAAGATGGAGGCACTGCACTCCAGCCTGGGTGACAAAGCAAGACTCCATCTCAAAAAAAAAAAAAAAGTATGGGAAAGAAAGGAAATCTTAATTACCTTTAAAACAAGCCAAACAAAAAAATATTTGTGCTAACTGGATTTGTTCCAGTGCTAATTGAACTTTATACATTAATGGCGGGAATGCAAACTGATACAGCCATTTTGGAAAACAGCTGGGCATTTTTCTATAAAGTTAAATATGTGTTACCATATGACCCAGCAATCCACTCCTAAATATTTGGCCTAGAAAAACAAAAATGTATGCACACATACAATGGAAATACTGATAGTGACTTTATTCATCATTGCCAAAAAACAAAGCCTCATGCCCTTCAACTGGAGACTGACACAAACTATGGTACATCCACACACTGAAATATTATTCAGCAAATAAAAAGGTGCAAACTACTGTACACACAAAGGTATGGATAAATCTCTAAGTGAAAGAAGTTAGACTCAAAAAGCATTCTGTAATATATGATTTCTTTTTTTGTTTTTTGAGATGGAGTCTCGCTCTATCGCCAGGCTGGAGTGTAGTGGTGCAATCCGCTCACTACAACTTCCGGTTTCAAGCAATTCCCCTGCCTCAACCTCCCGAGTAGCTGGGTCTACAGGCACGCACCACCAGGCCCGGCTAACTTTTTTGTATTTTTAGTAAAGATGGGGTTTCACCATGTTGACCAGGATGGTCTCTATCTCTTGACCTCCTGATCAGGATTACAGGCGTGAGCCACCGTGCCCCGCCTATGATTTCATTTATGTGGGATTGTTGGAAAAGGCAAAAGCTCTAGGGATAGAAAATCAATGATTGCCAGAAGTTGGGGGCAGAGGACAGAGTTCTCGACTACAAAATGGAATTTTTCTGGGTGATGCCACCACTCTGTATCTTGATTGTGGTGGTAACTACGCTACTGTGTATGACTGTCAAAACTCATAGAACTGTACGATAAAATATGTGAATTTTATTGTGTGTAAATTACATCCCCAAGTAAGCTGCGATCATAAGTATCTTACAATCTTCATAAGATAAAGACAGACCCCATTGTTAGCTCCTGTAAAATCATTTTGGATACGTGTGATCCACATGACTAAAGGAACATTGTCGCTTTTGGTATTTTCATGAAACAGTTGATTGGAGGTCAGTGACGTCATTCCGCGCTCTTTTCTCCGGAATCCGCTGAGGTGGCCTCGCTAAATCACCGCCGCGCGTCCCACCACCGCCCATCTGCGCATGCGCTCCCCCCTGGGCTCGGCTGCTTTTTCTGACTCCACGCTTGGGTGGTGTCGTTGTTGCCGCGGGTCTCTGCTGCAATCACCTTCTGAAAGAGGTGCTACCTCATTTTCCCAAGCTAGATTGCGTGCCCACCGTTATTCTATATCACCATGCCCCGTTTGGGTGCTTCCCTGATCATGGTGTTCAGCTTTTTCTTGCGTGTTCATTGGTAGACTTGTTTATTGCCTGTATTTTCCTGGAGATGGAAGCCCGTAAAAGCAAGCACCATTTTTGTCTTGTCTGTGGTTGTATCCCTAACACTTAGCACAGTTTCTAGACAGAGTGGGTGTTCAGTTATGTTTGTTAAACCAAGGAGACTGGAAGCCTCATTTTAGAGTAAGCAGACCAAATCTAGAAAAGCCAAAGTTGACCAAGCTTAAGGTTATCTTTAAAACCTGCGGTTGCTATCCCCCACTCATAGAGGCACAGTGGTGTCTGCACCTTGTTGAGCTGCACTGAAACCCAAGATGTATAAAATGATATTGACAAGTGCATTTCTTCTCCAAGTTGGAAGACTTCTGGGGTGAGTTCCACGGGGTTGGAATGCAACCAAATCATGTCCATCGTGCACTGAGACATAATTGTGATCTGTGTATGTTCACAATGCCTTTGCTTAATGTAATACTTCAAGATGAATGCAAACACCTCTAAAATACGAAAGAATTGGTTTGATCAATACATTACGTAACACCTTCTCGGTCAGTAAATTATTAATTAATAAGTTAAAGCTTTTCCTAATGAAAATGTGATTTAAAAAGATAATTTCCTATTTACATCATAGTCCAAGACTCAAATATTTACTTCTTCTCTGGTAATTATAGGCCAAATGTTTAAATTGTAGTCTTATCTGTTAAATATTTTTTTTTCTTTCTTCATCAAAAACTACATCCATAGAAACCACCAAACTGAATATTTCTTACTCAGGATTCTCTTAAACATATGTCATTAATTTTTTTGGAGTGAAGTATTTGTATCTCCTGTTCTCTCTGCCTGGAACACTCTTCCCCCCTCTCCTCGAGGCTCCTCCTTCACTTCTCACCAGACTTGGCTCAAAGGTCACCATATTAAAGGCCCATCCATCACTGATGACCCAATATAAAATCACAACCATCATCCTCCCTTCCCCATACTCTGCATTCCTCTTTGCTGCTTCACTTGTATTCATAGCTCTTATCTCCATCTGCCATTTGTAAATGTAACTTACTTGTTTTGTTTACTGCATGTCTTCTTTCACTGGACTATAAACTCAAGGAAATCAGAGATTTTTTTTTAACTATTTACTATTATATCTCCAAGACTAAGAACAGTGCCTGCCACACAGTAGGAGATCACTAAATATGTGCTGGATGAATATGTATCAGATTGATGCAGTTTACTATATCAATCACTTAATACACAATTAATGGCAATCATAATATACTGTCTCCAATCCTGGCTGGACAGTATTCATTTGTTTCTCAGTTAGCTGTTGTTGGCAGGTGACTATTCAGAGCTCAGGAGCTGCAAGGGTTTTAGGAGGAACTAACATTTCTGGGGTGCTCTCGAGCTATGGACAATCACTAGATATTTCTCTGAAATTCTCAGCACAAACCAAGCAAGTATCAGATGGAGGCAACATAGTGGAAACACCATTGTTCTGGGCTTTAGGACTCTATATCTCTCTGGTATTGGGCCAGTCACTTAAATCTCTGAGCCTCCATTGCCTCCACTGTAAAATGGGGCAGTACTTTTCCTACCTCCCTTATCAGGCTGAAGTGTGGGTGAAATGGGGAGTCTCTTCCCACTTCCCTATTACACATTGCTTACCCTACACTCTGGGTCCTATTCTATTGCAGAAGTCTGATCAACTCACCAGAGCTAATGGGTATTAATGGGTTAATGTACATGGGTTTTTTAAAAAACTGATGGATATTTTAGGTAGCTCTTGGACTTATGCTGAAAGAACAATTTCATAAATGATGAAGGTAAGAATTTCAGCCAGGGGTATGAAGGTGGTAGTTCTTTGTTTAGGGGGTGATGTTCCTTTTGGCATAAAATAAATAGAACTTCAGAATGATCCAGGGAAAAATAGGCACAGGCTCTGGAGAATTATTGATTGGATTTTGCAATTCAGGAAATGTCCTGAGCACCTGCTACGTGCCTGGTACTTGATGAACTGGTGGCTCCCGCCAGTTACCTTATGTCAGCTTTTTGTGCATGTTCTCTGATGGGCCACTTCTAAGGATTTCCAATCCATCATTGTCTTGCTACAAAGTAGCAAAACACAAAGCACTTGGGAGAGGGACCCCTTCCCCCTCCTCAATAAACCCTCAGTGTTGTCTCTAGATCAGGGGGTGTCCAGTCTTTAGGCTTCCCTGGGCCACATTAGAAGAAGAATGGTCTTAGGCCACAGATAAAATATGCTAACACTAATGATAGCCAATGAGCTAAAAAACAATGGCAAAAAAAATTTCATAATGTTTTAAGAAAGTTTAAGAATTTGTTCTGGGCTGCATTCAAAGACATCATGGGTTGTATGTAGCCCACACAAGCTTGTTCTAGATTGATAGACAACCTGTCTCTCACTCCAAGGAATACTGCTACTGTCCTTACACATCTGAAGATACTTTGATTAAAATTTACCTACTGGCTTCTATGTTTCTGTCCTTTGTGTCATATCAAATTGCCCTTTTTTTTGGTTATTTTTTTTCCTTTCCTTATGTTTATATCTAGGTTGGCATTTGATTTATACTGGGAGGAGTATCGTGTGGTGGTAGGGGGCGCAGTTAAACTCATTATACATTATCAAACTGCATGTCTGTTAAAATCTCCTAGAATCGCTTAGGTACAGTGGCACATACCTATAGTCCTAGTTACTTGGGAGGCTGAGGCAGGAGGATCATTTGAGCCCAGGAGTTCAAGGCTGGAGTGTGCTGTGATGGAGCCTGTGAATAGCCACTGCACTCTAGCCTGGCTAACATAAGACCCTGCCTCTTAAAAAAAACACTCATAGACTATGTGTGGTGTTTGGGTTTGGGGCTGGGCTTATTGCATTCTTAGCCAGTTCAGTCTGTGTTTCATAAGGAACATATCTGATGCAGCTCTGTGATATGTATCTTTGTCCTTTATTAATCTTTCACAGAATAGTTAGGGCCAAAGTCTTCTAAGACTTCCCCTGTGAGAAAAGTTTAGGAGGAAACGTATTATCTCCTCTCTGGGCCTCTAAGACTTTGCTTATGAGAGAAATTTTTTTTTTTTTAATTTTGAACCTCATCCTCCACCCAGACTTTCTGACTGGTACCAACAAAGTGTAATCTTGATACATAGTCTCAAAACCCAAGTTTTTTCATTCTTTCAATGAAAATTAATGGAAGTCTTCCTGTGTACCTGCAGATAAAAGAGTGACTAAGACAGACATGGTACCTGCCCTCTGGGAACATTCACGCAGGAGTCTGGCAATAAATAAAGAAAACAAACAAACAAACCTAAATTATGTTCAGTGCTGAGAAGGGAAAAAGCATGGGGCAGTGAAAAAGAAATGCAGAAGAAGCTCATTTAAAGTTGGAGACGGGAGACGAGAGAAGGCCTCAGAGGAAGAGTAGGTAGAGTCAGCCAGGTGACGGGAACAGGTGCTGAACGTCAGACTTAGAGTCTTGTTATAAAGGCTGTAGGATGGGAGTGGAGGCCAGTGAGACTGAAGCCCCAGGAGTGGGGCAAAGGGGTATAGTCCCAGCTGGATGGACAGAGGTGGGACCAGGCAAGGACGTAAGCAGGCTCCCCAAAGTTCCGCTCACGCCGACTGACTTCCCTCCAGCACCTATAGGGGATGAGGAGTATGCGGGACACTGAGCTGTGCCCTACCCTGTTTTTTTGGGGCAACGTCAATCTTTTCCTGCAAATGAAGTTCTCTTGTTGACATGAATTTGATGAGGACAAAGAAGGAGTACAGAATGACAGGAAATGTGCAAGAGACATTTTTGATGTATGAAGTTGAAGTATCATTTCAATTCCAGTTAAAACCAATTTAAACCTGTTTCGACAAAAAAAAAAAAAAAAAAAAAAAAAAAAACCTGCTGGCTCTAGGGAACTAGTGACCTGCCCTGTTGCCACCACCTATCACTTGAACTTCTCCCTTTCTGCACCCCAAAGCTCCTTCCACACTCCCAGCAAATACCTTTTTCTTCCCCCGCCCCCAACTGACTATACCTTATCTCTAAATCCCATACCATGTGAAAGTTGGTGTGCCCTGCTGAGGTCAAGCCCTAAATACATGAAAATCCTTATTCCCCTTCTAGGTGACCTTGCTGAAGGTTATCACCAGGTGAGAAGCAGAGACCAAATTTAAGAAAGAGGAGACGCTTCCCTAGCTAAATCTTTCACAGACCATCTGGGCGGCAGAAATGTAGGAGCGAACACATAACAGCTCCACCGTCACCCACACCCTAGTTGGAGCTTGGCAAGGATTAACAACCCTTCTCCCTGAAGTTTCTCTCCAGAAAATATTTGTCAGGTTGCCTCACATCTCTTATGCTGCTCAGGCTTCCACATAGTTTGTGGAAGAAGCAGATACTTAATAATAAAATTTATCAGTAGTTCCAAGCCAATGGACATGTGACCTTGACAGCAGTTCATGAAAGATAACCTAGCACACAGCAAACACTTAAAAAGATAGCCATATCCTGATAACGTCAACATGATTAACACATTGCCACGTTTATGACTAACTCAGTATCTCCCGCACATTGGGAAAGAGTTCATCTATTGCCAAGGGGAAAAAGGTTTTCTCTATAGTCTGCCTGGTATTTGGGCTTCCCCCTGAGCTATTCAAAAGAGTAGCAATCATTTTTTGACTGCTTATCATGAAGCAGAGCCCAGGCTAACCCTTTATTGAGTTGACTCATCTCTGTAGTCTCCACAGCAGGGGATGAGGTGGGTACTAGACATGGGGAAAATCTGTGTCTTAGAGATGGGGAAAAATAGGTGAGAAGAAGGGATGAAATTTGGACAATTTATACCCCTAATAAGTTGTAGAGGTGGAAATCCAGCTCAGGTAGTTTGACGCCAGATACCCCTTCAAACTATTTAGTCTAGTTTGGCAGCACAGGGGATCTGTCAGCTACCATGGTTTCTTACAGTCCCATGAACAGGGCAAAATTATAGCTAAACTGGAGAAATAAGTTCTAGTGTTCTTTGGCACTGTGGAGTGACTATTGTTAATAATTTATTCTATATTTTCAAAGAGACAGGAGAGACAATTTTGTATGTTCCCAGTACAAAGAAATGATAAAGGTGACAGGCGATGGATATGCTGATTACCCTGATTTGATCATTACATGTTATATACATATATGGAACTATTGCACTGTACCCCATAAGTATGTACAGTTATTATGTGTCAATCACATTTTTTTGGAAAAGAAAGTAAAGGGAAGCCACTGGAGACTCGATGTGATCTGGAGGCAAGGAAAGGAGGAGAGAGTGGTCTCTGTGCTCCCCTCATTGTGGGAGCAAAATCTCATGCACAGTTCTCCATACTCATTCATGGATGTGTCTCTTTAGGATTTATTATACCTGCCCAGGTTTTGGATGGAAAGATTGTGCTAAATATAAAAACAATGACTTAAAAAAATTATACAGCTTGGTTTCACATAGCTAATGAATTGTGTGAAAAGGAAGTGTGTGTGTGTGTGCGCGCGGGTGTGTGCGTGCGCATGTGTGTGCGCGTGCACACGGTGTAAGAGTGTATACTTCCATTAGTAAGAAACGGGCCACAAATATTTGCTTCACCCTTTTACTCCACATTCTGCTCTCAAATCACACATAAAGGGATAAACATTTCAGTGATTTTCTAGTTACTGAGTTTAACCAGTATTGATTTTAATTCCTGTCTTCTTAGATTTCTCATCTAGGTTATTGTTTTATTCAACATTCCATGCAAATGTTTTTTTACTGTCCAAAAAGTCTTTAGCTTTTGAAGCTGCTGCAAAGTTAACTATGAACTTATCAGACCATTTGTAATTGCTCTTTAGATGCTTTGGGAAAAAAGCAACCTATTATATAACCCTTCTCCCACTTGTGCGCTGTCTGGCCCGGAGGTAAGTAAGACCAGGACATAAATGAGGGTCCGAAGAGCCAGACCCAAGTGGGCTCAGATGTGCCCGATGAGGAAAGAAGAGTTAAAGAACAGTCATTCTTCCACCATCAGCTCCATCTGGGGCATGTGAGAAATTGAGAAAAGGGAAGAGGATTTACAGTTTATGGACACCTTCCATAAACCAGGCACTGCGCTAGGAGCTTTCACAAATATTTTGCAATCTAGTTGTTACAATTGTATAGTTGATAGCTAACATTATCAAGTACAATATGATATGTGATTTACAATTATTAATTCATTTAAGAGTCACAACTGCATAAAGCAGATTCTATTTATTACCCCCTCTTTAATACATGAAGAAACTGAGTCATAGAGAGGTTAAGAATAACTTGCCCAAGGTCATGCAGCTGGTATGTGGCAGAATCAGGATTTAAACCCAGCTCCAGAAACACTGACTTTCACCACTGCGCCACAGTACCTCTCAGGAGGAGGGAAATGAAACTCAGAGAGGATATCTGGTCCAAGGTCACACAACGAGAGTGGGCAGAGCCAGGGCTCAGAGACTTACTTTGTCTGACATGAGCCTTGCTCTGTCTGACATCAAAATTCTTGCTTTCAACCAGGTGCAGTAGCTCACACCTATAATCTCAGCATTTTGAGAGACTAAGGGAAGATAATTACTTGAGCCCAGGAGTTTGAGGCCAGCCTGGACAGCACAGGAAGATACTATCTCTACAAAAAAAAAAAATTGTTTTTAATTTGCTGCAAGTTGTAGTGCGCACCTGTGGTCCCATCTACTCAGGAGGCTGAGGCGGGTGGATTGCTTGAGCTGGGGAGGTCAAGACTACAGTGAGCTGTGATCATGCCACTGCACTCCAACCTGGGCAACAGGGGTAGATCCTGTCTAAAAAAATATCTTTCTTCCTACTGCATTTCACTACTGCCTCCCTCTTGCAGTGGCCAAACTATTTCATCCTACCCTTTAGGAACAAATTCAGATAAATCTTTTCTTTTTCTGATTCTGTTTTCTCCTCTCTCCTTAATTCTCCCCTTCATTCTTTCCTGTCTCCATTTCTCTTCCTTTTCTCCTATCTTCTTTCTTTTCCTTGTTTCACTTCCTTATTTTTCCCTCCCTTGTTCATGTCTCAAGTCTGCCAGTGACACCCAGAATGGGCAATGAGGGCTGAAAAGGTTAATGAGTTCTGGCACTCATTAATTTAAGCAGACTCATGTAGCTTCAGAGTAATTGCCAATCTTACCGGAAGTCTGTTAATAACTGAAACAGTGAATGATTATCTTAACAAACACTGACATGGTGAATTGGTCCAATTGTTGTGACAAAGGAGCATTTCGATTTTCATTATGGTCAGCCTATTGACCAATTAGATAAGATTATTAAGTGCTCACCGGGTTAATTGTTTAATAATTTGATCAAGGGTTTGGTTGTTGCCATGAGTGTTCAGGTTCATCAAATTACAACCTTATCCTTAGCTGGATGTTAGAGAGGCCAGCAGGCACAAAAGTATAGGCTGCCAACAAACTTCCCAGTTTATTGGCCTGGGGACAATATGGGCTTATAAGAAACCCCAAATTTTTCAAATAAAGGAATTAAAAGTCATTGGGCATGGTGGCTCATGCCTGAAATTCCAGTGCTTTGGGAGGTCCGGATGAGAGGATTGCTTGAGGCCATGAGTTTGAGACCAGCCTTGGCAAAACAGCAACAGCCCGTCACTACAAAATACAAAATAAAAAACTTTAGAATTAGCTGGGCGTGGTGGCGCACACCTGAGGTCCCAGGTACTCTGGAGGCCAAGGTGGGACGATCACTTGAGCCCAGGAGTTTGAGGCTGCAGCGAGCCATGATTACACCACTTCACTCTAGCCTGGGTGATGGACCAAGACCATGTCTCCAAAAACAACAACAACAAAAAGTCATCAATGGCTTAACAACTCTTGAACATTCATTCATGTGTACAATTCTTTTGGTATATTATACTGTCTGCACATTTTCTATTCAAGTTCTAGTGCTCTCCTGGGCTCTGATCCAGATCTTTTTCTTTTATGTATCTGCCTACTCATTCCCTTTTATGCCTTCAAGTCTCATCTCTTGCTGATGACTTGATTCTCAACTGATGTTTCTAACATCTTTCTGAAGCCTCTGCTTGGCTATCCCTCAGCCATCTTAAATTCAACCAGAATTCCTCAACCTTTCCCCGTACAATTCTGTTAATGGTATTTCTAAGCCCCATAAGCTAAAATCTTTGATTTGTCCTGATTCTCCCTCTCCTACACCTTATATTCAGTAGGTCTCCAAGTTCTGTTAGTTTATACCATGGAGATGACTTCCAAATACCTTCATTTCCCTATCCCTACTATGACTGCCTTAGTCCCTCATCTCTTAAAAGATTATTGCTGCAGCCTTATAACAAGTATCTGGGATAGAGTATGTATTTGTTTTCCTTCACAATCTCTAAGCTACTTAAAGGCAAGAATTATGTCTTATTCATCTTTAGATCCAATTCCTAGCAGAACTGAGATGTGCTCACCTCACTTTAGTCCACTATTTATATCGCTGCAGAGCTTCACTTTCCACAAATCACTCATCTCTTTATTTCCATCAGTTTCCTATTACTCCGAATAAAGGTTAAGCACATTGCCATGGCAAACAAGGCTCTTCACAGTGTGGTCACAACTTAACTCTCTCCCTCCTTATTTCCCACCATTCTTCTCTGATATAGTTTGGATCTGTGTCTCCACCCAAATTTCATGTCGAATTTGTAAACCTGAGTGTTGGAGATGGGGCCCAGTGGGAGGTATTGGATCATGTGGGTAGATCCTTCATAAACGGCTTAGCACCATCCTCTTGGTTCTGTTCTTGTGACAGAGTTCTCGTGAGATCTGGTTGTTTAAAAGTGTGTTGCACTTCCCCTATCGCTCTCTTGCTCTTGCTCCTGCTCCTGCCATGTCAGATGCACTTTCCCCATGTTTTCTGCCATGATTGTAAGTTTCCTGAGGCCTCCACAGAAGTCGAGCAGATGCCAGCATCATGCTTCCTGTTCAGCCTGTGGAACTGTGCACCAATTTAATGCCTGTCATCGTCTTCTTTTTTTAAAATAAACTACCCAATCTCAGGTATTTCTCTATAGCAATGCGAGAATAGCCTAATACATTCTCCATCTTCCTGACTCTCCAGCTGAACGCAGATGTTTCGTTTCTCTGAAGAGGCCATGCTCTATGTGTTTCCGTGACTTTACACATGCTCCGGCTCCTGCCAGGAATCACCTCTTTATGTACTGATCTCAGTGTTGCCTGGAAAATGGTGGCTTACCTTTTAAAGGCTGGCTCAGTGTCCCTGCCTTTGTGGCACCTCCCAGACACACTTCAGACAGTTCCGTCCTTTGAAACCATCCATCACTTTGATTCATATATCCAGATTTAATGTTGTTCTGTGTGGATTCATTTACTTGCATCACTGTCTGCATTCATTGCCTATGGCTGCTGTAATAAATGACTGGAGATTGGGTGGCTTAAAACAACAGGAACATATTCTCTTGCAATCCTGGAGGCCAGAAGTCTGAAATCAATACTAGTGTGTTAAAATCAAGGTGTCGGCAGGACTGTGCTCCCTTCAGAGACTCTAGGGTAGAAACAGTTCCTTGTCTCTTTCAGCTTTTGGTGGCTGCTGGCATTCCCTGACTTGTGGCTGCACCAGTCTAATCTCTGTCTCCATCTTGACATGATCTTCTCTCTCTCTCTCTCTCTCTCTCTCTCTCTCTCTCTCTCTCTTTCTCTCTTTGTCTCTCTCTCCCTCTCTCTCTCTCTCTCGTGTGTGTGTGTGTGTGTGTGTGTGTGTGTATGTGTGTGTGTAAAATCTCCTTCCACCTTCTTAAAAGGATTGGCATTTAAGGCCCACCTGAATAATCAGGGATAAGCTCTCCATCTCAAGATTTGCAATCATATCTGCAAAAACCCGTTTTACAAATAAGGTAACATTTACAGGTTCTAAGGAATATTAGGGTCAGATATTTTGGCCACCATTCAGTCCACTACACTGTCCTAATAAACTGGGACCTCCTAAAAGGCAGAGACTGGGTTTTGCTCATATTTTTATTCCCAGCATTTAGGACTAATAGCCATTCAACAAATGTTTAGAGAATAAATGAACTAAACACTCTTATTTTGCAGGTATTAACTATGTATTTGTTAAACAATCATTTACTGATCATTTTTATGTACCAGATACTGCCCTAGACATAGAACATACAGTAGCAACAAAAAACAAACATGGCTGTGCCTTCAGGAAGCTTACATTCTAGTGGAGAAACCAGACACTTAAAAGCAGCACACACAAACCAATATATAATTACATGGTATAATAAGGGTTAGGAAATAAAAGTGCAAGGATCAGTGAGACAGAGTAAAGGTGTGGAAGTCAGCAAAAGCCTCTTCATGGAAGTAACTTTGTAAGCCAAGAGCTAAAGCATGCATTATTGCTATGAGAAGAGTGAAGAGAGGTATATATTCCAGGCAGAGATTATTACTCTGCCTTATTATAACTCTAGGCTTTAATGCAATAAAGAGCTTGGTGAGTCCAAGAAACAGAAAGAAGTGTGAAGAGGCTGGAGTACAATTTTTCTAGACAAGAAATGAGGAGGTACTGTCAGGGCAAATCATGCAGGTTTTGGGATCATTACAGCTTTTGAATTTTATTTTTGAAACATTCAGGATTTAAGACTAGTGAGTGACATGACATTATGAGATTTTAGTCTTAGATTGTGTCTCTGGCTGCTCATTTGAGTACTGATTGGAATGGTAGAGAGGAAAGGGAAGACCTATTGGAAGGCCAATGCAGGAGTCCAGATAAGAGTTGATAGAGACTTGGACTGGAGTGGTAGTAGTTAATATGGAGAAAAGTGAACACATGATATATATTTGGGAAGTAGAATGGATAGATTCCACATGCTAAATCAGAAATGCCTTTAAAAAAAAAAGATTAAGTTCACATGTCCATCTGGTCTGATCTGGGTAGAGAAAGTGCAAAAATCAATGGGGAATATATATATATATAGTTATTTGATTTTTTACAAGAGTATCAAGACCATCCAGTGGGGAAAGAATAGCCTTTTCAACAAATGGTCCTGGGACTACTAGATATCCACAGGCAAGAGAATGAAGCTGGACCCCTACCTTCCACTGTATACAAAAATTTACTGGAAATGTATCAAATATCTGAAATTAAGAGCTAAAACTGTAAAACTCTTGGGTGAAAACACAAGGGTGAATATTTAAACCTTGAAGTTGGCAATGGGTTCTTTAAAAAGAGGGCATAAACAGCAAAAAAAGATAAGTTGGACTTCATCAAAATTAAAAACTTTTGTGTATCAAAGGATACTATTAACTAAGTTAAAAGAGAACCCACACAATGGGAGAAAGCTTATCTGTGAAGGGCTTAGTATACAACATATATAAATAATACTTATAATTCAATAACAAAAGGCAACTCATTAAAAAATGGTTAAATGATTTGAATAGATATTTCTCCAAAGAGGATATACAAATGACCAAAAAGCATATGAAAAGAAAAGATGACCAACATCATTTGACATTAGGAAAAGGTAAATCAAAACCACAATGACTTACCACTTCATACCCAGTAGGATGGCTGTAATTTTAAAAGTGGAAAATAGCAGAATGATTTATAATCCTTTGGGTATATATGTAGTAAGGGGATTGCTGGGTCAAATGGTATTTCTATTTCTAGACCCTTGAGGAATTGCCACGCATTGTCTCCCACAATGGTTGAACTAATTTACACTCCCAACAGTGTAAAAGTGTTCCTATTTTTCCACATCCTCTCCAGCATCCGTTGTCTCCAGATTTTTTAATGATTGCCATTCTAACTGGTATGAGATGGTATCTCAATATGGTTTTAATTTGCACTTCTCTAATGACCAGTGATGATGGGCATTTGTTTCATATGTTTGTTGGCTGCATAGATGTCTTCTTTTGAAAAGTGTCTGTTCATATCCTTTGCCCACTTTTTGATGGGGTTGTTTGTTTTTTTCTTGTAAATTTGTTTAAGTTCTTTGTAGATTCTGGATATTAGCCCTTTGTCAGATGGGTAGATTGAAAAATTTTTTTCCCATTCTGTTGGTTGTGGATTCACTCTAATGAATGTTTCTTTTGCTGTACAGAAGCTCTTAAGTTTAATTAGATCCCATTTGTCTATTTTGGCTTTTGTTGTCATTGGTTTTGGTGTTTTAGTCATGAAGTCCTTGCCTATGCCTGTATCCTGAATGGTTTTGCCTAGGTTTTCTTCAAGGGTTTTTATGGTGTTACATCTTATGTTTAAATCTTTAATCTGTCTGGAGTCAATTTTTGTATAAGGTGTAAGGAAGGAGTCCAGTTTCAGCTTTCTGCACATGGCTAGCCAGTTTTCCCAACACCATTTATTAAACAGGGAATCCTTTCCCCATTGCTTGTTTTTATCAAAGATCAGATGATTGTAAATATGTGGCATTACTTCCGAGGCCTCTGTTCTGTTCCATTGGTCTATATCTCTGTTTTGGTACCAGTATCATGCTTTTTTGATTACTGTAGCCATGTAGTATAGTTTGAAGTCAGGTATCGTGATACCTCCAGCTTTGTTGTTGTTGTTGTTGTTGTTGTTTTTCTTAGGATTATGTTTGCTATGCAGGCTCTCTTTTGATTCCATATACAGTTTAAAGTGGTTTTTTCCAGTTCTATGAAGAAGGTCAATGGTAGCTTCATGAGGATAGCACTGAATCTATAAATTACATTGGGCAGTATGGCCATTTCCATGATATTGATTCTTTCTAACCATGAACATGGAAGGTTTTTCCATCTGTTTTTGTCCTCTCTTATTTCCTTGAGCAGTGATTTGTAGTTCTCCTTGAAGAGGTTCTTCTTGTCCCTTGTTAGTTGTATTCCTAGGTATTTTATTCTCTTTGTAGCAATTGTGAATGGGAATTCACTCATGAAAACACATGCACATGTATGTTCACTGCAGCACTGTTTACAATAGCAAAGACTTGGAACCAACCCAAATGCCCATCAGCGATAGACTGGATAAAGAAAATGTAGCACATATATACCATGGAATACTATGCGGTCATAAAAAAGGATGAATTCATGTCCTTTGCAGGGACTTAGGTGAAGCTGGAAACCATCATTCACAGCAAACAGACACAAGAACAGAAAACCAAACACTGTGTGTTCTTACTCATAAGTGGGTGTCAAACAATGAGAACACATGGACACAAGGAGGTGAACATCACACACCAGGATTTGTTGGGGGGTTGGGGCACTAGGGGAGGGATAGCAGGAGGTGGGGGGATTGGAGACGGATAACATTAGTAGAAATCCCTAATGTAGGTGATGGGGGGATGGATGCAGCAAACCACCATGGCATATGTATACCTATGTAACAATCCTGCGTGATCTGCACATGTACCCCAGAACTTAAAGTATAATAAAGAACAAAACAAAACAAAATGGAAAATAATGAGTACCGATAAGGATATGGAGAAATTAGAATTCTTGTGCATTGTAAAATTGTCCAGCTACTATACAATGTAAAATGGTCCAGTTATAATACAAAATAGTTTGGCAGTTCCGAAAAATTTAAACATAGAATTACCATATAACCCAGTATATCCACTCCTAGGTATAAACCCCAAAGAACTGAAAACAGATGTTCAAATACTGGTGCAGAAATATTTATAGCAGCTCTATTTACAGTAGCCAAAAGGTGGAAACACCCAAATGTTCATCAATAGAAGAATGGATAAATCTTGAAAACATTATTCTAACTGAAAGAAGCCAGACAAAAAAAGTGATATATTATATGATTCTGATTCTATGAAATATCCAGATTAAGTAAATCCAGAAACAAAAAGCACATTCTGAAATCTTATTTTGCCTAGTTTATGAAACCTGGAAGGACTGGTAGGAAGTGAAACGCTGATAAAGTGGTTTAACAAGTCATTGAGTAACATTTTCTCACAACACACACTTAGTTCAACTTAATCGCAAGCATAGACTAAATTGCTAATTCAAGAACAATACGTATAGAATCATCAGCAAGTATTTTCACATCGCAAGTGTTATACCCAGTGTATGTGTAACTCAGATTGATAGACGTGATAAACTATATGTGTTAATGATATAATAAATAACATGTATGGAACACTGACCAAGAACCAAGAACTCTGCTAAGTAATCTATATATATTTATATTATCCTCACCACAAATCTATAAGGTGGATACTTTTTTGTTTTCTTTGTGTTATATGCGAAGAAGCCAGGGGCACACAACTAATAGGTAACAAAGACAGAACTCTAAGCTAGCTTGTTCATGTCACAGGAAAACCGTATAAAAGATATGAATGTGTGCTTCTCTTCCACATATGTATTTTCATGTTGTGTACTTTTCTGTCGCATGTATACAACCTTCTCCCAACCGCGCTTGGGACACACTGAGGGACTTAGATGAGCTGGGGAGCAGGTGAGGGTGTGAGTTTAGGATTGCTACAGTGGAAAAGGAAACAAGAAAGAAAAAGTGAGAGAGAGAGTTAATATTCAGCTTTTGACATCCAAACTGAAATTTTTAATGCCTTAGCAAGACAATAGGCTTGAAAACCAGGCTTTGTCAATAAAGAAAAGGATTTTTCTAAGTTTTCTTATCTCCTCCTCTACCATACCAAGAAGCATATATGCAAGACTTGATTAGAGACTTTCATAGAGGAGAGGTATAGATAACACAAAAAGCCCCCTCTCTCTCCTCTCAATGGTCTGTGACAAGAAGACCAGAGTTAGATTGGCAAGGTGAGGCACGCATCCCAATCTTCCCTCTCTGTGCCAATACCCCTGAGAGAAGAGGAGTTAAGGTGAGAGGAAGTCTAAGTTAAAGGGGTTTCCATTCCCCTTTCTGTTGAAGACCCCGGGAAGGAATCACCCTCATGAATTGTCTTGTGCCAACATGGAGGCAGCCACGTTGAAGTAAATTCAGAATGCAGCAGAATTAGGTAGGGGAGGGACCTCACTTTAGTTACACTAAGGGATATCAATTTCCACATGGGATATTTGGGGTTGGGGGAGTGTGACATGGATGTGAGTACAGAGTCTGGCTGGAAAACTTGCCAAAAGTATTCATGTCCAAGGTGCCCTCAGGCCCAGTGAAGGCCAAGGCAGGGTTAAGGTGCTAGGGAAGAGAAGGGCAATCTAACCAAGCCCAGAGAAAAGACCATTCACCTTCTTCAGGTGCAGACACCAGCAAAATACCTGGGGACTGGTTCAGACACCTTTAAGCAGTCACCATCCCAGGATGTCACTCTTAGGACTTCACCATCCTCCACTACAGATGTTCTCTTCACTCCCCTCCCCACCTGTCCCACAAAACACTTAGCACCATCAGGATGTGAGGGACCAGAAATCTAACAGGGTGAGCACTGCCTCCAAAGAAACAGGAAATTTAAGTCTAAGAGACAACTTAAATCAGACTATTAAATTAAATTAAAATCCAATTTTTTCCTCACTAACAAATACCATGGAAGATTATAAAGGATATTATGCAGGTTATAGAACCACTTTATTTTCTCAGTGAAAATCTTCAACCAGAATCTGAGCAGTGTCAGTAAATTTGTCTGAACTTAGAGCCTGTGCTCTGACCACTGCATTTTACTACTAGTACATGCTAATGGTAGGGATGCAGCCAGAACCATGGGGAGGTTAAACACTTTGATGTTCCTCAAGCAGATTTTCAAAGTGGTGGCAGAAGGTATATCACATGCCACAGTAAATAATAATAATACTTTTCTCACTGGTTGGTTGTGAAAATTGAGTGCTTAGAACAGAGCCTGACAATAAGTGCTATGTGCCTGCTGTCATCATTATTACTGTTTTCCTAGTAACTGTAATGAACATGGCTGACTCACTGGCATTCATGTAATTCTTCTACCAGGTAGCAGCTACACATTGCAAGTGGGACTGAGCCACGTCCAGCTCTGCGTATGATTACTCATCTGAGTAATCCAGCCCCTTGTCACAGTGATTGGTACAAAGAATGGGCACAGATCCTAAATTGGTTCAACCAGAGTGAAAGCTGTTACTTCTATTTGATATTTTGGGAGAAAGCTCTCTCTTCTATAGGATTTGGTGGGTGAATTTGTTACCTAAAATTACCGTAGCCAATTTTGCCACTACATTGTTTAGAGTGTATTAGCAGTTCTCAAATTTTCTGGTCTGAGAATTATTTTATACCCTTAAAAATTATTGGGGACCAAAGCCGGGTGCAGTGGCTCATGCCTGTAATCCCAGCACTTTGGGAGGCCAAGGCGGGTGGATCACTTGAGGTTAGTAGTTCAAGACTAGCCTGGCCAACATGGTGAGACCACACCTCTACTAAAAATAACAAAAATTAGGTGGGCCTGATCTTTCGTGCCTGTAGTCCCAGTTACCGGGGAGGCTAAGTTGGGAGAATTGCTTGAACCTGGGAAGCAGCGGTTACAGTGAGCCAAGATTGTGCCACTGTATTCCAGCCAAGGCAACAGAATGAGACTCTGTCTCAAAAAGAAAAAAATTATTGAGGACCACAAATAACTTTTATTTGTGTATGTCATAGTTATAAATATCTGCTGTATTTAAATTAACACTGAGAACTTTACAACTATTACTTCAGTTAATACAATATTAGGCCAAGCATGGTGGCTTCTGCCTATAATTCCAGCACTTTGGGGAGGACAAGGTGGGAGGATCCCATGAGGCCAGGAGTCTGAGACCAGCCTGGACAACTAGTGAGATCCCATCTCTACAAAAAAACATACATATATTAGTTGGACGTGGTGGTACATGCCTGTAGTCCTAGACACTTGGGAGGCTAAGGCAGGAGGATCACTTGAATCCAGGAGTTTGAGGCCGTTGCTGTGATTACACCACTACATTCCAGCATAGGCAACAGAGACTCTGTTTCTAAAAAAAATAAATAACAATAATAAACTTCTTACAGGTTAATATAAACCACATAGTTTTAAATGAAAAAAATAAAATAAAATTCCCAGTCCCCCCAAAATGTTTCATCCTGCACTGAGGACTGCTAAGGGCCACTGGACCAGTCCCCAGGTATTTTGCTAGTGTCTGCAGCTGAATGGCCTTCTGTCACCGACACATTAGTGAAAAGAGTGGCATTGTTTCCTGTTTTTGCAAATCCCTTTAATATCTAGTGTTATAGAAAACAGCTAATTCTAATATCTGATGCACTCATTGTGCTGTTAGAATACATCGTGTAGCCCTTGGAATATTCCCCTTTATGCTTGGGGGAAAATAAGAGAGGAAAAGACGAATAGCATTCAAATATCTGCATTCATTTCCTATTGTTGCTCTATGGTGGCTGAAAACAATACAAATTTATTATCTTATGCTTCTGAGGTCAGAAGTCTATAATAAGTCTCACTGAGCTAACATCAAGGGGCCAGCATGAAGGATTCCTTCAGGGGGATCTAGGGGACAATCCATTCCCTTGTCTTTGCCAGCTTCTAGAAGCTGCCCACATTCCTTAACTTGTGGCCTCATCCTCCATGTTCAAAGTCAGCAATGTGATGTCATCACAGCTTCTTCTTTGACTCTGTGCTCCTGTATCTCTCTTACAAAGACCCTGTGATTACACTGGGCCCAGCCAGATAATCCAAGGATATCTCCTCATCTCAAGATCTTTAACTTAAAGACATTTGCGAAGTCCCTTTTGACATATAAAGTAACATATCCATCCCCTGGTTCCCTGAATTAGAACATGGACATCTTTGCAGGGGAGCATTATTCAGCCTATCACAGTATTATTGTAAAAATAGTATTGACCTCAGGGAACTAAAAGAGGCTCAGAGACCCCCAGGGTCCAGGTTGGCTACTCTACAGGGACCCAAAATAATTACGGTTTAAACAAAATGAGTATTTCTTTCACACATTACAGTTAAGGCATAAGTTGTAGAATGGCTGTCAAGGCAGTTCTACAGTGTCAGGGACCCAGGATCCTTTCCTCTTGCTCTGCCTTAATCTGTAGCATTTGGAAGGCTTTTGCCTTCAAATATGTCATCTTCATCTGTTTGATTAAAGGTGATGCATCACCCATGTTAAATTCTATCCAATTAGAAGGAAGAAAATGGTGGAAAGAAGGCACTTTCTTTGTCTTTAAGGAAAGACTCAGAAACTACATACTTGATTTCTGCACATATCCTGAAGCCAGACCTGGGCACGTGTTCATACCCAACTGCAGCGGGGCTTGGAAAGGTAGCCTTTAACTCGGCAATCACGGATCTAGTTAAAAATTCTATTGGAAGCAATAGAAGTCCCTACCTTCTTTCTCAGGAGGAAAATCTAACCTGGTGAAATGTCTCAAATAAATAAAGCCAAACCTTCCCAGAAGCCTACCTCTGAACTTTTCAGTTGTCTGAGATGTAATACTTTCTTTATTTTAAAACTTACTTGATTTGTAGTTTGAGTTATTTGTAACTGAAGCTATCTGCTTCAGTAACTGTATAGTATTTTTCCAATCAAAACACCTTACAGGGTCTTAGAAGTTTATATGTAATACAGGGACAATAGCATAAATTATTTAAAGTTGAAATCACCCAGAACATTTGGGGGAACAAATGGTCACTATGTAGTTTTAATGTTAATTCACACTCCTTATTAGCTAAAAATTCAAGTCTTGAACACCATGGATTAATGAATCTAACTTCTTTATTGTACAAGTTGTAAGACTACAATAGAAGGTAGTGCCATTCGACACAAAACTACGAATATCTTATTGGGGCTAATATGGGGTCTTCATGATTCATGGACTCTTGTTTTATATCCCCTTAGACTGGTTACGTGTGTGTATGTGAGCTAAAATCGCTCACCACCACATCTGAGGTCTTGTCAGCAGGAAAAGAGAAAGGAAGGTCATTCCAAGGCCCTCTGAGGGGTATGTATACATTTTTATTGAGAGAAATAATCTATCAATAATCCTTTAGATTTTACCAAAAAAGAACATAAATAAGGGTTATCATTTACATAATTTATTTTGAATTTTAAAACAATGTTTTATTCCCAAAGCTATAAAATAAAACAAAACACCAAATTGTCGTAGGATTTAAGAAAATGTTGAGGTAAAGGCACACTTTAGATCATCAATCCATGTTGAATGAATAGATGATAAAAGACCAATCCTAGCAAACTTGCTAAGAAAATTACATCAAAATAGATACTTATTTCTGTTATATAAACCAGAGATTCTGAGTTGGTATCCCCAAACTCACAGTAGATATGAGAATGTTCAATTCATATTTTCTGCAGTCAAAAATTTTCCTCTTACAGACTCGGAGAAAAAGTGTCTAAAAACAAATGTAAGGAAATGGTTTTTTTCAAACCAACAGGAAAGGCGAAAAGCAACATTTGCCATCAGGAAAGGGTTATCAGTGTGGTCTTAGCCTTCACTGCCTTCACTTAACATCTTAATAGTATGCTCTGGAAGACGCACTGTGTAGTCAGAACTTTGTATGTGACAACGTAGTGTTGGAAAATGAAAGGCCAAGCCAATGCGACTGAACCCATTTTGAAGACTTTTAAGGGCTCTATAAATATGCAAAGAGGTGGAATATGAAATTTGGAGTTAGTAACTAATTCAAGTTAAATGCATAAAAGAATGAATTTTTGAGCTTACAGTTCTGTGTCTAGAAAATAGTATAGAATTCACAATGGCCTGTCCTCTGATTTTGGCTGCCTTTCCTTGCTGGATTAGATTGGATCAGCAGGGTGTCAAAGTGAAATATTTTTAATGTTATGGAACAAAAGAGAAAAGCCATTGGGAATGCTTTCTGTTTTTTAAAACAGGAAAATGTAGTACTGACTGCAAGTACATAAAAGTCAATTATTAATTAGTATTAATTAATATGGTCAAGAAAAACTCCTCTCCTTTCAATAAAGGGAGTCATTTTTCCTTCCTTCATACCCTACTGCCCATAATGTATGTGTTCCTCCCTCTTTTTTTTTTTTTTTTTTTTTTTTAAGTGGGGTTTTTTTTTTTTTCCCGGGCCGGGGTGCAGTGGCGTGATTTTGACTCACTGTAGCCTCCACCTCCGGGGTTCAAACAATTCTCCTGCCTCAGCCTCCTGAGTAGCTGGGACTACAGGTGAGTGCCACCAGCCTCAGCTAATTTTTTAGATGAAGCTGGGGTTTCACCATATTGGCCAGGCTGGTCTGGAACTCCTGACCTCATGATCCACCTGCCTCGGCCTCCTAAAGCGCTGGGATTACAGCGTGAGCCACCGTGCCCAACCTCTCTCTGTTATTAAAATTTTGATTACATGACAAAGAATACATTAAAGTTGGCAATATTTGCATACTCAATCTCTTCATAATGAATGCAACAGACATTCAATTATTATAAATAGTAATTCTAGGACAAGAAGTCCTTAAACTTACAATGGGTTGCATTAGTCAAAGAGGTATAATAAATTAAAAGATTGTGATTTTCTCATAGGAACAATGCTGCAATAACAGGGTTATGTTTGTAACCAAATGTCTGATGCCACACATTTTTTTAATGACTACAGTATCACGTTTAATCAATTCTAAATTATATGTCCCACAGTAATACACTTTTTAATGTGTATATAAATCAATGACCAATTCAGTTCCATAACCAAGTGTAAGAATTGTATTTATTTAGGGGAGCCTATGGAGAATTTTGGTAGCAGGAGCAGTGCTGATCTGAAAGAACAGTTGATTATCCCAAGAAATATTGTATCTGGGCCTCAGGAGGTGGAGCAGTTACTAGGAAATGGTCTGTGTACTGAGGAAAGAGGGACCCTGAAGGCTCAGAGTCAAAGGAGGCAAGGTAAACTCCAGTTCATTCTTACACACTTCAATTGGGGGAACCCGAGGGTGGTCCATGAGCAGAGAGGAGGTGGTCATGAGCATGAGGACTTAAATATGTAATACCTGGCAGGGCCAGGGAGTATCTCCTTTTACCCAAACTTTGGTTGGCTCTGGGAATCTCCTATACAAAGCTTATCTGTTTTGCTCATTTTAGATGTTTTTTGTTTCTGGCTCCTCTGCTCAGCAATAGGAATAGTAGTATTTACTCTGTCCTATGAGCACATTCAGAGAATGGCATTTTTGCCTCACATTTACCAAAACCTTAAAAAAAATCAGTGCTATTGCAACACTATTAAAATTTTAAAAAAGAAAAAAAATTCATTCAAGAATTTGCATTGCAGCAATATTTTGTAGTTGTAAGCAATAACAGTGGCAAAAACAACACCATAAACGATCCCACTAAATACAGCCAAAATACTTACCAGTACAGAATTGGTTAAGTATAAATAAGTACAGAATTGGTTAAGTAAAAGTGAGTACAGTGAAAAACTATGCAGCCTTTAAAAAGAATGGGCATATCTGGAAAGCTCTGGCTTAAAAATATACTATTAATGGCAGTGTAAATAAGAGTTGGTAGTGTATCCAAAAGGCGAACTATTACAGTTTATCTTCTCATCTAAGCCTACTAACACCACCAAAGTTTCTGTCTTAAATAACTCTTGGTTAGCTTTTTTGTTAACAAGTAAAATTGGCGTGATGGAAGGAAACTTTCCATTTTACCCTGAAGAAAACACACTTTTTTTTTTTTTTTTACAATGACCATATGCAACTTTTGCACCAAAAGAAGTTTTCTATTTTGAAAATGAACATGGGAAAGACTATAGAGAAATGGAGTGACTTGAATCAAATTAAGGAAAAGTGGAAAAGAAAAGAAAAGAGATATAGGAAAGCTGACTGATGCAAGATCTTGGGTATTGAGTAGAGCCGTTGAGGCTACTCCTGCCAACTGGTTACGTTCTACTCAAATTAGAGCAAGGAGAGTTTACAAAAGAGTCTCAAGAAGGATGGGAGTGAAAAGGTTTGACTGTGGAGAAACTTGTCCCAGGGGTAGCCCCTAACTCTGCTAGTCCAGATCCATGGTAAAAGCAACAGCAATTTCTTCCTTCAGAAGAAATTCTCCAAGAGCCTCACCAGCTCACCAGCTGTCATGATGAGCGGCAATCTGTGATTCCAGAGCAGGGTCATAGCACAAAAGGGAGTTAACAAAGGAATTCAAAGATGAAAACAGTATTTCAGAGAATTAACTTGATAGCAGCATGTAGCATGACTTAGAGGATATTGTAGCAACAGGAAAAAGCCCTAGAGAGAAAGTAGAAAATAGTATTTATTGAGCATACACTCTATGCCAGAAATTTGATTTTCTTACATAATTTAATCCTAAAATAACCTCTCTTCACTATGTAGAAGTTATTATTCCCACTTTACATACGAGCAAATTAAAGGTTGATTAAGTGGTTTACCCATGCTCTCACTGCAAACAAGTTCAGAATCAGGGCAGAGGCAGCCTTAATGGAGATGGAAAGCTGAAGCCCAGAGACACGGGGGAGGAGGAGAGGGATTTGGTGACTTCACAAAAAAGTCAAAAATGAAAGAGCAATCAAGGCTGATTTCAAACTCCTAGGCCATGGTGTTAGAACAGTAATGCAAATGAAATTGCGGAAACCAGGAGATAAATTTGTAGGAAAGAAAGAGGTGGTTTTTTTTTAAATGTTAACAATAAAACTGGAAATATTTTTTTTAATTCAGCAATACATTATGATATACATTGAAACATAAAAATCTTCTTCCTTCTCCCATTCCCACTCTCAAATTTTTGTGACTATTAACTGCTTCTTGTGTATTCTTTCTTAAAATTTTCTTTTACGCAAATAATGATCATACTCTGCCAACTCTTATTTACACTGCCATTAATAGTATATTTTTAAGCCAGAGCTTTCCAGATATGCCTCATTCTTTTTAAAGGCTGCATAGTTTTTCACTGTACTCTCTTTTACTTAACCAATTATGTACTCATTTATACTTAACCAACTCTGTATTGATAAATATTTTGGCTGTATTTAGTAGGATTGTTTATGGCGGTGTTTTGCCACTGTTATTGCTTACAACTACAAAATATTGCTGCAATGCAAATCCTTGAATGAAAAATTTTTTTCTTTTTTTAATTTTAATTTTTGAGATGGCCTCTCCTTATGTTGCCAGGTTGGAGTGCAGTGACTATTCAGGCATAATTATAGTGCACTACAGTCTCCAACTCCTGGGTTCAAGCAATCCTCCCTTCTCAGCTTCCTGAGTAGCTGGGACTACATGTGAGTGCTGCTGTGCCCAGCTTCATTTTTAACTGACATATAACAATTTGACATATTGATGGGTTACATGATAATAATGTAAAGTGATCAGATCAGGGTAATTAACATATCTATCACCTCGAACACATTATTTCTTTGCTTTGGGAACATTTCCCTGTGCAGAAGCTTTTTAGTTTTATATAATCCCATTTGTTTATTTCTGCATTTGTTGCCTGTGCTTTGAGGTCTTATTCATAAAATTGTTTCCCAAACCAATATCCTCAAGCATCTCCCCTGTATTTTCTCATAGCATTTTTATGGCTTTGGCTTTTACATTTAGGTATTTGATTTATTTTTAATTGATATTTATATATGATGAGAGATGAGGGCTTAGTTTCATTCTTCTGCATATGAATATCCAATTTTCCCAGCACCATTTATTGAAGAGACTGTCCCTTCCCCCAAGGAGTGTTCTTGGTGTTTTTGTCAATAATTAGTTGGCTATATGGATTAATGTATAGGTTCTCTATGCTCTTCCATTGGACTATGTGTCTGTTTTTATGCCAGCACCATGCTGTTTTGGTTTCTACAAGTTTGTAGTATATTTTGAAGTCTAGTAGTGTGATACCTTCAGCTTTGTTCTTTTTTGCTCAGGATTTCTTTGGGATCTTTTGAGGTTTCATACAAATTTTAATACTTTTTTTCTATTTCTGTGAAGAATGTCATTGGTATTTTGATCAGGATTGCACTGAATCCATGAATTTATTTGGGTAGTATTGTATGCAATTTTAAAACACATTTATAAACATGTATTTCTAAGATAAATTCTTCAAAATGGAAGAGCTAGATCAAATAATTTCTTGTAAATTTTAACAAACGTCTTTTAAATGTTGATAAATATTACCAAATAAACATACTGATAAACAGCCTTATCCACATAACACAGGAGACCTGATTCTCCACACTTTCATTAAAATTTGTTTTTTTTGTTTTTTGTCTTTTGAGATGGAGTCTCACTCTTCATCCAGGCTGGAGTGCAGTGTTGCAATCTTGGCTCACTGCAACCTCTGCCTTCTGGGTTCAAGTGATTCTACTGTCTCAGCCTCCTGATTGGCTGGTATTACAGGTGCCCAACACCACACTCAGCTAATTTTTGTATTTTTAGTAGGGACAGAGTTTCGCCATGTTGGCCAGGCGAAACTTGAACTCCTGAACTCAGGTGATCTGCCTGCCTGGGCCTCTCAAAGTGCTGGGATTACAGGTGTGAGCCACCGTGTCTGGCCAGAATGTATATTTCAAACTAATTCATCTTGCCGAATTGACACATGAAAAATGTTACTATATGGTTTTAAGTTGCTGCCTGAAATGTTTTCCGCATTTGAGGAGCTGCAAAGTCACTAACAAAGAGCATTCCTGTAGGTAGCTAGAAGTATAGGATCTACATTTGAATGAACAAGGAGTAGTATAGATGTTGATTTTGGAATCATGCCCATGAAAAACTAAAGTTTTCTAAAAGAGTAAGTGCACAGTTAGAAGAGCAGAGGAACAAAACTAAGCTCTGGGGATAAGAAGTGATGACAGAAAGAGGAAGATGAACCAGCTACAAGGAAACGAATAAGAACTAGAAAAATTGGGGGAAATTTAAGATTACAGAAGGCAAAAGAGGAGAGTCCCAGGAGTGAAAAGTGTAAATGTTGCATCAAGAACTAGGAAAATAGCTGAAAAAGAAGTTATTTGCTTTGCCAGATAAATGAAAACATATTTATTCAGTTTTATTATCCGTATGTCAGAACTCATGTGGACCACATCTATGATGGAAACTTTTTACTATTTATTAGAAAATTTCACCATAACACGATTGATGAGAAACCCAGCCAGCTCTTTAAATTTTTCCAGAGATGAAGTTGGCCCATTTCCAGAATGTTAAATAATGCTGGCAATAATGCTGGAGGGCAGTTTTGAAATGACCATTCTCACCATCCCATCCCAATGTACCCTCCACACCCATTGTTTTACTAGCAGTTGTACCTCTAAAATGTAGACTCTAGCAATGGGAGGGAGGCCTGAAATGTTGCGGATAAAAGGTTATCATGTTATATTTAAACATATAAAATTTAATCTTCATTCCAATATTGCTCCACAAAGTCTACTCATACTGCCACACATAATAAAATGAACTGAAATAAGAAGCCATAAAGAAATCATGACTTATTCTTGGAATGAGAATCATGAACCCTAGGTGACTAGGGTCAAGACTGTGCAAAGTGTACTTCCTACCAATGTCTCAGCATCGCCTCCCACTTGCTTCCTCAACCACCTGCACTCTCCATATGTATCTGAAGATGACTTCAACTACACTATGTCACTCTAATCCAAGTTCTTCCATTGGAAGAAGAATGCTTTGTAACTGCATTCTACAGGATTATCTCTTGTCTTCCTTGTGTATCCTCAAGTTTGACCAAGTTAAAAGACACCAGAAAATCTAATTTGTTTCTGACTGGTGATTGCTTGCTGATTTTACTTTTTGCTCTCTATTCTGAAATATGAGTTTTCATCTGATGTCTCTGGACTCATCTTTGTGGTGGTGGTGTTGCTGCTGCTGCTGCTGTTTTAGATTTTTAAGCGATAGGTTCTCACTATGATGCTCAGGCTGGAGTGTAGGGGCTATTCAAAGGTGCAATTACAGCATACCACATCCTCAAACTCTCTGTGCTCTAGTGATCCTCCCACCTCAGATTTCCAAACAGTTGGGGCTACAGGCGCACACCACAGTGCCTGGTTCTGGACTCGTCTTCACACTTAGAGGGATTAGTAGAAATTCATATTAAACTTAGGAATTATTTATTTGCTGGGTTAGACTCCTTTTGGGGTCAATCTTTATGAAGTACATAAGAATAATTGTCTCATCTCTAAACTTCTCAAGGAAACAGAAAGAGATGCTCTGGATGGACATACTGGGCCCTTGAAAATGCAGCCTGGAGTCTATTTTTAAAATCAATATGATTTGAAGTCAAGGCATAATAGTAGGCCTAGGGGAAGTGAAGTTTTGTTCCCTCCATGACCAAGAGATTTGCCTCCCGGTGTAATTTCTGCTCATTTTGTCAATGATGTTTGGGGATGCGCCTGCAGTCAAACACTGAGTGGTCAACTTAGGAGAAGAAAAATCGAGTTTGTTATTTAAATGAGTCCACTAATTGTTATGTACAAATTGTCATAATTGACCAATCTAGCCACAATATTAAATCTCTTAACTTTGCTCTATAACTTTTCCTATTTCTTCATATGTGCAAACCTGATGAAAATATGGAAACTGTCCCCTGAAAATTCCACATTTGCATACCCACCCCAGCCTCCAACACACAAACATGTACACACATGTCTTTTGCAGAGCTGTAATAGATTCCCTGAATTCTAACCACACTCTCTGGGAGTACCCAGATAGGCACTTCTCTTACCTTTAAATGAGTTTGGGTCAGGAAAATTTTATCCAGAGATTCTTCTAGTGGAATTCAGCACAGCCAAGAGGCCATGCCTCTCAGGCCATAGAGTAGGGTGATAACACACTACTAAATATAAAAATACCCCTCTCAAAAGTGATATGAGTAATGTACTATCACATCTGGAACAACCCTGTGGGTAGAAAACTTGATGGCTTCGGAGAACATGGATGGACCTCCAAAATCCCGTTTTTTAAACAAGTGCTAATTTTCTTCTTAAATTAAGTACACATCCAGGCCAAGCACAGTAGTTCATGCCTGTAATCCCAGCACTTTGGGAGGCCCAGATGGGCAGATAACCTGAGGTCAGGAGTTCAGTACCAGCCTGGTCAACATACCAATGCCCCCTCTCTACTAAAAATACACAAATTAGGCCAGAGCAGTGGCTCACACCTGTAATCCCAGTACTTTGGGAGGCCAAGGCAGGAGGATCATCTGAAGTCAGGAGTTTGAAACCAGCCTGGCCAACATGGTGAAACCCTGTCTATACTGAAAATACAAAAAATTAGCCAGGGAGTGTGGTACATGCCTGCAATACCAGCTACTTGGGAGGCTGAGGCAGGAGAACTGCTTGAATCTGGGAGGTGGAGGCTGCAGTGAGCCAAGATCATGCCACTGCACTCCAGCCTGAGTCATGGAGCAAGACTCAGTCTAAAAAAAGAGAAAAAAAATGAGTATACTTCCTTCCACCATAAATGAAGCACAGAATAAAACAGGATTTTTTTTTATCTCAATACAAATTTGTAAATGGGGTCACATTAAGATTTCAGTATAAATTTAAAATTGTGTTTTTTCTTTTAAAAGGAAGATTGGTAATTCTAGTCTATTTTATTTATGCTTTAAATTAATATGATTGCTTATTTGTCTATTGACTCAACAACCTTACTGAGCACTGGTTATGTGCCCAGCACTATGCTAGGCACTTGGGAAAGAAAGATAAATAAACACAGTCCATCTTCAGGAAGTGAGAGAATGGTGAGAAACCAAGAGCAGTATTTAATGCATAGCATAATGTCAATTACAGGGGTAAAATGTGACAAGCTAGAAAAAGAACTGTTTTCTAGAACACACTGGTAAGTCAATAAATTTGTTGTGTTAAGCCTTAAATATTAAATTATTAAGTATGCTTCTAAGTCATAATTATACAATGGCTTTAAATAGTTTGGTAACATATACAATCAAAGCTTTAACTCCATGAAACTTGGGCTAAACTTTTAAAGGATATTCCTTATTTGGGTGTTTGAGGAAAAGTTTTTTGCCTCTTTTTTTTTTTTTTAAGAAATAAAATGAACACTCATCGTAATGGCTAAAACTGAAAAGACTGACAGCGCTAAATGGTGGCAAGGATAGGAGCAACTGGAAATCTTTTATGTTGAGTATAGAAATTTAAATCGGTAAAACCACTTCTCAAAAATTATTTGGCAGTTTTATGTAAAGTTAAACATATTTCTATTCCATGACTCAGCAATCCTCCCAGGACCCAAGAGAATAAAAATATGTTCACAGAAGACTTTCATAAGAAAGTTTATAATAGCCCCAAATTGAAAACAATCCAAATGTTCATTAACTAGAGATTGTATAAACAGAGTTTGTCATATTCATACTAATGGAATACTACTCAACAATAAAAAGAATGGGCAACTAATACACATAACAATATAGATGAACTCCCAAAATATTGTGCTGTGGAATAACAGCCAGGCACAAAAGAGAACGTACTGTATGTTCCATTTGTACGAAGTTCTAGAATAGGCCAAATTAATAAAAGATGATAGAAATCAAAACAGAAGTTGCCTCTGGGAGTTGGCTGTGATGAACTGAGAAGAAGCATGAAGGAATTTTCAGAGAGGGGAACATTCTCCACTTTTGAGGTGAGTGTTAAATGATGTGGTAGGCAGAATAATGGCCCCCACAGATGACCACATCCTAATACTTCAAGCCTGGGAATAGGCTATCTTATATGGCAAAAAGGACTTTGCAGACATGATAAAGCTAAGGACTTGGAGATGGGGAGATTATCTGGGTGGGTCAATCCAACCATATGAGCCCTTAAAAGCAGAAACCTTGTCCCTGGCTGTGGGCGGAAAGAGAAAATGGTATCAGAAAAGAAGGGCAGAAAGATATATTGCTAGTGTTGAAGGTGAAGGAAGGGGTCATGAGCCAAGGAATGTGGGTGTTCTCTAGAAATTAGAAAAGACAAGGAAATACATTCTCCTTCAGACCCCCCAGAAAGGAACACAGCCCTGTCAACACCTTGATTTTAGTCCAATGAGATCCATGTGAAGCTTCTGACCTACAGAAGTGTAAGATAATAAATCTGTGTTGTTTTAAGTTATTGCATTTACGATAATTTGTTACAGAATCAATAGAGAACTAACACACACAGGTATATGCATTTGTCAAAACTCATCAAAAGATACATTCAAGATCTATGTATCACTGCATGTAAATTATACCTTGTTATAGATTGAATTGTGTTTCCCCCAAAAATATGATGAAGTCCTAATCCCCAGTACCTCAGAAAGCCTTTTTGGAAATAGGGTCACTGTAGATATAATTAGTAAAGATGAGGTTATACTAGAGAGTGGGATGGGCCCTTAACCCAAAAGTGGATCTCATGGAGAAAGTAGAATGATGGCTACCCAGAGGCTGGGAAAAGTAGCAGGGATGGGGGATGGAGAGCTGTTGGTTAATGGGTACGAACATACAGTTAGATAGAAGGAATAAGTTCTGGTGTTTGATAACATGGTAGGGTGGCTGTAGTTAACCGTAAATTATTGTATAGTTTAGAATGGCTACAAGAGAAGATTTGGAATGTTCCCAACACAGAAAAATGATAAATGTTTGAGATAATAGATATCATTATTACCCTGATTTGATCATTATACATTGTATGCATATATCAAAATATTATATATATATATATCCCACAAATATGTACAACTATTATGCATCAATTTAAAAAATAGTCTTGACTTTTCTTGGCCCTTTGTGTTTCCATAAAAGTTTTAGGACAAGTTTGTCCAGTTCTATGGAAAAAAAAAAAGAAAAATTTTTAGATTTTAATTGCAATGCCATTAACTAATAGATTAATTTGAAGAAAACATATATATGACATTGAACTTTTACATTTATGAAGATTTATGGCTTTATATTTTTCTTAGGTTTTATTTTTGTCCTTTAATAATGTTTTATAATTCTCTCTATAAAGTTCATCATTATGTATCTTTAGATAAGATTTATTCCAGCCAGGCACAGTGGCTTATGTCTGTAATCCCAACACTTTGGGAGGTCAGGGCAGGTGGATCACAAGGTCAGGAGTTTGAGACCAGCCTAAACCAACATGGTGAAATCCCGTCTCTACTGAAAATACAAAAATTAGCCGGGCGTGGTGGTGCACACCTGTAATCTCAGCTACTCAGGAGGCTGAGGCAGGAGAATCGCATGAACCCAGGAGGCAGAGGTTGCAGTGAGGCAAGATCATGCCACTGCATTCCAGCCTAAGTGAAAGAGTGAGATTCTGTCTCAAAATAAAAAAATTAATTAAAATAAAAATTAACCAGGTGTGGTGGCACATGCCTGTAGTCCAAGCTAACTTGGGAGGCTGAGACAGGAGGATCACTTGAGCCCAGGAGTTCAAGGCTTCAGGAAGCTATGATTGCACCATTATGCTCCAGCCTCAGTGACAGAGCAAGACCTTGTCTTTTAAAAAATTAAAGAAAAAGGGATTTATTTCTACTAATCTTTGTAGCTTTTGTTGCTATTATCGATGATATCTTTCTTTTTATTACATTTACTACACGGTTATTATTAGTATGCAGGAAGGCTATACACTATGTAATATATATAGTGTAATATTTTGCCTTTGTTCAGCTTGTATCCATTAATCTTGCAAAACTCTCTTATTTCTTCTAAAATAAATCATTTTTATGCTGATCAATAATTCTGAGCCTCTACTTTTAAGTGCAATATTTTCCAGTTCTTTTATCAACCAAACCTAAATACAAAATTTAATCAATGCATAGTGGTTCTAAGTGAATGTGCTGTACATATGCTAAAATAATAAAAAGCAGTAATATATAATAGTTAAAGACACGACAAAGTTAGGCTTTCTGGATTCTAACTGGCTCCAATAAAAACCAATAAAAATTAAAAGTTGAGATTTTACCACAAATGAAATCTCAGTATATTCATTTGTAAAATAGGAATAAAAATACTAAGCTATAATGGTTGTTATAAGGATTAAATGGGATAAACTCAATAAAATACATTGCCAAGTTCCTAGTTCATAGAAAACACTAATTAAAGTTAGCTAATATTGATAAAAGCATGATAAGTGACACCACAGCTCATTCAATTACACAGTAAGCACAGGTGTGAGCCAGATTTAAAAACACAGGTTCGGTTAATTTCTAACAAGCACCAGTGACCAGTCCACGTTCTTTTGGAACTGTCTTATATCAAACATAATTCACTGATTGAACTGTCATCGAACCACTATTTATTGAGTCATTGTTCTGTGGTAGATTCATTCTAGGTATTGGGCATACAGTAGTGAATTCACCAAAGTCCCTGCCTGCATAGGGCTTTCATTCTAATGAGGGAGGCAAACATTAGCTAAGTAAACAATTGTGTATTTTAAAATTATGATGCTGTGTTTTAAAAAGTACATGCAAATTAACCAAGAAACTGAAAAAGATACCATTAGAGAATGCCACAAGAGCGGCTAATTGAGATTGGGAAGTCAAAGGGGTTCTCTTTGAGAAAGTGATGTTGAAGCTAAGTAACAGCCAAACGGAGAGGGAGGGAGAAGTGCATTTAAGCAGAAGAGATGATGTCTGCAAAGAGCTGGCAAATTCAGGGACTACAAGAAGCCACTATGGAAGGAGTGGAGAAAACAAAAGTAAGAGCAGGGCCAGATGAAGTCAGAGAGTTGCGCAGGGGGAGATCACGCAAAGGCTTTGGAGGCCTGTGATCCTCCGTGCAATCATCAGCCCCACAAACAGGACTAGCGTGAAAAGATCATTCTGATTAATGAGTGGTAAAGACACTGGGAAGGCTGCGAGAGGAAGCAAGAAGTGCAGCAAGATGTAAGAGTGAAGATGAAGAAAGGCGATGGCTTTGGGATGTATTTTGGAAGCATGCTCAATAGGACTTAGGGATGGATTGGCTGTGGGTGGGGAAAGGTCTGCAAGAGGAAGTGTCAGAGGTGGTTCCCAGCTCTCTGATGTGAGTAAAGAGGAATATTCTTTACTGAAATGGGGAAGACTAGATGGAGCAGATTTGGGAGGAAAGACCAACAGGTTTTAATCTCAGGATGTGTCATGTTTGAGCTGCCTACGAGGCATCCAAGCAAAGATGTGGAGTAGGCAGTTAAATATGTGGACCCTAGAGGGCTGGGGTTAGAAATCTGAATATTGCTGAGAGCCATGGAATTCTTATATAGGGTGAGAGGGTAGCAAGAGAGAAGCAAGTTCATAACAGAATCTTAGAAAATGCTAAAGAAAGAGTTAGAGGAGAAATTGGCAAAAGGATAAGGTGAAAAACAAGTGTGTTAAAAAATTGTTTCAGCATTTTAAGAAGAGAAGATTTTAGCCTGGCATGATGGCTGAGGCCTGTGATCCCGGCTATTCAGGAGGTTAAAGCAGGAGAATCACTTCAGGCCAGGAGTTTGAGATGAGCCTGGGATCACAGCAATACCTCATCTCTAAATTAATTAATTAGTTAATTAATTTTTAAAATAAGAAGAGGAGTTCCTGAAAGAGTAGTCAGCAGGACCAAATGCTTTGAAGTAAGATGAGAGTTGAAAGTATTCATTGTGTTTAGCAACATAAGGTTTATTGCTCTTAGGAAGAGCTGTGGTGGGGGCAGCATTGGAATGCATATATGGCCTGTGGCCAGGAATTGGGTGAGCATCCTTATAAAGGCCTTTATCATACCAGGAGTTAACCTATACACCACTCTTTTGCAGCCCATGAGACATTCCATGGAGTCATCCAGCTAAAAACAACACCACTAAACTCTCATCTAAACTGGTTGGTAAAATGTCAGGGAGACAATCCTTGAGAAGATTTTTAAGTCCATGTGCACATCTTCTGTGCAAATCTCTGCAAACCAATGAAATTCAGATACGCACAAGTGCAATGGGTGGGTTAATCTCACAAGGAACTTGAGGAAGCAATTTTCATCATCACTTCTGCTGATCAAAGTCTCAAAGGTCAAGATCACATTGCAGTCTTTTCATTGTTGTAAAAGTTAATGAAAGTTAATTATTAAAGCTGACAGAAAGGTAATTTGCCCACTGTCTTACATATCCTATATATAGACATCCCGATGCATATGGATGCATGCAGAGCCTGTAGACCTGAGTGGATGGATGCTGCCTCTTAGAACCAGAACTTAGAGCTTTATCTTGAAAATGTACCACTGTTGCTGAAGCTCCTCACCGAGTATATGTCAGGTAGGAACCAAATTTATTATTGTTATATTCAAACTGGTTTTCTGTTCCTTGAAAACGGTATTTTTTCTAATCAAAGCCAATTTAGAAGTTATTATTATGTTCTTGAGTTTTTTCCATGAGTGTGAATATTTTGAATGAATTCACTAATAAGCTATGCACGTATGTCTGGAGCACTAGCAATGTGGATTAAATATTTAAGTAGCCTTTAATTTAACAAGTAAATGGTTGTAGGCATCATTAAGTTTTAAACAGCCTTTTCAAAGATGTTAGTGTTCTTGCTTTAATTATTCAGATAATTCCCTTAATTCTCCACCCAAATCTGAATTTATAGATAGATCATCTGCTCTGAGGGCTGGCAAAAAAAAAGCTAGCTTTAAGTAAAGGGTCTCTCCAGGAGACAGAATCACCTAGTAGAACAGATTCAGAAAGGCTATCTGGTCCTAGCCAGGCATAGGGGCATGTACCTATAGTCCTAGCTACTCAAGAGGCTAAGGCGGGAAGATAGCTTAGGCCAAGAGTTTGAGGTCAGCCTAGGCAACATGGCAAGACCTTGTCTTTTAAAGAAAAAAACAATGGTCGGCATCTGGTCTAGAGGTGAGAGATTTATCTGCCAGGTGCCCTAGAAAGTCCAGGACTTTCCAGGACTTGGACTTGGACTAAGGGAAAGGGAAGAGGAGAAAAGGCAATGGGAGTAAGGATAGAGAATGGAAAGAAAAGAGATGGGGAAAAAATGGTCACTGGAAAGTAGCAGAGTGCCCTATGCCACAAGTAGGAAAATATCATATAATAAACATAATAGGATATAATATACTTAGTAATGTATGGGTACTTATTCCTTGCATTACTAACTCTACCAAGATAAAATCTATTTTATTCTGTAAAATGTCAGGAAAAGATTATACAACTTTATATATGCAAGTGAGGAAAAATTTATTAAATCATTGGACTAAATAATTCTCTTTTCTGAATTAAGTTGATCATTTCGAAAAACAGTGTCATGAAATTGGCTGAATAAAGATCATTCTTTTTTCTGAGGTAGATTCTCGCTCTGTCACCCAGGCCGGAGCTCAGTGGCAGGTTCTCGGCTCACTGTAACCTCTGCCTCCCAAGTTCAAGCGATTCCCCTGCCTCAGCCTCCCAAGTAGCTGACACTACAGGCACGTTCCACTGTGCGTGGCTAATTTTGTTTATATTTGTGTTTGCTTGTTTGTTTTGTTTTTGAGACAGAGTCTCTCTCTGTCAACCAGGCTGGAGTGCAATGGCACAATCTCAGCTTACTGCAACCTCTGCCTCTCAGGTTCAAGCAATTCTCTTGCCTCAGCCTCCCAAGTAGCTGGGATTACAGGTGCCCGCCACTACACCCAGCTAATTTTTGTATTTTTAGCAGACACGAGGTGTCACCATGTTGGTCAGGATGGTCTTGCACTCCCAACCTCAGGTGATTCACCTGCCTTGGCCTCTTAAAGTGCTGGGATTACAGGCATAAGCCACTGCACCTGGTCTGTTTGTATTTTTAGAGATGGGGTTTCACCATGTTGGCCAGGCTGGTCTCAAACTCCTGACCTCAGGTGATCCACCTGCCTCGGCCTCCCAAAGTGTTAGGATTACAGGTGTGAGCCACCACGTCCAGCCAAAGATCATTCCTAATGAAAAATTAGGAAGCAACTAATTTGATTTCAGAAACAAGTAAAATGGGCTAACACAACATATACTTTGTTTTCTCCCACTGGATAAGGGAATAAGTAAGCATATAAAGAAGTGAACAAATGTATAAAAAGTTCCTAAATAGCTCATATTTGACTAAGAAACAAAATCGTTCAGAAAATGAGAATGAATATTTTTCAATGACAAGAATAAATATATAATAATACATTGTAGCTCTTCTCTCCAATAAAGGTCTTTGATTCTCCAAAGAGAAAAGAAGAGCCTCCTCTAGCCTCTGTGTCACTTTGTTGAGAAGCAAGGGGGAGAATAAGCCAAGTCACCTCAAGGAGATTGGGCCTTAGGCCACCAGGCTTATGTTTTGTGTTTGTGGATATTGAGTGTAGGAGTGTGGGGCTTTTGTGCTCAAAAGCAAGGACCTTAAGGGTGCCTCACCTGGAGCTTTGTTCTCTTGCCTTGTCTTTCTTGGGGATAGGGGCTAACAAGCCCCCCGACATTCAATATGTAGCAGAGAACATGTAGTGGAGAGAGTCTGTTATTCACAAGATGTAGCTTCTCATCTCCATTTATCTTCTGGAAAGTTGGGAAAATCATTTATCTTCTCTCATCTCCATTTCTTTGTCTGTAAAGTGGTGATAATACAGCCTACCTTCTCTGCCTCCATCACACAGTAACACTCAAGGAAGAAAAGTGAAAGTGCTCAGAAAATCTCACAGCCATATAGAAATGGCCAGGGATTCTCTTTCACCTTCTGTGAGCCTACTGGGTACGAAACCCCTTGCTATGGTGCATCCCAGCATTTCTCTAATGGTTTAGCCTATGAGCCAACAACACCTTCTCTTTCAGAGTTTGGATCTTTCCGTATCTTCTGACATGCTTTGCTTATTCCCCACTGCTTTGTCATCACCCCTGCCAAACCTATACTTTAAAGCCTAACCCAAGACTCACAGTTCCTTCACAAAACCTTCCTAACTTTAACCCACATTCACATCCCTTCTTCCAATGTATTATCTGCACCAATTATTTTGGGCACTTCTCCTGTGTATGTAAACTTTAGAGTTAGGTCTGTATCATTTATATATCTTTTGCTCATAGTTCAGTTTATTTCAGCAAACTTTCTTTTATACTATGTCATAGGACCCATGCAAAAGGGGAAACAAATGGTTAAGATTTGGGCCTTGCCCTTGGGAAACTCAGTCTTAAAGGGGAGAGAAACATAAGTAATGACCATCCTGTATGACATGGAATAGACATATACACAAGGTACTTACAAGAAGGAAATGCTTAGCTCTATCTAGGGATACCATGAAGCCTTTCCATCATTTTTTTATCTTCTACAACTCTGTTAGACACTGAATTCCTTACAAACAATAGGTTGATACATGTTTGTTGAAGGAATGAAGAAATGAATTAATGGTCAGCTGAGTTGTTTTTTAGAGACAGGGTCTCTTTATGTTGGCCAGGCTGGTCTTGAACTCCTGGCCTCAAGCAATCCTCCCACCTCAGCCTCCCAATGTGCCAGGATTACAGGCATGAGCCACTGCGCCCAGCTGTGCTGAGTTTTTAAGAATGAATTGGAATCTACCAGGTGTTGGAGGAGAAGAACACAGACAAAGGAAATCATGTATACAAAGACACAGAGCTGTTAAATATCACACTGTGTTAGGAAACTGCTGCAATTGTGAAGGAGGAATGACGAAGCTCATGAGATAGACCAGAGCCAAAACAGGAAGGGCCTTGTATGCCATTCTAGGAAGCTTAGTTAAATGGATAATTTTAAAACTAGGTTAAAATAAACTGGCCTAAGAATGGAAAACTGCTACTTCTAAAGATAAGCTCAGGGTAAACATAGTCATAGAAAAGTTGGCAGCACTAACATTTTCCAACAGGTTCCAGCTGACTTCCGTCATGTGGACCAGTTGTAAATTCAGTCTAGTCAATATTAAGCTCACTCCTGAAACTGTTACCTATGAACTTAAGGCTAAGAAGTCTCCCTTTGTATACTCTACTTTCAGTTTTGAGAACAGCCCTAGAAGGAAAATAATGGCCTCCTCCTTTGCCATTAGAAAATTGAAGGCTTGGGCTGGGTGCAGTGGCTTAAGCCTGTAATCCCAGCATTCTGAGAGGCCGAGGCAGGCGGATCACTTGAGGCCAGGAGTTCGAGACCAGCCTGGCCAACATGGGAAAACCATGTCTCTACTAAAAATACAAAAATTTAGCCAGGCGTGATGATGGGTGCCTGTAGTCCCAGCTGCTAGGAGGCTAAAGCAGGAAAATTACTTGAACCTGGGAGGTGGCAGGTGCTGTAAGCCAAGATTGCACCACTGCACTGCATCATCCAACCTGGGTGACAGAGCAAGATTCCATCTCAAAAAAAAAAAAAAGAAGATTGAAGGCTTGCATCACTGGCTCATAGCAAACATAGTTAAAATATGGTGAGGCAAGGATTTGAAACCTGGTCTGCTTAGTTGCCAAAGTCTCACTCTTTTCTTTCTTTCTTTTTTTTTAAATCTCTTTTTTTTGAGATGGAGTCTCACTCTGTCACTCAGGCTGGAGTGCAATGGTGTGATCTCGGTTCACTGCAACCTCCACCTCATGAGTTTAAGTGATTCTCCTGCCTCAGCCTCCTGAGTAGCTGGGATTACAGGAGGCTAATTTTTATATTTTTAGTAGAGACGGGGTTTCACCATGTTGGTCAGGCTGGTCTTGAACTCCTGACCTCGTGATCTGCCCGCCTCGGCCTCCCAGAGTGCTGGAATACAGGCATGAGCTACTGCGCCTGGCCAAGTGTCACTCTTTTCTGTTGTACCTCCCAATTAAATTAGATTTGACTTCCTTTTTCAGCATCTTGGACAACGTGGTAATAGGAGTGATGGAAAATAATAGCAACAATTATTTCCCACCCTAGCCTCTGACCTCTTCTGAGCTCTCTTTACCAACCTCAGTGCTGAGACCTTTCCCCTCCAAATACCACTCTGGCCCCCTCTCATTCTGATGTCATCATTTCCCTGCTTCCATCCAACCTCACACTAACCAGAATGTGGAGCTTCTTGTGTGCTTAATTTCTGATTCCTCTCTGGCTACTGATGGAGATCCCTCTCAAGGTGCTCACTGGAGCAATTATTTTGTTTGTTCTTCCATCTCTCACCCACTCCCCCAAGTACAGTTATCAGGACACTGCTGTATTTCCCATTGTCCAAGGACTAATTCGTGAAATAGGGCTGGATTACCTGTGGTTTTCCACTGACTGGCTCAGGGATATGTTGAGATTCCTGAGGTGAGTCGTGTTTTCAGCAGATTGCAGGCACAGTATGGCATTTTCAGTGATGTCTCTATGAAAGCCTTCCTCAGCTTGAACAGCTATGGTGGGATGATGCTACTGAGAGCTGCCTTGTCCAAGAGTGGAGGCATCTACTGTGACTGCAGAGGGGCTGGGAAGTGTTCTGCACCCTTGCTCATCTGCTGGCTTCAAATGACTACTAACTGAAGACAAATCCTAGCATTGCTTATCAGCATCTTGGTTCAAATTAGTTGTTTCCCAGAAAAAAGGGCAGACCTCTGAAAGACTAAAACACAGAATAGATAAACACTGAGTGAAAAGGTCAGGGTCACAAGACACTTGTCAGCAGAGTGGGACAGGCAGAGTGGAGTTTCCCATAACTGGAGGCCAGGCTGCAGGTTGAAAATGGGTAGAATTTGGAGGGGTGGGGAGGTATGTACATGACAATCCCTAGAAATATCAAAAAGTTGTTAATAAAAGGGAATAGTTAAATTGAGAAATTGAACTTCAGACATTAATCTCAGGATTAAATTTCTGCTCAAAAAATAAAAAGTAGAGAACAACAATATGTATGACTAAGCCACAGCACCAAGGTATGTAGGTATATGGATATCTGTGTGTGTGTGTGTGTGTGTGTGTGTGTGTGTATATGTATGTGTATATATATATATATATATATATATATATATATCATAAAGGTCAAAAAAATCACAAAAAGCACATTAAAGGGAAGCAAATAAAAGTGGAAATATATACAAATAAGTCTTGAAGTTCTAAAATTAGTAAGAGAAAGGGACCCTGAGAATGAATTTCAATCCCCCCAAATCCACTGACACCCTAAGAAACCCAGAGATACATGAAAAATAGAACATGAAAAGACTTACATCAATATGGGTGTAATATTTGAAATGGGAATTGTAATTCCAGGAACCAGAAAAAAGTGTTTTCCAAGAATTTCTGGTGAAAACGTAACTTGTTCAGGTTAAAAAAAGTTAAGAAAATCTCTTTTGAATTCCTAATTAAAGTAGGTTATGCTCAAGAATCTCAGAAATGATGACATGGAGAATGACATTAATTTATGACTATCTGGAGCATCTCTTCAGCAGAGGCTCCATTGGGGTAGTTGGTTCAGAGGCCAGCATTGTATGTTACGTGTCGTATAGCTTTTGGAAGTGGAGATGGGTACAAGAGGAAAAAAGAAAGGCTGGAATGTGGCCCTCAAGTCTGGAAATATTTCTTTTTTTCTTGTTTTTTTTTGTGATGGAATCTTGCTCTGTCACCTAGGCTGGAGTGCATGGCACAATCTCAGCTCGCTGCAACCTCCGCCTCCCAGGTTCAAGCAATTCTCCTGTCTCAGCCTCCTGAGTAGCTGGGAATATAGGTGCCCGCAACCACGTCTGGCTAACTTTTTTATTTTTAGTAGAGATGGGGTTTCACTATGTTGGTCAGGCTGGTCTCAAACTCCTGACCTCAAGTGATCCACCTGCCTTGGCCTCCCAAAGTGCTGGGATTACAGGCTTAAGCCACCACACCCGTCCAGAAAGATTTCTTAAGCTTCCCTGATTCCTTCCCTGAGCAGTCGCCTTGCAGGCAGTGCTGGAGTGTGAGGAGGAGGCTTTTAATGGCAGGACAGCGAAAGTTCAGGCTCCTGATACAGCTGAAAGTATAGGAAAGTCCATTAAAGAGCCAGCCACAGCCATCCTCAGAGAAGAAGCTGATTAGAAATGAAGTCATATTTCTCCCATCACTGTCATCAACAAAAAAACAAACAAAAAATACCTATAACTTAGCAGAGAGAAAACATACAACAGCCAGAAGAATATAAGTACCTTCAAGATCTTTTTTAGTGAAGATGACTAATAACTTTCTGTGAACTCCTTGAGGAAAGCATGAGTAAAGCAAGAAAAGAGTAGAGTCTTTCTTTTTTTCCCCCGTTCATAGCACCATCTGACAGAAGTACAAAAACACAGTGCTGAAGTCTTCTTCATCCTAAGGTTGGCTAGGTTGCATCCTTGACAGGGTTAAAGCCACTCTTATAAGATACTGAAGATACCTTTGTGAGAAATCCAAGATGTCATAAGTGATACACCATAGATTAGATCTTAATTATTAATGCTCCAACCGTGTTGCTGGTAATCAACAAAAAAAGACAAAAATCTATGCTATGTACCACAAGGCACAAGTCACCTCCACTTTGTGAGCAAGTTCTTCTGACAATGGGAAGTTCTATTTAGTTAGCGGGATTTGACTTCTGAAGTGTGGGTGGATAGATGGAAGAGGGGATAGAAACTAAAGAGAAAGCAAGCACTTGGGAGTGGCAGGGGAGGAGAGGCCCAGAAAGCATAGCGAAGGAGGATCTAAATGTCATAACTGAAGCCCCAGTGGTGCACCAATCATCTACTTGGGAGGCTGAGGCAGAAGAATTGCTTAAGCCCAGGAGTTTGAGGCCAGCCTGGGCAACATATGGAAGATCCCCATCTCTACTAAAATATTTTAAAAATTAGGCAGGCATGGTGGCCCACGCCTGTAGTCCCAGCTACGCAGAAGGCAGGAGGACCACTTGAGCCTAGGAGTTAAGAGGCCATAGTGAGCTATGATTGCACCACTACACTCTACCCCAAGCGACAGTGAAATCCTGTCTCTAATAATAATAATAATAAAGGAGTCATAACTGAGCTCAAAGAAACTCAAATTCTGAAGGTCAAGCCAGAGATTTGGGGTGCAGTACATTGTGGTCAGAAGTCAGCACAGAGGACTTTAGAGGAGGCTAGGAAATAGGGTGGGAAAGAAAAATCAGTGATGAAAGAGAAGTCAAGTGGGGCCAGCAGTAGAGGCCAGCATCTGATTCCTGGTTATAACTTGAGCAGTGCAAACATGGCTAAAATCCCATAAGGTATATGAGGCCATGGTGTAACAAGATACAATTTAGTGTGAGATAATTCTATTAATCACTGTGATTGAAGCTGAGGAATTACCGAGACCAGTTCAGTTATGGAGACCCCCACCCAGGCAGCACTGAAGAAATTAAGAAACAAAGAACAGCAAAGTGAAACATCAGGGGGCTAACAGCCTTCCGAGCTGAGCACCTCAGGGGCTGACAGCCTTCCCAGCTTAGAGCCTCAGGGGGTTAACAGCCTTCAGAGCTGAGCATCTCAAGCGGACTCTGACCCACGTATTTATTCTCTCTGAACAGGTGATCATTATTAATAACCAGATATTCTGGGTTTTCTCATAGAATAAAAATAAACTAGGCAGGCACCTGGTGCCTGCTTACCACTGATCAAAGATGAACTAGAAAGCATTCTCTACTAGGGAGCCACTAGGGGCAGGGTCACATATCCTGTGCTTAAAGAACTAGTTTAACTGGTGTATGATATACAAATACTGTTTACTACTTTAGAACACCCTGAGCAGTTTTCCACTTGGGGGGCCGGCTCGGTTTTCCTTGCTGTCTCTCTCAGCAAACAATACAGTCAATCATACACTCAGCAAGGAACAAAACTTGGGTATTATGAGTAGTAATACAGAACCAATATTAGAGGGAAAAATGCTAGAAGTTGCTTGGAATGTTCTTCAATAATGTTTATACTGAATAATAGAGAAGCTGCATGACAGAGAAAAGATAGCAAAGAAGTCTGAAAATGCAGTACCATTTCTACTATTTTACAAGCTGTATATCCCAAGAAAAAGTATTTCTATTTTAATGTGGGTTCAGGGTGTGTGTGATTATCTTCTCAGTTGTAAGAAGAAAATAATAATTATAAAATAATAAGAGTAACTGCCTCAAAAAATTGTGAAGGCTAACTTGGTAATCTGCATTTAAAAATTTTGTAAAATTGATTTTTAAGTATAATAGAAACAGGATTGAGATAAAAATAAAAAACTTAAACATCTTGTGTAGAAAATGCTAATAATTAAAATAACTACCCTTTAGTGAATGCCTATAGTGTGTGAGACATATGCGAGATGCTTTGGAAACCTTATTTAATCTTCACAGTCACCAGAAACTTGAATATCTTTATCCCCATTATGCAGGCAAGGCTCAGAGAGGTTGAGTAACTTGCCCAGGATCATTCCTTTAAAAAGACCTTATCACTTATGAATGAAGTAACCAAATAATATTTAGTTTGTTCCATAGTTTCCTTAACTATAAATTGTAAAACTCTAACTCCCAGAAACAATAATAACTGAAATAGATAATACCTTTGAATTTCACAAATTTTCAATTTTACAAGGTAAAAAAAATCAAATTTCAAAATTCTGATGGGTAAATTGGAAGAGCCTGGACTGGAGTTAGGAGCAATAAATAGATTTTAAATCTAATCTGTCTGAACACTCCAATACCTTAACTTTGGAAACATTTCTGGGAAAAAAAGATGAGAGGATCTCGCTTTGCAAGTAAAAAAATTGACTCAGTGATTCATAAATTCAGTCAATTTTGTTACTTTTTGGCAGATTAAAAAATAAAATAAAAGCTCTTGTTTACCTAAAAAAGCCATGTCCAGTTCACTGGAATAAAATATCGCTGTCACAAAACACAATCTAGGTCCCTTAATCCTGCCTTTTTTGATCTTAAAAGGTGGTAACATTCAGTTCAGAGCTCACTCATCTGTAAATTGCATCACATTATCTCTGAGTTATTTAAGAAGCAAGCTCTGTTTGGTTTCAGGCATTTTAAACTGCTAAAGGCAAGAAGAAGTGTTCACCACATATTTCCAAAGGTCTTCAACTTGCCACAGCCAACAGAAAAATCAAAATGATTGAACCCTTTGGGAATCAGTATATTGTGGCCAGACCAGTGTATTCTACAAATGCTTTTGAGGAAGAACACAAAAAGAGAGACAGACATCATAAGACATTTCTGGATCATCTCAAAGTGTGTTGTAGGTAAGATATTTTTTAAGATATTGGCATTAGGAATATATTTTTGAAGCACTTTCACCTAAATTTTCTAACTTTCCAACTTTCCTTTCTGGCTCTAGTCCACAGCCTACAGTCCCTTTCTCTTTGGTTTCCAAACCTCCTACTCCCTCCCAGATTTGGAAAGGTAGTGTTTAAAATGAACCCCACCTCAGCGTATCAACACAGTCTTTCCAATTAGACAACTAACAGATGGGGACAGAGGCAGATTCTCATTTGAAATATTGCATGATTCAAGCTGAGGATGACAATTAAGCTCTATTATGGTTAAAGAAAAGCAGGCATTTTTTAAAATCCTTCGTTGGTGACCAGAGGGCAGCTGACTATGGGTAAAGAATATTACTGAGAGTGAAATTACTAGTTTAATCTTTAGCATATTACTATCTTTACCAATTTCCTACCTACAGTTAGGTACTAAATTTAAAATTTGATGTTAATTGACTGACCTGTGGCTTTCCATGTTTTCAGCTGTTCTACACAAAAGGCCAAGAGAATTGTCCTCTCTTTGTTCCCCATAGCATCTTGGTTGCCAGCATACCGGTTTAAGGAATGGTTACTCAGTGACATCGTTTCTGGTATCAGCACAGGGATGGTGTCTGTACTACAAGGTAACTTTTTTTTCAATATAATTCATATACTATAAAATTTATCCTTTGAATGTGTGCAACTCAGGGGCTTTCCATATAGTCACTAGGTTGTGCATCTGTCACCACTAATTCCAGAACATTTTCACCACTACCACCCCCTAAAACTCCCTTACCCATTAACTTCACATCCCCCTCTCTACACTTTCTCTATGGATTTGCCTATTCTGGATATTTCATATGAATGAAACCATGCAATACATGGCACTTTGTATCTGGTTCCTTTCACTCACTGTAATGTTTTCAAGGTTGAGCCATATTGTAGCATGTATTGGTGCTTCATTCCATTTTATGGACAAATCAGTATTCTATTGTATGGACATGTCACATTTCTTTATAATCCACTCATCAGCTAATGAACATTTGAGTTATTTCCACTTGGGGGCTATTACGAGTTATGAGTAATGCTAGTTTGGACATTTGTGTACAAATTTTTGTGTGAACATGCTTCAGTTTTCTTGGGTATATTACTAGGAATATAATTGCTGGATCATATGGTAACTCTATATTTAATCATTTGTGGAACTGCTAACTTATTTTCTAAAGTAGCTACACCATTTTACATTTCCACTAGCAGTATGTGAGGGTTCAAATTTCCCTACATCATCAACCCTTGTTATTGTCTATCTTTTTTCTTTTAGCTATCCCAGTGAGCGTGAAGTGATGTCTCATTGTGGTTTTCATTTGTATTTCTCTAATGACTGACAATATTGAGTATTTTTATGTACTTATTGGCCATTTGTATATCTTTTGAAAAATGTCTATTCAAATTTTTTACCCATTTTTAAATTGGGTTGTCTTTTTGTTGTGGACTTGCAAGGGTTGTTTATATATTCTGGATGCCAGACCCTTGTCAGATATACAATTTGCAAGTAATTTTTTCATTCTTTGAATTATTGGTTAACTTTCTTGATAGTATCCTTGGAAGTACACATTTTTTAATTGTAAAAGTCCAATGTGTCTGTTTTTTCATTGGTTGCTTATGCCAGGAGTCTCCAATCCTCAGGCCATGGACCAGTACAGGTCCGTGGCTTGTTAGGAACTGGGCCATACAGCAGGAGGTGAGTGGCAGGTGAGCAAATGAAGCTTCATCTATATTTACAGCCACTCCCCATTGCTCTCATTACCACCTGAGCTCCACCTCCTGTCAGATCAGGGGCAACATTCGATTCTCATAGGAGTGCAAACCCTATCGTGAACTGTGCATGCAAGGGATCTAGGTTGCATGCTCCTTATGAGAATCTAATGCCTGATGATTTGTCCCTGTCTCCCATCACCTCCAGTTGGGACCATCTAGTTGCAGGAAAACATGCTCAGGGCTCCCACTGATTCTACATTATGGTGAGTTGTATAATTATTTCATTATATATTCCAGTGTAATAATAATAAAGTACACAAAAAATGTAATACACTTGAATCATTCCCAAAACATCTCCCCTTCCCTGGTCAGTGGAAAAATTATCTTCCACAAAACCAGTCTCTGGTGACAAAAAGGTTAGGGACCACTGGTTTATGCCATAGGTGTCATTTCTAAAAAAACCATTGACAAATCCAAGGTCACAAAGATTTATACCTATGCTTTCTTCTAAGAGTTTTATAGTTTTACTTCCTACGTTTACATCTTTAATACATTTTGAATTAACGAGGTAACTTATTTTTAGGGTCCAATCCTAAATACCTTAAGAACGAAATTAGAATGTCTTTGATTCCTCTCGCACAAAATAAGGACCCTGCTGCTTGTGTATTTACAGGCTTAGCATTTGCTCTACTGGTCACCGTGCCCCCAGGCTATGGGTTGTATGCAGCCTTTTTCCCAGCCATAATCTACCTTTTCTTCGGCACTTCCAAACACATATCTGTGGGTAAGTCAGTTACTGAGCTGATTAATGCTCACATTGTTTTTCTTTATGAATTTTATTGGACATACATTGTATCAATTCCAAATTGCACATAATCCAGGAGAAGAGTCATGGTCTCCTGGGAGAATTAGGACCAGGTTTGAGAAGGAAGGCAGGGTCACAGATGGCAGTCATTTTACATGCTCTTATTCTGTGGTTGAAAGACAATATGCTTTAGGGAGGTGTTTACTGACCATGATTCACCCACTGTTAATTAGGTCCGTTTCCAATTCTGAGTGTGATGGTGGGAGTAGCAGTTACAAGAATGGTCCCAGATACTGGTATAACTACTCCGGAATCGTCTAACAACTCGAGTGAGCTCAGTGATTCAATACTGAACGACAGGAAGGTGGTGGTGGCGGCAACAGTCTCACTGTTTGCTGGAATCATCCAGGTGAGCACCTTCTCAAGTAACTTGCCCACCTCAATCTGTTTGCCTTGACTGGTACACATCTCTCTGTTTTTTCTCCCCCCGGCCACCTTTCCCTGTCTTCCCTTTGGCTTGTGTTCCTCCCTCACGGCCCAGAGGAAATAATGTAAGAAGGGTCACTCGTCACAGCCAGAGGGAGAGGAGTGGGTCAATGGTACGACAACGAATGAATGCGGGTCTAGACAGAAGGAGGAAGGGTAATGGAGAGGCACAAACAGTGACAAGTGAAATGCTTCAACATGTATCTGGGAATTGAGAGAGTCAAGAAACATAACAGTATGCAAGAAATCGTCATACTGGTGGCTTTGGAGTTTTTTCTTTAACTCTTCAGCAACTATAATCTAGTTGGAAGGGACGGGGGCTTGGAACTGTTCATGTCAATTTTGGGGAAAACTGAAGAGGATTATGATGGGGCCTAAAGCCTCGCTCCCAAGCCGTATGCTGACACCCCTGCTGAATAAGGAAAATATCATGGACTTTTTGAGATGTTGCCTTAGTTTATGGATAATGATATTATTGGTTAAGGCCATTTCTTAAAGAAAGAAAAAGCCAGTTTCTACAAGGACATAAGCATGTGTCTTATTGACAATTTGATTAGGTTTTTCTAATATATTTCTGAACCTAGCATAGAAATGGAACCCACTAGGCTTTGTGCAGCCACAGCTCTGGCTGCATTCTGGAAACATGAGCAGAAAGACAGGTCAAGTATCCAAGGGAAGGAGAATCCACCCAATTCACTTTATTACAAAACAATGATGCTTTAAGGGGGAATTAACCATCCTTTTCCCCAGCTAGAATGAAGCAGTTCTGATGTCCAATACGCAATTATGTATTTCTTAAGCAAGTTGAGCAACTTTGAGGAAATATGAATAGGCACTCACTCATGCATGCTCCAGCAGCTAGAAAGTATAACTTAAAATTACATCAGCAAATTTATGAGGGCTGATGCTAGGTCAGATTCTGCTAGAAAAGGCCTATCAAAGACACCACAGTTAAAAATAAGGGTGGGTGAATAAGCGTGTTACTTCTTCAGGGCAAACTAGACTTATATCCTATGTGAATACCATGTAACGTTCCGCCTGGTGGACGGGGTGGAAGGGAAGGAGAAGGAGGAGCCCTGGATAGGAGGTATCCCAGGAGGCAGGGACATTTGCTTCTTCAAGGCATATACATACAGGTTCAGCCTTTACATTTTGTATAATATTATTTCAGTTGCGGATCTTTGCGTTTGCTGAGGCGTACTCCTAATCTATGCTGACAAAGACTTTTGTTCTCTTTCCAGCTGGCCCTGGGGATTCTGCGGATCGGATTTGTAGTGATATACTTATCTGAGTCCCTCATCAGTGGCTTCACTACTGCTGCCGCTGTTCATGTTTTGGTTTCCCAGCTCAAATTCATCCTTCAGCTGCAAGTCCCGTCACACACTGATCCATTTTCAATTTTCAAAGTAAGTATTTCTTGCACTTAAAAAATGCTGAAATATGTGAAACTCACTACTGTGTTCTTGGAGAGCTTTCCTTTAATGCCTCTGTGATGGGGTTTACCTACAGGTTATAAAATTTATTTGTATTTTAAAAAGTAAAGCCAGGCATAATGGCTCATACCTGTAATCCCAGCACTTTGGGAGCCTGAGGCAGGAGAATCACTTGAGCCCAGGAGTTCAAGGCCAGCCTGTGTAATAAAGTGAAACCTCGCCTTTACAAAAAATAAAATAATTAGCCAGGCATGGTGGTGCATGTCTGTAGTTCCAGCTTCTTGGGAGGCTGAGGCAGAGGATCGCTTGAGCCGAGAGTTAGAGTCACAGTGAGCTCTGATTGTGCCAGTGCACTCCAGCCTAGGCAACAGAGAGAGACTCAGTCTCACAAAAAAAGAAAAGAAAAAGCAAGAGAACAATACTGAAAACCAGCCACGTCTACCATCCAGCTAATGTTAACAACAAATTAAGTAATACCAATGTTTCCTAAAATCTTATTTTGAAAAGAACTTTGCTAATTGAGTTATGATGTTTTCCTATTTCTGAGCAAACAGGTCTCATTCTTTATAATTGAAGTTCTTGGGTCTTTTTTGCATCCTGTTTAGAAAACAAAAGAAAATTGACTGATATGTAGATAGGACAGCAGCTCTCCTCTCCTCCAGAGGATGCAAAGAACAGATAGTTTCTTAGTTTTAAAATTTGGGACAAAATGGTAAAACTTTTAATAACAGATTTTTTTGGGGGGAAATACTTGAGTCAAATGTAAGAGAAGTGTTACTTAATTTTTGTTGTTGACATTAGCTGGATGGTAGATGTGTTTGATTTTTGACAACTCCCAACAGTCTTTGAAAGTTGAGACAGAGCTTGCTCCACATGGGAACCAACACTCTCTTAGCTCCATCCAAAGGTATTCCAAAAGTGGAGTGTTCTAGAAGCAATTTGGGATCCAGTTTTAGCCTGCTTGAGCTTTTCTGGGTACATGAATATGGAACCCAACTAGCTTCAAGAAGTAAGACCATGCATAGTGTACAGTTAGCCAGAAAACTATTTCCCAAAAGTGACATAGAGAGTCAGCTAAGAAATGTGAGGGGGTCTAAACCCAAAAGTAAAAGGCCAGGAATTGAGCATGCTAAGCAAAACTATCAAACATCAGAAGTTACTCCCTGGACAGAGTACTGATGGCTGTGAAATAAAAAATGATGACCAGAGAGACCTAAGGGCAGGAGACCAGTTGTAAAAATGTGAAAAATATCCAACAAAATTTGACACTAGCCAAAGACAGTCTCAGTAAAAATGGCGAAAGCATCCTTAAACTAGTGTGCCACCCACACTATGCTAGCTTACTCTTCTCATATCTCCATTGCTACTTTCTACAATTTCACATTCACAGTTAAACATGAGCAGAACAGGAAATCTCTATCAGTCTCTGTCAGTCCTTTTGTTCCCATGTTTATTTTTATTTGCTTGGAGATGTGTTGTATCCAAATTATGCATTAATACAGGGCTTTGGTGGTTTTTGTTTTTATAATTGTAGGTACTGGAGTCCGTATTCACACAAATAGAGAAGACTAATATTGCAGACCTGGTGACAGCTCTGATTATCCTCTTGATTGTATTCATTGTTAAAGAAATAAATCAGCACTTCAAAGACAAACTTCCAGTGCCCATTCCAATCGAATTCATTATGGTAATGGATCATTTTCAGACTCTGTCATAGTTACTCTACTGTTTTTATGTTGCAAGTCCCTCACCATCTGTAGCTCAGGAGGTTTCAGTGGGACAGAGGGCATCTCTGCAGTTTCTGGGCCTGACATTTAGCATGACTCTCTCTTCATTCAGAATTTAATAACTTCCTCTTATGATTTTGAGTTAATTTTTTCCACGTGAGACAAGGCGAGTGACAAGACAAGAGAGCAAGACCTTTGACAAAATGTGGTGGTAGAGCCATTTGAATTAAAGCTGTGGTTCTCAATCCTGGTGGCATGTGAGATAGAATTGCCTCCAAATTTCCTAAAAAGTAACAAAGCCTGGGCTGGAGTTCTTACTTCACAGGTGCAGAAGTGGGTTTGGGCAATATATGTTTTTCAAAGCAAGACTTAACTTGCATCTCACATTTCTAACTTGGGCCATTTGCAACTTTGCAGACTGTGATCGCAACAGGTGTATCCTATGGCTTTGACTTTCAAACCAGATTTAACGTGTCTGTGGTTGGGAACATGGAAGCTGGGTAAGTGTGTCTTCGATGATGGCATCGCCATGCACTAAGCAGAGAGTTAGCAGTAGTGACTGGAGAGGTACAATCCAAACTGCAGGTCACCCTGCAGTAACCCTCATCAGAATCCTCCCTGCCCCTGCATCCCTGAGGAAGGCTCACTGCTTTCCTTCTAGGAAGAAGCTACAAAGAAAGGCAAGGTCGGCAGATCTTTTTTCTTTTTTTTTCTTTTTCAGCTTCCCCACAATGAATGCAGTTCTTAATATCAGAAAGTTTCTCCTTGAAGAAGAACTCACAAACCAGACAAGCAGGGACTCAGACCAGGAGAAACTCACATGAAAGTAAAAGTTAGCAAAGTAGTGAAAGTATAAAAATAGGCAAAGTAAGGCCAGGTGTAGTGGCCTATGCCTGAAATCCCAGCACTTTGGGAGGCTCAGGTGGAAGGATTGCTTGAGCCCAGGAATTCAAGACCAGTCTGGGCAACACAGCAAGACCCCCATCTCTTGTTTTTTTCAAAAAAAGAAAAATAGGCAAAGTAAACCGCTTCTCCTCACAAAGAAACACGAAGTGAAACCAGATTTCCTTGTCCATAAATTACTATAAACAATATGTAATGCTTTGTTTGAAGTTCCTGGAGGCAAGTTCTGAAAGTTCAAAAGAGCCACTGAAGGAACACAGGCATGCCACGTGAGTGGCCCCGGTAGCACACTCTGTCCTTTCTCGCAATCAGATTCAAAACAAGGGCAGAGAGCAAGTTTTCCCACCGCAAAGGATGAGAAGTCTGGTTTGTACAAGAACTTTAAAATGTATTCCATTACATTCAGTGGATTGAGAAGGAAGATCATTTTGTGCTGTTTCTTCTAACTACAGTCTCAGTTTCTTCCAACTTACCAAGGAAAGATTGTTTTCCTGTTTTGTTTTGTTTTTAAAAAAGACTTCTCTCCCTCTCCATGCTTAACAAGTATTTGAGAATTCCAGAAATCAACATTCATATGTATGTTTTTTTACTTTAAAGCAGCCAAAATCTTTTAAAGGCAAATATATATATTTTTTATTTCTTTAAAGAAAAAAAAATATTTTTATCACCAGATCTTCATGTGTTACACTTAATGAATTTCAAGTATTGCTTTTAATTTTAAAAGTTTTAAAATGAAAATCAGGCTGAAACTGAAAGACTATTTCTAGGGTTTCCTACCATTCTGCCACTTTCAAGCGATTTTGCTTTACTTGAATCTCTTGGGAGACATAAAACAAATAGAAAAATAAATAAATAAACACATGCAAAATCAAACAGGATCATGTCAGGAGGGTTTGGAAAGTAAAAGATAAACTTAAGATCACTGAGTCACATTAAACCCCAGTCTTACTTAGTAAGTATATTTTCAGTGTCAGTGCACCTCTCCACAAAGTGTGTGGGGTGTGGTAGCAGGCAGTCACATTTTTAACCATTACTTTAAGCAGAGAGGCAGCGTAACCCAGTAGGTAAGCTCAAGTTTTCTAGAGACAGAGTGACTGAGATTTGATTCTGACTCACATTTTGCGCTTGAGCACATTACCAAAAGCTCTGTGCCTCAATGTCCTTGGCTATAGAAATGAGGCTAAAAATAGCTATCAAGGAGGATTCTTTGAAGGGTTAATACATGTAACATGCTTAAGTGCCTGACTTATAATAAATGTTCAAATTACACTGCTATTGTTACTAGTTTAACACCTAAATTAGGTAGCAAGCACTTGAGCTTTTTACACTCCATATTTTTTTCTGGGTGATGATTGAGTAGGGACTTTAAGTTTCTGTTGATTGCAAATAGACTATAACTGGAAGGTAGTGATTATTAATTACTGCTAACCTGCTGTTCATGAGTATGCCACCTTAGAAGTTATTTTGCAAAGTCTCATACACTACATACAAATAATTTGGCTGAAGACAAGTGCTCATTGAAACAGTAAAGGAAACACAAGGGATATATCCAAATTCCAGAGCGATCCTATAACAATAGCTCATGGGCACTTTGTATGTTACACTATGTGAATAGTATTTGCACTTATTATTTGACCCTCCCACAAAACTGTGAAGAAAAGACAGTAAAGCCAGGTGCCATGGCTTACGCCTGTAATCCCAACATTTGGGAGGCCAAGGTGGGTGGATCACTTGAGGTCAGGAGTTACCAGCCTGGCCAACATGGTGAAACCCTGTCTCTACTAAAAATACAAAAATTAGCCAGGCGTGGTAGCAAGCACCCGTAGTCCCAGTTACTGTGGAGGCTGAGGTTAGGGGATCTCTTGAGCCTGGAACCCAGAGCTTGCAGTGAGCTGTGCACTCCAGCCTAGGAAAGAGAAAGAGACCCCATTTCAAAAAAAAAAAAAAAAAAAAAACAGAGAACAAGTGTTATTATCCTCACTTTACAAATGAGGAAATGGTGGCTTGGAGAGGGCAAGGGGCAGAGCCAGGAAACGAACCCAAATCTTTAGACTGTAAATCTTCATCACACCATTCTGTCTGTGGTGTTCAGAGACCAGAACAAAAGAATAATAAGGTCCTGTTTATTAAAAAAAAAAAAAAAAAAAAAAAGCAACATTCTAAACTAACTTTTGGATTTATAATGGCATCAGAATATGGCATATAATAGTGCTTCTTCAAAATTAGAGTTGAACTGTATTACCATAGATATTCACAAAATGTGGACCAGCAATTCAGAAAGAGTTGACTGGATCTAATTAACTTTCTAATAAGTTTGATGTCAGAAATACAGGCTTATAGGAGTGGAAAGTTTTAGTAGATTGATGTTGTGTGTGAGATAAATACACCTTACAATTGGTAAATATAATTGAACTGGACTGCGTTCATGAGGCATAAGCACAGAAGTATCCCCTGTGAGTTGAAGGTTTCTCTGGCGCTAGATCACTTTAAGGTGAAACCCACTCTCCATTAGGGTCATGACTGGTTCTAGCATTGCTGTGAAGTGCACGCAGAGTCCAAGGCCCATTTGTTTGCCAGGAGTTTTCCATGAAACGTTATTATTATCAATGGAAAGAAGACTCTTTTTTTTTCGGTTTCCTCGTCTCACAATTGTGTTTTCTCAAAGAGCCTTCATCTATGGATAACTATTAGGAGCATTTTGGGTGATGCTTTGCAAGCCAGTGTAACAATACAAGTAGAATAGAAGACATTTTGCAGGAAGCTTATGGGAATACATATGCACATTATAATGTGGTTTTACTGGCAAAACCACATCTGACTTACCACTATCCTTGGATTGAATTTGCAACCTTTTACCAAATTCAGTCAGTGTTGCTTTTCAGCATTAAGAAAGCAGATTCCAAAGTTGTCAGTGGAGCTACATTCTCATTAATCATACTCCACAGTGAGACACAACTCAGCCTAGATTGCATTCATTCATTGATTGATTTGCCCAATGATTATATCCGTTTATCAGTTGGTTGCTGACATTCAGACTTGCTTAATTTCCATTTTAGATTTATGCCGCCTGTTACACCTGACGTGGGGATTATCCAGGACACCATAGGAGACTGCTTCGGCATCGCAATCGTCGCATTTGCAGTGTCCTTTTCAGTTGCCAGCGTCTATTCCCTCAAACACGATTACCCCCTTGATGGCAATCAGGTAAGTATACAACCTACACTGGGTCTCCCTGGGTAACTTTAAATAATATTTTGCACACATAATATCAACGGTGCCACTTCTGAAAAAGGTTCCTCCTTGTTTTCCTGTCAGGAGTTAATCGCCTTGGGATTGGGTAACATAGTCTCTGGAGCATTCAGAGGATTTGCTGGGAGCACTGCCCTCTCCAGATCAGCAGTTCAGGAGAGCACAGGAGGCAAAACACAGGTATGTCAAGAGCTTTGCTGAAAGTACCATCCTAGCATCAGTCACTAAAAAATCCAAGCCAGGGGAAAAGTTGAGTTGGTGATGCTCTTTTTTTTAACCCTCACAGATTGCTGGGCTTATTTCTGCCATCATCGTGCTGATTGTCATTGTAGCCATTGGATTTCTCCTGGAGCCTCTACAAAAGGTAACACTCTCTTTGGATAGCATCTCTTCCTTTTGGTGGTAAATCAAGGACCCTGATTCTCAAATTCTGAAAGCACAAACTAAACTAGGCAAAACGAGGTAATGACAAACTCTCAAGTACTCTTCTTATCCAATGCTCTGTGCAAGCCAAAAATATTTATTTTCCCCTGGCAACGTGTTCTGAATGCTGGGAATACAGATGCCCAACCTGCTTTATCTCCTCTACACTCCGCATGTGCATAGCTTCAAACAGAATTAATCTTGAGGGCACCCCGGCACCACACCTTCCACACGCATGGGCTAAGTAGAGGTTTTCTTAAAGGTTAAGGTAATCAGGCCCTCTGTCTAATTCAGAGAATGGCGCTACCAGCCACACAACTCATTCTTAGGAACACACCCTGAAGCTCCTAGAACTTTGGTTTAACTCCAAGACCAACACTGTCAGATTGTGAGATGGGAGTGAACAGCCAGCACAGACCTCCCAACCCTACTGTCATGCTCCTCCATCTGTAAGTTTGAGGGTTTAGTTTAATGCGCTATAAATTTCTGCAGCACTCAGATGTAAAACATACTGTTGAACCCTGGAAATCAAAGGCCATCTAGGAAACAAGATGATGGTAGATACATTGTTCCTTGTGGTTTTAAGATAATTTTGAGGTGGTACATGGAGCCCTGTTAACCTCCTTCTAATCCTGGCTCTGCCTTTTATTATCTGTGTGATTTTGGGCAAATTACTTAAACTTGCTGAACCTCAAGAGCCACATGTGTAAAAGAGGGAGGGAAATAATACCCATTACACAGAGTGACTATAAAAGTAAATAAGATCGGCCAGGCACGGTGGCTCATGCCTGTAATCCCAGCACTTTGGGAGGCTGAGGTAGGCGGATCACCTGAGGTTGTGAGTTTGAGACCAGCCTGACCAACATGGAGAAACCCCACCTCTACTAAAAATACAAAATTAGCCAGGCATGGTGGTGCATGCCTGTAATCCCAGCTGCTCCGGAGGCTGAGGCAGGAGAATCACTTGAACCCGGGAGGTGGAGGTTGTGGTGAGCCAAGATCACACCATTGCACCCCAGCCTGGGTGACAAGAGCAAAATTCCATCTCAAAAAAATAAATAAATAAGATCATGTATGTGAACTACTTAGCCCAAGGTTTGGCATATGATAAATACTTGATAAATGATAGTCATTATTGTTAATAGTAGTAGTATTCTACACTGTATGACACTTCTGGCTACAAAGGACATAGAGATATGATACAGCCCACTAATGCCTATTGGCTGTTATCTAAACCTGTTTCCCCCGTTGGTTGGTAGCCAAACGGTACTTTGGTCCCAGGTTTCTGGACTCCCAGTGTGGTCATCCCAGAGAGTTCACTGACCAAATCCATCTTCAAGCAGGGCAGAGAACAACGTACCAAAAATATGTATTCTCCACATACAATACTTCTGATTTCAAAATAAGAAGAATGTGTATCTCAATAAAAATAAACGCACACACACTCAACCTGCATAGAGAACTCCACACTCTCATGCTTCTCCCCAGGAATTAACTTGGGTTCTCCCTAGCCCACATCAATTTGAAGACACTAAAGAAAGAACTACCATCTAAAATCCCATCTGTCTCCTGAATAAACTAGTCAAGGACATTGTCCAAGATGTTAATCAAAGACCCTTTTATAAACGATCCTGTGATACGTTCTTTTTAGACCATTGTGGTCAGGAATGTCTTTGTTTCACCTGAATAGGTATTTTGCTTCTTTTTATCATATGAAAGCAAAATAACTCATTAAGAAAGCTCATAATAAATATTTGTTGAGTGCTCAGCAGAACTCTAAGCATTTTATCTGTATTTATGTATTTAATCCTTTATGTCAAAAGCAGTAGGGATGCCAGGTTCCTGCAGAAATTATCCCCTTTTCTTTTCTATGTAATCTTTACTTTTAAAGTACTCTATTGTATATGTATGTCATTGTAAATTATTTCAAATTGTTTTCCTGTGGAATACTGACTAGGTGGGAAATAATGCCCAATGGAAAAAAGTCTGTCTCTTCTCACAGGTGTCTCTTGATATATTTTATACTTATAGAATTAAAAGTCCTGCAAAATGGAGAGGCTTGTTGTACAGTCCTCTGAATTCTTCACCTAGCTACCACAGTGGTGATCTCTTACGTAGCTGTAGTACCATATCATTCTGTACATTTGTATAGTATGTTAAGTAGATGACAGACTTTATTCAATTTTCACCATTTTTTAACTGGCATTCACTTGTGTGCCATTTTTTAAAAGTGACACTTGTGTGTCACTTAAGGCCATATTTCTTCTAAATTGTGACCTCTATCCTCACAGTTAGCAAAATTAATTGCTTAGATATGACATTATGAGGGTTACCTGTGAAAATTAGAAATAGGCAGATCAGTCCAACTGTTCCCAAAATATAAAAATAAAAACTGTGTTTGGCTTTTCTTTGTATACGGTGTTTTCACAGCGTAGCAGTATACAAATTCCGTGTTCCATTCAGAATCAAACAGCTGAAACTGGCAGTGGGGACAGGAGGGTGGGGGGCATGTTCCTACAATTATGTTAAAATCCAAAGAACGAAGAGCATGTACTTAGCTATTCAGCATTTTTCACCATAACTGTCACAATTCCGGCAAGACAAAAGATCACATTCTGGCAGTGGAAGAATTAGACGCCTGAAGTGCGGCTGTAGCATATTAGCACTGGCCTCGGAAATACTCATTCATTGGCTCATCCACTCACTCACTAATTTTAAAATCCCTTCTATATGTATTTACCAAAGTAGGTTTTGGGGATGTGGTAGGAACTAGATAGATATGTTTCTTGCTGTCCCAGAAAGCCCACCTCAAGTCATCTCATTCCAGGACCTCAAGCTCCCCAAGCTGTTTTTTTTTTTTTTTCAAACAAAGAGCTACCCCCATCTCCTCAGCTTCAATAAACAAACACACATTAGACTGTCTCTGCTTGGGAATAATTTATTCCAAGTGTTTATCTGTCATAGGTCTAAGATCTGCCTTTCTCTGTCCCAAGATGCAGGCTACTAAATGCCATCAGATCATCTATCTTATAATCACAAGAGCAGCCTAGCCCTTGTCACTGTGGTGGGGACAAAGTCACTCATGGGGACAGGTCAGAGTCCCAGTTCTGCTGTGTCTTGTATAGCATCACACACTGGAAAAGGGTGTATGCTTTGATATGCTTTGAGGCCCTTTAAAGCACTCACTTATCTGTAGCCTTCACCTTTGCTTCTATATGGTTTATTTTATGAACTTAAAGTACATCCGGTGTTTACGTTTCTTACAGTCCGTCCTGGCAGCTTTAGCACTGGGAAACTTAAAGGGAATGCTGATGCAGTTTGCTGAAATAGGCAGATTGTGGCGAAAGGATAAATATGATTGTGTAAGTAGAATATTTGAAAGAGAGATAAATCACAATCGCATTTTAATGCTAATGTGAAATGCATGTTTATATTGTAAACTAAGTGAAATTTTATTTCTATATATCCATTCAAAATAATCTTTGTTTTATTTGCTATTATTAAATTGCATACTCTAATGATCATTTTCTGGGACTTTAATTTCTTAAAATGGGCTACTTCTAATTTTAAAAGACTGGGCTCCATGAAACACTAGTGTAGAACTTCCTTAGACCTGTTCTAAAAGTTCTTGCAGTAATCACAAATATCATAGAAACTCTCTGAATTTTAGGGTATGCATGGCTTCTGTTCTTCATTACATAATGTGTTTGTTTTCATGAATCTGTGAAGAACTTAATTTCTGAGCATTCCTTTTGGAAATACTCTCATTTGGAAAGGCTCCACCTTGCTCTCACGTTTTGCTATTTTAACAGAGTCAAAGTCTGTTGTGTAAAAATGCTTGTTAACACACTCATAGGTATTTAAAGATCATAACTAGTAATTTACACTTGGTTTACTTTTGTGGGGCATTTTAACACACTTTTGGCATGCTAAAATTCTTATTAAGATAGCGACCATTAATTACATCTGCGGACCAAAAATAAGACATTCTTTTTTTTTTTTTTTGAGACAGAGTCTTGCCCTGTCACCCAGCCTGGAGTGCAATGGTGTGATCTCAGGTCACTGCAACCTCTGCCTTCTGGGTTCAAGCAATTCACCTGCTTCAGCCTCCTGAGTAGCTGGGATTACAGGCACATGCCACCGCACCCAGCTAATTTTTTGTATCTTTTGTAGAGACAGGGTTTCACCACGTTGGCCAGTCTGGTCTTGAGCTACTGACCTCATGATCTGCCCACCTCGGTCTCCCAAAGTGATGGGATTACAGGCATGAGACACCGCACCCAGCCTCTTTTTTTTTTTTTTGAGATAGGATCTCTGTCTGTCACCCAGCCTGGAGTGCAGTGATACCATCCTAGCTCACTGTAAGCTCAAACCCCTGGGCTCAAGCGATCCCCCTACCCCAACCTCCTGAGTAGCTGTGACTACAGTCACACTCTACCATCCTCAACTAATTTTTTTTAGTTTTGCAGAAACAGATTCTCACTATGTTGCCCAGGCTGGTCTTGAACTCCTTGCCTTGAGTGATCCTCCCACCTCAACTTCCCCAAGTACTGGCATTACGGGTGTGAGCCTTCATGCTCAGCCTAACTTGCCAGTTTTAATGTATTTTAATAGTACATTAAATAGTACTTGCTGATTTTAATGTACTATTAAAATAAATTAAAATTAGCTTGTTCTAGTAGGTTGGTGCAAAAGTAATTGCGGTTTTTGCAGTTATAATTATCACTGTGACAGACAATCCCATTTCCTAAATGGGTTGGAGATGAGATTAGAAATGAATATACTTTCTTTGAATCATCTTATATTTGCTTTTCTTTTTGTGGCCCAGAACCTGAGCCAGCAGAAATGACTTCTTGACACAAGTGTCTTCTGTGCACTTTGCTCCTTACCCCAAAATGCCAACTTCCAATTTCCAGCACGCCTAGCAAATTTTTTAATTTTTTATTTTATTTATTTATTTATTTATTTTGTGGAGACAGAGTCTTTCTGTCTCTACAAAAAAAAGAAAGAAAAAAAAGTTTTTTTAAAGATCCTTCTCAACATTGTACTTGAATCAAAGTCAATCATAAGTGTGTGTGTTGCTTTCTTTCCACAGGTGATTTGGATCATGACCTTCATCTTCACCATTGTCCTGGGACTCGGGTTAGGCCTGGCAGCTAGCGTGGCATTTCAACTGCTAACCATCGTGTTCAGGACCCAATTGTGAGTGCTCAACTTGCCTTGCATCCTGGCAGGCTTGGACCTGCCCAAATCAGAAGAGAAAAAAAAATGTCACTGGCTAAGAGAACAGTAGTTGGTTGATGATAGGTGTGCATTTCTGTCAAGTTTAGGTGGTTTATCCTCCCTCGGACTGCTCACCTCAAGGCCTGAAGGGCAATAGCATGGCCCAGGTTTAGAGCATCAGCCCAGGGAGGAGACCTGCTGTTGGTCTGCTCCTGGCTTTGACTCCAGTTCAAATAAATCATATAAATCTCTGAGTCTGTTTGCCTAGCTATAAACCAGAAGTGATTCTATTCCAAGCAAGTTTAATGCCTTTGCCTTGAACTTGTTAAACATGGAAATGTGTTACTGAGATTGTGAGAGTCTTCACATCTAGTGGATGGATTTCCTCTTCATAGATTGTTAGATTGCACTTGTACCTTTAAAATATGGAGCTAGATTAGAGAATTTCTCAAAGTCCCCTCTTGCCTTAAAATTCCACAAAAGCCATTTGGAATTCTTGATTTTTAATAATCATTCAGTCCAAGCATCCTTTTAATCTTAATTTCATTATTATTATTATTATTATTTGAGACAGAATTTCACTCTTGTTGCCCAAGCTGGAGTATAATGGTGCAATCTCAGCCCACTGCAACCTCTGCCGCCTGGGCTCAAGTGATTCTCCTGCCTCAGCCTCCCAAGTAGCTGGGACTACAGGTGCCCACCACCACACCTGGCTAATTTTTGTATTTTTAGCAGATATGGGGTTTCACCATTTTGGCTGGGCTGGTTCTTGAACTTCTGACCTCGGGTAATTTGCCTGCCTCAGTCTGCCAAAGTGCTAGGATTACAGTCGAGCCATCGTGTCCAGCCTTGATTTTTAAAAATCTCTGCCATGTAACATCACTACCATGTGGTTGCTCAGCCTATTTTGAATTACATAGTATGACAGAAAAAGAAGCCTCCTTGAGAAGAGACTTAGAGAACAGAAATTGTTATCAAAAAGTCAATCTCTGACTGCAGAAATACACCGATACTGAAATACTCCTGTACTCTTTCATTTATTTATATTTCATTCCAATCTTTACTGGGAACCCATCAAACATAGAGACAAACTGAATGGTCATAAGCAAGTCATTTTACTTTTCCTTGTCATCATCCATACAACTGGGTAATCATATCTGCCTTACCTTATGGAATAACTGTGATATTCATAATCAAAATGGCAAAAGCATATGGAGTGCTTTGTAAACTGTAACATGACAAACGGAAGGCACTTTTTAGGTGCTGTGAGAGGACGCAAAGATAAGTAAAACAGGGTGTTCCCTTCCAGGGTCTCTGATGGCATGATGATTCCCCAACCTTTTACATTCTGAAAACTGAGCCTGTTTTGGCATGCTGGAAAAAATCAGTGTTAGCTTTATAGGCCCAACAAATGTGCATGGGTGATTTACTTAGTGTTTTTCTCCCTACAGTCCAAAATGCAGCACGCTGGCTAATATTGGAAGAAGCAACATCTATAAGAATAAAAAAGATTATTTGGATGTAAGGGAGATTCATTTTTTTCTTTGACTTGCTAAATGATATTAAGTACAGATCTAATGGGCACCATCTAATAATATTTCTCTGCCTTATAGATGTATGAGCCAGAAGGAGTGAAAATTTTCAGATGTCCATCTCCTATCTACTTTGCAAACATTCATTTCTTTAGGCAGAAACTTATCGATGCTGTAAGGTTTGGGGTTAATTTTTTTTTTCTTGTAATCTTACTGAATATCTGGGAATGTGTTTGTTCTGTAAGGTCATTGTTGAGGCTGGGTTGTGTCACATATGTTGAGGTGGGATTGCATCAGTGTTTTTTGTCCCATGTCCCAGAGCAGGTGAAACTACCTTATGGGAGTTTGCTAATATGTTGAGAAATAAGCCTCTTCAGATGACATCTACTATAGAAAAATCCTTTTCCCAAACTCTGCTGTAGAGTAAAAAAAAATTTCTATGTTTTGGGCTGCTGGCTTTTAGTAGGTGTCACCCTACAGATTTTCTTTGGGCGTCAACTTTAGAAACAATGAGGAAGCATTTAATATTTGATCAAATCATCAAAGAGATTCAGTATAGCAGCTGTAAATGAATAGTTAATACTATATAACAATAAATACTGAGTGTCCCTGGCAAACTGGAGAGATGATGACAAGGAAGCAGTCTTTTTTTTTTTTTTTTTTTTTTTTTTTTTTTTTTTTTGAGACGGAGTTTCACTCTTATTGCCCAGGCTGGAGTGCAATGGCGCGATCTCGGCTCACCGCAACCTCCGCCTCCTGGGTTCACGCAATTCTCCTGCCTCAGCCTCCTGAATAGCTGGGATTACAGGCATGCGCCACCATGCCCAGCTGATTTTTTGTATTTTTAGTAGAGACGGGGTTTCACTATGTTGACCAGGATGGTCTCGATCTCTTGACCTCGTGATCCACCCACCTCGGCCTCCCAAAGTGCTGGGATTACAGGCGTGAGCCACCGCGCCCGGCCAAGGAAGCAGTCTTGACAGTTAAGACAAAAAGCTCAGTCCTCACCCTTGAAACATGCCTTTTGGTCTACTCTGTACCTTGCATAGAGCTCCTGCCTTAAACTTTAATTATTATTATCCGTTTGATATGCATCGGATATTTTTCTACCCAGTTTTGTTGTTGCTGTTTGCAAAATGAGATCATATTGTATATTTGGTTTTCTATACTGCCCTTTTGAATTACTCTAGTAAACTTCCATCTAACTATATTTTTTGTCAAGGATTTTTTTTTTGAGACAAGGTCTCGCTCTGTCATCTAGGCTGGCATGATCACAGCTCACTGCAACCTCAAACTCCTGGGTTCCAGTGATCCCCCTGCCTCAGTCCCCCAAGTAGATGGAACTACAGGCATGTGCCATGACACCACACTAAATTTTTAAATTTTTGTAAAGACAAAGTCCTGCTTTGCTGCCCAGGCTGACCTTGAACTCCTGGCCTCATGCAATCCTCCCACCTTGGCCTCCCAAAGTGCTAGGATTAGAGGCGTTAGCCACCACACCTGGCCAAGGATTTTTTATTACATAATTTGATCCTCCTCTCTTATTTACCTGGAACTAAATATTACAGCAGTAAGAACTTATTAGGTTGAAAAGGGGAAATAAAGATTTGCCTCAAACATAATACTAAAATTATAAGATAATAACATACAATTACATAAATTTTAATAAAATAAAAATTACATAGAAGCAGAATACTTATGTAGGTGCCACCCATACTCAATAAATAGAAAATAAAAAAAATAAAATCCCCTAAAGTTGTGTGGGTTCCAAACACAAACAGATTCAAATAGAGTTTATGTCCACTCATGGATAATTTATGAATGAATCATGGACTGTGTCATACAAAAGCTTTTGACTGTTGGTAACTGGATATAGGTGGAGCAGACCATGGGTCTGACACAATGTTGTTGCTGATGTTGTTTAAACCACTTTTAAATTTTGTCACAAATATTTTTATTATCTGTCCAAATCCCTCAAATCACTCCAGTTAAAGTTGTTAGAATTATGCTATATAAATAACAGAATATTCAGTACTCTTGTAACACAGCAATGGGTTTCTCAGGTTGGCTTTAATCCACTTCGAATTCTACGCAAGCGCAACAAAGCTTTGAGGAAAATCCGAAAACTGCAGAAGCAAGGCCTGCTACAAGTGACACCAGTAAGCTTCTTGACCACATTTCTATGCGTTATAGCTAAAAGCTCGGTAAAGGATGATTCAAGGTGTTAGTTCCATTCCTTTAAATGAAATGCCAGACCAACAAGGGATTTCATGTGTCAATTAATGTTCTATTTAAAAATGTTTCTGAGGGTCTCCCTAAAATTTTGACTCTCCTGGGAAAAGTACCAAACACAAGTGTCTACAATCTTCTCGTTGTTGTTTTGAGACATTGTCTCGCTCTGTGGCCTAGGCTGGAGTGCAGCGGTATGATCCGATCACAGCTCATTGCAGCCTTGACCTCCCAGACTCAAGGGACCCTCCCACCCCAGCCTCCCAAGTAGCTGAAACTACAAGCACATACGCCACCACGCCTGGCTAATTTTTTTTATTTTTTGCAAAGATAGGGTCTCGCCATGTTGCCCTGGCTGGTCTCAAACTCCTGGGCTCAAGTGATCCACCCACCTCAGTTTCCTAAAGTACTGGGATTACAGGCATGAGCCACCACACCCAGACCAATCCCGTTGTTTGGCTCAACTCTGAATCAGTGCTTCTGAAACTCACTGGCTATCCCTAACATACACAATGCTTTTCTTGGTCACAGTTATCATGCTTGTTATCCTCTCCTGCAGAAAGGATTTATATGCACTGTTTACGCCATAAAAGATTCTGACGAAGAGCTGGACAACAATCAGATAGAAGTACTGGACCAGCCAATCAATACCACAGACCTGCCCTTCCAGATTGACTGGAATGATCTTCCTCTCAACATTGAGGTCCCCAAAATCAGCCTCCACAGCCTCATTCTCGACTTTTCAGCAGTGTCCTTTCTTGATGTTTCTTCAATGAGGGGCCTTAAATCGGTAATTTCTTTGTTCTTAATGGAAACAACCAATCAATGGCTAAAGGTTAAAAAATTGTATTTGTGGGTCGGGAGCAGTGGCTCACACCTGTAATCCCAGCACTTTGGAAGGCCAAGGTGGGTGGATCACCTGAGGTCAGGAGTTCAAGACCAGCCTGGCCAACATGGCAAAACTCCGTCTCTACTAAAAATACAAACATCAGCTGGGCATGGTGGCACACACCTGTAATCCCAGCTACTTGGGAGGCTGAGGCAGGAGAATTGCAGTGGAAGGTGGAGGCTGTAGTGAGCCAAAATCGCACCACTGCACTCCAGCCTGGGTAACAAGAGTGAAACTCCGTCTCAAAAAAAAAAAAAAAAAAACTTAAATTGTATTTGTGGAAGGATGCTCCTTTATGTAACATACATTTAATTAGAAGCAAATTATAATCTTAGAGTTCCATGGAGGGAAAGATGGTGTTCAGTAGACTCTTAAAAAGGGCATTTTCCATGAGACTAAGTACTAGATCGAAGGGAATCAAATCTACAATTCTAATGTATGCTGAATCTGTTGGTGGACAGCTATGCTCACATTCCTTTTAAATTTCAATTCTGTGGTGTTTTCAAATATTTGTGAGCACTGTATCTAAATTATTCTGAAATCAGAGAAGATATGGAAAGGTCCTGGGAAAAAATGTAAGAATGGGTTTTGTTTTGTTTTTCTATCCTCATCCGTTATAAGCTGATGAAGTTTCACTTGGCTATTTTTTTAAATGTCTCAAAAAGAACCCAAAGAGATATATGAAAAAATAAATGTCACATGTGATTTCAAAACATGACTGAAACAATCAGATTGCAGTCTGTTTTATTTCCACAGATTTAGTGCATTTCTAAAATAAATTAGTTTCTAACAGAAATGCAGAAACATTTTATAAAAAGAAAATTTAAGAAACTGCATCTTTCTCTCTTTTTCTTGGGTTTTCACAAAAATCTGCCTAAGTGAGAGCTAACCCAAGATAAGACCTATTAAGCATGGGTGAACTGGATACAAAATTAGAAAATGGAAGATTTTTTTTTTTTAATGTCAGCATCATACAACTCTCAAGTCTACTTGCATTTTCTTTTTTTGCTTTTGGGTTTTGTTTATTTTAGGCTTTGTTTACTTTAGCTTATGTTTCTGCATTTTCACATACACACACACACACACACACACACATTTATTTTTTGGTCCTAGCAATATAACACAAAGGACAGGGCCTCTAATCCTTAGCTAAGTGCCTAGAAGAGGTTCTGAAAGTGTTTATCGATGACAGTAATGATATTAGTGATCATCTAATCTTATCAACAATATAATATAAGCTACTTTTCTTACTTTACATGATCTTACTCATAGCACTGCTGGTATTTGTTCTTAGCCTAGGGACCAGAAAAATGGATAAAGGTTCATTGGTGCTAGATATACCCATTCATCCGTTATTCTTGTGGACAAGAATAATTAGCAACTTATGGTCCATAGGTTCTTTCTTAAAACTTTTATGTAGCAAGAAAGCTCTAGCTGAGGTCATCCCAAAGAAGACACTGTTTTAAAATTAAATCAGTGTTGTTCTTATGAGTTTGAGACAGAATGTTTTCCCATAATACTTCCCTCAAGAATGGTCATTTTTAACTTCTTACTGAGGAGAAGGGCCCCTTTATTTGGGTTTATTTCTGTCATACAGGCTTGTTTTTAACTTTGATATATCTTCACATATTATATCTTTTCAAAATGTTAAAGGTTCTAAAAGCAATATATCACCCGTAAGGTATAATTCTGATTGTTTTCTTTACATTTCTGACAAATGAAACTGTTCCCTAAGGAAGATATACTTTCTTTTTTACAGATTCTGAAAGAATTTATCAGGATCAAGGTAGATGTGTATATTGTTGGAACTGATGGTAAGTTGCTTTAATTTTGTTTTATGTTCTGACAATCACTTCCCTCCCAACTGTCAATCTAGACAGCCTCTCCAAAGAATGAGTATTTTATATGATCAAGATGAAAATCTGATTTGCAGCCAACCTAATAAAAATCCCTATGGAAACAGTATCTTTATATTTTAGTTATGTTGATGTGTAATTAAATGATTTCTACAATTTGGATCCTGATTTCATAGGCAACAAAGGAGGAATATGTTAACCATATTTTACTCTAAACTTCCTGAAAAAGTAGCCTTGTTTTCTGTCTCTCTTCCTCCCTTCCCTTGCACGCTCCAGCCCGTAACAGTCTGGGTTAGCTTCACCTGCTGATGAGGCCATCCTTGCCAAGGTTATCAGTGACGTCCGGATTGTCAGGATTAACTGCCTTTGTCTGGGATGCCTCTGCAGCAGCTTATTTAAGCATCTGCCTCTCTCCCTAGCATTTTCTTTGAAGCTCTCTCCCTCCCTGACCCCGGCAGGACAGTTCTGATTCACTTTCTACCTCTCAAACGGCTCCTCAGGGTCTGACATTGGTTCTTTCCCACTTTTCCAGTCTTCCCCAGGTTTCAACCTTAAACGCTATTCCATAGTTCTAATTCCACAGACTCTTTCTAGTCAATTTCCTACGTATTTATGATTTCATGTATATCTACTTGTTAATGAATCCCCAAACTATACCTCCAGCCCAGACCTTTCTTCTGAGCTGCAGACCGATAGATTCGACTGTCTGGATGTCCCCCAAGCACTTCAGATACATGTTTTTAAAACTACTTATAGGATTCCCCCTCCCAAAAATATTTCTTTCCTATCACAATCACTGCATCACTGCTTTTTTTCCAGATAAAAAAACCTAGTTTTCCAGATAGAAACCCTGAAACCCTCACCAATTTCTCCTCTGCTTCCCTCTAGTGAGTGAGTCATTGGCCTCAAAGGTCCTTTATAGGACCTTTAGGTCCTATAAATATTTCTTCTTAAATCAATCTGTTTGTCTCCATTTCCAGAACCTTAATCTAGACCCTTATCGTTTCTCAACTAGGCCTTCTAGAAGGACTTTCTAACTAGTATCCTGTCCATCCCTATAATCCTCTCCCACCTAATTTTTGGAAAGAAGGCTTTTTCAGGAATTTTTCCAACAATAACTGAAAACATTCTTGCTTCCCCAGGCAGAGCACTGGGTCTTCAGACTGTTTGCATCTACAGAATACACACATGTAACATAATTTTGCAGTTCTGTTTGCATCCCAACTAAACTGTATCTCTTCCAGGGTAGGTATTGTTCTTGCTTACCTTCTTATTCCCTGTCTCTTCCCTAGATCCTAGGACATAATGGGCATTCAGTAAAGATTTACTGAATACCTACCATTTATCAGGCACTGTTCGGGTGCTGGGAATATAGCAGTGAATCTGACAAGCCCCTGTCCTCATGAAGCTTATAGGCTCATAGGAAAGTCATATAATAAACAAATAAAAGCATATTTCAGGCAGTGATAAGTGCTAAGAAAAAAGCAGGGTTAAAAAACAGAGGCTGGGAGCCGTGGCTCATGCCTGTAATGCTAGCACTCCAGAAAGCTGAGGCAGGCAGATCACTTAAGCCCCGGAGTTTGAGACTAGCCTGGGCAACATGGTGAAACACCGTCTCTAAAAAATAAATACAAAAATTAGCTGGGTGTAGTGGCATGTGCCTGTAGTCCCAGCTACTCAGGAGGTTGAGGTGGAAGTATCACTTAATCCCTGGAGGTCAAGCCTGTGGTGAGCTGTGATCACGCCACTGCACTCCAGCCTGGGTGACAGAGCAAGACCCTGTCTCAATAAATAAATAAATGAGAGAGAGGAAGAAAGAGATAGAAAGAAAGAAAGAAAATGAAGGAAGGAAGGAAAAAAGAAGGAAAGGAAGGAAGGAAGGAAGGAAAGGAAGGAAGGAAGGAGGGAGGGAGGGAGGGAGGGAGGGAAGGAAGGAAGGAAGGAAGGAAAGAAAGAAAGGCTGGTGATCAGGAATGTCCAGCAATATGACATTTTGAGTAGAGACTAGAATGAAGTGAGGGAGTCAACCTTGACAGTACTTAGGGGGAGCTTTTCAGGGAGAGGAGACAAGTGGTACATGGGTCCTTAGAAAGGTAAGAAATTGGCATCCTTCATCTCTCCCTTTCTGCTGGATCCTGTCCCTAAAATATACAGACATATTCTAGTTTCAAGACTTTTTTTTTTAAAACTTTTAAGTTCAGGGATGTTATGTAGGTAAACTCACTCATGGGGATTTATTACACAGATTATTTCATCACCAGGTATTGTGATGAAATACAATACCTGGTATTGTGGTGAAATACAATACCTAGTGATGAAATAATCTGTATAATAAACCCCATGACATGAGTTTACCTACGTAACATCCCTGAACTTACGCAACATCACTGTTTACCTACGTAACAAACCTGTATTCATCATGCAGGTTTGTTATGTAGGTAAACTCATGTCATGGGGGTTTATTACACAGATTATTTCATCACCAGGTATTAGCCCTAGTATCCATGAGTTATTTCTCCTGATCCTCTCCCTCCTCCCACTCTCCATCGTCTGAAAGGCCCCAGTGTGGGTTGTTCCCCTCTATGTGTCTATGTGTTCTCATCATTTAGCTCCCACTTATAAGTGAGAATATGTGGTATTTGGTTTTCTGTTCCTGCATTAGTTTACTAAGGATAATGGCCTCCAATTCCATGTACCTGCAAGGGATATTATACTGTTCTTTTTATGGCTATATAGTATTCCATCGTATATATGCAACACATTTTCTTTATCCAGTCTACCATTGATGGGCATTTAGGTTGATTCCATGTCTTTGCTGTTGTGAATAGTGCAGCAATGAACATACACATGCGTGCGTCTTTATAACAGAATGATTTATATTCCTTTGAGTGTATACCCAGTAATGGAATTGCTGGGTCAAGTGGTATTTGTCTTAGCTCTCTGAGAAATCGTCACACTGTGCTTAGACACTGTTGGTGAGAGTGAAAATTAGTTCAACCATTTCCAGGCTTCCTTATAATTAAAAATATCCCCTTGATACCGGAACCTTTAATTTACAAAACAATTTTACCCTTTTCCCATCATCCCAAGTATTTTGGAAAGTATCTGTTCCTGCTGTCTCTGCTGCCTAGCATTCTTTTCAGTCTTTGTCAAAGCTTATCACCTTCCTTCCCATTGCATGCCACCCCCTCCATCCCAGGTCCTGGCAGCCACAGTGCCCTCCATGCTCCTTCTCCCTCTGTCATTGAAAGGTTGCCTGTGAACAGAAGAATCCATCTCCATGATTGTGTACCTTCTCTTCCACCACTTTTCTCCAAATCCTAGGCACTTTTAGATGGTATCTGCTCAAGTTTTCCCAGATACCCACCAAGAGGAAACTTTCTCAGAATTTTTATAGCACATGATCTATATGTCTCTTGTATATTCAACAAAAATATGAAGATATACTAAGTGCTGGAAATTATTTTAAAACTAAGAATACAATAAAGGAGAAAAACTAGATTGCTCCTTGCCCTCATTATTATACAACACTTTTCCTGTCAGTACTACAGGAATATATACATGTTCTATCTTCCTTGAGGGCAAGATTCAGGACTTAATTTATCTTTTGATCCTTCTCATTACTCAGCCAGAGTTTTGCACATGGTAGACATAAGGTAATAGTTGGTCGAATAATCTATGCAAATGAATGCTGTTTAGTGCCTACAAAAACAGGATTTCTCAAAGAAGATTAGAGAGGTAAGTAGTAAAGAAGATGTTTTCTTATAAAACCCATCAGCTTTGGGAAAATGGGCTACAATCAAGAACCACAGCATTTCACCAGTCCATAAACATATGTTCTATTTTGGCAGAATCCCAAACTTTAAATCCCAAACTTCAATAATGAGCCACACTTGATACTCGAATCATTAAGCAGGGGGATCAACTCACTAGTCTCCTGCCTAAATGAATTAATTTTCTTCTAGGAACTACTTTTTTTCATTTGCTCCTTTGCCTTCCTCCTTTTTACATTGGGGCATTAAATATTTTTTGTATTAGAAAGGTATTTGTTAGTTCCAAAAGACATTGTACTAATGATAGACCGCTATTGTACCACTGCAACGCACAAACTCTTAACCAAATGTCAAGGAAACACACATTTGCAAATGGAAGGTGAAATTACTAACCTCAAGGTGGAACCTGTGGCCAAACAGTTGTTTCTTCCTAAGAGTTGTTGTTTTCTCTCCAGATGACTTCATTGAGAAGCTTATCAGATGTGAATTTTTTGATGATGAAGTCAAAAACTCAATATTTTTCTTAACAATCCATGATGCCGTTTTGCATATTTTGATGAAGAAAGATTACAGTACTTCAAAGTTTAATTCCAGTCAGGTACCAGCTCTTTGATGACTTTCATAATTGCATAAGTAACCATCTGCTTTCCTTAAATTTCTCTTAATTTTTCAACATTAAAAACAAATCAGCCCCTAATTCATATTTCCATTCTCTTTTTCTCAGGAAAAAGATGGAAAAATGGATTTTACCATAAATACAAATGGAGGATTACGTAATCGGGAATATCAGGTAAGATTCTTCAACAGGTTTATCTTCATCTAGACATCACAGCAAAAAAAACCTTCAAAGTAGTGAGACCACTTGCTGCATGTGGCAGAAAGTCCAGCACTTGCTTGAGCCTCTGTGCCTCATCCCTAGAAAACTGAAGCAATGCTAACCAATCTCACAGGGTGTTTTCAGGAAAAGAAACTCAGACCCGTATAAAAAAAGGATGAAAAAATAGTGATACTAGATCTCTGTTAATGCAATGTTAAGCATATATTTTTTTTATTTTTCAAAGCACTTACAACAATGCTCTTACTCTGGCCCTGTAATAATCCACGTGGCAGGGAAGGTATTGCTATTCCCATTTACAGGTGAATTAGCAATGAAGCTGATAAGCTAATACACACCTCCCAATAGCCAGGTGCATGAGAAGTCCCTAGCACAGTGCCCAAACAATAAAACTTAAGTTTCCATCCTTCCTTCCTTACTAGAGTAAGTTGCCAATTCAGGGTTTAACTGGAGAGTCCCATTTCATTGTAGATGTTCATTTCTAGAACATTCAGTCCTTTAAAGCAATGTTTCTAGTTTGGGGAAAGTAGAATCACAAATTAAAATGGGTTTTTGCTGTAGGCCAGGTAGGTGGCAGGTGTATTACATTCATTATCTCAATCCTTATAACCATATACAAAGAAGATATCTTCATTTTCCAAACAAGAAAAATAAGAAGCCCAGACAGCTTAACTAATTTGCTTGAGGTCACACACCAAGTGACTCCACCAAGATGATTTTTCTGATGACAAGACCTGTCCTCTGTTCACTATAGTACACTATCTCTATCCTCTGGTGAAAGACTAACAGATCCGGGACCAAAGAAAGAATTTAATGATTGTCTTCAAGCACGGCAGTGGGTTGGTGGTATTTCTCTTAGTTGAAAGGTCTCAAAAAAGAAATTTCTGTTCGAAATGAAAAAGAAATGTATAGCATAAGATAAACCTGGGACTTATTAGAGTGGTATCGGAGAGAGATCCAAGATGGCTGATCACTAGCAGCTCGGGATTGCAGCTCCTAGTGGAAGCTCAGAGAATGACAGGACACCACACTTAGACGAATTTTTGTTGCTCACGGACCGGAGATTCCCAGCCGAGGGGCCCCAAAGGTTCCCAGCGCGACTCTTGTGGCCGGCACGGCGGTTCTTGGTGTAGAGTAAATGGGACTGGGTCCCCTTTTGGAGCTCTGGGAAGGCAGAATCGTCTATTCAGCTGACTGAAGGACGGACTCAAGAAGGAAGACAGACCAGAGATTCCCGGGCAGAAAAGCACCATCAATCTTAACGCTGCTGTTTTAGCCAGTGCAGTGGGTTGCTCAGATTCCGGTGCTGGGAATCAACAAGTTGGACGTCCACTCAGAAACCTAATTAGAAAGTCAGTAATTATAAAGACCACAGATGGATAAATTTATAACGAAGGGAAGAAACCAGCCTAAAAAGTCTGAGAATACCCAAAATCAGAACGCCTCTCCCTCTACAGGGGATCACAATTCCTCATCAGCAACGGAACAAGGCCTGATGGAGAACGAGTATGTTCTGGAGAACGAGTGTGTTTCATTAACAGAAGTAGGCTTCAGAAAGTGGATAATAAGAAACTTCTGTGAGTTAAAAGAAATTGTTCTAACCAATGCAAAGAAACTAAGAACTTTGAAAAAAGGTTTGACGAAATGCTAATGATAATAGACAATTTAGAGAGGAATATAAATAAATTAATGGAGCTGAAAAACACAACACGAGAACTTCGCAAACTATGCACAAGTTTTAAGAGCCGAATCGATCAAGCAGAAGAAAGGATATCAGAGGTCGAAGACCAACTTAATGAAATAAAACAAGAAGACAAGATTAGAGAAAAAAGGATAAAAAGGAATGAGCAAAGTCTCCAAGAAATATGGGACTACATGAAAAGACCTAATCTACGTTTGATAGGTGTACCTGAATGTGACGAAGAGAATGAATTCAAGCTGGAAAATACTCTTCAGGATGTTACTCAGGAAAATTTTCCCAACCTAGCAAGGCAGGATAATATTCAGCTCCAGGTAATACAGAGAACACCACAAAGATATTCCTCAAGAAGACCAACTCAAGGCACATAATCGTCAGATTCACCAGGATTGAAATGAAGGAGAAAATACTAAGGGCAGCCAGAGAGAAAGGTCGGGTTACCCACAAAGGGAAGCCAATCAGACTCACAGCTGATCTCTCAGCAGAAACCCTACAAGCCAGAAGAGAGTGGGGGCCAATATTCAACATCCTTAAAGAAAAGAACTTTCAACCCAGAATTTCATATCCAGCCAAACTAAGCTTCACAAGTGAAGGAAAAATAAAATCTTTTGTGAACAAGCAAGTACTCAGAGATTTCATCACCACCAGGCCTGCTTTACAAGAGCTTCTGAAAGAAGCACTACACATAGAAAGGAACAACCAGTATCAGCCTTTCCAAAAATATACCAAAAAGTAAAGAGCATCAACATAATCAAGAATTTACATCAACTAATGGGCAAAACAGCCAGCTAACATCAAATGGCAGTATTAAACTCACATATATTATTATTAATCCTAAATTTAAATCGACTAAATCACCCAATCAAAAGACACAGCCAAAACCCATCGGTATGCTGCATCCAGACCCATCTCACATGCTAGGAAACACAAAGACTCAAAACAAAGGGATGGAGACAGATTTACCAACCAAATGGAGAGGAAAAATAAATAAAAAAATAAAAAGCAGGAGTTGCAATTCTCGCCACTGATAAAATAGACTTTAAAGCAACAAAGATCAAAAGAGGCAAAGAAGGATATCACATAATAGTAAAAGGATCAATGCAAGAAGAAAAGCTAATGATCCTAAATATATACACACCCAATTCAGGAACACCCAGATACATAAGACTTATAAAGAGATTTAGACTCCCACACAATAATAGTGGGAGACTTCAACATCAATATTAGACAGATCAACAAGGCAGAAAATTAACAAGGATATCCAGGACTTGAACTCAGATCCAGAACAAGTAAACTTAATAAACATTTATAGAACTCTCCACTTTAAATACACAAAATATACACTCTTATCAGTACCACATCACACCTACTCACAGGTTTAAATGAAATATTGGTTGGCTTGTTATTTTCTTCCCTCATTTTTTTCTTTAAAAAAAAAGCAGCACCATACATTCATAAAAATGCATCTCTAACAAGGCTTCCAATCCCCCCCCACCTCACCAGAATTGCTAACTTATTTACTGATTTACTTAAAAGAAAAACATTTGTTTACTCAAAAGGGTAACAGAGAACAAGCTACTATGAAGAACTGAATGACTACTAAGGGCCAGAGGTATAGAAACAGATGTCAAAACCTTATGAAAAGAATAGACCTTAAGGAGATATATGCTCTTAACCCCAAACAGTGCAAAGTTCCCTGCAGCAATCATGACATTCACTAAGAATTGAGGAGAAACAATTAGCTCCTTTACTCATGCAAAGAATCCAATAAATCTAGATCAGTGGTTCTCAACCTTGGCTGTACTTTAGAGTCCCCAAGAGAGATTTTTATAAATACTTATACCCAGGTCTTATCTTAGAACAATTAATTAAATTAGAATTTCTAGAGGCCGGGGGTCCAGAAAAAAAAAAAAAATGAGTGGTATCAAGTAGCAAAGGTCAGATGAAAAGCCATTCCAGAAAATTGGATAGACCTGAGGTAAGAGGTGAGCATAGATAAACACCATGATTCCGTCTCCAAGGACTAGATTCCAGAGAAACCAAATAAAACTGGCCCCTTGCCTGAGCTCCTTAGAAGAAAAGCCTCACACCAAAAACCCTCTCCTCAGTGATTGGATTTAGAATTGTCACCAAGTATTGGAGGATAAAGCGTAGGAACAACATTTAAACCTCATGTCAGACCCAAATGCTAGAGCCCATTGTCTAAAAGAATAGCTAGCACAATGGTGGACCTTGGCTTCCCCATATTAAAAAAAGAAACATTTAACACCATCTCTCTGTCTGGCTTCAAGGATGGTAAATCACCAGCTGTGGATACACCACCAGTGGTGACTGGGGTAAAAGCCCTTTGGATCAAATGTGAAGAAGGATATTGCTGCAACACATTGTACCATCCCTTTAAGTTAAATCAGGCCTTTGAATTACAATGTAGTATCACATGGATCTATGTTAAATAAGTAGTGATGGAAGGTAATTGATCATTAAAATTCAAAACAAAAAGAAAACCCTGATGATAACTCTGATAAATTCTAGCTCCTAAGATGTGATTATCGTAATAGAGCTTCACAGATATTTTTAAATAAGAATTTTCTGTCTTCTTCCAGGTGCCAGTTGAAACAAGATTCTAATCAACATGTAATTCAGAGGGATCTTCATCTGACTATGACATAAAAAGCAACTTTATACCCAGGAAGTTATTGACAAGTTCATACATTGTATGAAGAGCGTTTTTGACAATTCATGTTTCAAATTTTGGAACGAGATTGTTCTAGCACGGCATATTTTTCACATATCTAGTATGAAATTATATAAATATTCTTAATTTTATATCTTGTAGATTTATCAAAGGACAAAAATTATTTTGTTTATATGTATTTTTGTAGTACTGACAGATTTCCATCATAGTCACTACCTTCATTCATATGTTTAGCAGTATATTGACACCACTGTTTTGAATCTCATAATTTATACAGGTCATACTAATATATTTCCATTAAAAAAATCAGTTGTACAGTGGATGTGTCTTGTTTTGCTAAATTTGTCAACTTTCTGAAACATGCTTGTTGTGGGTCCCATTATATAGTGGTCTGGCTGGAAACCTGCTTCACGAGAATCTTCTAACAGAACCCCTGTAATGAGGCTTCTTTGCTCAGATTTTCTTATTACTACTCCAGTTTCTTAAAGCATACCACCTCCTATCCAAATTTTAAACACAATCCTTCTAATGCGATATCTGTAACTAGAGAGATGTAGTATGAAAACTATACAAGTTAAAAAAATGAGAATGCAAGGAAGGCGAAAAGAAAAGATGGGCAGCCAGTTCTTCCTGGTCTCAGTGGGAAGAAGTAAAAGAGATGGTAGGAAAAAGTATTAGCCTTTTCTTTTTTCACTGCTCATTATTATTTGTAACAGATAGGGCAAAATAACAGCTGTAGAGCTCAATTTATCTGGAGGAGGAGACTCAGCACACTTGCTTCTCATTTTCCACTGGCATGGCTCTTGGTGCAAATTTGTATTTATTTATGTAACAGGTAGAAATTAAACATCAGCACCAACAGAAAAATATTCAATGCCCTCTGTTAAACATCAAACCACCTCGTCAATGGGCAAAGCTGTCCCAATTGTTTTAGCTCTTACCTCTGAACATTGTTGTCAAAGTACCTTTCCACTGTGTTAGTGTCGTTGAGACGGCTTGTCTATTGGACTTAAAACTACATACACAAAGGTAAATAAACATTATTTACGTAGCCAATCTTAGAAGTAGAATATCAGCACTCTTTTATTTTCCAATTTTTTGTAAAGACAGGATCCATGTTGCCCAGGCTGTCTCGAACTCCTAGCTTCAAGCAATCTTCCTGCCCCAGACTCCCAAAGTGTTGGCATTACAGGTGTGGGCCACTGTACCCGGCCACAGCACTCTTTATAACTGTGTTTCTTAAACGTTTTGAGTCATGGAGACCTAATAGAGTTTCATACACCCTATGGACTTTGGGGAAAAAATACACACACACACACACACACACACACACAAACACAATTTACATATAAAATGCCCGCAGATCGTGGGTTAAGAACTTTTCCTCTAAAGAGGGCAGGAAGTAGAAATTGTAAACAGCAGCCTATTTACTTGATCATTTGCCTTGAAGGTGAGGCAAATGCTTCATATAGGATTGTCACTGAGGTCTCCATCTTCCCAAAAGTGCCCTTTGCACTCTTCTTGCCAAGCACAAAAAAAAAAAAAAAAAACCCTCAAGAAACAAGCACAAGCACTCCAATTATTGTGCCCACATCACAGTACATTCAACCTTAACACCTTACAGGTTCACTTATCCTTAACCTTAAATGTTTTTTCTTGTAGGCCACTAACGTTGGGTATACTTTGAGTAATGGGAATACATGAGGCTGAGCTACTTGCCTGCCTCAGAGCAAATAATGGAAATTGACTAGTACCAAAATCTGCTCCCTAATTTAGGAAGAGGTCAAGAGACCTTGTTACAAGATAAAAATAAACTTACAAAAACCAGAGCAAGATTGAAGGAGAGGATGCAACTGGGAGAACAACTTGAGAAGAGACAAATATATTTCAGAAATTAAGAAAGGGTGAAGTAATACATGTCGAGCAGTTTATCTTTAAAATCATTTTATACATTACTTAAGCATTTGATACACAATTTTGTCTAAACACAGGAACTTACTACTTAGAAATGTAAATGAAATATTTTAAATGGCTGACCCTACACTGCATGAACCACAATATAAGAGAGATATTTAATTCGTGTTTCTAACATCTTCATCTGGATTTCAACATGTCAAGGCTGATCTAACTAATCTTCTCCCCCTAATCTGTTCTACAAAGCATCTTTTCTATCTCAATTAATGACAACTTCATTTTTCTTAAGCTGATCAAGCCAAAAAATCCACCAGGAAATCTTATTGACTCTCCTTTTAAAATATACAGTCACTTAACTCTCAAAACAGCCCTAATAATGTAGGTATTATGATTAGCCCTACTTTTTAAAAAAGCAAAGTAAATGAAGACGCAAAGAGAGCAAGTAACTAAACTACATAGTTACAGGTGGTAAAGCCAGAAATCTGTCTGGATAGTCTAACTCATACAACCCAGGCTTTTAATTATTAGAAAACATTACCTCCCAAAAGGAATTAAGAACTAAAAAAACTGATCTAACTAAAAACTGATCTATTACAAGGTAGGACTAAACTCAGGAATAATTATAGGTGCATTCCACAGATTTGTTCCAAAGTCACTAATTTAGCATTGTACAATTATATCTAGAAAAGCTGCTAGGAATTATTAATGTTCAGAATTAAATACATTTCTCTCTCATGGTTTTGTATGTATTTTGTATTTTGAAACATTCTGATTTATTTCCTGGCCACTATACTTTGAACATAAGGACAATGTTTGAAGAAAATTTAAAGACTGTCAAGAACAATTCCTAGGTAAGTTAGAATATAAACTTCTCAAGGGCAGAGACCATATCTACTTTGTTCATTATCATATACCCACATCTAACATATTTAATAGGTGTTTAATTTTATAAATCAATACTTCATATATATGTATATGTATATCCTCCCACAAGTCACCCACTTCCCACTTCTTGATACCTGGTAATGTTACCACCATCATCTTATGTGTAAATTATTAAAACACCCTTCTGACTACTGCCTCTGCTTCCATTTTAGCCTCCTTGGTCTTTTCTTATCCTACAGCCAGAATAATCCTTTTACCAAAAACAAAGTTTTAGCATTTTTTAGTGAATAGATTTTTTTAAAAGAGGTCCTACCCAATTGAGAACTAAACTCATGACTTCTTATTCATTTCAATCCCATGATTCTACAGTGCCAAAAATTTCAAAATTTTTAAAGATGGGGATGCAGAAAAATTAAGCACTAAAGTGTTCGGAATTCTGCCTTAAAACTTTTTCCCTCAATGATGGAAAACTGAAGGGGCATGAATCAAAACAAGCATCACTACCAAGTCTTTTACCTACTTCCCGTTAAGCCTATAATATCTGATATTGCTTTATTAGATTTGCATATACTGTATTAAGTAGACTGATTGGTTTCTAGGCCATAATTTAGCAAATTACAAACTAGTGAAGAAGAGTAAGACCACTTCAATCAGAATATAGTATGTTTAACATCAACATACTAATTTGACAGCTAATCTAATGAAGAAGTATCTTTGAGTACTCATGCACTTTTTTCACATACTCATAATATGGGGCATTTTCAAAAAATTTATGAAAGATGGAACTGTAGAGTTTTCCCAAAAAGATTACAAATCATACTCTTCCAATATATTATCAGAAGAAAGTCTTATGGCAGTTCTGTATATTTACTTCATGAAGCCAATAGCCTCTTGTGAGTTTAAAAGATATGTTCAAATAGCTCTTCCATTTACATTTCAGTGGTATCAAATTAGTGTTTACACAATGATTTTGAGCAAGTAGTTTTTACACGGCAAAATGAATATAGTTTCGCATAGTCTTTGCAACAGATCTTTCTCCAAATACTTTATTACACTCTGAATAAATGTGCCACTGAAGAAATATAACATTCAACTTGCTGGTTTTAATCTTTTAGAAGTGAACGTAATTTTACTGTAGAAAGTTGTTTCAACATAAACATGGAAAATTCTGCATTCTCCCAAATGTGCCAATACATAAAAATTCATCTAGGCAAAATAGTATTTATGCTTCCATTTTATTGTTTTTAAGAATTAAACTGCCACCTCAGTAGTCTTAAGAGCAATATAATGAAACATACATACATTTAATTTAGACTTATGTCCATCATAGCTTCAAAGGCTTCCCTGAAATAAGGCTGGGATTCACATCTTTTTCCTTAAGAAACACTAACAGTAATTTTGTTATCCTTCTACCCACCCACCCTCATTCAAACAATTGATGAATTCAAGTCTAACACGATTTTAAACTTCTGCTACAAGACATTCATCTGATATTCCTCCTGCATAACATAGATTTCTTAAACCTAATTGAAAATAAAACACTTTTTTAAAACCCTACAAGAATTCTTAATTTGAAATTTTATGATACTGATTTTCTCATCCAATACACAGGCTAAATGGCTTCTTACCACATTCAACTCTAGTGAATTTCAATAAAAGCAGGAGATCTCTTTATAAATAGTCGAGAAGCTCTAAAGTGAATTTGGTTATTTTCTTATTACATGGAACAAAAATGGTTTAAATTTTTAAGTTATATTTTAATATCTCCTAAACAGGGGCATGAAAAGGAATCAAGTTTGCACCAGTCCAAGTACCTACAGTAATATGAAAGAAGCACTCACCACCAACATTTCATACTATTTCACTCCCATGCTTTTAATAACAAGCATTTCTCACTAGAAATATTGCATTAACACTGGACTTTCAAACCGCTAAGTGTAGAAAATCACTTAAGCTTGACTTTTAAAAGCCTATTAGTTATTTTTGGCCAGTCAAGATTGAAACAGTTATTTTATTATTTCTAACTTCTGCTCTAGGGTTCAGAAATAATTTTGCATCTGATCATTCGAGAATTTGTTTCACCTGTACCTGACAGAATAAAATGGTAAATTAGCAATCAGTTCACCCTTTGTCAAAAGAAATATGTCCTAAATGTATACACTACAAACTATCTAATAAATGATATCTGCATACTACACATTTCATGTTTTATTATGCACCATTTTAGTGGGGAGGAAAAATTTCACAGGGATTTATTCAAAGGATATAAATAATATCCTAAGAATGTTGGTTTATACATATGAGTTCTGTATAAACTGTTAAGTGGTCATCTTAGCTGAACTATAACAAGCCCCTATAATGTAAAATCTGACCCTAAAGGCACCATATAAAGCACTGAAATCCACAATTTAGCTGTTACTTTCCTCTTCTGCAACACAAAATTATCTGGTAGTCTTCACTGTTGACTCCATGCTAAAATGTTACAAATTCAGACTGCTTTACCAACAAAAGGAATAGGAAATGAAAGTTTTTAAATTTCAAGTTAGAGGAAAAACCCTATCACACAGCAATGAAAACCTGAGCAAATGCAAATTCGTGATTACAAGAATATGTCCTTCATTAATACATTATTCAAACTCCTCCATGGCATTCAAACTGTAGTTGAAAATCCTATAAACCCACTTAACACAGGATCAAACTCTAACATGAAATGAGGAATTACATAAAGCCTATTCGGCCCTATTCAGTTTAAGACAATGAACAAAACAGAACACATTTCATCTAAATAACACCATTTAAACAGTTTTATAAAATAATGTTACTTAAGATCAATATGTGTGGTGCATATGTGATTCCAACCATTCAGTAAAAAAGCATTAATAAGTAACAGTATTCCCCCAACAACTTGAAGTCTGTAGAGCTGATTACTTTGGCCTTATCTTTCCAAATAATTAGTAATGCCTTTTAACATTACAAATATGTCTTAGTAGTAGAATTCCAATGTATTTTGGTGCTCCTGAGGCTGCCTAAAAATGAAAAGGCATCCAAATGAAGTGCATTGTATACTTACTATACCTCAAAACCTCTAAATTTCAGTGCCTAAAATGTGAAATAATTCTCTATCATTTAACAGTCTGCCTTATGCAAATTCTAGTAGAGTTTTACTTTTAGGGTTTTATTGTAACTTTGGGAAATTAGTGGTAAAACATATGATTTAAAAAACAGTACGTGGCTGCACTTAAATTCACATAAAAATAGCATTTTTACAACCATATTGAAATTTAATCCTTTTACACAGGTTAACAAAATGTATCACAAGAAAAATTAAACATTGGGTTTAACAAAACAATACTTGTGAAGTAAAACAACAAAAAATTTTTTCAAATTTTTTACAAATGGTCACCTCTAGGTCAATTTACTAAACTAGGGGAACAAAGATGTTAAAATACAGCTGTGCTCAACTCAGCCACTTATCTGTACTACAGTATGGTACTTGAAATCAATCCTAAGGTCAAGATTCAAAACCATTTTAAGAAACAAGACCCTATGTGTTTTATACTACCTCCGTAAGAGGTACTTTTCCTTCCCCAAACAGTCAAAGCTTAATTAAAAGATTGACTATACATAAGTTGTTTTTCCTCCTCATATCTTCAGTTCAAAATACTATCATCATTGGTAATACGGTCTATATCTCGTCTGATCTGGATGATGTGGTCCAGGAAGTGGGGTTTGAGAAGGCGGGCCCTGCAATCGTGGAGGAGGAGGTGGCCCTCTTGGTGCAGGCCATATACCAGGACTCATTCCCCCTGGCTGTGTAAATGGAGGGCTCAGAGTTCCTTGATCTTCAGTGAACTGGGGTAATGAGTTAGGATTATAATGGTGAGGAGGGGGTGCAGTTACAGGTGGACCACCATGTTGAGGTGGGGGAGGTCCTGGAGGAGGATGATTCATATAAGGTGGCATCTGGGCAATAATATGTCCAGGGGGAGGGGTTATTGGTGGTGGAGCAGAGGTCATTGGTGGAGGTGGAGCTTGGCTATATACCAAGTGAGGAGTACCTGCAGCCTGGGGAGGATGTGGCATTGGATGGCTTATTGGTGGTGGAGGAGGTGGGGGTGGTGCATAATGTTGCTGTGGAGGCATAATATGATGAGGGTGAGATACCACTGGTTGACCCTGATATTCAGGATGATGGTGAGCAGGTGCTGGGGCAGGAGGTGGTGGTTCTCTAGCACCTGAATTTGAGTCATCCTGAATAGGGACGGTTATTAAATTGCTGTGTTTTCTTGTTGAAATACGAAAGGTTTCCTGACTGACCGATCGAGGTGGAGGTGGAGCCATGGACAATTCTGCTGGAGGAGCTCGAATATCCTCATGTGGCTGATTATAGTGCTCATGTGGCACATGTTGCAAAGGAGGTGGTGGCATCATGATGTGCTGCTTTGGCGGAATATGGCTCATATGGTGCTTGTCTGGTGGCATTATAAAACGATCGGGGATTTCAGTTGGTGGTGGGGCAATAGGAGGATGAACATTTTCAAGTGAAGCACGGGTAACAGGTTTTCCAGCTCTCATATGGCGATGGTTGATATGAGCCTGTAAGTCTCTCTGAGACAAATATGTTCTCTTGCACCCTTGAACAATGCTACACATGAAGAGAGAACCTCGTGTACACTGCTCAATTCGCTGCACAGGATCACTACAGCTAAATTAGAAGGGAAAAAAATGTGATTTACTAAAAGAGAATATAAAAATTACATAATTTTCAAAAATACGCCTTTTTTCAAAATTTGACTGTTACACAAAACATAGCAAAAGTCCACAATTAGAAGTTATAGTTATTCTACATGAACCTTTAATTTTCCCTACTTTATTGTCTATTAGCCATTAAGCATAGGCATTGCTGTCAACTTCAGAACTCCTCATTTTAAACAGTATGTTTCAAGAAGAGACCTCACTCTTCCCAAGGCCTAGAATTTATCCAATTTTCTCAAACAATTTTATGTTTTGCATCCATTTGCAAAAAAAAAAAACCCAGGAAGAAAAAAAAACCAAAGGATTGATTACTTACAATCATGAAATTCAAACTTGTATTACTGAGTGTGATAAGTGTTTGTTGAGCAAATAACACTAAGTGGAAAACAGTAAGTAGAAGATACTGCAAAGGACTACAAGTAACTTCAGCCTCATCATTAGGGTTCTTAACATTAAACACAAACAATTCCAATCCAAGCCTTGACTATTAAAAGTCCCTTAAAGAAAGGGTTTTTCTGGATTGTGAGACAAATTTACACTTTTCTACCTTTCTGATTTGTGAGCACTAAATTTAACTTAACATTTTCTTAAAAACTCAGAGACAAAATTATAACTATTTTTCATTTATCATATTTAATCCATACTTGCTGTTACAGGAACAGTGGGGAAAGAGGACTGAAATAGGAATCTGAAGATCTCGCTCAGTAATTTGAGGTTACTGAACCATTTGTGAGTTTGTTTCACGTGTACAATGAGGTTAAAATACCTACTCTACTTCACAGTGTTTTTATATCTACTTCATATTACTTAAAAGAATATTCTTAATATCAAATTAAAGTGACAGTATTTAATCCCCAGTTAAGCACTATAAGCAACTATCATTGAATATGTGTGTCAGGTCATTTGACACTATGCTAAATGGCTCTATACTCTTGATTTTGAGTTGTGGCTATTTTTCCATCCTTACTATAAGGCTGGCACTCCTTATTGATGTTGTTATGCTTCCCTTTAGTGGCCACCTGGCACACTTGTTTTGTGCTTCTAGTTCAGTGTAAACTCAGAACTATCTCCACCTTAACAAAAGGTGAGGCACTTTCTCTTGGGTGGTGTTCAAAAACAGTAATATATACTGTTTAACTCTAATTGCCATTTCTTCACTTCCTGATCTGGGTCTGTTAATCCAGATAGGCTTCTGTCCTAAGGACCTTCTGTCCTAATAAGGACCACATATGTGAGGTGTGACATTTAGTACCTTGTTACATTTAGTCCATTAGTAAGATTAGTATATTAGTATATTCAGTACATTAGTTACATTTAGTACCTTGAGAACTAATTTCCTTTTAAACAATAGGTATCTTTTAATTTTCTTACAATACTTATACAAAAGAGGAAACCTTTAAAAGTCCTCTATATAATGTTTTACCACATCTGGAATCCTTTATCCCAATGAGGCAATCAAATTTACTATGTAACTTAAAATGAATGTATTCCAAGTTAAAAACTAGGCATTAGAGAAAACACAAAAAACAAGTGATATATACTTCTTATGTCTTAACTCTTCTGAATTATAATTCTATAAACAAAATTTTTAAAAACTCATAGCACAAATTTTATAGTCTGTTACTGTAAAAAGCTAGAAACACACCGAGAATTAGTTGTTATTGAGCTGTCTAAATCACCCCTCTCTCTCCTGGTGATGTCCATTTTTCTATACCATAAAAGGGAATCATTGCTAACAAGTGACCACAGCTTTGTTATCGATCAATACCACAAATCTTGGGGTAGCTTTAAGGACAGGTTATAAGGAATCTGGGAAGTCTGTGGCTATTCCAAGCAAGTATCACTCATTCTTTTTGCTGTTGTTTTTGTTTTTTCTTTTTTTGTTTGTTTTTCTCTATTTCTCTCATTCTTTCTTAAGCCTTCCTTATTAAGGGTTCTGCATTGATCTAAAAATTCTTACTCTGGTTTCTTCAAGACCATCCCAAAGTGGATCTAGCTTTTTATAACTTGAGACTATGTAACGATGGTGTTGTAAGATATACTCAAGATATAATAATCAGATTTGAAAGTAATAAGAGCTTATATAGTGCTTACTATATGCCAGCTACTATACATATATGCATGTGTATACATATGGTATATATACATATAAAACCTCATTTAATCCTAAAAATACCTCGAGGAGGCAGGTATTATTATCAGCCTCATTTTATCAATAAAGAACAGCCTATGACAGTAACACAGCTAATAAATAGCAGAACAGGGATTCAAACCCAGGAATTCTAATTCTGGAGTCTGCTCTCAATATACCTTACTACTTCTTTAATGTCTCATCAAAAAAAGTAACTTTTTGGTTTATAATAATACTTCTATAATGGCAAACAGATTTCATCTTGACCAACTTGAGTTGACTGACAGTGGCTACCTTGCCCTATATTAAAGAGAAACCCGAAGCTCACAGAAAAAGATTAGCCACGTCTATATGCCTGATTTCTATCACCCCCAAACCTCTATAATACAACTTACAAATCACTGTACTAAAACTTTATTCTTTAAAAAAGGTAATGATAATCTTATCTTACCCTGGACACATCTTATCTCCCTTTTTTTCATGTAAAATAGCACAGTCATAGCAAAAAACATGCTTGCATGGAATCTGTAAACAAAGACATATTACAGTTAAGCATATTAGAACTTAAAATATTTATTTAAAAAAAAAGTATAGTGCCCTATACATTAGAAGGCTTAGAAGACACTTGAGAATATCTGTTAAAATGAACATTTATTAAGTACTAATTTTTATAATCTTTTTCAATCACAAAGCCTTTGAGAATGTGACAGAAACTATGGCCCTTTTTCCAATAAATGTACACATACACATTTGCTTACACTTTCTGGAGGTATAAACCCTATAACTTTCACCCATGGTCCCCATATACTTTTTTCGTTCTTTTTTTTTTTTTTAATTCTTTTCAGAGACAGATCTTGCTCTGTTGTCCAGGCTGGAGTGCAGTGGTGTGATCACAGCTCACTGCAACCTCGAACTCCTGAACAATGTTCCCACCTCAACCTCCAGAATACCTAGGAATACAGGTGTGTGCCATCACACCAGGCTATTTTATTTTATTTTATTGTAGAGATAGGGTCTCACTAGGTTGTCCAGGCTGGTCCCAAACTCCCAGACTCAAGCAATCCTCCCACCTCAGCCTCCCAAAGCACTGGGATTATAGGTGTGAACCACCACACCGAGGCCCCTGCAGGTAAAAAGCTCCTGAAGAACGCTTTAATTATTATTTTTATTTATTTATTTTTTATTATTATTTTTTTTTAAGACGGGGTTTCACCATGTTGGTCAGGCTGGTCTTGAACTCCCAACCTCAGGTGATCCACCTGCCTTGGCCTCCAAACTGCTTAGATTACAGGCGTGAGCCACCACCGGCCTTATTACTTTTTTTTAATCTTGTTTCTTCTGAAACGATTCCAATGAAGTAAAATAACAAGTATGTCCTATATTTAATATAAGCAGCATTTTCCTCTGGTAATTTTAAGTTAATTAATAAAAATCTAAACATCAATCAGAAGGATACAGTAAAATGATGTTAGAACCACATTTTTTAATTCATAGTCTATTACTATTTCCTTACTATGATGTGCAGCAAAGTTAACAGTGCATAATCCACACCCTCTACCATCACAGGCATGTTACTGAATTCAATTTTTTTCCAAATGCAAACACAAACCATCTTTTTTTGAGGGAAGAATGTAAAAATTACTATAAAATTAGTAAGAATTGTAAAATCTTTTTAATGATTAGAATTCAATTTCTGGAAATTATTAAGCCTCTCTGAGACTCAGGAAAAAAACAGAAATTAAATTAACGCAGTTTTATGTAAAAAAAAAAAAAAAGTGGCCTTCAAAAATAAGTAGTTTTGCTCTATTTATTAAGAAAAAAATTTTCCTTAATAAACTAAAATAATTGTCAATAACTGGTATCAAACAGTCCAAAGAAATTAGTTTTCAGAAGTTATTCTAATTTTCAGTTTATTTAATAGAATAACATTTTACAAGAATTCAATAATTTGTCAAGATAATCATATTAAATTCATAGTATTCCAATACTTCCCTTAGTTATTTCATACTTATTTAAAATTTCACAGTCATTAAACAATGAAAACCTATCTAAACTTCAGAACCCCACCTCTATGCAAATGCTTACTTATAAAAACAATATTTTATTTAATTATACTTACCATTCGCCCATAGATTTTAATAGGCAATCCACATTTGTCACAGAAATGAACTGGTGTATCATCCTTTTCACCTAAGATGTTTATCTGTTGAAATGATGTAATTAAAATTAACCTTCTTACACAATTCTAAAGATTGTATCTACACAATGAATTGGTTAGTGTTTTACAAAAGTTGTTAAAACAATTAGAAATAAAGGCTCCCTGATGTAATCTCCATATATTCCCCACCATTACCTGTGTTTCCATTCGTTTTTCTTCTTAGTGTTAATGGCTACTGATTTTACTAAAATTACTTCCAATTATTCTTGAAAATATGGTATTAATAAATGATTTGTATGTACTGAAAATCATAGCAAGTTCATGACATTCTTTATGAATTGTGCATTACACCAATAAAACATTTTAAGTACTTAATACCTAAAATATTTTACTGTTCTAATAAAATTTTTCATTATTAATTATACCTGAAAGTCCCAAAAAAGGTGTCCAGGAAATCTCCGCTGATTTCCAAACAGCTCACCCCCTTTACAGTCATACCGTTCTTCTTCATTATAATCAAATCCTTCTGAAAAAAAAAAACAAAAAACTGTTGTTGGTTAACTTGCCAAATCTCAAATTTCATTGTGGAAGTACATATACATATACATACGTACATATATATATATATATATGTGTGTGTGTGTGTGTGTGTGCGTGTGTGTATATATATGTGTGTGTGTGTGTGTATATATATATATATATATTCATAGCAAAATAGACCTATTCACTAAAAATCCCATCTGATGCCTTTCAAAACTTTTCTAAAAATAAGACAATCAAGTTTAGTTTAAAACATCAGCTAGAGGTAATCTTGGTGACCTAGTCCAACTCTTTCACTACATTACTGAGAATATTACTATATGAAGACTCATAATAACTCAACATATAGAAGATAAGTGGCAAAGCCAGGAACAGACCTCAGATCTTTTGACTACATTCAAATGTTCTTATCAATTCATGAGATGATTTCTAATGTAAAACTTTACTGATTACTGATTATCATGCTAGTTGCACAAATTTTTAAGATACTGATTACCATTTATTCTAGTCTAGCTACAAAAATGGTATGCTTCAAGACTGATTTTATTGCCTAGAATATAATAAAAACGTAAAGCATTTTATAGATTTTATTAGCCAATGAGTTATCCCCTTCTTGAGCCCTAAAATGAGAGATGCAGACACTTCAACATATTCGTATTTCATCCTGTCAATTAAAACCACTCCCTGATTACCCAAACAGGAGCCGTAACATATCTTATACATCCTCTCCTACAATGCATTTATCAGTATCAATAAACTTAAGATATATGAAGATCAAATGGGCTCAATTTCTCTGGCCTCATTAAAAACTTGATGGCAATCTTCTCATCTCCTACAAAGGAACAGAAAACCAATGAACAGTCTGATGGGAATTCTAGGTAGAATCCAATTACCTAAAGTAAAGCTGAGAAGACAAATATATCCCTCCAAGGTGTCAGGCTTCTCATGACTCTTTTTGGCCCTAGAACTGGTAAACAGAGTAGCCAAGCGCACAAGTTTTAACTTTACCCACATGACTAAATGACAGCACCTATACACAGACATAGACACACACACACAGATACATTCATACACACATAATGATGCAAGAATTTTTTGAAGCTGATAGACACTTCATTGTACTGCTATTTAATTACTGCCAATACAAATGTATACTCCAAAGTCAGGGTGCTCTTGTAAGTTACACCTGAGTGTTCCTAGGCTCTTGTATCACCCATTTACACCTTAAAAAAGCTGGTGTGATCTGAAATTCAAAATAAGGAAACTCAATTTTTCAAACCCAGAAAATTATTGAGGTAACAGCCAAGGAAATTAGGAGCACATTATCATTTTTCAGAGTATTTCCACCTGTACTCCCATCATTAAACTATATATATTTGTGTAGATACCATACTGGCACCCAAACCTCCACATTTTGATTGATGCTTAGAAAAAAAAAACAATCAAAAAAAATTTTTTTGACTCCAAAATCCAAAAGGGAAAATGGCAAAGAGGATTTTGGCTTTTTTGCATTGTTTGAACTATTACAAGAATGTATTTGTACATTACCATGTTGTTTTAAAAAATTATTTTTTAAAAAAAAAGCCAAAGCAGGAGTGATCCTAAATTACAGACAGTGCAGCAGCAGCCCTAGGTTATTACTAACATGATTTATAACATTTTGACTTCAAATAGACTTGTTTAGATGGGAGAGAAACCCTACAATAAAGGAAATCATAAGTTGTAACTGAAGCAGTTTGAGTCTACAAAAGAAATACAGACAAATTGCTGGAATAGAATAGAAAGTCTAGAAATACAAACAAATACTTTCAGACCCTTAATACAGGGGTGCCCAAATCCCAGACCTCGGACCAGTACCCTGGCCTGTTAGGAACTCTGTCACACAGCAGGAGGTGAGGGGAGGGCTGGTGAGCATTACCACTTGACCTCTGCCTCCACCTCCTGTCAGATCAGCAACAGCATTAGATTCTCAAAGGAATGCAAACCTTATCGTGAACTGTGCAAGAGAGGGATTTAGGCTGGTGCTCCTTAGGAGAATCTAATTAATGCAACTGTTGCATCCAGAAACCACTCCCACACATTGCCATCACCCTCCATGTGTGGAAAAACTGTCTTCCATGAAACCAGTCCCAGTGCCAAAAAGATTGGGGACCACTGCTTTAACGTATCTATGATGATAGTAAAATTCCTATTCAGCAAGGAAAAGAGTTGGGACAATATTTTGGGGAAAAAAAAAGAGCCCAACCCCGCCTTCTTTCCCCTTAATAACCAAAAACACATCCATAAATGTTCCAAAGCAGTGTCAGCAAACTTTTTCTGTGAAAGGCTAAATAGTAAATATTTAGCTTTGTGGACCCTATGGTCTCAATCACAATTACTCAACTCTACCATTACAGTGTGAAAGCCCCCATAGAGAATACTTAAATGAAAGAGCATAGCTGTGTTCCAATAAAATTATTTGTAAAAACAGGACTACATTTGGCCCACAGACATAATTTGCTAACCTGTAATGAAGGGTAAGATGAAAAAATTGTTTTATACTGGTGAAATAGGGAAAGGCCTTTCAAAGAATGTCATAAAACCCAGCAGTCATAAAAGCAAAGAGTGGATATCTGACTACATAGAATCTTCAAGATTCTCTGCAATAAATATTTTGTATACAAAATTCAAAAGACAAATGGAGAATATATACAATATAGGCCAGGCACAGTGGCTCACGCCTGTAATCCCAGCACCTTGGGAGGCAAACGCGAGAGGACTGTTGAACCCAGGAGTTCAAAACAGCCCGGGCAACAAAGCAAGACCCCATCACTACAAAAACAAACATAACAACTTATCCAGGCAGATGGGATGCACTTGCAGTCCCAGCTACTCAAGAGACTGAAGCAGAAAGATCACTTGAGCCTGGAATATCGAGCCATGATCCCACCACTGGATTCCAGCCCGGGAAACAGAGTAAGACCCAGTCCCAAAAAAAAAAAAAAAAAAAAAAAAAGAAGAAGAAAATAATATATACACTATGTAACAAAAATCCTATTAATTCACAAAGAACTCAGAAGAAAGGATCTAAAGAAGGATGACCAATAGTATGAAAAAATATAAACTCTTTCATAATTAAAAGAAATTTACATCGATTCAAAAATTTTAAAAGGTTTCTAATAGTATTGGTGTGTAGGAGTATAAACATACTTTCTTTGAAGAACAGTTTGACAGTACTTGTCATACTCTAAAACGCACAGTATCTATCAAGTTTTAAAATATCCAAATTTGTAGTTTTTAAAGTCTTTGGAGTTAAAAAAAAAAAAAAAAAAAAAAAGGCCAAATCTGTGCAAAGTAAAAATTCTACAAAGTATACATTCTAAATTATATGTCCAAGAGTATCTGGTGCAACATTTTTGGTAACAGCAAAAAAATGGAAAAACTGTTAAATAAATTATGGTATGTCTATAAATACTCAAATCTATTTTTTTAATAAGGCAGATCTGTATGTACTAATAAGAAAAAAAATCTCAAATGCCTATTACATGAAAAAATGGCAACTACACATAAAAAAATTAATACTTTTGTATAAAAAAGTCAACAGGGACTATCTTCGAATAGAAGGGTTTTACTTTTAATGTTGTTTTCTGCAATACTGTTTAGATTACTGAACAATGAGCTGTATTGCCTTCAACAACAAAAGAAACCAAATCAAAAATATGTATAAAGGGAAATAAAAATACAATGTGCTAAAACGAGAAGTCAAACAAGAAGGTTGAAGAATGAATAGAATATGTAAGATAAAAAAGAGGTGGCCAGTAAGTAAGATCACATACACTATCTGGAGCAATCAGATAAAAGAGAAAGAGTGTTGGACCTGTTAGTTAAAAACATTACCTTCATCACCAGGTGGAGCCTTTGCAGGCATCCTGTTTATAGTCCTTTGAGTTCGAGGTGCAGGTTTTGCTTTGTTTGCTTGCTTGGAGATGAGCTTTATAGGAATTCGTCTGCGAACATCAAGACCACCCAAGGATCCAGAACTATTAGTGCCTTGTAACTCATTGTCTATGTTAGGAAAAAAAAAGTTGTAATTTCTTTTAGTTTTTCTTTTTGAAAATTATTCCATAGGTATTAAAACAACATACCTAACGTTATCAAGGTTAGAGATCTGGGTTCTGACTTTCAAAATTACATTAACTATTAATTTTATTTGTTTTGGATTAGAACTTAAGACGATGCTTTTTAACCCTTTTTGAGGTATGGAATCCTTTAAGAAATTGATAAAAGTCATACAACCTCTCCCTAGAGAAGTGAATACAATTTTTCATATAATTCGAGAGTTTACAGAAACAAGAAACCATTCTTGAACCTAAGAATCATTGTCTTGAACCATAAGAGATGTTTTTTAAAAGAAAAGGATTAAGAAGAAAAAGGAAACCATCCCTATTTCCATGTTTGATCATCAAGCTTGTAAAGCAGACAATAAATTTAGTAAACTGAACTTTCTAAAACTGATGAAGTCAAAATTAAATAATCCATTTGAAAGTGAAGTTTTAAGAAATGTGATTATTCTTTAAGTGTATAATAGTTATTCTAAAAATCATTCAGAAATATAGTAAAAATCATTATAGCATTTAGTAGTAAAAACATGCAATAATGTATTTGTGCTATAACATGTGACTTGAGTTCTTAGTCGGCCCTGTAATGGAAAATTATAATTTAAGAGAATGCAAAGTTCCTGTAATACAACTAGGTCTAAACAACTGTCACTTTCTAGTCCCTGGAGTCTTTGCTTGTTATTGTCTATAGAATAGATTAATTCTTGTCCCATGAGTAACAGGAGTATTATTTCATAGAACTGACTCCACCTAAAGCTTAAGAGTTTGTTCAAGTAGACGAAAAATAAATATTTAACTTGACCTACTAAAGACAAAAAGGAAAATGCTTAAAACAGGAAATACAAATAACATATTTTTTAATTTGTAGTGTTTTAAACATGACAAGTTATTGAACAACGTTGTGTAACTGCCCCGGCAGGAAATATTACAGTCAAGATTGACAGCCAAACCATCCACATTAAATTCAGCAAAGCCAAATTTGGAAGTAGCAAGCTAGTATTAATGGCCACCAAGGCGATTATGATTATAGACACACACTAAGTTCACATTCATTTGCACTTTTTCTGAACAATATCTCAAACAAAATGAAAAATGGGTCCTTAATGATTATTTTAATTATCTTTCAGTATACTTACTACTCTTACAACAGCTAATCTTAAAAAAAAAGTGGGGAAAGGGAATTCCATGGTTAGCTAGAATCCTGAGTTAGGATAAACCCAACCTGATCAGCTTTCAACACTTCACTAAATATACTCACAAGGTGATTAACGCATTTCATCTGCTTTCATTGTAGTTGCTTATGTACGTAAAAGTACTTACAAGCAATGCGTTGGCCAGAAGAAATATGAATGGCTTTTCTTGCCCAAAAAAGTGTTCCTGACATTACAATGAACTAAAAAGCAAGTAGTTGTAGACACATAATCAGTTCAATGCTGTCCCTCAAATATTAAATATTCAAATATCAAAATGGTTTAATGGTTTTACCTTTGTGAATGAAAATACCAACACTTCATTACTACAAGTTCTTTTCACACCATCCTGAACACTTGAGGTCTTTACTGTTGCTTGCATAGCCTACAACTTTCAAGAGCTGGCTGGCCTTTCCCACTTTGCTTCACATATTCAAGTTCATGAGGTACAGCATCTAATAGTAATAACACTCTGGGTTTCTTTGGGGGCTGTTTTGCTTTCTGTTGTTTTTAAATTAAGAATCAGAACATAAAGCACAATTTCCTTTTGAATACAGTGATAAATTATAAAGTTCTTAACAATAAAAATTTCTTAGGTATTACACAGAACATAACTAAGAACTACTATGATTTAAGTTATATTCACTTTTATTCACTTTAAAAAGGCACACTTCCATATTATATAGTTTAAAAAAGATTTAGGATTTTTATCTTGAATAAAAGGAACCAACAAATATTTTACAAAATCTGTGATACAGTTACCGAAGTGCTAATTCTTAGAATGACCAAAGAATAAATCTAACTGGGAGCCTCCTGGAGTAATTTTTCTGGAAAAATTCTATTAGAACACCTTCATTTTACATTTGAATGTTTCAGTATGATCATAAAATGGGTCATTATTGCATAATGTTCAAGGGTTTCATCAATTTCCCCAAGAACCTCTTAATTCTTCAACATTAAAATTATTCTTTTGAGAAGCCTATCCTGTCATGATTCTTCAATTATCTAGCTAACTGGCATTTCCTCATTTGCCAAAGGCTTTGTGATTTAAACAGTTATCAAATTCATGTTTATGAATTTCATGAAAACCAGAATCTTCTGTAAGGTTTATAATTTTATTTCACAATCAAGGCACAGTATTTGATACTGTCTTCGGATACTAAACATGAAAGAGACTGAGTCATTAAAAAAAATGTAAGAAGCTAGTGTTAAGCAGAAGGGACATTTGAGTGGGAACTAATTTTTAAATGGTTAGCTCATTAGTGAATATTTTCATGTTAGGATGAGTTTTACTTCCTTAGGCAATCTTTTAACTTCAAGAATTAAGATAATACTCTTTACACCCACCCCTATTATGATTTCCTAACATAACAGCCTCTCAACCATGGCAGGAACTTGACTCACAATTCCAGTAATGGGCTCAAATAAGAATTATTTTCCTAAAGCTGAATGTTTGCTATTCTAACATCAAAATTTCAGAGTTTCAACTCTATATAAATTCCCAAACACTAGAATTCTTTACAGCCTGGTTCTAGGCCGGCTTCCCCGCTGAGCACACCCTTCTTACATGTCTCATCTGTCCTCATGCTTTAAAATACCAGCTATAAATAAAGGTACTAACTTCCAAATACGTATTTTCAGTGCAGTTCTTACCCCTCATCTCCACTTGACATCTCCTCTCCTGTGTCTCAACAGCTGTCTCACACTAAGTAGTCCAAGACTAAACACTTATTCCCAAATTTTCCTGTCTCACTTCTACAAAAAAAGGACTGTTTTTCTCCCCCAAGTTATCCTCAACTCAATAATGGACACTACCTAGCTGCTCAAAAAAAAAAACGTAGGCATTTCTCCTTTCTCTCACATTCCTCCAAACACTACCCAAGTATTTACTGAAGCTGCTCATTCTTCATTTCCACCAAACCAATCTTCCCTTCCAGTCTACTGCAATCACCTATTTTCCAACCTTCTTACCTCCCTCTCTTACACCATTCTCCATAAAACAGCCTATTACATTGTTTAAAGAGACTGTGTTCTTCCTCTACTTCTGTTCAATGCCTTCATATTCACTTAAAATAAAATTCAAACGTTTACCATGGCTTTCAATGACCTGAATGTGACGGCTGCCCTCCTTTCCAATCTCACTTCAGGACTCTTAACTCTGGCTATTACTAGGCTGCAGCTAACTTTGCTACATCTTCCTACTCAGCAACTATGCACTTGCTGGAAATGCTCTTCCTCCTGCTTTTTTCCCAGGACTGGATTCTTCTCATCCATCGGATCTTAGCTATGTCACCCTTCCACAAAGACCTTTCCTAACAACCCTCTCTGAAATTTCCTCCTATGAATCTCTCCACAACACCCGTTTCTTGTCTTCAAAACACTTATAATCTGCAAACAAACAATAAAAAAGAACTTATTGTCTGTGTTCTTCCATAAAATAGAAGGTCTATCAGGGACTTGGTTCGTCTTGTTTACCATTCCATCCTCCATCTCCCGACCTACAGATATCTGTATGTATCTGGCATAAATAAATAAACATACACACCTAATTATATAATAGATACATGATGAGTGAGGACAACTCAATACTTACAAAAAATACTTTTTCTCTATTTGTGATATGGTCGCTATAACTGTATGGGGCACTTGTTAATTCCAAGAGCACACATTCACCATCCAAGAACCAGAAAGAAGCAAAAGCCAGAAAACACACAACAAAGGGTGGAGCTACTCTTACTTGGAGAAAAGGATGAGAATGTCTTGATTTTAAGCTCCTCCTCCTAAATACCCTCAAATGATGAGTAAGGACAACAGCCGAAGCGTGGGGCATGCTTTTGGTTTAGGCAGAAAAGCTCCTCCAAGTTTGATTCCAAAAACTATATCCGACTCCCTTCTTTCACCTCTCTAGTCCATGAAGGACAGGAGAGACGACAGGAGGTTACAACTGCAGCACCCGCCCAAAGCTGACTGAGACAGCAGGAAGTCTCCAGCCCACTCTCGTCCATCCACTCCCAGCGGATTCCGCGACTCCGAGACCGCAGTCTACCCGCGAGTCCCCATAATGCAGGGCAGAGCAGCTGGGCTGAATAAAACAGAGCCGGCGCCCTCCCTTCCCAAAGGCCTAAGCTGCCCACCGGTCCGGGCTCGAAGCTCAGCAGAAACAGAGAAGGAGCGGCTGTTGCCGGCACCAAGGAGGTAGGTACCGCACCAGAGGGTAGGCCAGGAAGCAGCAGGCCCCTCCCGCGTACGGGAAGGCAACTGTGAGATTCTTTCTCACTGCCACACTCTAGTGTTGTGGGGCGAGCGTAATCCCTTTTGCCTGCTGGGCGACCAGTCCCAGGCCGGCCAAGGGGGCATGGAACCGGGACCCCCACTGCCTCCGCCTCCTTACCAGTGTGATCCATGATTCGGCTCGCAGAGCACAGTGGGAGCGGAAGTCAACCGCGCCGGAGTCGCAGCGCGCGCGTGCGCACTGCCTTCCGGAGGCCAGGAGGCGGAAGTCCGAGCGGATTGTCCCAGCTTTGGTCTACAAAGACTTCCTTGTTTCGCCTCCACTACCCAACTCCTGTGAGGGACTCAGGCATAGTTGGTGCAGAGGCAGAAAAAGCGAGCGCGCGAAGAAGTTCGGTAGCGAGGTTGCTAAGGCTTCTCCTCATGTGTTTCAAGGGAAAGTAGCCTTTAACTGTGGAAAGGACACCAGCGGGGACCAGGGAGGGGGAGAGCAGTGGTAGAAATGAGCCCGAGGCCGGTAAGGCGGCGGCCCGCCCCCACGGAGAGCTGCCTTCTGGGACTTGTAGTGCGCGCGAGCTGCGGCTGCGCAGGCTCGGCCGTTGTGCTGGCCCCACCCCGGCGGGCGGAGTAACGGTTTGGAATACCCCGTGGTTCGGGAGCGCCTGTTTCCTCCACTGGGTGCAGAAAAAGTGTAAACACGCGCGCTCCGGAAGGCGTCCTCCCGTGGGCGGTTGCTCAGGGGATGGCTGAGCTGTGAAGCTCGCAGCTAGCAGGAAAGTCGCAACGCTTATTGTCTTAAGTTTTGCTTTGTCGTGACGAGCTACCCAGACCCACGCAGAGCCGTCTTGGTATATGCCCCTGTTCCCATCTCATAAGTCTCTTTACAGTTGAAACACATTCATAATGCTTGACTGCCACTCACTTTCTAGGGAGAGCGCTTGTGGCGCTGCTAACCCCTCGAACACCTGAGGAGTGGGCGCCCATGCCGGATGGAGGGTGGAGAGCCAGTGCGGCGCAGCTGCCGCCTCTTAAGGGGACACCTGGCAGGAATGTGCAGAGTGGAGCTAAGGAGAGCGGATGGAAACCGAGGGAAGGGAAGAGAGCCCCAAGGCTTGGCCGGAAGGAGAGGTTAAAAAGGAAAGGTCGAAAATGGGGAAGAGAGTTACCACAACAGGCAGTACCTAGTTCCAGTTCTTGGTCCCAGGGGTTTGTGGCTGCTGCTGCTTTCATCTTCCTCAGCCAAAACAAGGAAAGTGCCAAAGGGCGATTCCTAGTACCTTCAGTGCAGTCTCCACCTCGCGGACTTGGCTTATTTGTATTCAGTCCTTCCTCCAACCTTTTACACTTGATGCTCGTGGATGAATAGAAAGGAGCACAATTAATGGAAAACACAAGCTTGGGAGTCAAGGGATTTGGGTTCTATTCTTGTCATCCCTTGGTGACGACATCATCACCTTGGGTTATTCACGCTTTCAGTGCCAGAGTTCCTAGATTAATAAAATATTATTACATTGACCTCTTAGAGAAATGTTTTCATGGTACTGAATTACAAATAAAGTATGAGTAGCAATGTGTTATATCTTTGTATTTGCACGGTATTAGCTGTGAGTCATACTGTTATGATCAGTGCGATATAAGTGCACCATGTTATTTAGTGGTTATTTTCCTGAGATCTTGTAAAAGACTTTTCCATTGCATATAGGCAGCTTTATAAACAAGTTTTTAGGTACATTCACAACGAAGGACATTTGTGAATCAAAATTATCCCTGCTTTTGTTAAAATGTAAAGTTCTATATTGCTAAGTGGTTTTCAAGATGCTTTCCGTTTCTGAAATTACTGTTTTGGGCATTGGGGTTTGCCTAACCTTTTTCCTATGCCTCCCTAATTTCTAAATACAGTGCTGATATCGTCAGGCATTTTTCACCAATTTGGGGTTTAAAAAAAGTTTTCCTCTAGAAATTTGCATATATTAAGAAAAATTTTTTTAGAGATGAGGTGGCAGAAACTGGAGTACAGTGGCACAATCATAGTTCACTGCATCCTTGAACTCCTGGGCTCAAGGGATCCTTATGCCTCAGCCTCCGGAGTAGCTGGGACTACAGATGCTCATCACCACCACTGGCTTTGATTTTTTTTTTGTTCTGTCGTACTTAGCCTTTCAGCTAAACTTCTGATTCATGCAAATTCATGTTCAGAATAATATTAGTGTCTGCTGATGCTAATATTTAAATAATTTGAATTAAAAAGAGCTTTCAAAATGTATTTTATATAATTTTTAAGTCAGAAGTTTTGTGGGCATTTTATGATGCATCAGGTTATGAAAATTTACTGAAAGAAGATTTACATATTTTAGATCTGATAAAATGTTAAACATTTGTTTGATTTGATTTGACATCTCTTACTTACATGCATGGCTTTAGCATCTGTGGTCTGTATTCATTTCCCCCTTAATTGTGGTTGCCTTTAATTACCAATGCAGTAGCAGTGTGATAAATTAATCTCTTTACTTACATTTTATTAGTAGTTTCAGCAAGCAGTGTGCTGTAACTAGTCACAACTTTATGAAGTCATCATTAATATTTATTTATATAGCGTGGTACTAACCTAAGGTTTGTAAAAGTGAAAACTCACTGTAATGAATAGTCTGAATCACTGAGGTGCACCTTTTTAGCTACTACCTATGAATTATAAGGTAGTGGGCTCCAAGATGTTTTGATAGGCTTCCATTTACATAGTTACTGTATATGATGAGAAAGGTAAGAGGGATATCAGAGAGCTTGTTTTCCCAATACCCTGTTACAGACTCCTCAGTACCAAATAAGGACAAAAACACCTGGTCTATTTGGTTTGTAAATAGACCCTGTTGCTGTTAAATAAATGTTTCTCACTGTTAGACATACATTTTACATCATAGCCCAATACATAAACTCACAACACCTAAGCATATATTTAAGTGTCATGAAACTATACTTACCCTTTTTATATGCTATGCTCTCTGCTGTTTTTATTCTGTCCCTTTAAAAAAAATGTTGGTTATAATACACTAGAATAATGTCAAAGTACATTCATGGGTTGTAATTTAAGTGTGAAAACCACTCTCTTATATTTCCCATGGTGTTTTGAAGAGCTTCATATATTAGGGTTCTGTAGAAGGACAGAACTAATAGAATGGATAGATAGATAGATAAAGGGGAGTTTAAATATTAACTCACAGCTGGTCACGGTGGCTCACACCTGTAGTCCCAGCACTTTGGGAGGCCGAGGTAGGCAGATCATAAGATAAGGGGTTTGAGACAAGCCTGGCCAACACGGTCAAACCCCGTCTCTACTAAAAACACAAAAATTAGCTGGGCATGCTGGTGGGCACCTATAATCCCAGCTACTTGGGAGGCTGAGGCAGGAGAATTGTTTGAACCTAGGAGATGGGAGGTTGCAGTGAGCCAAGATCGCGCCATTGCACTCCAGCCTCGGCAACAGGGTGAGACTCCTTCTCAAAAAAAAGTTAACTCACACAATCGCAAGGTCCCACAATAGGCCATCTGCAAGCTGAGAAGGAAGGAGAACCAGTCCAAGTCCGAAAACTGAAGAACTTGGAGTCCGATATTTAAAGGCAGGAAGCATCCAGTATGGAGAAAGATGTAGGCTGGGAGGCGAGGGCAGTCTTTTCACATTTTTCTGCCTGCTTGTATTTTAGCTGCGCTGGCAGCTGATCAGGTGTTGCCCACCCAGATTAATGGTGGGTCTGCCTTTCCTAGCCACTGACTCAAATGTTAATCTCCTTTGGCAACACTCTTACAGACACACCAGGATCAATACTTTGCATCCTTCGGTCCAATCAATACCCTCACAGACACACCCAGGATTGTTATTTTGCATACTTCAATCAAGTTGACGCTCAGTATTAACCATCACAAGCATACAGGCAAAAGATAGTCATTTTTCGAATGTGAAGGAACTTAAGCAACACAACATGCCTGAGGTTTTCTTGGGATGGAGTGGGAGGAGAAAAATCTGTGTATCTTTATGTTTATTTATATACTTACATGCAATAATCAAATCCAATTAGAGAAAATTTTAAACTCAGGAAGTAAAAATTTGGGAAAATAATTTATTGAACAACAAGTGTTTATTAATGCCTACCGTGTGCCAGACATTCTTCTAGGTGCTTCAGATACATCAGTGAACGAAGCAAATTAACTCATCCTGCCTGCATGAAACTTACATTTTAGTAAAGAATAGCTGGTTTAAATATGTAACTTTACTAATACTAAACAACTTCGGAAATTATGATTACAGAATAAAAGGCAAATGTTACAAACCTGGATAAAATAAATATCATGCAACTGAAAAATTGCTGAGAAGAGAGGGGAGACAAAGCTAGTAGGTACTAATTTTTCAAAAAGTGTCTACTTTTACTGTTTAAAATGGAAAAGCAGTTTAAAATGCAGTCGTACTGTATAATGGTGTTTGGTCAATTGCATATGCAAAGGTAGCTCCATAAGATTATAATGTAGTTGAAAAAGCCTTAGCACCTAGTGACATCATAGCCATCCTAACATTGTAACGCAATGCATTACTCACATATTGGTGGTGATGCTGGCATAAACAAACTGGCACTACCAGTCATATAAAAGTGTAACACATAAAATTATATGCAATACATAATACTTGATGATGATTATACTAGTTTATGTATTACTAGTTTTTATCATTAGAGTATACTACTACTTATTTTTTTAAAAATATTAGCTGTAAGACAGCCTCGGGCCGGTCCTTCAGGAGGTATCCACAAAAAGACATTGTTATCATAGGAGATGACAGCTCCATGAATGTTATTATCCCTGAAGACCTTCCAGAGGGATGAGATATGGAGCTGGGAGACAGTGACACTGATGATCCTGAGCCTGAGTAGGCCTGTACTCACATTTGAGGCACTTCCTCATGTAACTTAATTGTGCTTTCAGGACCTGCTCAAGCCCTATCATGTATATACCACTTCCATTTGATGATGGAATGCGGCTGTGCATGACCCACTTTATGGCTAGATGGGTCAGAAAGCACCCAGGTCATGATAGGCAGTTCAGGTGGCATGGTGACTAGATGACCCGTAGTCAAACGTTCAGTTTCCACCAAAGCACAGTAACAGGCCAAGAGCTGTCTCTCAAAAGGAGAGTAGTTTGCAGAAGATAGCAGAGCGTTGCTCAAAAATCCTGGAGGCCTCTGCTGTGATTCATCTATGCGGGCCTGGCAAAGGCTCCAAACAGCATCCCTATCTGCCGCTGACATCTCAAGCATGCTGACATTCTGTACAGGTTTGTAGCTTAGGAGCAATAGGCCATACCATATAACCTAGATGTGCGGTAGGCTGTACCGTCTAGGTTTTTGTAAGTTCACTGTGTGAAGTTTGCACAATGATGAAATCACCTAACACATTTCTCAGAACATATCTCCATCATTAAGTGATGCCTGGCTATTAAGAATAAAAAATTCAGCTTCTTGGAGGTTTTCATGATTTATTAATCTAGAAAGAGCCTTTGGAAAAGAATAACTCCCATGTTAAAGAAAAAAAAAATTTTTTTGTGATGGAGTCTTGTTCTGTTGCCCAGGCTGAAGTGCAGTGGCACGATCTTGGTTCACTACAACCTCCATCTCCCAGGTTCAAGCGATTCTCCTACCCCAGCCTCCCAAATAGCTGGGACTATAGGCATGCACCACCACGCCCAGCTAATTTTTTTGTAGTTTTAGTAGAGACAGGGTTTCGCCATTTTGGCCAGGTTGGTCTCAAACTCTTGACCTCAAGTGATCTGCCCACCTCAGCCTCCCAAAGTTCTGGGATTACAGGCATGAGCCGCCATGCCCAGACTGAATTTTTTTTTTTTTTTTTACTTCATGTCCTTTTGTTGTATCAATTTTAAATAAAATTAATTAAAATTAGAGCATTTAAAGAGCAGCTCTTATAGAGCAGTCAGGGTCTAACTAGAAACTGCTTCAAGTGTTTTAAATGAGGGAATTTAATACATGGAATTAGTTATTCAGGTAATGGAAGAGCTAAATCAAACATGATAGTAGCAGGTGTGGTAGCACTCGTCTGTAATCCTTGCTACCTGGGAGGTTGAGATGGAAGGATCACTTGTGCCCAGGAGTTTGAGACCAGCCTGGGCGACACAGCAAGAGCCTGTCTAAAAACAAACAAAAAAACACAAAACATGATAGTAAGTTAACATGGTGATTAGTAATAGCCAGAAGCCACTCTGTTTTTAGACTGAAGGGACAAAGTGAGAAAGCAGTGTTCACCTGAACCACAGGGGACCAAAGGAAGCACAGCTCATATGAAGACTATACCCCTGGCTTCTCCCTTTTCTCACACCCTCCAGTTTCCACGAGCCTCTCATTGACTGATTCCAGAAAGATGTCAGCTGACACAGGAGCCTGGGAAACGCAGCCTACAGTGATGAAACCCCTGCAGTATTGGGAGAGTAGAGCCAGAGCAAGGAATGGGCACATAGGCCTTGCGTTGAATATACAATACCATAGTACTTTAGAAGTTTGGTTACCTATATATACATATAGATATACAGAGAGATAGCTGGGTGTGCTTTTCACCTGTCAATGATAATGATAGTTGTCTGAGTCCATTCAGGCTGCTATAACAAAATATCATAGAATGGGTGGCTTATAACAACAAAAATGCCTTTCCCACAATTCTCAAGGCTGAGCAGTCTAAGATCAGCATGTTGCAAGATTCAGTGTCTGGTGAGGGCCCTTTTCATGGCTCATAGATGGTCTCCTAGTTGTGTATTTACATGGTGGAAGGGGGAAGGCGGCTCTCTGGAACCTCTTTTTAAGGTCACTAATCCCATTGATGAGGGCGCTGACCTAAAGACTTAGTCACCTTTCCTTTTTTTTGCCCTACGATCTAGCATGTGACCTAGTCACCTCTCAACAGTGCCCCCTCCTAAGACCATCACATTGGAGGTCAGGTTTCAACTTAGGGGAGATGCAAGCATTTGGACCATAGCGAAGGTTATTTCTGAGTAGAATGACTTAGAATGAGTCTGAGAATTTTATTCTTGTATTATTTGAGGATTTTTTTTTGTTGGATTTTTACAATTTTTCACCCACATATTTTGATGAGCTAAACCACTAATGAACTTAAGTTTAAAACTATGCTAAATTTAGGTAGAGTTCTGAATCCTAAACATACAGTGTTTTCCACTGTTATCGCCATGTAAAAGTCAATCTGGTATGTTTACTTGTGCAATTGATAAGCTTTCGGATTCCACTTAGGTGGGAAGTTTAAATTCAATCTGAGGCAAATTAATTATGCACTGTATTTTTGTAACAGCTTTTTCCCCATTTCATTGGTAAATATTTCAGTATGAATCTCTAAAATATAACACAGTGAAAAATGCCATTAACACAACTTAGTCTCTTCAGAAAGCCAACGTCATCACGGGAGGAAAGGATGGGAGGACTTTTTTAGATTCATAAAACTAAAGAGATTTAGTCATTATCATTATTTTAGAGTATACTGCTACTTGTTTTTTAGAAACTGTTAGCTGTAAGACAGCCTCAGGAGGTATTCCAGAAAAAGGCATTGTTATCATAGAAGATGACAGCACTTTTTCAAATGCAGTGAAATTGATTGGACCCAAATTTGGGGGAAAACAGCTATAAAAAAATTGGAGAAATTTTAATATAGATGGGCTAGAAGATAATATAATTATTTTCTTGAGTGTAATAATGGTATTTTGTTTAGGAGATGAATGCTGACTCGATAAGAGGTAGACTATCATGATGTGCAAGTTACTTTCAAAATATATATAGGTAGATTTAGGCATATAGATAAGGCAAGGATGGCAAAATGTTAACAGCTGGTGAATCTTGGCGGGGGGTGTACTATTGTATCCTTTCAACATTTCTGGTGTTTAAAATACTGTATAATTAAAAGTTGGGGGGAAAACTCTAGACAGATTCATTAGTAGCAAAAATAAATGTAAACAAAAGAAATTTAAAAAGGATATCTGGTGCTGTAAACTGAATATTTGAATCCTCCCCAAATCCACATGTTTACGCCCTAACCCCCAGTGTTTACGGTGTTTGGAGATGGAGCTTTGGAAGATAATTAGGATTCGATGGTCATGAGTGTGGGGCTTCACGGTGGGTTCAGTGCCCTTATCAGAAGAGACCCTGAAGAGCTTTCCTCTCTGTCTCTCTCCACACACATGTGCTTAGGAAAGACCATGTGAACACACAGCGAGAATGTTGCTGTCTGCAAGACAGCAAGAGAAGTCTCACCAGAACCCAGCCATGCTGGCACCCTCATCTCAGACGTCCAGCCTTCAGAACTGTGAGAAAATAAGTTTCTTTCTTTACATCACCCAGTTTATTGTGTTTTGTTATGGCAGCAACTAATACGGATTTTGGTACCGAGAAATGGGTGCTGTGTAACAAATACCTAAATATGTGGAAGCAGATTTGAAACTGGATAATGAGGAGAGACTGGGAGTGTTTTGAAATGCGTAGTAGAATGTGAACATGAAGGGCAATTCTGGTGAGGTCTCAGACAAAAATGAGGACCATGTCATTGGAAGAATATATTAATTGGAGGAAAGGTGACCCTTGTTAGAAAGTAGCAAAGAATTTAGCTGGACTGTGTTCTAGTATTTTTGTGGAAGGTAGAACTTGTGAGGCTAAATTGGATATTTAACTAAGCAAAGTGTCAGAGGAGCAGCTTGGTTCTTCCTGATGCTTATAGTAAAATGTGAAATGAAAGAGGTTAATTGAAGAAGGAATTAAGCAAAAGGGAACTCGAGCTTGAAGGTTTGGGAAAATTATTAGCCTATCTGTATTGCAAAAGATGAGAAAGCTTGTCCTGAAAGGAATACTAAGGGTGTAGCTGAACATCATTTGATTAGAAGATCATGAGTGCAGTTTCTGGACACCATCAGCCATTTCAGCAGAAAGTAGGCATAGAGATGGGTTTATATCAGCAGAGACACCACCTGTTTGAACTAAAGGGGACAAAGAAAGAGGGGGCCTGGTGTGGCGGCTCACACCTGTAATCCTAGCACTTTACAGGTGTAAAAGGATGAGGCAGGTGGATCACTTGAGCTCAGGGGTTAGAGACCAGCATGGGCAACATGGTGAAACCCCGTCTGTACAAAAAAATAATAATAAAAAAGATTGCCAGGCATGTTGGCATGCACCTGTAGTCCCAGCTACTTGGGGGAACTGAGGCAGGAGGATTGCTTGAGCCCAGAAGGTTGAGGCTGCAGTGAGCCGTGCTCGTGCCACTGCACTGCAGCCTGGACAACAGAGCCAGATCCTGTCAGGAATAAAAGGGAACGGGAACGGGAGGGGAGAGGAGAGGAGAGGAGAGAGGGGAAGAGAGGTGAGGGGAGGGGAGGAAGTCTGATTGACCTCGTAGATTTTATAGGACAGGACCATAGAGCTATTCAGCTGTGAAAGTGAACTACTCTTCAAGGAAAGGAAAAAAGGATCCCAAAGGCAATTGAGAGATCAGGACTGCCACTCCTACCACAGGCTAAGAGTGCACAGGCCCCGAAGGAAGGCATAGGGCACGACTGCCTCCATCTTGGTTTTAAAGGTCTCTGCCCAGCAAAGCTGCATGTTTGTGGTCCCACATTAGTAGTGGGGGTGATGCTACTGCCTCAGTGATTCTGGAGGGCCGAGCACTGAGCCAAATAGGAATTCCCTCAAGCCTTCAGGTCTAATGGAATTTGGCTTGCTAAGTTTTGGGCTTGCTTGGGACCCATCACTCCTTCCTTCTTATTTTGGAAGCACATAACTTGTCCGGTTTCACAAGTTTGTAGCTGGAGAGGTATTTTGCCTTCGGATGAATCATACCTTGAATCTTGTCTGTACCTGGTTTAGATATTTAAATGAGACTTTTATCTTAGATTTCACAGTTGATCCTAGAATGAGTTATGACTTTTGGGGATTGTTGGGATGAAATAAATGTATTTTGCATGCAACAAGGACATGAATTTTGGGAGATCAGGGGGCAGAATATTATGGAGTGGATGTTTATATCCTTCCCCAAATTCATACGGATGCTCTAACCCTCAGTGTGATGGTATTTGGATATGGGACCTTTGGGAGATAATCAGCATTAGATGAGGCCCATAAAGGTTGGGGTCTCATGATGGGAGTAGCTTCCTTATAGGAAGAAACACCAGAGGCCTTGTGAGCCACAATGCAAGAAGGCTGCTGTCTGCAAGCCATGGAGGGAGCTCTCACCAAAACCCAGTCATGCCAGCACCCTGATCTGACTTCCACCCTCCAGAACGATAAGAAAAGAAATTTCTGTTGTTTACACCACCCAGTCTGTGGCATTTTGTTATGGCAGCCCAAGGTGACTAATATATCTGGGAATGACTTAATTTCCCTGAGTTGCACAGAAAATCCTTTATAGTACCATGAAGGTAAAATATACTAGAAAGAGAAAACATTGATACCCAATTGCAGTGAACCTCTCATTGAAAGGCTAGAGAATGATACGCTCTTTCTTTGTCAGGAATAAACACTCCAGGTTATTGGAATAGCGTGTGTGCTTTCTAATTTGCGATAGGGGGAGGAGAGTGTCTGTCTTCACCTAATTTTAGCTATTCTATTTATCGTTACCGTTTGCTTATCTTCTACAATAAGAGGCAGTACAAATGACAGGCTAGTTCTCCTTAACCTTTACCAAGGGCACCAGAGGAATTCAGAATGAGGCTTGTCTGCCCAGTGTGCAGTTGAGGACATTTCTTTGGCCCTTTCTTAATGCCCCAGGAAACAACCTAGCTGCTTCCTTGGAACCTGTTAGCATTTAAATCTTTTTCAGCTATCTCCAGGATGTTAAACCACACCGTCAACATTCACTTACCGAAGGAAACTGTACTGGTTTATTTCATGGACTCAGTGTTTTAGAATAGGGTTAAAGGGTTTGGGCTCTGGAATTTTAGCTCAGCTATTTCCTTCCTGGATGGCCTTCCTTTTGCAATTCACTCAACTTTCTTTGTCTCAATTTCCATTATCTGTAAAATGGGGATAGTTGTTCCCACCTGTAGTGTTTTTTAAATTAAATTAGTCAATGAGGCCAGGTGTGGTGGCTCACACCTGTAATCTCCGTGCTTTGTGATGCTGTGGTGGGGCGTTTGCTGGAGCCCAGGAGTTTGAGGCTGCAGTGAACTGCGATTGACCACTGCACTCTTGCCTGGGCCGCAGAGCAAAATCCTGTCTCTAAAAAAAAATAATAATAAGTACGTAAATAAAAAATAAATTAGCCAATGAATTTAAATAAGTAGCATCACAACTTACACAATGCCTAACAAATAGTATAAGCACTTCATGACTGTAGCCATCTTCATCTTTGTCTTCATCATCCTTATATTTTGCCAGGTAGATAAAAATCCGAGACAGAAACCGTTTTAGGAGGTGGTGTCCACTAGGTGGCACCAGCTACAGGTAAATAAAATCTCCCACATAAGTTTCACCAAAAGTTTGGAAGTCATGAAGAGATGTAATAGCAATAATGCAATATATAAAGAGAGATATATAAATTCATTGTGGCCCCAAAACTAGATGTTTCCTCCAAAATAATTACTCAATGGATGTCTTATAAGCAAACATATTCTGGTTTGTGATTCCCAGACCCCAGGAGATTCCGATGCAGGGGTCGGCAGTCAAACTTTGAGAAACTCTCCTATTCTGTATCTGGGTGTGATGGTGTGATACTAAATCTCACTACCTCAGGAGCATAAGGGTCAAATATGGCTGACAACTGGGATTTTTATTTTGCAGAAATATGTTCCTCTTACTTATGTTGTAGCAGGGTGTGATTTGGAGAAGAACCCTGTTAAAAGTCAGAGATTTTGTATCTGACATTCTGTGGGAGGAAACTGGGCAGCAGGGAGGGGAGCAGACACCTGACATAAGGGCAATAACTTGGTTGGAAGAACAAGAGTTCAAATAAGGTTTTTAGGAAGTTTTTCTACGTGACAAGTAAATATCAGCAATGCTTTTGTAATTGGATGTTTTTCTGATATCTGTGAAACTCGTAGTAAAGCAAGAACAAAATGGGCTGGACACTTGAGTTATAACACTTTTTACTTTTCTGTCTTGACTCCTCTCTGTTATCCCTAAGCCTTCAAGCAAAATCTCATTAAACATATCCTAGCAATGTTTGAGGGAAATAAGGCTGTGTCCATCTTTGAGGTGAATTATTATACCAGTTGAAAGTGAGTTGTAGAATCAAGGTGATAAACTTTGAAAAGTGTGAATGCACTCATTAATAGAGAAATTGAAGGAAAGTCTGGAATTCCCACATAGGGTGGACTGTTTTGTCATTTGGGTATCAAAGGGCAACGTGATCCCAGAAGACTGGCCGTGATAATCCTCTAAATCAGCGAAGACCTAGGGGCTAGACAGGGAGAAGTTGACAGACAAAAAAAGCATAAAAGAGTAAAAGTGAAGAAGAGATGCAAACAAATGTGGAACATAATTAAATTGGGTAAGAGAAGAAGTTGAAAAGAGCGTTTTGGGAAGTCGATCTGTCCTGATCTTTCTGTTTTAGAAAGAAAGAGAGGAGAGGCCTGTGGTGGAACCATTCCTTCAACTTCCTGACCCCCGACTCCCACCCCATGCTTACTTCCTTTCATCCCGGAGAAAGGGAGTATTCGTCCTATATAAATTAGATCTCCTCTTGTCTCTTCACACATCGTCAGTTATCTATTCCCTCTTGTACATTTTCTATTCTTCTTTCATTACCAGTTCTACTCTCTAAGTATGTATGTGTGTAGGAGGATCCCTTGAGCACCAGGAGTTTGAAACCAGCCTGGGCAATATAGCAAGACCCTGTCCCTACAAACCAAAAAATAAAAAAAATTAGCGTGGGATAGTGTCGCAAGTCTGTGGTCCCAGCTGCTCAGGAAGCTGAGTGGCAGGATCGCTTGAGCCCAGGACGTCACGGCTGCAGTGAGCTGTGACTGTGCTACTGCATCCAGCCTGGCAACCGAGGGAGATCCTACCTCAAAAAAGAAAGTAGTATTAGTGATCCCCAGTATTTTTTAGTTCTTCCCTTCTTAGAAATTTGGAAGTATGATATTTGGCCACTTCTTTTACTTTGGCCACCGAAATGTGAGTGAAAGCTACATGTTGCTTCTAGGTGGAAATATTTGAAGCAGGTTCACAATTCCTGCTTTCCTTATCGTTTTGTTTTGTCCATCTTTGCCTTCAAGCAAGGTGATCCTGTATTGAGATAATAGATGTCTAAGATCAAAGCAGCCCGGAATGCTACGTCATCAGGTGGAAAAAAAAATACCTTGACCCACAGCAAACATTCTGCAAGAAAAAAACCACCCCAAACTTTTCTAAGTCACTGAAGTTTTTGCTTTTTTTAGTTCAGAGGTGTGTATGTGTTAGGTTACTGCAATATAATTAAACCTATCCTGACTAATATAAATGCTATGGAAACACATCTTTTAAATAAATCACTTTTAGCCTATACTTCCAACTAGCTGGCCACCCATAAGCCTCCCTAAACAGAAATTATGGAGCTGCCAATGCTTGTGAACTGTCCCTCTTCAATTCTCCCATATTTCAATAATTATCATCACCATCCACTTAGTTGCTCAATCCAGAATTCAAAAACAAGGATTATCTTAATTCTTCCCACTTCCTCCCCTGACTGTCTGGTCTCTAAGATTTCCTAAGTGTGTTTCAGATAGATCCTGAACATCTGCAATGGCCTGCTTCATGTTCCTACTTCCAGTCTTCAGATATTATATATATACATATATAAATATATTTATAAACATATATATATAATACCTTCTTGTGGTACAAAATCAGAAGTTAGTAAATGGCCCATGGTAAAAATTCTGCCTCGCACCCCTGTCCCCAACCACCCAGTTCCTTCCTGTAAGCAACCAAAATGACCAGTTTCTTTTGTATCCTTTGAGATACTCTCTGCACATAGAAACAAACAAGTCTACATTTCTCTCAGAATAATCTCCTTTTTTTTTTGAGACGGAGTCTTCCTCTGTCACCCAGGCTGGAGTGCAGTTGCACAATCTCAGCTCACTGCAATCTCTGCCTCCCAGGTTCAAGCAATTCTCCTGCCTTAGCCTCCCGAGATCTGCCACCAGGCCCATCTAACTTTCCATTTTTAGTAGAGACAGGATCTCACCTGTTAGCCAGGCTGGTCTCAGACTCCTAGCCTCAGGTGATCCGCCTGCCTCAGCCTCCCAAAGTGCTGGGATTACAGGTGTGAGCCACTGCGCCTGGCCAGAATAGTCTTTTAAAAATGCAAATCTGACCATAGTTTTCCCAGTTTGAAACCTTTAAGTGCTTTCCATTACAAACTTTTGATTGTTTAGCATCCTGCTTTGGTGACCTCCTTGCCTTTCCTCTCTTACCACCCTCCAGTGCTGCTAATCTTTCACTTCAGAGACAACCGCCCTCCCCACTGAGTTCTTTCCTGACTTGGTTGTGTTTACCTATGCTGTTCCCTCTGCCTGAAAACTTTCCCCCCAGATCTGTACATGCCAATTCCTTCCTTTAATATTCTCTCTTTAGAGAATGTGCTGTTCTTATCATTCTCTATTCTTGCCCTCCCTTTGTCACCTTCAGTCCCTACCTCCTTACAATGGCTATGGCTACGTAAGTAGTCATTATATATTTCTTGATATGTTTGCCTCTTTATTGATCATCTCCCATGTTACACTGTAAGTTCCATGAGAATAGAAATGGACTTTTTTTTTAACCATTCCCTGGATTCCTAGCCCCTAGTTCTGTGTCTATTACAAAGTAGGTACACATTATGCATTTGATGAATGCATGAATGAGGAACTGCTGGAAAATCCTGTACCCTGGGGTGGAAGTGCGGGTTGGAAGATGTAACTAAAAAGAGAAACTAGCCTTCACTATTGAAGCAGGCAAATTTGGCCTCCATATCATTTCTCCCCTGGGTGTGGGTTTTTATACCAGGCCTTCTTACACCATATGGCTGACTCTGTCTCTGGTTAGGCCAGCCACTTACTATGCAGAAGAAAAGCTAGGGAAAAAAAGAGTGGAGAATCACTCCCAGACTCTCAAGCCCTTTAATTCTTTGGGAGAAGGTGGCAGTAGGCATGCAGTGCTCATTTGCCACAGCCTGTATTTTGTTGTAAACATTTGATAACTGGTTTAAGCAGAAATATTGGGCAATCACTCCTTGCTTTGTTTTAGGGACCAAAATTTTCTTTATTACAAGCAAGAAAAACTAGAAGAAACAGTGACTCCCACATAGAAACAGTAACGTGTCTATAAGGAAATGGTAACTCCACAATCTCAAATCAATATCTACTTCTACCTTATATGTTTTTAAATAGCACATATTTCTGTTTCTACTCATAAAAGTAGTGCTTCATATAATTATAAATAATAGAATATCAAAATTATCTTTAAAGAATAAATTATGAAAATAAAAATCACATTCATGGAACAAGGCTTTTATTTCTAAATCACAAAAGTTAGTATGTCTGCTTTCGCCTCTTTACTGTCTCTGGAAACTAAAAAACAAAAGCCTCATTCATCTCTAATTTCACCTTCTGAATTTATTTCTAGATACCTAGATCATGTGAATGGATTAGCAAGGTAATGTAACCCAGCCATTTGCCTTCATCTCTTACCGCACTGGAGGATAAAACCCAAGCTCCTTGTGTAGTATATAGGACTTCTCATTAGCTGGCCCCAGGCCACTTTCCAGCCTCATTTCTTACCACTTTCTTCCCTTACCCACTTAACTGGGAACTTACTGGAGAAAGGTCATGGGCTCATGTGTGTGTTCTAAAGGTCTAGACCTCTCTTAATCAATCAAATACTCCCGGGCTCATGTGTGTGTTCTAAAGGTCTAGACCTCTCTTACTCAATCAAATACTCCCGGGTCAGGGAATAGGAAGATGTCTAGACCTCCTTCTTTTGTACATGCCATAGGCTTGAGGGAATGGGTAAATGACCCTGCTGTGCTGGTTCACTACACACTGATAAGCTAGGAAGTGAATTCAGCTGGAGAGAGTAGGCTCGACTACTTTGGTCAACATGTGGAAATAAGAACCGTCCTCAAGTGTTGGGCAGTGCCACTAGTTTACAAATACTTTGATGAGAACATACCTGTTCTTCCTTCTGAAGAGTCTCTCCCAACTTGCAGCACTGGCTGGCCAAGGACTTGTAAAATTCTTTCATATCTAAAAGGTGACCTTTACATGCTCCCTAGTACTGTCTAGAGCTCCTCAATGACTGAGGTGGCTGTGGGCGAAACTGAAATTGCAGAGGAAGAATATGTCCTCATTGGAGGCTCACCAGAAGTCATTGCAAATGAATTCTACAACAGAATATTCAGTGTTCAACTTACCCTGACTATAGGAAGTCTAATATCAGAGCTACTCCTCCAATTCAGAATGTCCTTGTTCACCCATAAGACTGGGAATAGTGTCAGGAGGAGAGGTATATCTGCACTTGGAGTACATTTTTGAAAGCGTCCCCAGAAAGAGTCTTGTGCTGATGGCATAGTTAAGCTTCTTGATTGTGGTGGTGTTTACACAAAGCTATACGTGGGATAAAATTGCATAGAGCCCCCCAACACACACACACACACGCGCACATGTGAGTCCATGTGTAACTGGTGAAATGTGAATAAGGTCTATGGTTTATACCAATGCCAATTTCCTGTTGTTGGTTTTTTAAAATTGCTCTGTAGCTATGCAAGATGTTAACACTGTGGGAGGCTGGGTGAGGGGTGCATGGGAATCTTGCCATATATTTCTTTGCAAATTCCTGTGCATCTATAATTCAAAATAAAAAGTTTTAAAGGATGTGGGAGGGGACTTGGAGTATTAGAGCACTTGATCTAAAACAAGGCTTTGGGAATGGCCTTGAAACTAGAAGACCTTATGCAAAAACAGTACCTCTATGTTCAGGCCCAAAAATGTTCCTGAAGAAAAGGATGAAGTGGGGTAACTAGGTCGGCATATTCAAAATGGGTATAGATGATGTTAAGAGGGCCTTTAACGCCCTGGTGCTCTGTTAACATACAAGTGAATTCCCAGCTCCTTTTCTGGAGACCAATAGGTAAGGCAGACAGGCAAGCAGGTGAGCTGTCACAGTAGTCTTTGGAATAGGCCTGAAAGCTTGGGAAACTCTGACTGTCTTATGTACTTAATGACTGCCATTCTCAAATTATGTTAACCTTACTCAGCATCACTGACTTTAGCTGAATGCATTCATCCAACAATATTTATTGCCCCCCTACTGTGTGTCTGGCAATCTTTACTCTTCTGAATACCTGGGATATGTCCAGGAACAAAACAAAGAACGCTGCCTTGGTGGAGCTTATGTTCTAGTATAAGGGAAGAGTCAGGAAGAGAAACGTAATAAGTGAATTACAGAGCACACTAGAAGCCGATATTAATAAAAAGAGTTGGGTGAGGGGGATAAAGAATTCAGAAGATGGTGTGGCATGTGGAGGGGGGGAGTGTTGCTCAATTCTCTGAGTTCTTAGAGGATATGATTATACTGAAATCAATCCTATATTTGAATTTTCTTTTCCCACTATGAAATTCTCTGCCCCACCATTCCTTTCTACTTCTTCTTGGTCCCTCTCTTCCCTCCACCTTTTATTTTACCTTTCTCTTCATCTTTCTTCCTTTAATTTTCCCTTTCTTATTTCTCTTCCTTCCCTGTCATTCTTTTTCTCTGTGGCTCTCTTACCTTTATGTCTCTCTTACTTCCCCGGCTAACCTTCCTTTCCTTCTCCCCTCATTATTTCTATTTTTTCTCTCTCCCATTCTTTTCCTAGCTGTTTGTCATTACGTGGCTTTGTTACTGAACTCAACTTCATATGGTTTAATTAAAGTTCATGTGGCTTTTTTTACCCTGTTAAATTGTTTGCATGATAAATGCTATTCTAACTGAAACCAAGCTGTCTTTAAACTTTCTTATCTAACCTGATGCAAATGGAAAATAACTCTAATTTCACTAATTGTCACCTCATAGATCTAAGCCCCAGAGAGAGGAACCTCCACCCCCAAACATTTCTGGAACATGCAAGGATGCCTCACAAGAATGTTCATAGCAACCCTATTCATGAAAGCCAAAAACTGGAAACAGCACAAATATCCACGAACAGTAAGATGAATAAATAAGTGCTGGTAAATTCTACAATGGAATGAATACTACACAGCAGGGAGAATGAATGAATGATTGCTGTATGCAATAACATGGATGAATCTCGTGATTTTAATGTTGAGTGAAAGAGGACAGACACAAAAGGGAAAAAAGAAATAATCTTTGATTCTATTTCTATGCAGTTCAAAAAAACAGATTTTAGAAGTCAGGACAGTAATTGCCCTTTGAGGCAACGAGCTAAGAGGGAGCATGAGAGAGCTTATGTGGTTCTGGTTGCATTCTGCTTGTTGATCTGGGCACAGGCCACCCTGGTGTGCTTATTTTGTGAAATTTCTTCAAGCAGTACACTGTGATTTGTATCCTTTTTTTTTATGTATGCTGTGCCAGAATGAAAAGTTTGCTTAAAATAATAAAAAAAACCATTGCACAAAATAAACTGGAAATATTTGGATAAGAATGACAAAGTTTAACTGTGATATTTGTGAGTAATATTGTTTATTGCACTGATAAATCTACAAAAAGAAATTAGAGACAAATGGAATTGGAGCTATAAGGAATATCTTATAATGATGACTGATAAGAGCAAACTTAGAATGAAGTCTTTTTATTTATTTATTTATTTTTAGAGACAGGCTCTTGCTGTGTGGCCCAGGCTGAGCCTCTAACTCCTGGGCTCAGGGGATCCTTCTGCCTCAGCCTTCCAAGGAGCTGAGACTACAAGTGCAAGCACCACTGCTCCTGGCACATTCCCTGTTATATTTAACAGTTTTGTTCAGAAAGGACACATCTGGGTAGTTTAAAAGACAACTTTACGTTTATTTTCAAATGTGCGCGAATATTTTCAAATGCACATGATTTTATTTTTTAATTTATTAAAACTCATATACGATACTTCAATCTTATCCTTTAGGTTAAAAATATGGTGAAAGACAGCTTTAATTTCAAGTGAAATTGCCATTGACAATACAAAGCTAAAAGTATGCTTACTATTCACAAAATACATAGAAGAGACAATATTCCTACAATGTGCTTGGAAAACAAGTCACACTGTGGTCTTATATCATCACAAATTAGCCCAGAATTTACAAACTCTAACTCTGTTGTAAAACATAACTTTGGTATTTCCTTCAAAAAAGTGAGCAGTGCATATTTCCTTTATTGAACAAAGGTATTCATTCATTTTCTGCAAGACTATTACATTCACTCTTTAGAGAGATGATTTGTTGCCATTTTAAGCAGGTAGTGCTATGAAAATGAGACAACATTATAATCCTAGTTATGCTGTAACCAGATTTATAACCAGAACTCAGTATCAACCAATTTGTATGATCATTAATCATATTCTTTCTGAAATAAACACATTGTTTCTGGTTGTATTTCAGAAGGAAAACAGAGAAGCCATGCTACCTTTGGGCAAGGGTGACTACGGGACTTGAGTATGTACAAATTTTGGTAAATGCAGGGGTCCTGGAATCCATCCCTGGAGTATACCAAAGGATGATGTAGTTTTCAGTCAAGCAAGACATTCTCAATTGAGGACCTCGGTATTATTTTTCTTTAGAAATGAAATACAACTTCATTCACTCCAGTGTGAAATATATGGGAGAAGTCCCCAAAACCAAAGCCTGTGCTATATATAATACCTAGAAAATTTGTTGCCACTCAGAAAAAAAATAAAAGATATAAAAAATCGGACTTAAAATATGGATTTTTTTAAAAACCTATATGTTTTCAGTATGTACATTCCAAATGAATGTTTTTATATTGAGTTCATTTAGAATCCTTTGCTTTGTCTTTAAAAATTCACTTTAAACATAGACTACTATAGGCAGTTCAATTTTTTAAAAAAAGTGGTCAGAGTTTAAAGATTATTTACTTTACCTACTGCTAAAATTTTTGAGAAAAAATATAAATTTATTTTAATCACCATGGTTATATAAACACATCAAAAAAATTTTTATTCAAAATAGCACTGTTTTTATGTCAGATTTTAAATAGACCTTACCATCCATGCAATGGTCATTTCTATAGACTAAGATAATTAAAACTGCACTTTTAAACAAAATAATCTGTGATTTTTTAATCTCAGTTGTGATCCATGATTATCATATCAAAAAAATGATTTTTGTAAACATGAACATTTCTTTATTATTTCATTCATTTGTATCAATGTTTCTAAAATATATTGGCCTGGTTCTGTAGCTTTTAAGTAAACCATTTCCAGGATCAAAGAGATCCTAAATTCTGGTTATATGTAATAACACTTCATTATTAGGTACCAAGTAAATTTGCATTTTTAAAACTCTGACTTACTATCCCAAGTAATTTTCAAAGACTTTTATTGATAAATGCATTAATAATTTTATTTCAGCATTTACTAAATGTGAACTTACGTGGTGATCAGTGGAACTCATGGATATCCAAGTCAGTCAAAAACTGATTTTTCTTTATGATTAATTATTCCTGACTTACCTGACTCCTGACCACAGAGGCTGTTGGGTCAACACTCACTCTAACTGAACAGAGATATGCCAGTACCCACGTGAACATTATCAGCAATACTGTGATGCTGATCAGCAGCATATCATAACACCAGCTTATCCTGAACGCTGCCAAATCATCTGTGCAATTCTCAACATTTTGTACATGTTAGGGGTAAGATGTTTATTTTACAAATAGAGCTTAGAAACAGTTTTAGTGCTTCTCTTTCAATGTCTAAGGGGTTAAAACAAATGAAAGATTTATAAAAATGTAATAGAAAAAAGAATGAGTGTTTCAAGTCTGAAGAAATAGTCAATACAGAAAACGTTTGCATAGAAGGACATTAGTGGGTACGTTTTGTCTTGCAGTCCTTGCTCATAGACCTCCTGAGCCTGCTTTCAGGTTGCAAGTGTACGCATAGCCTGTGGAAGCAAGGGGAAAACAAAGTGTTGATACGACCGAATTCTCCTTAAGTCTACATTGTCTTTTTTACAAATGCTTTTATAGCACTGGCTGCTTACTGTTGTTCATCTTAGGTGTATGTCATCACAATAGAAATAGGGTAAAACTTTTTTTTTTTTTTTAATTTGAGATGGAATCTCACTCACTGTTGCCCAGGCTGGAGTGCTATGGCACGATCTCGGCTCATTGCAACCTCCACCTCTCGGGTTCAAGCAGTTCTCCTGCCTCAGTCTCCTCAGTAGCTGGGATTACAAGTACCTGCCACCATGCCCAGCTAATTTGTGTGCGTGTGTGTATTTTTAGTACAGATGGGGTTTTATCATGTTGGTCAGGCCCGTCTCAAGCTCCTGACCTCAAGCGATCCACCCCCTTGGCCTCCCAAAGTGCTGGGATTACAGGCTTGCACCACCGAGCCTGGCCCGTAATCATCATACTTTAACTGGATTTCTTTAAGAGCAATGATTACTATTTATTAAGCACTTACTATGAACAAGGCACTGCTCTTGTTACGTTACATGCATCTTTTAATTTTCACAACTCTGTGGTATTACTACTACTTTATGTAAAGATGCTAAAATGAAGACAGGATAAGTAATTTGCCCTGGGCTGCACAACCAGTGACTAGCAGAATTAGGACTAGCACCAGGTCTATCTGGCTCTAAAGTCCATGCCCTTGAGACCACTGTCCTATATTGTTTCACTATTTATAGAAACCCTCCCTGAATGATTCTTTTATGTGGCAATCAATAAATATCCTATAATATAGCAGTCTCAAGTTCTAATTTTGACATATGAGTTTTTACTTAAACTAAGGCTGCCCTATATCCATAGAGTCTTAGAGCTAGAAGGACTTCTCAGGTCAATAATAACTTTCCTGTCTCACTAAGCTGGTGGGCCAAGATGCAGGTACTGTGAGTTTCACTCAAGCAATGTATTTCCTCCACAAAAATCTCTGCCTGTCATCCTTACTGCCTGCTTTCACTACAGGGGGTTGAATGTTTTTCTATGCAACATTTTTACAAGACCTAGAAAAAGGGAGAGAAGGCAGGCTGATCAGATTTGATTATGACACCAAGTTGGGGTTAGGAGGGTAGAAAATATCCTGAATGATAGATTCAACACAAAAACTGGCCAGTGCGGTGGCTCATGCTTGTAATCCCAGCAGTCTGGGAGGTAGAGGAGGGTGGATTACTTGAGGTCAGGAGTTTGAGACCAGCCTGGCCAACATAGCAAAACTCCGTCTCTACTAAAAATACAAAAAAAAAAAAAAATTATTTGGGCATGGTGTTGGGCGCCTGTAATCCCAGCTACTTGGGAGGCTGAGGCACGGGTAAGAATCTCTTGAACCCAGGAGGCAGAGGTTGCAGTGAGCTGAGATTGTGCCACTGCACTCCAGTCCAGGTGACAGAGTAAGACTCCGTCTCAAAAAAATAGCAATAATAATACAAAACTGTGTCAGTAAACAAGAAACAACAAGATGCAATCTGGCAGAAATAGGTGCAGTTCTACATTAGTGTCAGAACCCAATTAAACAAATATAAGTAGGGAGCTCTTCTAGGCCATAGTTTGTAAGAAAATGCCTGAGTCTTTAGTTGGCCCCTGCTCAATAAAAGCCAAACTTCTAATGTTGCCATTATGAAATGAAACACTTTTTTTTTTTTTTTCTTTTTTTTTTTGAGACGGAGTTTCGCTCTTGTTACCCAGGCTGGAGTGCAGTGGCGTGATCTTGACTCACTGCAACCTCCACCTCCTGGGTTCAAGCAGTTTTCCTGCCTCAGCCTCCCGAGTAGCTGGGACTACAGGCGCGCACCACCATGCCCAGCTAATTTTTTGTATTTTTAGTAGAGAGGGGGTTTCACCATGTTGACCAGGATGGTCTCGATCTCTTGACCTCGTGAACCACCCGCCTTGGCCTCCTAAAGTGCTGGGATTATAGGCATGAGCCACTGCACCTGGCTGGCAGAAACACATTTTTAAGTTGCAGTAATAGGAATAACTTGATGAAATCAAGGTAGGTCACCGTTGAATAATCTCCATGCTGCCCTGACCACATTTAGGGTTTTGTGTCCCCATCATGATCAGAGGAGCATTGGCTGCATGTTTGTGAGGAACAGAAGGAATTAGGGGAGTCTCAACTGGAAGAAAGTCTGCTGGAGACATGAGAACTATTCTCAAATATTTGAAGGGCTGTCCAGTGGGAAGGTTTGCGTTGCTAAGGAAAGCAGATCTCAATTCCCTAGGTGGTTACTACAGAAGGGCCAAATTCAGTTTTGTAAGCACAACTAACATGCAGAGATTTCCAACCAGGTAACAAAGTCCCTTGAGAAGCTACTAGTGACCAATGTCTGGAAATATTCATATAAAAGCTGAACGAACATTCACCAAGGATGGAGTAGGAAGGATTTCTGCATGGGTTAGAATGTTAGACTGCTTGATTCTAAGAAATCTTTCAACTTTTTACAATTTTAGGATCTTCCTTCAGTGTTCACCTCTTACCCAGTGGTGAAGCTGCAAAACTGACTCAGATTTTGAGTCAATTTTGTGATACAGAGGGGCTCTTCTTGAAGGAAAGCTACAAGTTCAGGCAAGTTTCCTAGGAACAGTCTGATGCCACAAGAGCATCTGAAATACACAGAATCAGTCTAGGGTAGCGGAGTGTGTTTTTAAAGCCGTTATCAGTCACGTGAAGGAAGGTCATAGGGGTTTCTGTTTCTCACATACTATTCCTGAGGCTTATGAAGTTCCTGGCTCAGAAATTTCCTCTATTCGTCTTTTCCCTACCCCATGGCCGTAGTCTCTGGAAGAGCAGTATGCGGAGGTGTAGGTATCAAATCAGGAGCAGCGTGTTGGCTCTTGCTAGTCACTGATCATCCCCAAATGCCTGGGACAAAAGGTCCCCAAGTACTTAACATCTTCAAAGGAGAACTCTTATTTTCTATTTTTCCCTTCTACGAAGCCACCTTTTTTGCATTTAGGGGAATTATTTTCCCTGACAGTTCTTCATCAGATATCGTCACCATCTGTGTCACGCTAATTATTCAAAATGTAATCAAAATTATTTTCTTCAGAAGAAAATGATCATACCTCATCCTGGACATCAAGCTCTTCTTCAGTCAGCTCTGCTTCTATTAATTCAAGGGGATCTTTACAGTCTTGAATAAGAGTGATCTTGAAAAAGAGAACACAGGGTGGAAACGGAATAGCATCAACCCACCTGATGCCCCACTGAAAATGATTTGAAGCTTTCCTGGTGCTTCTCATCTATGTATTATACCCTTCAGAATCCTCTTCAGCTGTCTCGTTCTTTTATATTTCCCAACTAAAACTTTCCATATATCTTTTTTTTTTACACATTCAAAGGTGAACTTGTATAGTTCTCCATTGTTTAAACTCCTTTTCAGCTGTCTTCCCCAGCCTCTTGCGTGTATGCCTCTTAACAAGTCACCCCCTCTGCCTAAATGATTCAGCAGTCAATAGTGCACGTCTCAATGGCTAAGAGCACTTAGCACAGCGTTGAGTGTGCAGTGAATGCACAGTGAAGAGCTTGTGACTGATGACAACAAACAGTCCCAAATTGAATTGGATGGAAATTAATTATATTGGAGATGGAAACCAAGTTGGTTATTCAGAAAAGTTCTACGTTTTAGAGGTGGTATGTAATTTAATCTTCTACACAGAGGAAACCAACAACAATTTTGGCTTTGTGTTTTGCATGGAAAAGGACAGTTTCAAAGAAACTCCAAATACATATCCAGGCTACAATGACATTTTGAAACACTACTTAGTTACTTTTCAACTCACAAATAGTCCTATTCTCTTTGCTAGTATAAAAATGAATTAGAGGGTTAAGTCCCTGTGCAAATGGTATGACATCATGGGAAAGGTAGAGGCTAAGTGTAACTACAAGTTGGGCATGTCCTGAGATAGTCCTGTGATGGTTAAATAAAGGGACAGGAAGAGGGTTGTGCCATTGCAGTCACAGTATCTATGATACAGAGGGGCTCTTCTTGAAGGAAAGTGACACAGTTGAGGTTTATCATCATTCACCTGCCTACCAAGTATAGAGCTTTGTACTAGACCCTGAGAAAACACAGAAATATAAGCCTCTTGATCTCACAGGCCACCAGGAATATCCAACCCACTTTTGAGTGAACCAGTAAGTGTATAATATAAGCATTCTGTAATGCTCAGTCTGTTTGTTCAGGGTCAAAAAAAAAAAAAAAATCCATCCCAGCTACTCACAATGCCTCCCTGATTGCAAACAAGATTGACTCTAACCTGGTAGGTGCACTTTTGGTTAGTGGTTTTTATAACATTCATGGCCTAAGATCTTAGATAAGAATGGGTATAAACAAAGTAACTGTTTTCATGTTGAGAAAGAACTTGATATCTTGGTTCCATTTTACTTTTAATGTGGGTCTCTTAAAGATACTTCATATGATCCTGCTTTCTTGTCACCTATGGGTTAGAGAATTTTAAGTTGGATAAAAAAGATTTATGAATTTTCAACAATAAGCCGTTTTTTTCTTTAGATTTGTAGCTTCACTCCTTTTTTTCCTTTTTAGTTTTAAAGAGCCACAGCTTGGTAGTTAGGACTAGTATTTTGCCAAGGAACATTAAATCGAACAATCTCTCCACTACCAGTGGCTAAAAATAATAATATCGTTTCCTAAGTTAGTTTTTCCTCAGTCAACTGCCAATCTACAATAAGGATCTACTTATTCTATTTTTAGAAAAATGGGAAGTAATTTAAAATATCCACTATGTCACTGGAATCATTATTGTTATTATATCTTCAGAAGTATTTGCTTCAGTTTCCTAAATTCACTGTGAGAAATGAGGTTCTTGTACCACCAGACGTACCATTAGGCCAAGCCCAATGAACCAGACCAGAATGCTCACCTCTTCTGGGTATTTAACAGGAAAATTAACAAAATAACACCCATAGGAAATCAAGGCCTATTCTGGGGTCAGACACGCTACTGTTGAGCCATGAGGCCTCCCATCAGGGTGTATTCTATTTTGTAGAGAAAAATTAACCCCAGGCTTATCCGTGGCTTGATTTTTAAATTTCTTTTTCAAAGATCACTTATGGCCTGATGGATCCTGTTTAAAGACATTTATAATTCAAGTTTTCCAGATTGCTCGGAATTTAAGTGGCGTTTATATACACAAATCACAGATCACAGAAGATCCAAGATTCAGTATTCTAAAAAGGCGTTATAGCTAATGCCCACTTTTATTAATAAACCTACACATTGTAGAAGTATTAAGTACTGGGTACTAACAGGTTATTTCCTATAAACTATCTTATTTAGTCTTTGTATCTACCCAGCAAGGTTAATGTTTTTACTTCCGTTTTACTGATGAAAAAAACTGAGGCTCCAAGAAGCTATGTAGATAGGTTAAAATCCAGCACCTACACTAGATTTGGGTGATGTCTGCCATTTATAGAAATTGTGATAGTTCAGGAAAGATACATCTGTAGAAAAGTTAAATATTTACCGCTTCTAAAATGGAATCTTGACTCCCTTGAGATTTCACCTGGTACTGTAGATAGAGTATAGCATCGTGGACCGTCAAAAAGAACGTGTCCTTCCTAATGTTGTCATCAAAGAACCCGCATTGCTCCAGCTTTTCTATTACATGATCTTGAAAAGAAAGACACAATGCTTCGTTAATTTCTAGGAAAAGAAATTTTTTGTTTGTTTTTGAGACAGAGTCTCACTCTATTGCCTAGGCTGCAGTACAGCGGCACAATCATTGCTCACTGCAACCTCCACCTCCCAAGCTCAAGAGATCCCCTGACCTCGCCCTCCCAAGTAGCTAGGACTACAAGCACACCCCACTGTGCCCAGCTAAGAAAATAAATGTTTAAGCCTCAACCTATAGTAAGTTTTTGTAGCTCCTCCTTTTATTTTTTTTTTCTGATATCCAAAATATGACCCAGCTCTGAAATGACTGAGTTGTTTTTTTTTTTCTAGTAGTATATAGAATGGTTATCCCGTAACTGGTCGTAGTCAACCTTGGTGCACAGTCATGTCCCTTTGGCCAAGCTAGTGTATCCATCCTCCTGCTGCTGTGGGCCTGGCTGCTAATGTTTCACAGCTGGGCCCTTGTCTGGAGACTTTCCCTTGTCCAATGGGGGCTGTGTCATCTAAAGAGGACTGGGCCTATAATTCCAGCATTTTGAGAGGCCGAGGAGGGCAGTCACTTTGAATCCAGGAGTTCAAGACCAGTCTGGGCAATATGGTGAAACCCCATCTCTACAAAAAACTACAAAGATTAGCCAGGTATGTTTGTGTGCACCTGTAGTCTCAGGTACTCAGGAGGCTGAGGTCAGAGGATCACTTGAGCCCCAGGAGTTCAAGGTTGCAGGGAGGCACAATTGTGCCACTGCACTCCAGACTGGATGACAGTACAAGTTCCTGTCCCAAATAAATAAAGAGAACTGGGAGGTTCCATCCCCACACATGGCTGGCCTGCAGCCACTGACTGACTGATATGGGGGGAAAAGGCAGGCCCCCTTGCTTCAAGGTGGTGGTGCTCCTCCCGTAGTGGTGCTCCCTGTAAAATCGGGGATCTATGCTGGACTTCAAAAACCATGTCTTTGACTGGCTTCTTCCCCTTCCTCATCCTGCTCTTCTCACTGCTTCATAAATTTCCTCGGGTATACTCTCAATAAATCACTTGTACAAGAATCCTTATCTTGGGCTCTGCTGCTAGAAAACTCAGCCTAGGCATTAGCATTTTCCTATACACATACATTCACATGGAGACAGACACAGAGACTCATACTCTTGAGAATCCTCTTGTTCTAAGGAATCTAAGTCATCTTCAGCTCTGCTCAGGATCCTCATAACAATATCCCCCATTGTCTGTATCCCCCCCCACCACTGTCAACACACACATTTCCATGCATTACCAACTCTGTGGCACAAATTGGAAGTAATATCTTTCTGGATTCAAAAATGTTCTCAGAGTTTTTACACTTTTTCATTTTTTAAAAAAAATATACTACTAAAGGCAGGATCTTGTCATGTTGCTCAGGTTGGTCTCCAACTCCTGACCTCAAGTGATCCTCTGACCTTTGCCTCCCAAAGTGCTGGGATTACAGATGTGAACCACTATGCCCAGCCTATTTATTTATTTAAATCTTAACTCTAGCTTGGCAATTGGAGGTTATGTAAAGGCTGTTTCTAAATATGGACTTAGGAAGAAAATCAAAACAAGGCAGAAAGGAACAAGTAGGTAGGAAAGATGTGGGAAAAATTTACAAGTATGAAGAAAAAAGAAAATTGAAAAGACAGTAATTTTTTCTTTTGTATAGGAGAGAACTTTATATGGTCAAATGATAAGGAGAAAAAAAAGTAAATCTTTGTCCTAAGGTATAATGCCAATTTTAAAAAGGAAACATCGGACAAAATGAAGATTTAAGCAAATTGTAGAAAGTTTGTAGAAGATAAATATCATGAAAAAATTATGGATCAAGTTGGCTAAAATTAGAAGGGAATTATTTGTAAGTTTTTCTTAAAATTGAGCATTAGTATTAAAGCAAAAATATTAAACTGAAGCAAGGCTAAAGTTTGGGCCCATGAGTTGAAACAACAGAGTTTTCTCAGAGCATTGGTTTTCTCTTAATAGAAAATTGTGAGAGGTTTTCCTTTATCTTCTAGATAACTGACCTAGAAAACAGAGATTTCATGTTTCATCAAGGTAAGTCTTGTGCTTTGTGCCTTTGAACTCTTTTGTCACTTTGATCCTATTTTTTGACCTGTGATCCTATTTTGATCAAATGTTTTAAACATTTGGGATTTGACAAACTTCTCAAAAATCAAAATTAAGTCTTTTTGACCTTGAACTAACTGTGGGATATTCCAGAGGACCCTGGAATTTCTCAAAGAATCTGTGAAAGAGAGATGTTAACCCAACTGGCCTTATCTGTTATGTTAAATCATATGGGAAGCATTGTTAAATTAAGAAATGGTGCTTAACATTCTTTGAGCTGTATTTATATAGATACGTTATTAATATGTTCCAAAATTATATAACATTCCTAGAAATGTGATATATCTTGGTATAAATGCTACCAGTCATAATTTTGGTTATTTTATTTTTATTTACTTATTATTTTTTAAGACGGGGTTTCACCATGTTGGTCAGGCTGGTCTTGAACTCCTGACCTCAGGTGATCCGCCCCCCTTAGCCTCCGAAGTGCTGGGATTACAGGTGTGAGCCACCACGCCCGGCCATTTTGGTTAGTTTAAGTTGTTGTGTGCCACAGAAATAACCAAATATCCTGGTCAATTGGGTAACTCTCATCAGATCTTTAAGTATAGCTACTGTAAGTCCTGATGTCCACAGTTAGTTGTTTTGTTCTGATACTTTTTCTGAAAGCTCTGTGTAAGCCATTATAATTCTAAAGTGCTGTGACTTCAAAGAGTTATATGGGAAGAATGAAAAGAACTCTGACAAATACAGGTTTCTAATAACTGAGTTTATACCATTGAATGGAATTAAACTGCCAGCCAAGATCAAACAGAGCAAGAATTAATTACATGTAGGGGGATGAAGAAGAATTATGGGTTTTATGGCTTTTGTATTTGAAACATTGCTGGTTCTTTTAACGTTTGTTTTCCAGATTTACAAAAAAAAAAGATTTTTAAAGCTATCTGTAGTTTACATCATTTGGTTAAGCATACTTTTCTTTCTTTTTTTTTTTTTTTTTTTGAGATAGGGTCTCTGTCACCCAGGATGGAGTGCAGTGGCGCCATCTGTGCTCACTGCAACCTCCACTTCCCTAGCTCAGGTGATTTTCTAGCTTCAGCCTCCAAGCCCAGTTAATTTTTTGTAGTGGGTTTCGCCATATTGCCAGGCTAGACTCGAACTCTGAGCTCAAAGCAATCTACCTGCCTTGGCCTCCCAAAATGCTAGGATTACAGATGTGAGCAAGCACACCCACCCTGGTTAAGCAAACTTTCATAAACAAAAATTGAAACGTTTGCTTTTCCTCTCTACCTGAACCTTCCAGAATCTGGAAACTCTTCATGAGTATTCTTGTTTTTATGGCAATATGATTATTTACATAAAAGTTCAATAAGAATCTATTCTTTTTAATAGAATAAAATTGGAAAACATTGGTTATGTTATCAAGGCTTTGACTAGAATATCATATTTGAAAATGCACACAGAATTCCAGGCTTTAAGGACTCCTAACATTATAGTGAGTAAATAAAAAGTTGTCCCTTACTGGGAGGCCCAGTAACTTCAAGATATTAGATACATCAGGCAAAGTCTAATGTCTGCTGTGGTTTGACTTCATAGCATCAAGAAGTTTTAAAAAGTCCAATCTGATATTCCTTGTCAAAATTTCTAGCAAAGCAATTATGTTTTAGAGACATGGTCTCACTGTGCCGCCCAGGCTACAGTGCAGTGGCTACACACAGGCACCGTCATAGTGCACTGTAGCCTTGAATTCCCGGGCTCAAGCCATCCTCCCACCTTGTCCTCCCAAGTAGCTGGGAATACAGGCACGCATCACCACACCTGGCTTGGCAAAGCAAATTTAAAAGGAGTCACCCATGTAGTTATTCTTGCTATACTGTGTAAATAATCAATCAGGCCAAGTTTGAGAATAAACTTACTTTGTAAACAAATTGGTCTAATATGATTGTCTTTGATAGAAATAGAGGTGACTACAGAAAAAAAATATGGTTCAAAAGAAAAGCATAGTGTAACTGTTCTTAAATTGTAGCCCTGTTCAATGTTTATGAGTTTTTACTCTCTACCTGTAGAATGAACTGGATTCTTAATTCTTTTAGCTTTCACTGCTATCTGGCCACAACACTCCAATGAAGACCAAGAACTACTCAGTTCCTGAAGCTCTATAAGCTGAAGCTGAACAACTCAGCACACACATTTCAAGAGATGAATCTCGTGCTTAAAGTGTGGGCCACACAGAGGGTTCATCAGAACGCTGGATGCCATAACTAGAGACAATAAAACTGCAAACCAAAACAAGGAGTTGCCAACTTCATGCTGTAGCGTCTCCAAGACTGTCAGAACAAGACTCCCTATCACAAGATTCTTATTCCTTTTAATTTTCCCTTACTTGTGCCTACCTCTCTCACTTGGCAGCATACTGCTGTAGTTAAAATTTCACAGCTGGTAGCTTGTTTGGGTAACTTACACTTTCTGCTTTAATTTAAACCAGTCGTGGAATGCTAGGTTACCTGCTAACTTAACAAGGAAGAATCTGTGCTGTTGGTGACATTTCTTGTTGCACATATATAAAGACATCAGGTACTATAAAGACTTGTTGGTTAAAACAGGTAGACTCCTTGTCTGGCTATTCAATTTAATTTGGTTTGGTTCATGGGAACCCTGGCTAAGGAGCATACTATAAACCCTTGCTGTTATCTTCCTGATGGTCATAATAGCAGTCTTCCTGTACATTATACCCTCGTAAAGTTTTTAATGTTTTCATTATAGCCATCTGTCAGTCATCAAATGGTCTCTCTCTGAAACAACAAAAACTCAGAGAAACGCATGATAATGAGGAGGGCACCGTAACTATACATGACTTCCTGAGACCAGAAACCCAAAATGATGGTAACAGAGTAGCGCCGATCTCCTACATTTTGTTCACTGTCACCTAGGTGAGAGCCTGCTCAAAAGGCGTGAACTCATCCATTAAAAATGGGAAAGACCATTGTTTTACTCCCCTTGAGCTTTGCCCACCCAGAGCTTTGTGGCTCCTAGCAGCTAGAACAAAGAAGTAAAGCACCTTCGGTGGCTTGGGGACCACGCAGCTGTACCCATCCTGGGGTCATGCAAAGCACAGGCACATAGTAAAATAAAAAATAAAAATAAAAGGCCATTGTTTTAGACTAAGCTCCTGCACTAGGCCCCAACCGGCAAGACTAAAAATCAAAATGGAGTCATTCAAGCTAAAGTTTCAAGTCATCAAACCTAAACTAAGTTGTTATCTGACCTTTGAAGAAATCAGGAAAGAGGGGTAACAACAAATTTCCCAAAACAGGCCAGTTTAAATCTCCAGTTGGCATAATAATGAAGCGTCCTCTGCAATAATCCTTATATAAAAAAGTATCCTGACATGACCTCATGTTAACTAATCCATTATTTTCCTACTGTTCTGTCTCGCTGTCCCTTACTTACAAGAAAAGTAACTTTGAAAGGACTAAATACTCCTTGTTGTTTGCTTTTGCTTCCTTTAGCCTTTTCTGTCTATAAAACCGACCTCTTCCACTTAGTTCATTAAAACACTTATTCTATTTTATGGAATGAAGCATTGCCAGATTCTAGAATTGCAAATAATGACAACGGAGACCTTTAAAAGAAAAACTAAAGGCCTTCAGACATAATGTGCCCACAGTTCCAGGTAGGAGAAAGGGGCAAGTTAGGGGAAGTTAGGGTAGGTTACGGGAAAGTCTTACGGGTGGATATATAGATATATGTATTTACCTTGAAGTGATGCAAAGTACACATTCACATCAATTCTTTGGAATTCTTTGACAATCTAAAAATAAAAAGGAGAATTTGTAACAATGAATAACTTTATCTACCCATAATTCAGTAGCATTCAGTACTTGCTCAGGAGAAAAATAATTACTTTCATAGTTAATCAGGACTTTAAGGAAAGATTATTATTGCAAAACCATGGAGGTTTTCAACCTACAGTAATGGTACAAATAGGATTATAGCTCGAGACGTGGCGACATCCAGCACTCAATAACACAGCGTTTGATAGCGTGGAAGTGCTAAATGAACATTTGTAGAAAGAAGAGAGTTTAAAAGGCTTCTTAATATAGCCCCTGTTAGGCCAGGTGTGGTGGCTCATGCCTGTAATCCCAGTACTTGGGAGTCCGAGGCAGGCAGATCACCTGCAGTCAGGAATTCGAGATCAGCCTGACCAACATGGAGAAACCTCATCTCTACTAAAAATACAAAATTAGCTGGGTGTGTGGTGCATGCCTGTAGTCCCAGCTACTTGGGAGGCTGAGGCAGGAGAATCGCTTGAACCTGGGAGGCGGAGGTTGCAGTGAGCTGAGATCGCGCCATTGCACGCCATCCTAGGCGACAAGAGCAAAACTCCATCTCAAAAAAAAAAAAAAAAGCAAAATAGCCCCTACTGATTGGAGAAGAGATACAGGTGTGGCTATGCTCATCTGCTTCAAAATATAACAACTGACCTAAAAGTCAAGGCCTCTGTTTTGAATGTCCGCGTCCTGACTGTGATTTTATACTACAGTTTTACAAGTTGTTGGGAGAAACTGGGTAAGGGGTACATCGGATCTAAATAATATTCCTTACAACTACATGTGAATTTACAATTATGTCAAAATAAAATTTTAATTTTAAAAAGTCAAGACATGGTCAATAATAAGAGAATTTGAAAATTGTGGAGGAAAACAAATCAAGACCTCTGTTCAAGTATAAAATTTGGAGTCTTCTTTACCTTTCATAACTGTCATTGTAATACTTGAAAATAAATATTTGTTGTTTGGGAAATATTCTGGCATTAAATATGTTAAGACCTTCCCCAGAAGTAATTCAGTAAACCCTCCGGCCAATACAATCTACAATGGATCTCAGCCAGTTCTTAGACTGAAATGTACAACAAAGAACAAGAGTGTTTTCAAATGAGCCAATAACAAAATCTGCTAAGAGAATCAGAACAGAACCTGTCAGCATATTCTCATACTCTTTTGCCAAGCATAATCACTTCTCTACCTTACCTGCCTAGTACCCACATACTGGAATCATTTCCTGTGCTTACAGAGGTAGTGAAGAAGCCCTAGCTAAGCTGAGCCTCAGTTAGGAGTCAGGTTTATAGTATTACATCTGATTGTTGGTGGTTTGAACCTGCTTACTTTTCTGCCTGACCCTCTTGATACCTACCTGAAGCTTCACCTAAACTCGGTGCTTCAGGTGATGTCCTATTCATCTTCTTTGGAGCATTTATTACAGTTTTTATTTGTAAGATGACTTAATATTTGCCTTCTCCTCCAGACTGCTAAGTCCCATGTAGGTAGAAACTGTGTTCACCTCATCACTAATCTCTTGTGCCTGGCAGAGTGCTTAGCACTTATTAGGCATTTCACATCTATTTGTTGAAAGAATTAATGAACTTCAGCTTGCATAACTGGTTTCTGCTATTATTAACATTTCTATCCTGCATACTTCTCAGCTCTTGCTTTGACCTTCCAGATGCCTGACTTGCTCCCTAACCTCTTGATAATGCCTGGCTTTTCCAGTCCTACCATGTACCTGGTATTCCTCATCCTGTTGCTGTTAACATAACAAATAGAAATGTAATACTTAACAAACTTTTGCCCATTTTCTTTCTTCTTTTTATATTCCATGTGCTCAGAAAGATAAAACATAATAAATGTGAATTTGCTGAGGAGTATCTATGAACCAGATACTCTTCTTCTATTGATTGATTGATTGAGACAGAGTCTCGCTCTGTTGCCCAGGCTGGAGTGCAGTGGTACGATCTCAGCTTCCTGCAATCTCTGCCTCCCAGGTTCACACGATTCTTCTGCCTCCCAATCAGCTGGGACTACAGGCATGCACCACCACGCCCAGCTAATTTTGTATTTTTAGTAGAGACGGGTTTCACCATATCGGCCAAGCTGGTCTTGAACTCCTGACCTCATGATTCACCCGCCTCAGCTCCCAAAGTGCTGAGATTACAGGAGTGAGCCGCCGTGCCTGGCCGGAACCAGATACTCTTCTAAACATGTTATATCTTTTTTTTTTTTTTTTCGAAAACTCTTTGTGAGGCAGTTTTTGTTTTTTCCCAGGCTGGAGTGCAATGGCGTGATCTCGGCTCACCGCAACCTCCGCCTCCTGGGTTCAGGCAATTCTCCTGCCTCAGCCTCCTGAGTAGCTGGGACTACAGGCATGCGCCACCATGCCCAGCTAATTTTTTTTTTTGTAGTTTTAGTAGAGACAGGGTTTCACCATGTTGACTAGGATGGTCTCGATCTCTTGACCTCGTGATCCACCCGCCTCGGCCTCCCAAAGTGCTGGGATTACAGGCTTGAGCCACCGCGCCCGGCCTTAAACACGTTATATCTATTAGTTTATTTAACCCTTGTAACGACCTATAAAGGTAGATACCACTGTTACCTCCATATTACAGTTGAAGAAACCAAGATATAGACAGATTAAGCAACTTGCCCAGGGTCATACTCCTAGTAAGTGGTGAAGCTAGTGGGGTAGACAGACTACCCTAGGTAGTCTTGCTCCAGAGCCTATACTTTAAAATATTACACTTTTTTTTTACAAAGGCATTCACCTAGAAAAATTACAAAGCGCATGCATTTGCCCTGTTGCAAAACTGGACAACCCATATCATTTTACTATAGCCAAAGCTCCAAATATATAATTCAGGAAACCAGAACCTTACCACCCGCAGTGACTTCACTCCAACAATGTCCAGGAAAGATATAGCTCCACAATCAAGCACGAGGCTATGGATTGGCACTTTGGGAACGTTCACTTTGACTGGAAGCTCAGAGTTCCAATCCACTTGAATCTCTATTTCCTTGGTTGGGATATCAAGTTCCTCCGGATCTTCAACATCTTCATCAGGCTCAAAAGCATTATTTGTTGAACCAGCATCACTTACAATGCCATTCTAAACAAAGAAAACACTGTTAACTTCATTGTCAAAGATTTGAACTGCCTTTCAGCCATTCATATCGAATTATTCAAAAGTCCTAAACACTGTTCCTTGGTAAGCAAAATGTCAAGGAGATGAATTCTTAAGGGTGAGTTTCACCTCAGCCCGAATTTTGACGTTGTCTAGGAAGAAAAGTGGGAGAACAGAGGAACCAGGAAACTTTTGATTTCTGGAAGATATGGAACTTTGCCATTGGCCAGAGAGTCTGAGTACAAGTTAATAGCTCCAAAACTGTATGGATTAACTGCCTTCTATGGCGAGTATGTTTCTGGCATTGAATTTGCACTCACTTTGTTCCTTTCAGTAAAAATAAAGTATAAAAATAATGCAGATGCTGTCCTTGGTCGGGAAAAAAATCACATTCCATGTTTCCAGGCAGTGCTGCTGATTTTATTCATTCCCTTCCATTCCCTCTTGCCTATAAGAATAGCTCAGTTTTTCTTTGATACATACATATCATTTGTTCATACACATCAGGGTACTAAAGGGGATACATTTAATTTTAGACCTACTCTCATCAGGGAAAGAAAAGAATTTAAGGGGGAAAAGAAAGATGTTGTCTCACCTTTGTTGCTCTTAATTGTCCATTTTTTATGAGTTTCTGTATTTTCCTCAGTGCTTTCAGCCTCTTATTATATACTCTAATGGCATCAAATCCAACCTTTGGAAATAAATGTCAAGTTACTTAAAATGCCTGGCATCTAAAGCTTATCAATGGCAACTGTTATCTGGAAAGGCTATTTCTCAAAGGGTATAATTCCTTGAGATAGCCTGCCAAAAAAGAAATCATAAGGTCCAATGGAGGAGATCTCCCTCTACTACCAGGCTACCCTACTCCTACCCAGAAGCTCAGGGAAGACAGTAAAAGACAAAACAGAAAAAAACAAAAAACCTCTTTCATTTTAAGTCTGTGTTTTCCAAATTCCCTTGGTATCACAGAGCCCTTTTGTTATATATTCTGTGAACATTCCTCTGTGAACATTCCTCTGAAGCAGTTTGCCCTGGAACTCACTTAGAAAAACACTTAGAAAACTTAGAAACTCACTTAGAAAAACACTGATTTAGAGGCAAACTCCCAAGTTCAAAGCATAGCATGACATTCAGTACCAGAATTTTCTACTTATTTATTTCACTAGTATTTTTTGCACTTTGCTGCAACTGGGCAACCCTACCTCCAATACATATTTCCACTGTCTCTCAGCTCACACAGTTTTCAAGCACCTGACATGATTTCTTTCCTTCCGCTAACTGCCACACAAAGCCCATTAGTCCAACTAACCTGGATCTCTTCCTTCTGTGAACTCTCAACTGTCTATACTCCTTACTTGGAACTTACTCAAATTCTGCCTAGAATCATGTCTAATTTTTTGTCTGGCATAGTTATTGCTACCTGGATTTTAACATATGTGTTTTTTAAATCCCCAAATAGACTGTAAATTATTCGAAGGCAAGGATGTTATATTTTAATTCTCATTGCCCTACACAAAGGAAAGAAGTTCTAGGGTCTATTCCTGGTTGGAGCCCAATAAATACCTGTAGAATCAATGAAGTCTCAAAAGAGGTTAGAAAACAAATTTCTAGGGATAAAATACTTACCGTGGACTTGATACATTTTTTAAAACCATCGACATTGCCATAGAAAATAGGACTAGAAAATCTAAGAATCTTCACTCCTTGAGGTTCTTCAATCTGGCATTAAAAGAAATTGTCTGAGGTTAAATAATTTCAGGCCTCAGGTATTTAATTACATTTCTAGCTATTTAGCAAGAAGCCAGGTCACAGTTGCTCAGAAGAGCTGGGTTGCAGCACCCAACCTACCTTCTTTTCTTTCTTTCCTTTCTTCCTTCCTTCCTTCCTTCTTTCCTTCCTTCTTTTCTTCCTTTCCTTCTTTTCTTTTTTTTTTTTTTGATGGAGTTTTGTTCTGTTGCCCAGGCTGGAGTACAGTGCCGCAATCCTGGCTTACTACAACCTCCAGCTCCTGGGTTCAAGCGATTCTCCTGCCTCAGCCTCCCAAGTAGCTGGGATTACAGGTGCCGCCACCTGCCTGGCTAATTTTTGCATTTTTAGTAGAGATAGTTACACCACATTGGCCAGGCTAGTCTTGAACTTCTGACCTCAAGTGATTCACCTTCCTCAGCTTCCAAAGTGCTGGGATTACAAGGCATGAGCCACTGTGTCCAGCCTCAACTTTTCTTGAATAGGGGCTTCATCCCAGCTAGGAGGTAATAGGTTACAAAAACTCTTTGACCTCTATAGTCTCACAGAAGTTCAAAGTTAGAAAGGGCCTCTAAAGCAATTCATTCAATTCTCTGATTTTCAGATAAAGAAACTGAGGCTTAGAACAGTGCCATGATTTGCCTGAAGTTCATACCACTGACCCCCCTGATTTTGCTAACATTCTTTAAAAGTAGCAAAGAAAAACAGCGAAACCAAGGGGATTTGCAGAACCGAGGCCTATGACATCATCTGCTGTTCTCACCCTGATATACCATGGCCACATCCAAAATAGAACCCATGAATCATAGAATCATAGCCTTTTCTAGTCTTCAGGAAATAGCAATTTTAGTCGAGCTCCTTCAGATGAGAAAACTGAGGTCCAGAGAGGCTGAATGACTTGGGCAAAGTCTCACAAAGATGGAGTCTAGAAGTCAGAATTCCCTAACTCAGCTTAGAGTTCCCTGCCCCAAAGCCAAAGAAATCTCAATCATTTTAGCTCTTATTGGCACTTGGCTCGACATAACAGAAAGATCACAGAATAAATTAAGTAGCAGCTACTGAAATCCCAGGTTCAGTGTCCAACATTTTTTTAATGTTAAGGTAAAATTAGACTACAACTTCCTAGGGTTCACATTAATTATTATTATTATTATTGCTATTGCTATGTTTGTATTTCCTTCATTTACTTTCTCTGCTTTTTTATCTTTGTTTCACCTGTTTATCACTAAGCAATTTTATTTGCAGGTGACACAAGCCCATCAATGGGATGTTTAATTTCTTTGTTTTTCATTTCCTGTGTCATATATTATTTCTCCTAATTCCAAGGATAAAGCAAAGTGTCAAATAGTAAGGTCCTGGTCATAGAGAACTTGATCATCTCTTGTGAGAACTCAGTAAAAAAAATCTTACGGAAGAAAAGAATTATAATACAGATAAATAAAATTTTGGTTGAACATCTAGAAATAACCTAATTGCCTATTATTTTTAAATTCCTCTAACAATAGTTTTATATCAAAATGACATTCAGCTGGCCAGGTGCGGTGGCTCACGCCTGTAATCCCAACACTTTGGGAGGCCAATATGGGCAAATCACTTGGGCTCAGGAGTTTGAGACCAGCTTGTGCAACATGGTGAAACCCCATCTCTACTGAAAATACAAAAGTTAGCCAGGCCTGGGGGCACCTGCCTGTAATCCCAGTTACTCGGGAGGCTGAGGCAAGAAAGTCACTTGAACCCAGGAGGCAGAAGTTGCAGTGAGCTGAAATCATGCCACTGCACTCCAGCCTGACTGACAGAATGAGACTCCACCTAAAAAAAAGACGTTCAGCTAGCGTGGACAAAATTCATATAAACCATGGATGTCAGAAGGCACTTTGGATCAAAAGTTTTTGTGACACTCCCTGTGGGCTAACAGATTTTCCCAACAGGCAGTTCTCCCCTTGGCTACCTCGTACCTAACATGGAACTGCTGAAACTTCAGGCTAGTAAACCCAAGTCCAGCAAATGTCTCACAAAGTCACTTACGTTTTTGTAATTCTTGGTACTTTTGTAGATATCTGTGCTAGGGATGCTTCCAAGGCCATTCCAAGAAGGACTAGAAGAAAAAAAAATCAAGGTCAAGATTTTTTGGAACAGCCACATTTTGGAATAAAAAGCTAAAAACAACAGCTACTGAAGAGCGCATCATTCTGGTGTTTTGGACTCTGTCTTTACTGCAGATGACATTTTCCTGTAGCTAACTCTGAAATGAACAGCTGGTGTTTGTGTGGAATCGGCAGGGGAGGGGAGAGACTGTGCCTCTCTTCTGATGGCTGAGAGAAATAATGAGCATCATACTTGCACGTGTACCACACGTTATAGGATAAGCAAAGAGCTCTTATTTAAGCCCTGCCATAACCCTGAAAGGTCATCAGCATTATGCTGACTTGTATTGTTAAGTAAATGGGAGTTAAGAGAAATAAGAAAAGGCCTGGAGGTAAAGGGCAGCACAGCCTCTGTCTTAACCCCTGGGTCTTCCAGTGCCTGGCTCTTCTTTGTGACTTCGTCCCTTTTTATAGAAATAGGAGACTGGGAGGACCAGAAATAAGTCTATCCTGTCAACCAGACTGTGATTTCCTGTTCCTGATGCAATCAGATAAATTCCGTGATTCTTCATGTGTGACTAGAGACATGCTAAATACAATTCTTGAAGAAAGAGTATCTGTTTGGTGTACTTTCAGCATTGTGCTCTCTGGATCAGCATGATAATTTCTGGAAATTAAGTACTGTGGAGGATACAGCTTTTCATTGGCTAAAAGCCTAGATATCAAACTAGCAGCTAAAATGTGCCACTAGTTTTTTCCTGGCTTGCAGGGTTGTGCTGATTTTTAACTTAAAAGTTCATAAGCTAATCTGTCTCTGTAAAACCCTTCTTTCCCAACCGCACCCACACAAGAAAAAATAGACACAGAGGCATATACAACATAAGAGACAGCATCTTCTAAGGAGGCTTTCAGGGATGTTTCCTAGCAGCAAGTTGGGTACTTTGGGAGCTTGCAAACTTTCTCAGGCCCTTGGCCAATCATTTTGAGGGTGTTGAGGAAACACAAGCCTTTTGGGCAGGCACCAATAAGCCAAGGTAGGGAAGGAGGGCAAGAAGACCTGGCTGGTGGAACAGGAGAGGAGAGCTGATGGTAAGCTGACGACGTGCAGCTTGATGTTTTTCCAGGCGTCTTCTTCCTTCATGGCCCAAGCAGAGGCAGAGCAGGGGCCAGAAGTCTGGAAAGATGACGGACACTTTGAGGAGAAAGAGACTGTTCCCCTCCAGGCTCAGGAGGGCCCTTAACTAATGCCTCTCTAGAGTCAAACAAAACCAACCAAAAACCACCTTCAGGCCACTCACCTTCCCTCACAGGCTGTTTTCTATTATTTAAATCATGTATTTGCTGCCTTCACTCTGCATATGAGCTAATTGTTTCCTTCGCATAATTGTGTTATATGCCTTATTGGTTATATGACAGATTTGAATGAATTTTGGCTGTCATCAGCTATTTTAAAGTCCTCCTTTCTGGGTTATGTAACTTTTGGTTACTAGCATTAAAAAAAGAAAATGAACTATAATATATAGCAGCTGTCTTGTTCCAAGCATGGGGCCCAGCGCCTCACATTCTTCATCTCATTTAAAGAAGAAACTACAAAACAACCTCAGCCTTTGGCTAAGGCAGTGGAGCACATGACTAGGTGCATAGGTTCAAATCTTAGCTCTACCATGTACTAGCTATGGGATCTTAGAGATGCTTCTTACCCTTTCTGAATTTCTCTTTTCTCACCTGTAGGATGAGACTAATAAAACTGATTCATAGGCTTTTGTTGAAGATTAAATATGTCTGTAAAACACTGCATGCTTAATTCATAGAAGCACTCAATATACAGTAACTATAATGAAAGCAAGTGATTTCACTATGTTAATCAAAATGGCATAAGAAAGATCAGGGTGTGTTGTTCTATTTATAGGAAATCTGGGTTTTACGTTACTCACAACTGAACTCTCAGGACCACAGTCAATAGTCCAAATATAAGGCCAGCTAGTAAACCAAGATCCAGCCCCAGGATGATGGACACTATACATGTAAACACCCAGATAACCTAGAGAAAAAATAGAAATGAAAAGAAATATATTAATGTATCAGGTACCATAATGTGATAACTACCTGTACAAATAAGATCAATTATCCACAAACAAATTACAGCTTTTTTTTTTTTTCTTTTGAGACAGGGTCACATTCTCAGTTGCCCAGGCTGGAGTGCAGTGGCACCATCATAGCTCACTGTAGCCACCATCTTCTGGGCTCAAGTGATCCTCCTGCCTCAGTCTCCCGAGTTGCTGGGATTACCCACAGGTACATACCACACCTGGCTAATTTTTTATTTTTTATTTGTAGTAGAGACAAGGTCTCACTGTGCTACCCAGGCTGGTCTCAAATTCCTTTGCTCAAGTGATCCTCCTGCCTCCCAAAGTGCTGGGATTACAGGCCTGAGCCACTGTGCCTGGCCAAATCACAGCTTTTAAAAAATATTATGACTTCATTCATTTTATATTTAAGTGGCTGTAGAAACTGGACTTCCCAATTAAGACCAACTGTCCCATTTTATTTATTTGTAAATATTTGAACAGCTAATATATTTGCATGGTTCAGAAGGGAATTTTCATTAAAAAGGGAAAAACTCTTGCTCACAACCCTCCCCTTCTCCACCCATTCCCAACCTCCCTCCTTCTGTGTATCCACTTTTATTTCTGCCTGTGTCTGTGCTTTTCCCCAGCATTTCTATTCTGGTCTCTTTTTCACTTAACGATTTGTCTTGGAAAATTTTCCATATCAATATGTAGGAAGTCTTATCATTCTTTTTATGGTTTAAATTAGAGAGGAACTCTGAAGGATTTAGCTTCTGATTTTTAGTTTCTCAGAATAGTTGTGAAGGTTATGTTAGTCACAGTTAAAGTCAGCATGGGCTTTTACATTTTCTATTTTATTTTTGCATTATTTTGTATGTTGTTTGTCCTTCTAGGATGTTTAAACTTTTTTTTTTTTTCGTTTAGAAGGCCAAAGGTGTATGAATGAGCCTCATATGGGATTCTTGCTGGAAATCGACCTTCCCAGAGATACAGGAACAAAATGCAGTTCACATGGAAGACTTCATGGCTTTGATTTATCCACACAATTCTAATTTCTCCTCTGGGGTTCCCAAAGTGCAAGTAAGACTTAGGGGATGGGGGAATACAGGGATATGGCAGGAAGCATATAAGAACCAAATCTTATTTCAGATAAAAATGGCTGGTAGGCAACTTACAGCATCAATCTTATTCTGCCTCCACAGACGAGGAACGTCACACACCTGCATAAACATCCCTTTCAGGTTGGCAATTACAACAGCTGCCAAGACCGACTGCCAAGAGAGACAGAGAAGGCTGTGTTATTCAGGGAATGGTTTTCCATGTGATGATTTTTAAATCTCCTGTTATTTTCTCTGGTAGCAGAGTAGTGAAGGGAAATTATGCAATCGGTATGCAGAGAAGCAGGATTATACCTTCTGCAAGGGTTCCAGAAGCTTCCCCAGGGCAACAATGGCGATCATCACAATCCCAGCAGAGATGATGCCAGCAACCTGGAAAACACACACCTCCCATGAAAAGAATTCCTCCTTCTCCCTAGTGTCTTCCAGCTCACTGGATGTGAGTATGAGACAGCCTGTTCACAGGTACACTTCATACTTCCCTACCTCCCTCTTCTGCGCAATACTGTTGAGAAAAATGAGAATCATTTGCTCAAACTACAAAGCTGAACAAAAATGGCATCTATATATGCTACGGCAGAGAAGCTAAAGAAAATATGGAGACTGATCCTATGAAAGTAAAGCCAGTTTGACACGGATTTTGTTTGGAGATATTACATAGCTGGAGTTTCAGTGTCCACTCAGGAGGTCAACCTTCTAGTTATTTGCCATGTTAGGAAACATGGTGTACCCACCACTTTCCCAACAACAGAGATCATTGTCATATTCTTGGGAAATATATTTTTATGGCACAAAGCTGATTCTTCTGCATTATTGAAGGTGCAGCTATAATAGCAATTCTGATAACACTTCGTACTTGTAGCACATGGTCGCATTAAAGTCTCAGATAAAATAAATTTACTCATCCTATTGCAAATTCAGAATGCCACATTGGCACATTGAGAGGTGGGATTGTGTCTCCTGCTTCCTCTGACAGTTCCACGGAGGCAGGCTCAGAGCTTTGCCCCAAGTCAGCCTGAAACAGTGGCTACGGAGTGACGGGGCAATAGCAGGGGTAAAAGGAAGCTTCAGAAACTTTACCTTCACTGGCAAAAATAGCTCTCCTATGATCCGTAAATAGGAAAGAGGCTGAGGGGGTGGGGACTATTCTCTGGTTTGATTAGATGACCAATGAATTCTCTGTTGAGACAGCTGGGGCAGAGCCGAGGTGAAGATTAGAAGGTCTGAAACAAAGAAGAAAAGGAGACAGGGAACTAAAAGCAAAGCAATCAGAGAGGAAGCAACAGGGAAGACTGTGTGAGCACAAGTACTGCCTAGTGCAAGAAGTCTGAGTTAAGGGAGACAGACAGACACAGAAAATAGAAACAGAAAATTAGAAAACTTAATTAGAAAGCATTGGCTCCACCTGGCAAATTGATCATTTATTTTTAGATTATAGCTGGGCAGCCTGAGGCAATATGATGTGTAGGAGGTACTAAAAGACAGGCTTTGTGTGTCTGGCTCCCTTTTCTATGCTGTATTCCCACCCTAGATTCCCAGTACTGTGGTGCTCTTTCCCCTCTCCTGACTAAGTGGAGAAGCTGATATCCTCCTTCCCTCCCTTCTCTTCGCTTTCCGTCATATCCCTTCCCTTCCTCTCCCTTCTCCTTCCTTCCATTTTCTTCTTTCCTTCCTTCCTTCCTTGCATGCAATTACATAACCAGTATTTACGGAGCCGCTTGCATCTATCTCACTGTGGATACAGGGCTCTGTAAACTGGAGAAAGATATGGAGATTTGGGAACAAGGACCACAGTCAGCTGCCAAACTCATGCCAGGAGAGAGGCCACCTACTTGCCAAGTATATGTCATAATTAGCTTCCAATTATGGGGGGCCAAGGCTAATTTTGACCACTATATTAAAATCGGTGAGTGATCAATTATTTGTACTTACTTGATAAGGCTTGTTTGTGAGAAACTTGTAGACTTTGTATCTACAAGCAGATTTAGTTACTAAAAAGCTGTTCTGTCAAGGGAGGGGGCAATCAGAGCTAAAGAGTGGTTTGTAATCAGAATTACTTTTCCATGAGTCAGTAGGAGTCAGATGGGGGTGAGAGAAAGAAAAGGTTGCAATGTTTAATTCTACAATCTGTAGACTTGCTAAAAAAACACAGTTTATGTCCATCAATACTCATTCTTCCATTCACTCATTCACCAGATATATGCCAGGTGCTTCTTATGTGCCAGGCACAATATATGTATCATAGATGCTATTCTTACCTAGAGGAGTGAAAGAGTGAGCATTTACAAGCGTGTGCTAAGACTTTACATTTTCTTATTTAGTCCTCACACTATCCCTGTGAGATGGATGCAGTTATCATTCCCATTTTCTAGTTGCTGAAACTGAAGTTCCAACATAAGAGAAAACAGGAGAAGCCACACAAGAGAAGACCTGCCAGTTTATTTGTCCATGAGTCCCTGGATTGCAGTTCAGGCACTTAGACTTTTAACCCCAGAATTTAATATAGATTTCAGCAATTAAATATCAAGCCATTTCTTCACTTGTTTCATTCTTTAATGCTGAAATCCTGGCATCCTTCATTCCTAAATATAATACAAGCCAGTGTGTGGCAGGGGAAATTAGGTTACCAGAACGCTATTATCCCCCAAGCCCTCTGCCAAGGAGGTCACTTTACATGGGCATTCTTACTGGAACAGCCAACCTATGCCTCATTTGAGCCTGGAGGTAACATCCGGAGAATGGACATCAGCAGTCTGAGATCTGCCTGCACCAGGTGAAGACCACGTGCTCTGGAGAGCCTGTCAATGCTCCGTCTCAAATGAAGGCGGCAGAAACTCCTGCTGCTGACAGCTACAGCCTGAAATGCACCCAGCTTTGGAAATTGGCTCTGACCTCTTCCCCTTGACCACAGATCTCTGGCTATGCCTCTGAATATGAGCTGTATTATTTTACCTGCTCCCTCAGAGCTGGAAACATTTGCAAAAAAAAAATTAAGAAAAATTCTGAAAATAAAATTTTTTGTTGAAAAGCAGCCAAAAAACTGGAAGAGGCCAATTTTTCCAAGTCTGTCACAAGATCCATTATAAATAGGAAAGGAGCATCACATGCATATTGGGACAATTAAAGCTCTCCCTGGGCAAGTCACTGTTGGAGTCATTAGTTTTCTCAGTTATTCTCTTGTGTGTGTGTGTGTGTGTGTCTGTGTGTGTGTGTGTTTCTTCTTTTCTTGAGACAGAGTCTTGCTCTTGTCACCCAGGCTGGAGTGCAATGGCACAATCTTGGCTCACTGCAACCTCCACCTCCTAGGTTCAAGCAATTCTCCTTCCTCAGCCTCCCAAGTAGCTGGGATTACAGGCATCCACCACCATGCCTGGCTAATTTTTATATTTTTAGTAGAGAAGGGGTTGCTCCATGTTGGCCAGGTTAGTCTCGAACTCCTGACCTCAAGTGATCTGCCCACCTCAGCCTCCCAAAGTGCTGGGATTACAAGCGTGAACCACTGTGCCCAACTTATATTTATTTTGTAAGGGTCTCTGCCTTAATAAAATCCATTTGAAGACTGTGTGTGAGAGAGAGAGAGAGAGAGAGAGAGAGAGAGTGTGTGTGTGTGTGTGTGTGTGTGTGTGTGTGTGTGTCTCTTGCACTGTGTAGTTTGGGTTTCTCAATGCACCTCTTACTCCTAAATAATAGTTTTTTCTGAGTGTGGGGAAGATAAGACCCTCAAGGTGTAAGAGACAGAAGCACAATTTCTGAGTCAGTCCTTTGTGCCCATCTGCTTGGTGTGGCCTCTCTGACAGTGTCCTGCCGGAAAGAGTCACTTTTGAGCATGGCCCCTGAGTTTTCTGAACGCTCAAGGAGGGATTATCCAGAGATTAACTGGGATGCTGGCTCTTTGGTCACCTTGTAAAGGCAACAACTACAAACCACATTTAAAAGATAAGGTTAAACCCACATTTAGAACTTGAAGAACATAAATCTTAGGAAGAAATGCCAAAAATGTTACAACAAAAATATTCTTGGCCAGCAAACTGTTGTTCTATGGGACCAAAAGCCCTGGAGGCAGTTCCTGATCCTTGTAAAGGAAATGTAAATAAAGGTTTTTACTTTCCTGAAAACAGAACGAGCCCCAAAGCCATGAAACACTTTTACTAGGCCCTCTCTCCCGCCACCCCCACCAACAAATTAACAAAAATCAGCATCCTTCATTACTGTTTCCTTGACAGTTGTTATTGACCATGGAGAAGCAGGTAAGTGTAGCTACATTCCCGGTGAGCACTGACACAAAGAGATTTGAGAATCGCTGTATCAGAATACCATAAATGTTATTTTTATTTTATTTATTTTTTTTTTTGAGACGGAGTTTCGCTCTTGTTACCCAGGCTGGAGTGCAATGGCGCGATCTCGGCTCACCGCAACCTCCGCCTCCTGGGTTCAGGCAATTCTCCTGCCTCAGGCTCCTGAGTAGCTGGGATTACAGGCACGAGCCACCATGCCCAGCTAATTTTTTGTATTTTTTTAGTAGAGACGGGGTTTCACTATGTTGACCAGGATGGTCTCGATCTCTTGACCTCGTGATCCACCCGCCTCGGCCTCCCAAAGTGCTGGGATTACAGGCGTGAGCCACCGCGCCCGGCTAAATGTTATTTTTAAAGAGATTTTAGGTGAGGGAGTGGAATGAGAGGAACTGGCCTGAGGTGAATCAGATTAGGAAGCACAAGTCCCAAAGGCAGATTGTCCTGCTCAGTTCTGTATAAGCCTTCCCGGGGCACCATTCCTCAGCCTTGTTCTCGGAGATGGATATCACAAGGCTGTTGTTCCTACCTGTGTCTTTCCTCCAGTGCTCTCCTGGACTGCCGTGCGAGACAGAGCAGTGGTGGCCACAAAACAAGAGAAGAATCCTGAGAAGATGTTGCTGATCCCAAAGGCAATGAATTCCTAAGGGAGAGACTGGATGACAGTGATGCTACAAATTGAATCTTTGCAAGACCTTAGCTGGGTATTTCAGGAAGTACATTAAGAATGAAAACTCACGTGCCCACCCTGCCTGGTGGTCCAGTTTAATTTTTACCATGACAGGTACTTGGGGTCCTTGTACGACATCAGGAGTTTGGACTCCATACCACCCAAGAGAGGTCTCATTGCTCTCGATTACTTTTAAAGTTGACGAGAAATAGCACCTGATCCTTTTCTAAGTTTTTTCACTGCCTCGTGAATGAAATGTCTACAGCTCTCACATAAAGTGTTTTTCTGTAGTTGAATACTTGCTACAAAGCATATCATGACTAGCAATGCTGCTATTCTGCTTGATTACTAACCATTTAACTGTTGTCATCACTATACTGTATTTTCAGAAACGTATAGGTACAGAACTTGAAAATTTGCAAGCAGTGTGAAATCAGCTTAACTGGCAATGTATCACATGCCCATACAAACTGCCTGTATATATTAATTGCACGGTGAACCACCTTAACTTAAAGTGGTCACAACTATTATTAATAATGTTTGTTGCGCTGTTTGGTCATATTATAATTGCCATTAAAAGTAATTACCAAGAGGTACTGGGTTACATGAAGAATTCTGTTTCTGACCTAATATGTTCACTTTCAATGTTATTTATGACCTGATTGAATTAGCTCTTCTAAAATTAGTGTTATTTCAACTTATTTCTTAAAGAAGCAAAGTGATCCTGCATGCCTACTCCAAAATAATTTCTAATTAACAAGCACAGAGGAAAACCAACCCAATAAGATCTGGTGAAAGAATACAACCCCTTCTTTAGCTGACACCAAAATCTTTTCCATTTATGTTTTTTTCTTCTTTTCAGCCCTATAAAACCAATTCACAAAAGGGCACCCATACCTGGTTCCCATCGATGGCGTAATCATACTTGGTGGCATATACTTTTCCTACTGACACTGCAATAGCATAAGCCACCACGGCAATGGAAAACGATGCAGCCAGCATCTCCGAGAACAAGCTCACAGGTGGAAGTGCAGGTGGCAAAAACCTAGTGAGTTTTTAAATGAAAAATGCTGTGAAGATTTGACCACTGTTCTTTTTCCCCATCTCATCAAATGCTATATCCACTAAGTCACATATTAGACATGAAAGTACTTGTGCCACGAGAACAAACAGCACATGAAATACATGCCTGGGGGTACAGCTTTTAAACGGTTTAATCAGAAGTTGGTGTTATCTCACTGGCTTTCTTCGTCCTCGATTTTAGAGCCTACCAGTGCTCCCTCTTCTATATCTCTCACAGGAATAAATCTGCCGGTACTGATTCTTTAATACAGCCCCATCCATGCCATTTCACATGTTAGTGTTTCTCTTTCTACAATTCTATCTTAAAGGTCTTTGAATGTAAAAGAGATTCTAGCCATAATATGAGGTTTACTCTATATGAAGAGATATTGGGTCTGTTAGAGAGACAAAGAATGTATGATGCTAACAGAGCTTTTCTTAAGGAAAATCCTTTCCTTAAGGGCCATGACATTTAAAATCTTCTTAAAGCAAAAAAGATTAAATTAATGCAATTATCATAATGCTCCATAGTGACTAAAATATCTCAATGATTGTGGGGTCCAATGACTATTGTTTGACAAAATCAGAGCTACCCTACAAACCATATAAGAACATTAACCTACACGTTTACATCATGAGGTTGACCCAAATATGAAAATTTGGGAGATGGCCTTCATGTAACTATATCTTGGTGATTATCCATATGGTGTAATTCCAGAGGCCCCCAGCCATAAAGTGTCTGCCCCACCTACCTCACTTATGCCTAAAGTTTGCTTAATAAGGAAACTACATTTTCCCCTATAATTAGATAACAGTGGTAAAAATAAAATAGAAATAAGGTTTTTAGAGAAAACCATAGAGAAAGTTAAACCTAGCGAGCATCCTAGGTATTGCTGAATCTACCTCTTGTTTTGTTGATAAAGGAACTTGGACGCGAAACATGAAGTGATTTGCTTGAGGTCGGTTACTCGGTCCAGGTTGAAATGTTAAATATCAAATGATTTCTTATCTAATAAGATCTGTTTGGTTCTCTGCCCTTGAAGCCTTACTCCCTACAAATGAGGTTAATTTTCAGACTCCTTTTCTCCTTATATCCCATCCTACCCCACAAGGAGACTCTGGAATGAACCCCATCTGTAGACAGACAGGATATTGGAAACCCTGAACCAATAGGTGGGCGACTCAACATCATATCACTTGCTGGTTTGGATGTGACTTGGGACCACACTTCTCAAAGCAGGCTCCTGACTTGCTCCTGAGACCCAGTCAACCCTCCTTCAGGCCACTGGGGCTTGACAAAGTAACTTGCCAGTTCCACATACAGTTTAGTTTTGATAGCAGCCTAATGCACATTGCCTACCTGGATGCCTAGTTCTCCAAATATGACTGATCCTTGATTATCCATGGTTGCAAAGTGTAAAGTGCAAAGACGTAAGTCAAAGGACCAGAATCACTCTCAAATGACTTTGGGCATGTTACTAAAACCTACCACATCCCAGTTTTCTCAGCTGTCAAACAGGGACGATATACTCTTCTCATAGGATTCAAGGAGGAATCACTTGTATAAGTAATTAGTGTCTACACACATCGCAGGCTCTTGGTATATATTGGGGGAACCTAAGTCTGCCAAATTCCTGCCACTCATGTCTTCTGTCTTGCTGAACCCTAAGTGAAGCCCTAAACCAACTGAAGTCCTGCTGGATATCTTCTAATGAAATGTAAGTAAGTCTTTTTTCTTGCCCTGCCCTCCTTCTGTGGACACGACTCTCCAAATGTTTTGCTCAGTGAGCCTCTTTGGCCCCAGCCAACCGTATCAGGCCTGATCACGAGACAGCACTACCAAGAGCCCAGGTGAGCGTGCGAACACACACTTATCTGAAAAGATGATGGCAGGGAGAGATGGACCCTGAAGGACCAAAAATTCCACAAATGACAGCGTGATAAACAGATGCCAAGGGCATATTTTTACTTCAGATGGGGTCTGAACACTTGGCAACCACACCACCACTCCAGCTAGAGAAGAGCAGCCCTCAGAACGCAGCTGGGAAAAAACCTCTGTGGTTTTGCTGGCTTTGCCCCTGTGCCACACTTACAAGAACAACTGCAAAGCACATACTTTAAAAACAACAGTAGGCTTGAGTTTCCCAAACCAACTAAGGGAACCCAGATTAATGGGACAAGGCATGTTCTGTGGACCACCTATAACTTGATACATCCTAGGAAGCCTGACAAAAGGGCTCTATAACAGTGCCTCTAATCCCAGCACTTTGGGAAGCTGAGGCAGGAGGATCACCTGAGGTCAGGAGTTTGAGACCAGCCTGCCCAACATGGTAAAACCTCATCTCTACTAAAAATACAAAAATTAGCTGGGCGTGGTGGCATGTGCCTGTAATTCCAGCTACTTGGGAGGCTGAGGAAGGAGAATCACTTGAACCTAGGAGGTGGAGGTTGCAGTGAGCCGAGGTAGCACCACTGCACTCCAGTCTGGGTGACAGAGCGAGACTCTGTTTCAGAAAAGAGAGAAAGGAAAGATAATAACAGTAACAAACATGACAACAAGAGGACCTCTGGAACTGGAGAGGACAGGAGGTAAGAGAGTGAATAGAGATTACAATTTAGAGGACAAGCCATCAATCTTGAGTTTAAACATACACACGCACGCACACACACACATGCACACACACACACCCCACTATAACAGAAAAGGTAAAAGAGAAGCCTGGGACAGGATGAGTGAGGAACTGGACAGATTACGAGTTGCAGATAAGGACCAGTTGCATGAGAAGAAAGGCGCATGACTGCCCATCATAGTGTCTGCTGGTTAAGAAAATGCCCGGGGCAAGAGAATGAGTAAATCCTAGTGGGATGTTCAGATGCTGGCCAGACAACGAAAAGTCACATGTGTCTACCAGGAAAGGGGATGGAAGGAAGGGCATGGAACCACTGTTTTTGACTATCCAATGTGGCATTGTTATTGGGGACTGAGTGATTCCAACATATGGTCCTGACCCTCAATAGAATAAAGGGGAACTACCAGCAGTAGCCTTAATGGAGGATTGAAGCAGGGAGGAGATCAAAAGGGGGCATATGACAATCTCTCTGCCCCTCTTCCTTTCGCTGTGCTCACCTCAGCCACTTTAATACTCTGCTTGCTCCTTTCCAATCTCTCCACTCCATCCTTTCTTCTTCAGGTTTGTTAATATCATCAGAATTGTTTCTGTGCTACCAAGTGAGATTGGATAACCAAGGCCTTTGCTGTGGCTTGTTTATAATGACATAGGTTTGGGCACTTTATCCTTTCGATAAGGGTTTTCTGAGAGCCTACAGTGAGATGAGCTCTGTGCTTGGGGACAGGGCTGAACAACACAAATGAGGTCACTGCCTTCGTGGGGGAGTTTAAAGTCCCTGGGGCCAGGCAGGTTAAATTAGCTGACCAAGCTACCAGGTGGTCTGTCAAAGGATTCAGCTTCATTAAACTCAAGGGCGAGAGGCTAGAGTTCCATTCTCAGGAGGAGAGCCCAGGAAAGCTCTGCAGAAGACCTGGAAGGATAATTTAGGGCAGAAAAAATGAGTTCCCAAGCCAAGTAATGGAACACAGATGGATGGGATAGGGCCTGCTCTGTGGACCACCTATAACTTAATACATCCTAGGAAGCCTGACAAAGGGCTCTGTAAAGTGTCTTTTTCTTTAATTGTTTCTAACTCCGGAAATCATCTAATTGTTCAATTAGATTTGTTGATCCTCTCTTAAAGAGTTTCTCCAGTTTCCCTGAGGGCAAGATCACCTGAGGCACTTTTGAAAAATATGATTTCCTGAGCCCCTCCTCTGGAAAGCCTGATTCAATAGGTTTGGGGTGGGAACCAGGAATCTGTGTGAAAAAGAATCCCCATTCTTACAAAAGGGTAAGTTTGAGAAACACTATAATGGATATAGCATGTAAATTAAGTTCCATGTAGCCGGTTGTCCTTTTTCAAATATTTTGACACAGGTATTAGAAGAATCAAATGGGAATACAGCAGTTCCCTGTGGAATAAGCTCTGGGAATAAGCTTGCCTGAAGAAGTTTCTATGAAGAGCATGGAAAACAAACACTGGTACCAAGTCCCTCTGCTAATCCTAAGGGAGGGAACACTGGTACTTCTTGATTAACAGCATGTCTAGTCTTAAATGTTATAAGTGATTGTTATAAATAAACATCTGGGCTTCCTTTGTAAACCCATATAAGAAAATTATAGCACAGGGTACTTTGTCTCTTCTCTGTTTCATAAGAGATCTCACTGGTGTTCACAACAAGCTTGAGTTGAGGCTTCAGCTGTTTTCATTATCCTTGTCTTATACAGGAGAATCTCCTTAGGTCACAAAACTGCGTAGTGACAGAAATGAATGAAGGGTCTTGGTCTTTTACTCTGCTAATTCACCAAACTACCAAACATTTCTAAAACTTCCCTTGAAGATAATGCATTTTATTTATAGATATGAAGGATATAATTATTACCTAAGACTGATTAAACTAGATGGTAGAGAATTTAGGCCAGATATCCCTGATTCTTAAAGCAGATTGTTCACAGTGCAATAGATGTTACTAAGAAATGATTCTATTTATATTGTATTATAATTTTATGTATAAGTTTAAATCAGAAGTCTGGTGTTAACTGTACATGTACTGCCGTATTTTAAGAAAATGAAGATAAAACAGCATATAGGGGCTGCTTTAAACAAATGGCTTGACATTTATCTACACACATACTGTTTCTTATGGTTGTTTCTTCAAGATCACACACAAATAGGAGCATCAGTGAAAGGAAGTTTGTAATAAATGTTTCATTAAGTAAAAAGGACTGTATTAGTACTGTCTAAGAGCAACACAATACTCACCCCCTTGGGATGGATTTAACAATGCCAGCATTATAATTTTTTTCCAGGTTGGCTGCATATGAAATGGCAGTAGCAACTATCGTCTGAAATAAAACAAAAGATGTTAAAAAAAAAAAAAAAAGCTCCATTGGTTTTAATAATTCCTTGCTTGTCAACCAAATAATGCTGACTTTTCTAACTACATATTCTACTTACCACAATGACTTCTATAGGAATAGGGACTGGTATTTTGTGTCTAAATCGATCATTTAATTCCTTAACCGCCATGCAGATGACAATGGTGAGTAATCCAGCAATGAAATCAGCAAGATTGGTATCACCGATATTTTGAAAAATCTCAACCAGCGTCTATAAAAAGAAAATAATTTTATATACTTCCTGCTGCCACACACACATGCACACACACACATACACAATTCTCATACAAATCTTTCCACACAAAGAACCTTGATATCAGCATCAAACCGCACTTGAAAGTTTCAGGAAAGTGATAAAAATGTGTTGGTTGATACAGAGACCATTAGATACATACAATTGCTGCAATATATATACCAATTTTTTATGATCATTTACTTGGAAAGGAAAAACTGGGTGATTTCTACACTCTTATTTTTGCTTCTCTATATTTTTTATAATAATAAAAATGTCTTAAAAGAAAAAATGTCATTATAAACATACTGCCTTTTACTTGAAGAAAAGCTTTACAAGTGTGTATCTTGAAATGGGTTTATAGGTATTATTAAGTAGCCTGATTTTTACTATGGTGATATTATTGAGACTAAAAGCTGATAAATATGAAACTTTCAGTTGATCAGTGGTTGGGGTGTGTGTGTGTGTGTGTGTGTGTGGTGTGTGTGTGTGTGTGTGTTTCTTTCTATATTTTTTTGGTCACAATTAGCCAGTGTTTTAGGTAAAGCTCTTTCCTAAACCTGAATGATACAGATAACAACAACAAAAAAATCCTAAAATACTCCATATGTGGATACAGGTAGACTGATTCATTCTTTATGGCAAAGAAAAGTTACTGAATTGACATATAGGCCAAGCATAAATTTTTGGAAATAACTTTGGTACTTAATTTTATTTATCAAACTTGAACTAAGATAACATTAAAAAAAAAAAAAAAAAAAAAAAAAAAAAACTTTTTTTTTTGAGACAAGATCTTGCTCTGTTGCCCATGCTGGGTGCAGTGGCCTCAAACTCCTCAGCTCAAGCAGTCCTTCCACCTCACCCTCCAGAGTAGCTGGGACTATAGGCAGGCATCTATATTTATTTTATTTATTGTAGAGACTACAATAAATAGGCTATTTTATTTTTTGTAGATTTGGGGGGTGGGTCTCATTTTGTTGCCCAGACTGGTCTTGAACTGTTGGCCTCAAGAAATCCTCCCGCCCAGCCTCCCAAAGTGTTGGGGATACAGGCATGAGTCACCACGCCTGGCCAAAAAAAATCTTTAACTAGACAGATGAATCAATTCAAGAAAAACTAGTTTTGTTTTGTAAATAGGAGACTTCTGGGAATCAAGGGTGTTTCAAGGAAGTTAGCAAAGAAGAATCCCAGGGAAGAGCATTGTCTTTGTTATATTACCTTCAGTCCTGTACAAGGCATGATTTAAGAAGATATCTCTGAGACAGTTCTTTGAGACAATCTCTCAGTAAAGATAACTGTTCTTTAAATGAGACTTTTATAGACATATTTTCGTAGGAAGATAAAAGAATGGAGCATCTTATAGTTTATAACACGTATTTGACTCATTTTTACAGATAAACTACTTTTAAAATAATTATAGTGGTAATCTGGTGACAATAAATGCATGAACTAAATGAACTTTAAGTACTTAATGAAGCTGAAGTAATCTAGGAGTCGATTTGCCAGCAACCTCAACTCTCTGGAACACTTTCAAGAGTGAGGGAATGGGGGAGAAGTTATTATGCAAGCAAAATACCTCCCACCAAGCACTTGGACTAGAGTTCAGGCATTTAACTTGTAGGAAGACTCTTGAACTTTCACTCAGTGGGTACTTTTCCTCTTACTTTAAACCCAGTACTAACTATTTCACTTTGTCTGCTTTTCAGAGTCACTGAAAATTGCTAAAGGCAGATACATTGACAGAAACAAGATGAAGCCGGGGGTATAGCAGAGTGAAAAAGAAAATGAAACAACTACCACCAGAAGACACAATGAGAAGAACTTCGGGCATTTCACACAGGAGCAAACAGCCCTACCGACCCCAGAGGCTTGGAGGTTACTATTAGACACGATAACAAGAATTCAGGGCATTTCACACAGGAGCAAACAGCCCTACCGACCCCAGAGGCTTTAAGTTATCTTTGCTGTTTGGTCCTTTACATAATTAATTTTCTGATGGATGACCCTGATTAATTCATGAGCTAGGCATAATATTTTGATGAATTGTCTATTCATTAAAGGTTTGCTTTTCAACTCAAGATGCAAAAATTGAAACTTGAAAAACAAAACATTTGGAATAATTATCCCTATTGCAAAAACATTTTCACCTTACAAAAATAATCACTACAGGATTTCAGTTTAGTCGATGAGAATCACTTAGACCTTTGAATAAAAAGTATGTCTTGTGGATTAAAAATGTAATATGGGGTTCAAAAACCAAAATCAGTTTGTATTACACAATTGCATCATGCAAGGCATCTGAGTATATAAATGAGTTGCCTACATCCTGAGTAATCATTCAGAATCTTTTAAGAAGAGCTCTATGATAGAAAGTTTAATTTGTGTAGAAATAAAACTCAGCATGTAAACTGAAATGGATTATATTTAAAGACATAGAAATTAGACTCTACAAAAGCACTGAACAGTGCTTGTAATTTACTGTTAAAATACTACAAAATGTTTATAATATGGACACACATATGATTCTGTATTTCAGCTTAGTATTCTAAATAATTCAAATCATGATAATGAAATTTTTGGTAATAGATAATGTTTTACTGTAATTCCTGCTGTGTTTGGGCAATTTTAGGACAATTTCATTTAGATAATGTCTTTGTTCTTGCCCAGGATTACCTGGGTTGATGAAGCCATAAGAAATTATGCCCACTAATGTGTATGAGAAAATTTATCAGTTTACTCTTAGAGCTGAAATTTTTTTAGTTTATCTCCACAAATATCACAAACCCTTCTCAACCACCTTTTGCTATCAGGCATTTCCTGCTACCATATCTTTTGTGTATATAAGTATAGAGCAACCCTTAAACTGTTACTTTAGTATAATGGCGTAAATTTTTCACAGTGAAATAGGTGCAAAGCAACAAATCTAATCAAGTTTAGTGGTGACTTTCAAAGCTCTCACCCTTGTCTGCTGAGACAAACCACTCAAATTGAATGGTGGGAAATCAATCCTAAGTGGACTGTGGGACTTACTTAGCTAACAGTAGCTACATGGTAGCATCAAGGGTATTAACTAATTCTAAATTGCTGCCAGTACCCTGTCTTTCTCCCTTCTGCTTCCTACATCCAGTCTCTCTGGCATTTGTGAATTAACTGCTTTCTTTTTCTCCTAATATTTTCTCCCGTATTTCTTTGCATTCATGATTTCCAGTTGTCAGTACCTCTTTCGGGGAGAGGGCAAGACAAACCAAAGCACAACCTTAGAACAAAGATAAGTTAACATTCCAGGAAATGTATTTTACAACAATCTTACACTTTTTCCTGGGAGAATCCTCTACTACTCTGCGTGTATTGAAAGATTCTTTCATGTATAATTGCAATGGCAATGTCATAAGCAAAATTCTCTGTTCAAGGACTAAGTGGCTCATTCAACCCCATGCAATCATTTTCAGACCTGCTGATTCTTTTTTTTCTTTTTTTTTCAGAAGAGCAAACATATATTTATCACCACATAAAGATGATTGAAATACCTTCTCCAACTTGGCTGGCCTGTGAAGAATTTCTTGCAAAATTCTATGCTATATGCTAAACTGAGACGTCAAGAAAAATATTTAACAGGAAATAAGTTACATCATGACTGCACTTGGTTTAAAAACTATTTTTGACCTTGGTCTAGTGTTTCCTGGTCACTTTTGTCCCTGTCAAAGTAAAATCATTTGCAGAAAGTTTCTTCTTAAACATAATGCTAGGAGACCAGAAGAACTATCTCCCCTGTTCTGTGGGGGTCCTGCAATGGCCAGGGACCCAGGTCAACAATTAATTTGGGCCTCCTGTGATCTGTGTAGTTGAAGGCCGAGCCATGTTTGCACAATGAGGTTAGTATACTCAGTAAGGGATGTCTTGGTAGTTTAAGGATTCAGTGGACTTGTATAGGGAGTGAACAGTGCCTGGTACATGGTAGATATTCAGTATATGTTTACTGAATAGATAAACTGAATGAATGAGAATGAAGGAATAAATGAGTGAACATTCGATGAAGAAAATGTGAACGTAAGTAAAAGCAAGATGTGCCAGGGGCTGCAAAAGTTACAGAGCCTGTCAAAATAAGGCAGTCAGAGATCTCAAAAAGATCTAAGGATTGGCCAGGTGCAATGGCTCACACCTATAATCCCAACACAGTAGGAGGCTGCAGTAAGAGGATTGCTTGAGGTTAGGAGTTCAAGACCAGCCTAGGCAACACGGCAAAACCCATCTCTACCCCAAAAAAATCTTAAAATTTTATTTTAATGTTTAAATATGGGCTGGGCATGGTGGCTCACTCCTGTAATTCCAGCACTTTGAGAGGCCAAGGTGAGAGAATCACTTGCGCTCAGGAGTTCAAGACCAACCTGGGCAACACAGGGAGACGTCACCTCTACTAAGATTCAACAAAGAAAAAGAAAATTAGCCAGGTGTGGTGGTATACACCTGTAGTCCCAGCTACTCAGCAGGCTGGGGCGGAAGCACCGCTTGACACAGGGAGATGGAGGTTGCAGTGAGCTATAACTGAGCTATTGCAGTTCAGCCCGGGCAATGGGGCAAGCTCCTGTCTCAAAAAAAAAAAAGAAATTGATGGAAAACTGAGGACTTGACAGGAAAAATATATCAAGAATTACCAATATAATGCTGAATCAAAAAGTTTTGCTAATGTCTTCTAATAGGCTAGATCCTGAGGAAGTGAACGGTGAGCTTCATAAGGTCTATTCATATGTGATAATAATAATAAAAAACTTAGTTCTTACCATGTGCCAGATGTTAAGCTAAGTGTCTTACACATATTTTCTTTTTAAATCCTCTAAGAGGTAGCTACTATCACTACTCCTATTTCACAATTGCAGACACTAAGGCTTAGGGAAGTTGAGTATAAGCATCATGGGTAGTGGCTGGTAGAACCAAGACTCCAACTCAAGTCTGTTGAAGTTCAAAGTTGATTATCATTTTTGTTTGTTTTTGTTGTTGTTGCTGTTATTGTTGTTTGAGATGGGGTCTCACTCCCATCACCCAGGCTGGAATGCAGTGCCATGATCTTGGCTCACTGCAGCCCCAACTTCCTGAGCTCAGGTGATCCTCTCACCTCAGCGTCCCAAGTCAATGAGACTACCAGTGCGTGTCACCATGCATGGGTAATTTTTTGTATTTTTAGTAGAGACAAGGTTTTGCCATGTTGTCCAAGCTGGTCTCAAACTCATGGACTCAAGTGATCCACCCATGTCAGCCTCCCAAACTGCTGGGATTATAGGCATGAGCCACCACACCTGGCCTCATGATCTTAATCACTATGTTTTTCTGCCTCCTCTATCTATTCTCACTGCTTAGCGTAGTGCCTGGCCTATAGTAAGTACTTGGCAATATTTGTTGAATGAATGGAGTATAATAGTATGGGATTATGGCACTGTTACAAAATTGAGCAATTCCTGACAACCTCACCAATTCTCAGATATGTGTACATGGCCTTACATTGTTTTAGAAGCTAACAGGTGGGTCTTTAAAGACTCAAACTCCATTCTTAATGTGGTACGTTATTTTTGTATGGCATCGTTCCCTCCAAGCTAGGATGACATCATGTTACTATTATCACCATTTTTCAAGCATCAATAACATGCTTTATATAGAACACATTTTTAGATCCAAGACCTTTTTCAAATCTAATTAGTGTGATCTACATCCTGCTTTTGCATTTCTTTTGCATGGTGAATCATCTCTGAATCTAATGTTCCTTTTCATCTATAATTGTTGAGACATTTACATTATGCATTTTACAGACTCTCACGGTTAGAAAAAGCTTTTAGAGATACATCTCCAATCATTTCATTTCACCAATAAGAAAAGATGCCTTGAAATAAGAATTTCAAAATAACTCCTTTTTTTAGAGTACTTGTTATGTATCAGCCCCTGGGCCAAGTGCTTATCTATTCTTATTTAACAACCCAATGTGGTATATGCTATCACTAACACAATTTTGCTGAGAAGGAAACTGAGGCATGGTGATTTGCTCACATGCCTAGTAGACAGTAGAGTCAGAATTTGAACTCAGGTCCACCCAGTTCTAAACCTGAGCTTTCAGTTAGTATCCTACATGATGTATTCAGGGTCACTTACCTGTTACAGGCAAAGCTGAGGCTGGAAATCAAGTCTGTTACATTCCAGAGCAGTCTTTACTGCGTTATACCACTTTGTCTTCATTCATGTTTTTAAGTACAATAGTATTTCTGAGAGAAGCAACCAAATATTTTCAATGGCTCCCAAAGTATGCATAGAGAAATGTGGGTTCTCCAGATTCAAGTTTTGTTTTATTTTGTTTTAGTTTTGTTTTTGTTTGAGACAGGGTCTTGCTCTATCACCCAGGATGGAGTGCAGTGGGACGATCACAGCTCACTGCAGCCTCAACCTCCAGGGCTCGGGAGATCTTCCCACCTCAGCCTTCCAAGTAGCTGAGACTACAAGTGTGCCCCATCACACCTGGTGAATTTTTGGATTTTTGGATTCTTTTTTTCTTTTATATATGAGATCTCACATGTTGCCCAGGCTGGTCTCAAACTCCTGGGCTCAAGCAATTCGCCCATCATGGCCTTCCCAACTGCTGGGATTACAGATGTGAGCCACCGTGCCCAGCCCAGACTCAGAGAGAGAATGAATACAATTGTTTCTGGAATGAACAGTGACCCAGCTCTGGAGTAAGAAGCAACACTTACGTAGATAATAGAGAGAACTCCATTATAGTTTTTGGTTGAGACATTAAGGACAATCTTTAGCTGTGAGACCAGCACTTGGAAGGCAGCAGCTGTTGTGAAGCCCCCAACCAAAGGATCTGCCAAGTACCTCACTATGAATCCAATCTGCAAACCTCCAAATATCAACTAGGATAAAAAAAAGGAAACAAAAATTAAATGTTTGCCTGAGATAGGAACCAACTCTCTGGAAATATTAAATTAAGTTTAATGCCAATTAAAACACTGGTAGCCTACCTGTAGCACAAAAATATCTGTAGGAAAAAAATACGAATTTCTTAATGCCCTAATCACTCCCCTTCCTCCTCCACTCTAAAATTTGAAAACCATGAATAATAAAAACCTTGAAATATTTTTATACATGTACTCAGAAAAGCAAAAATCCATAGCTTATGCTTTCAGTCCCGTGTCTCTGCTCACCAGAACACTTTTTTTTCCTTTATGGATTCCCGTATACTTCCCTTCTCTTTTCCTCAATTGAGTCACACATGTTCTTCTGTACTTTTTTTCTGTCTCTGACTTTGATGATAAGTGAGCCTTAATAAGTGGGTTCTTGCTAACTATTTTAGCATCTGATCTAAAACAACGTAATTTAGAAAATAATTTTGGGTTCCAGGAAATTACTTTGTTTTGTTTTTAGAAGAACCTTTAAGTGTATGTGCTTTAAAGTTAATCTCAAATAAAAATTATTCCAATTTATATTTTATCTGTAAGTTCATTACCTGTATGATTCCAACCAGTAGAGTCAGGGTGCTGGCAATCAGCACTCTTGCTGTATCTCTAGCTGCAATGTCTATCACGGTAGTATTTAATACAGTTCCATTGCTGCTGGATATGAGAAAGTGTTCATCTGGGGCCATGCTCAGAACAACAGATCCCACCATTAAGCTCACCACTGGAAAAGGTCCTGGGGAAAAAAAACGTCTCTAAGAATCAGTTATTAATCACAAATGTTCAATGTGTCTACATAGGATTTAAAAGATGTGTAAAAGATTTAGCTGTGACTAGGAAAATCTGGTTTGTTCACAAAAGAAGCTAAGCCGGATACAGTGGCTCACGTCTGTAATCCCAGCACTTTGGGAGGCTGAGGTAGGAAGACCGCTTGAGCCCAGGAGTTTTAGACCAGCCTGAGCAACATAGTGAAACCCCATCTTTTCCAAAATAAGACAAAAATTATCTGGGTGTGGTGGTGCATCCCTATGATCCTAGCTCCTTGGGAAGCTGAGGTGGGAGGACTGCTTGAGTAGGGGAGGAGGAGGCTGCAGTGAGCTGAGATGACGCCATCACACTCCAGCCTAAGTGACAGAGCTAGATCCTGTGTCAACAATAACAACAACAAAAAGAAGCTTAACAAGCAGATGTCTCAAGGCATTCATGACCCAGAAATTGGCAAGAGAGACATGTAGGTAATTATTACAATACAACATTCAGGATGCTTTGTGAGTATGTCAGAAGGTCGTCTAATCTGTCTATGTGTGATCCCCATGTGTATGGGTGGTGGGGCCGAGGATGGCAGTTGTCAGGAAAGGGTTCCTGGCAAAGGTAGCACACACATTGAGTTTTTACTTATTCCACTCAACTTTCATTTCATATGATTTCATTAATTCCTAGAGTGTCCAATGTCCTGATCTCTGTGGATCTGAGAACCTTGATCAATATCACAGGGTCGAAGTTAGGATAAAAAAACAGCAAAGGGAGTATGAAGTTTCTTTTTCCTTTTGTATGATACAACATTTTTTTCATATCAATGTCAATCTGCAAGATTTTATGTTTTAAAAAATATTATTTTTTTCCAGCAACTGCTCCATTCTGTTATTTTTATCCATGATGATGATAATGATTTCTACCCTTTGATCATGGAAGCCTTTATGGTTCTGAGGTCTCAAAACCTAGCCCCAGTCACCTGGAATGTCTCAATGTATAGAATACCCAGGAGAAAATCAGCTTCCATGTTTCTCGTCTAGTCAATCATTCAATACTAATTGATTCTCTAAGGTGAGGATGCTCTTTCAGTCAATAACGACTTTCTGCTCTCCTCCTGAGGAAATACAACTAAGGACAAAAACATAGGTTGAGGATAAAATAGATGGTTGCATTTATTTCAAGAGGATCATTGAGGTAGACATGTCTAGCCAGCAGATGGATGTAGGAGCAAAATTTTCTCTAGTATAAATGTCAAAGTCACAAAATAGCATTAAAACACTCGTTTACTAGGACATTCTAACAAAAGAGAATTCAAATTTTAGGAAAAGCTGGAAAATTCATTATAAGTCATAGCAAGAAAAAATTCAAGCTTAGCTTCTAAATTGTTTTGGTAAGATCTTACCAGTCTTCTAATATTAGTGATTTTAAATCAGTATGTTCTTTAATCAAATCATAAACACGTATTTGATGAACATACTTAGTCATTTATAAGCTAATCTGGTAAAATGGTAGGTTCAAAGTCTTTGTGTCATTTTTTTCCCTGCCATTTCATATTTTGGAAGAGAATACTTTCTAAATTTGGAGTCAAATTTATCATGTTTTTAAAAATCAAAACATGCTACATGCTAAAATGTTAAGGCAGGCTGTAATTTTGTTTTTCAATATTTCCTCTTCATTATAAAAAGTTACCTAACATCATTGAACAGAAAAAGTAGACAAAACACTGAAACTCTATTTCCCTGAAAAGATTAACAAAGATAAATTAGGTTGGTGCAGAAGTAATTGTGGCTTTCGCAATTAAAAGCGTAATTGCAAAAACTGCAATCATTTTTGCATCAATATAATAGAGACATAATGCACTTAATATAGCCAAAACACTCTAAACATGAGCAAATATAATTGTAAAATATACTTATAATTACCAACTGAGATATGCCTTGATGTTCCAAAGATAAAGTATGTCAGGATAGGGAAAAAAGCCGAGTAGAGACCATATCCCACAGGAACTGCAGCTAGTAGGGCATATGCCATTCCTGAAAGCACATCCAAAGTGATTAAATTCACAAATGAAAGTTATGGTATGCAGAAAGTCCTCAACTTAAAATGATTCTACTTAGGACTTTGACTTTATGATGGTGCAAAAGCAATATACATCAGTAGAAACCATACTTTAACCATACAACCATTCTGTTTTTCACTTTCAGTACATTATTCAATGAATTACATAATATATTCAATACTTTATTATAAAATAGGCTTGTGTTAGATTATTTGCCCAACTGTGGGCTATTGTAACTGTTCTGAGCACATTTCAGGTAGGATAGGCTAAGATATGATGTTCCATAGGTTAAGTGTATTAAGAGCATTTTTGACTTAAAATATTTTCAACTTGCAATGGGTTTATTGGGACGTAATCTCATGGTAAGTAGAGGAGCATCTCTCTTTCTACTGTGCAAAGAAGGGCCTTTACACAGATACTCTCAATTTACAGTTTCAACAGATCAGCCCGTCCTGAGTTGGCCTCCTTAGGATGTAGAACGGGATCCAAATCAGCTGAAACAATGATTGCATCTACAAACATCACCTGCTCTAATGAATTGACTCAATTGATCAGTACTTCAGTCAACCCCCGATCAGATCAGTGGGAAAAACAATCAAGTCAGCCGTCGATCAAAAGCTTAGTCAGGCTGGGTGTGGTGGCCCACACCTATAATCCCAGGGCTTTGGGAGGCCACAGGCAGGAGTATCAATTGAGCCCAGGAATTTGAGACCAGCCTGGAAAACATAGCAAGACTCCATCTCTACAGTAAAATGAATGAGCCCAGCATATTGGTTCACGCCTATAGTCCTAGCTATTAAGGAGGCTGAGGCAGGAGGATTGCTTGAGCCCAGGAATTTGAGGTTACAGCGAGCTATGATCATGCCACTGCACTTCAGCCTGGGCAACAGAGCAAGATCTTGTGTCTAGAAAAGAGAAAAAAAAAAAAAATGTCTTGGTCAATTCAGTCCAAAGGCTCAGACCAGTTTTGCACGGAGGCAGTTGCATCTGAGCTCAGTGTTTCTCTGTGTTCTGAGGGTCACAGTCATTGTTGCACTGCCCTTTTTCCTTTCTTGGTGGGGCAGTAAAGTTAGATCCAAAGAAAAAATATGGCAATTACACACAGCAGCAAACAAGACAACTCTACCCTGATGAAGTTGACCAACTCCTCCACTACGCAATGCCAGCAGCCTCCGGGCCTGTGAATATCTGACTATAGAGAAATAAACATTCTAGTTTACATATGGGTTAGAAGAAGATAATGACATTCTTTTCCCTAGTTAAATACTTAGGTAGTCAGCATATCTTACTTCATTTTCCTCCTCACTCTTCACTCACTCACAATGAGAGAAAATCAAGCCTTTTGACCCTTGAGTCATTAATAAGGAATTACATTTATAGTAGTTAATAAAAATGGCAACAACCTGAATATGCTGGCCCCCTTGCACTCAATATTATTTGTCAGATGAATGTCCCCAAGTGGGGAAGTGGTTAACTAAGTTATGCTTCATACTTCGTAATTCTATGAAATGAAATTGATGTGATGCACAGAAGTACATTTACTGACGTGGAGAGATGTGAAGTAAAAGGAAATAAAGTGAGTAAAATCAAGATTCAAAACTGATAAGTATGTATGCTCCTACTTTTGTAAAAGTACACATGTATGTTGTATGCATTAAAAAATCTGGTGGTATTTTGAATATAATATGAAGTAATTCAGATATACAAGAAAGACAATGAATAATATGTCAAAAAAACTTTCATATGTCCATCATCTAACTTAAGAAATAAATTATTGCCATTGCAATGGAAACTCTCAGTGTACTCTTCCTCAATCACATCCTCTTTCCTCCCTCCAACCTCAGAAGCAACAACTATCCTTAATTTGGTGCTTATAATTTCCAGACATTTCATTATACTTTTATATAGATACATATTTATGTGTCTAGTAAGATATTTACTAAAATATTAATGGATTATCTGTATGGTAGAATCAGAGGAGACTTCTAGTTTGTGGTGGAGATATTTTTCATGTTCCTTATATGTATTTTTTAGTTTTCTACAATAAGCATTCATTCATTCAACAAGTATTGACTATGCACCTACCATGGGTCAGACACTGTTAAAACAAAGTCTCTGCCCTGGTGGAGTTTGTATTCTAGAAAAATACATTGATTAGTGCAACTGTTTTAATATATAAATTACGAAAAGGAATTGCAATAGTCAGTAGTCCCAAGAGCATGGAATAGAATAGGAAGCTGACTCCACAGAAGGAAGACAAGAAAAGAAGGAGCAGGAAATGAAAACACAGCTTGTCTATTTCATATGGACATTTTTTAAGTCCTTCCCAAACTTCATTGCCCTAAACGGGGCTCTGCAGTTCCCTTTTTTTTTTTTTTTTTTTTTTTTTTTGATGGAGTTTCACTCTTATCACCCAGGCTGGAGTACAATGGCGCGATCTCAGCTCATCGTAACATCTGCCTCCTGGGTTCAAGCAATTCTCCTGCCTCAGCCTCCTGAGTATCTGGGATTACAGGCATGCACCACTACACCTGGCTAATTTTGTATATTTAGTAGAGATGGGGTTTCTCCATGTTGGGCACGCTGGTCTTGAACTGCCAACCTCAGGTGATCCCCCCACCTCAGCCTCCCAAAGTGCTGGGATTACAGGCGTGGGCCACCACACCCAGCCTGCAGTTCTTAATATGCCTGGAAAAGGGGAACTTTTCCGTTTTCATATAGAATGTCCCGTTTAGGGACCACTACTACTCAAATATACTGTAATCATCTTTATTATAAAGAAAACTTGGTACAACAGCTTTAAAATTATACAGTTTGTGAAGAAATCTGGGGCCAGGCATGATGGCTCATGCCTGTAAACCTAGCATTTTGGGAGGCTGAGGTGGGTGGATCAGTTGAGGCCAGGAGTTTGAGACCACCCCCGCCAACATGGTAAAACGCCATCCCTACTAAAAATACAAAAATTAGCTGGGGGTGGTGGTATACGCCTGTAATTTCAGCTATGCAGGAGGTTGAGGCATGAGGATCGCTTATACCTGGGAGGTGATGGTTGCAGTGAGCCAAGATCACACCACTATACTCCAGCCTGTGTGACAGAGTAAGACTCTGTCTCAAAAAAAAAAAGAAATTAATTAAAAGAAATCTGAGCCATTGATTTAAATAATGGAAAGTCTGTGCTGGTAGTTATGATGTATAGGATGGTGACGTGTACTGATAAAGCAGGTGCTAAGAAACAGTTGAAATTTATATTAAATTTAAATTTCATCTAAAGGTAAAGCCTTCCACCATGTGAGATGTCGCAAGGAGATGGGCCCTCACCAGAAACGGAATCTGTAGGCACCTTAATGTTGCAGAAATAAATTTCTGTTGTTTAAAAAAACAAATAAATAAAAGTCCAAAGTAGAAAGCAGACAGCAGACTCTGTAAAGCTGTGAATAAAGATAGTACTACAAAGGTTGCATTGATCTACTGCCTGATGGGAATTTTTTTAACAGCAAAAATCAGAAAGCTCCCATCATCTGCAGCAATTTCCTGGCTTCCCAGTAACCTGAGCTGGTCTTGTCTGATGAGTTTTTATACTACTCGTCAGCTACTCAGCCACTGGTTACATCATGGACATGTCATCAATGGAAACTGCAACACCACCTCTGAAATCTGAATTTTGAGCCCCTCTCCAGCTACAGCCTCCAAGCCTTTCAGCTCACCTACCCCAGAATCCTTACTGCCTCATTTGTTTGTCCTCGTGAGGCTTCTAATCAATTAACAGACTCACTTTCTCCCTAGTCTCCACACCTTCCTGTCTTCACTTCCACAATTGCCCAGCGCAGATTCCGTGGAATTTTTCAAATATTCTTAACTCACTTGTTTTATTCTCTCCCTCCTTCCTTTTCTTGTCTGGCAAAACCCCAATTTGGCTGACTTCAAATATTCACCATTTCCATGACAGCCTTCGAGCAGCAAGATACACTGAACTGAAGGAATCTACAACTGGGCTAACCAATTTCATGAAAACTGTGTGATCACAAGTCCCAGACGTGCACTCAGCACTGCCTGGGGACCCAATTACATTTCCTCAGGGGGAGTGCTTTTCCTCTCCCTGAGACAACTATTCAAACCTCCCCTACTTACCTCAATCTGCCCAAATCTTTCTCCACCGGACTCAAAGTTAAAGACATATTCTGCATTTAATCAAAAACACAGAATCCATGAGATACTCCCAAGTTGCTTTTCATCAAAATTTCAAACTTGTCTGCATCTGCACCATTTGGGCTATCTTCCTTTGAAAATGGAAGAAATATCTCTCCTGCCTTTAAGGAGTAATTCCAATTCTGTTCTCAAACCCATCCACACTTGCCCCTTTTTACTACTTTGCTTCTAGTTATTTCTCCTGTGCTTCTTGCACCACAGATCTCTTTCTTTCCACTAGGTTATTCCTATCAGTTCACAAATATGTTCTAGCATCTCACATATTAAGAAAAACAAATTCTCCCTTCACTCTACCTTTGTCTTATCTCCCTTCAATTCACGGCAAAACTTCTTAAAAGCAATCTGTAATCCTTCATCATATGCCACCGCTCAGGCATATTCAAGACTGTCAGCCCCTCTATGCCTTGCTTTTTTGTTTTTTTGTTTTGTTTTGTTTTTAAACCTTCTCTCTTGGCTTCTGACCCCACATTCCTTTGGTTGTTCTTTGTCTTCAACTTCCTGGGTCCAGCTTTCTCAGGTTCTTGGCTGGCTCCCTCTTCGCCTTCCTAACCTCTAAGTACTCTGGCTCTCTTCTCTTCCACACCTGCCCTTTCTTCCTAGGTAATCACAGGCATTCCCACTCTTATAAATATCACCTCTTCAGCGATACTTTCCTGATTTTTACGTCTAGCCTAGACCTCCCCTCTGACCTTCACACTTGCAGTTGCTCCCACTTGCCTTTTTGGCATCTCCATTTAGATGTCTTACCTGCATCTCAAACTTAGCAGATCCAAAAGGAAACTTGATTTCCTATACGAAACCTGCTCCTCAGCCTGTCTTTGCCATTTAGATAAATGATGTAACATCTACCTGGTTGCTCAAGCCAACAACCCTGGAGGCATCTGTGATTTTCATCGACACTTATCAGCATGCATCAGTGATTCTTGCTGCACAATATAGTCCAGATCTTGCAGCTCTCTTCATAGCCTGCCTCTTCTGGTTCAAGCTGACACACCTGTTCTTCCTTTAATTCATAGCAATATCCCCACAGGGCTAGGAACAGGGTGAGGCAGGTGAGGTGCCTATGGCACAGTAAAGAGGCATACTGAGAGTCAGTGCCTCACTTACGTCACCCTAATCCCAGTCCTGGCTCAATTTATTTCATGGTTTACCCACCCTCCCCCACTGCTCTCACCATACTACAATTCTTCCTTTTCCTCCCTGGAAAATACTGTTTTCTGGTATCAGGGCCTTTGCACCTTTACGTGGTACACTTTTTTTTCTGAATATCACATGGCTGTCTCCTTCTTATCCTCTGGTCTTTGACTAAATTTCACCTTCTCAGTAAGGTCTTTCTTGACCACTGTATTTAAAATAGACCTCCCTTCCTGGCTGGGTGCGGTGGCTCACACCTGTAATCCCAGAACTTTGGGAGGCAGAAGAGGCAAGTCACTTGAGCCTAGGAGTTCCAGACCAGCCTGGGCAACATGGTGAAACCCTGTCTCTATAAAAATACAAAAATTAGCCAAGCATGGTGGCACATGCCTGTAGTTCCAGCTACTGAGGAGGCTGGGATGGGAGGTTCACCTGGGCCCAGGAGGCCAAGAATGCAGTGAGCTGTGATCTCACCACTGCACTCCAGCCTGGGCAACAGAGTGAGACCCTGTCTCACAAAAATACAAAAATAAAAATAAAGACCTGCCTTTCAAATTAATCTGCATTACAGCATATTTAATCCACCACAATAGATATTGCAATCTACAATCATTTTTCTATTTATCTTCTTATTTAATTCCCATCCCTATCCTTTAAAATAATTTTTAGAAGCTCCATGAAGTCAGCACCTGTGCCTGTTAATGAGCCACTGAATCCACATGGCTGGATACCTGGCCTACAGATCTAGTTTATAAATATGTATTAAGTGAATGAATGATAAATGAATGTATAAGTGAGCCAGATTAACCTCCCAGAAATTCACCTTACACAGATAACTTATAGAGATGTTTCTAGAAACATATATTACCCATAAAGTAAGGAACTACACAATAGACACTGGATTAAAATCACAACTCTACCACTTACCAGCTACATGGCCTTGGGCAAGATTTAATAGATTTCTCCCCTATTGAAAATGAAATAATAGTAGACTTACCTAGCAGGATTGTTATGAGAATTAAATGAGATAACTGGCAACATTCTTACTTAGCACAGTGTCTGATGATACTTATAAACAAAATGAATTCTTATAAGATACTTGTCTATGAAAACTGGGGAGACATGGAGCCATTTTTATACATAAAGAGGATTCATTATCAGGAATGCAATTCAATCATTTTCACTAAATATACCATCTATTATGTGCCAGTCTCTGTGCTAGCCACCTGCTGAACAAACATGAATTAGGCATGGTTCCTGTCCCCCAGAAGTCACAGGGTATTGCCATGTCACATTCCTTAGAGCACAATGTGAATACTTGGCACTGTTAACTTATGAACCTCACAGCCCATCCTACTCTCTCTCATCCACCTTTGTTACTAAGAACGTGCTTGATCAGGCTGAGACTCCACCCTATGTTCACAGGACATCCTCCTTCTCTGTGGGCATCTACCTGGCTTGATCCGAGCAATCTTGAGAGATCCACAGCCAAATTTTAGCTCACAATATTGCTCTACATTCATTACTGGCTTCTGAAATAGTGTATTTTCAAGCCATCCCCACCTCACCCTACTTCCCATCACTTAACAAACTCAGACTTAGCCATCAGGGAAACTCAGCTTTGACATTCAACTTCCAAAAAGCCATTCCTGACCCCCTAAGACTGGTTTGAGTGCACCTCATTTGCATTCCCTTAGCAAGCAACATTAACCCTGCCACAGCCCTTATAACAGTGAATTGTTATCTCTTTCTCTATTGGACTATGAGTTCCTTGGAAGCAGATGATGCAGTTTATTTATGTCAGCATACCTAGTGCCTAGAACACAATAGGTGTTTCACAAAATTATAATAAATAAGAAGATTTTTGTTTTCATGATTCAGAGTCTTTGAGAAATTGGTCAGGGTGTTGGGAGTGGGGCAGAAATGAGATGGTGGGGATGGGGGACAGAGGAGAATGCCACAATGCTACGCACTGACTATACAACAAATTTCTAAGATGTTTATGGGAATATTATAGTATGAACTCAGTTTATAAAACAATAAATAACCACCTATGTTGGTACATTTTCCCAGAAGATTAAAATAAGAGGATTTTTTTTTTTTTAAAGGGACGAGGGGCAGACAAAACACTCATGTGGAGTCCAGGCTAAAAAGCTTCCTTCACTTTTCTGTAAACCGGTTTCAAACTGCACCTCAAGATCCATGTGAGGGAGGCTGAGTGTGGTGGCTCATGCCTGTAATCCCAGTACTTTGGGATGCCAAGGCAGGTGGCTCACTTGAGATTAGGAGTTCCAGATCACCCTGGCCAACATGAAGAAACCCCATCGCTACTAAAAATACAAAAATTAGCTTGACATGGTGGAACATGCCTGTAGTCCTAGCTATTTAGAAGGATGAGGCACAAGAATCTCTTGAACCCAAGAGACAGAGGTTGCAATGAGCCAAGATCGCGCCACTGCACGCCAGCCTGGGTAACAGAGCAAGACTCCGTATCTAAAAAGAAAAACAAAACAAAACAAACAAAAAAGGTCCGTGGGTGGATATAAAATAATTTAATGTGCTGCAATCATCATTTTAAAAACCTAAGTATAATAGAATAGAACAAAGTGAAAAATTATCATATTGTAATGATAAGTATTTCACAGAAAATTTAGATACATATGCACAGACCATGATGTAACACATATTTCTTTTTTTAAAAAAATCGAGAAGCCACTGTTTAGTATATGTCTCTGAATTGGAGTCCCGCAGCTAGTGGGGCAGCAACTTCCCAAGAAGATAACTCTAAGGAAGAGGAGAAAAGAGGTGACTCTCTCCACTTAGGGGCTCTTCAGGAAAGATAAAGGCCTTGAAGGGTAGGTAAACATCTGTCACAGACCTATGGTAGCTGGGGAGAAGTGTTAAACTCCTGCTGGAGACCAGAACTCTCTATCACTCAAGAACCAATCCACCAACATCTTACCTTGCAGGGTGCCCACTAGCCCAGTACTAACTCCAGAAATAATGTCACTTAGCAGCCATTCCTTGACTCGGTATTTGGGGAGCCATTCCAAGATGGGCAGAAGAGTCTTTAGCACACCAAAGGCTCTCTTTCTTGAACAACTGTCAAAAAGCAAGAAAACTGGGTTTTCAATCCAATCTCAGTCACAACCAATTTGCAAATCACAAAGTTATGAACCGAATTCTGCTGTTTATAACTAAAGAAAACAATAAGAATTTCATGGAAAATAACCCTGAAGTGCTTACCATGCTTTTGCCAAGAACTGTATCTATCCTTTTAAATGCACTGTTCTAGAAAACACAGGATTAAGTGTCCCACCCCTCGCTCACTTTTTAATCCTCTGAGAAAATATTCCTACACAAAAACCTATTTTCTGGTCCAGCCAGAGACTGATGGATGTGGAGTCTCTAAATGGAGATTAATTTTCAGACTCCTAACCCAGGCGCCTTATTATGATTATTTTCTTTAAAGAAAATAAACACACTGAGTATAATTTGGCAATAGAAGTCTGGAGCTAGTTTTTACAAAAATCTTAGCATGATTAACGAATAGCTTGTATCTTGCTACATAGTAGTTTTTAAATTCAATAACCTATAGATTAAAGAAAAATATCAAAAGTAGGTGACTGTTATATAACTCCTGATTTGAATAAATTTTTTAAATTATGGCATTTATGGGATGATTGGACATTTTAACAATGACTCAATTTTTAATATTAAGGAGTTATTTTAGATATCAAGGTGTGATAATGAAATGTGGTTATATTTTTAAGAGTCTTTAGAGATACACAATAAATGGGATTTGCTTAAAAATAATACTGGAGGGGGCAAGTAGATGTCCATATAAGAAACAAGATAAACTTTGAGTTGTTCACTGTTGAGGCTGAGTGATGGGTAAAAACGGAGGGGGGAGTTCTTTACTTGTCTGCTTGTGCATGTATTTGAAATGTTCTGCAATGAAAGGTTTTAGAAACTAATTTCTTTATGTTTGTGATATCTCGTTAAGGCACATTTGGGTTTAGAGACTGAGGGTGGCTCTCCCTAGGGGTCCCAGCGCCTGCTGGTGAAGTACTCCGCACACCCTGCGCTCCGCTGGGCGCTAGCTTGCATTGTGGCCTCTAACTGAATGGTAGCCCGCCTACTTAGCTTGAGGGTTTCAAGGACTCCTCCTGGTCAAGAGCTGGGTTCCCCTATTCATTTCATTTAAACGATCTCCTTTCATTCCCTTTTCCTCAAGCTGGCCCTCCCATGAAGTCAGCAAGGACCCACTGTACCCCAAAGGGCGCTCCAGGTTTCCTTCAGAGAGGAAAAGGAGAGATGGGGCCCCCTGATGCCACAGTCGCCAAAGGTGAGTTTCCCAAATAAGTTCATTTCGGGCCCGAGACTGATGGAGCCACTCTCCGACCAGAAGGGCGGCGTGGAGGACCAGAGACCTAAAGTCGGGCCTCTAGGAGAAGCGGCTGGCGCCCAGGGGATCTGCAGCCCGCAGCCCACGCTCGCCGGCAGGGCACGCCCTCCCCGCCCCAAGCCGCGGACGCGCGGCTCAGCTTCTCCCCGGGCGGGCCCGCGCGGCCGCTACCTGCAGCACTTGGCCAGGCTCTCCCGCAGCGTCTTGCGCTCCTGCAGGCGCCGCTCGTGCTGTTGCTGGAAAGCGAGCTCGCTGTAGACCGGCCGCGACACCACGTAGCTGCAGCGGTACTCCGGGAGCTGCGGAGGCTCCGACCTGCTGCCCGGCGCTGCCATGGCCTGAGAGCCGGAGGACGGCGAGGAGGAAGGAGATGCGGTGAGGGAGGACCATCAGAGGTGAAGGGCGAGGAACAGAAAGAAGGGGGTCACCTGTTAGCTGCCGCCCGACCCCCCCCCCAGCTGCAGTTCAACACCCTGAGTCTGGTCCGCGCCCTGCAGCCCTCGGCGCCCACAACAAGCGCCCCACGGCGCGCACGGCCAGCCTGCAGGGGGCCACCTGAGGACCTTCGGGTCCCGCGGCCTGCACCCGCTGCCCGGGGCTCCCCAAACTTGAAGACAGTGAGCCCTGCTTTGGGGGCTTCCCGAGCTCCACCCAGTCCCCTCTGGCCTGCAGCCCCGGTGCTGTCCGCGTCCTGAAATCTCCCCCAAACCTAGGGGCTGGAGCAGGGCCCAAGGGCGCGTGCAAGGCTGGAAGGGAACACTGAGCATCCCTCCCTCCCCGCACCTGAGCCGGGATGCAGCTCCAGGCGCGCACTGGGAGAGAGGAGCAGGCCCCCGGGCCAAGCGTGGAACCCTCAGGGCGCGTTCCCCGGGTCCCCAGGCCGCGGGCGCTGCAGGTACATTCAAGCTGCGGTCGCAGCCCTCCCGGGGGCAGAACTTTCAGCGTGTTGAGCAAGTCTCTCCCCACGTCCTGTTTTCCGATCCGCCTTCTCGCTCTAGGCGTCTCACAAAGAAGGCTGTACTGCCCCCTGCCCGCCTGCTTCGAGTCCCCTCACGAGTCCCAACCTCAACCCTAGAGGCCTCCCCGGGAGGGGAGCCCGGGCCGGGTGTGGGCATCTTCAGGGTGAACTCACCTGTCTCTGCTCGCGCCCCTCCTGGAATGCCCCGGGGACGCCCGTTCCGCTGCCTTTATAGCGCTCTCAGACGGCAGAGAGACGTTTTATTTATGGAGCAACAGAGACACTTTGGTCGAAGGGAAAGACACACGGGCTGCGGTGTTTCTCAACTGATGCTATCAGGAAAGAAATCCTACCCCTCCTGCATTCCTTCCCTTTCCCGAACCAGGAAGGCTGAGAATCTTACTGGCTGCCACGTAGGGGCCACCCGGATCCTCATTCATCCCTGGTTACTAACCTGGCGGGCTGCGAGGTCAGGGGCGGGCCAGGCCCTGTGGGACTCCTTAGGGGAGAACAGAGCCGGACGTAGAGCAAGAGGTCCGCGGTCTCTGGGATTGCTAACCTTGACTCCTAGGTTGTGTGATTCAGGGAACTCCACAGCCTGCCACAGGTGCTCTCATCCAGATGAGGAGGAGAAGAGGAACAGTGTCCAGGTTTCCATATCAATAAACCCTTGAATTTCTAGAAAGTTTTTTTAGGAGTATTTAATAGGTGGAGTATTTAATTAGGAGTATTTAATCGGTGGAATATTTAATTAGGAGTATTTAATATGTGGAGGATATAGAGAGTTCACGATTTACTCAGAGTTTAGCTCCATATTCTATGGGTGCATGTGTGTGTGTTTTATTTCACAATCCAAATCCAGCGTCCAGGTGACCCTTTCTTACCCGCTAGACTGTTTTTTTCTTTTGTCTCATTCTCCTGGACAATCAGGAGTCTAGGACTACATGGAAATCAAGACTAGAAGAGAAGGAGGAGGAGCTGGAGCTAGCCTACCTCATCAGTGTTTTGTCTTCTGTCGGGATAAATTTTGCTAAAACTAATGCCAAAAACCTTCCTTAGCAAAAAGGAAGGGTTTGATAAATCAGAACATTCTCACCTGATTATCAGTGTTCTGTGTTCTGACGTAAATCCAGAAGAGGCTCCGAAATACAGACCTGTGTACGTCAACCTTCTGTTACCTTGAATATACAGATCATGACAATTCTACGAGCTCCTGGAAACAGAACTGGTCACCAGAGAACCTTGATGCAAATCCCCTGGTATTGTAGAAAGCATGTACATTTCCTGGAAGTGAATGAGTCAACAGCTTTCAACAGATCTTCAAAGGCTTACTTGACCTAATGAAGTTAAGAACCACTGAAGAAGAAACCTAAAAGGAAAATCCAGGTCATGAACTTTGTAATTTTTATTCACATATAGAGAAGAGGGGAGGAATCTCTTGCGTATGTTTTACTTATGCATACCAGTGGTTCTTAATAAAGGGCTTTCTTGCCCCCAGAGGTCAATACCTGGAGGTGTTTTTGGTTGTCACACCTACGAGTATGCTATTGGAATCTAGCGAGTAGAGGCCAGGGATGCTGCTAAACATCCCACAATGAAGTTTGCTATCACTCTAAGGTGTTGCAAGCAATTTAAACTCTACATTTATTAATAAATTGCTGCATGTACTAAAATATGTATCTCTCCATATATGTATATATATATATGTGTGTGTATTTTTTCATTATTGTTGGATGTATAGCTCAACTCCACTAAACAGAGGAAAGTATTTGTTTTAAAGTAGATTCTGAATATACTCACTCTATATATCCTCATCCACACCTTCAAGATCTGGTGAAAACACTATGTCTTCCATGAACGTTCTTCGATGCTATAGGTCAGAATTAATTCAGTCCTTTTTCTGAATTCTCTTAATACCTCATCTGATCCTCTCTTAAGTTACCTCTCACTAACTACTTTAGTATCCCAATTTTGTTTACATACAAGTCCTATCTCTGTCACTAGACAATCACTGCTTGAGGGCAAGCACCATCTCCTTTCAACCATGATTATCTTCTGTTTTTTGAACAGATTTATCTACAGCCCAAACATACCTTTAAAAAAACTAAAAATTACATATTTGATCTACAACTTTGTTATCTCAATTAAGACCATGCTATGGATATTTTTGCAAATGAGCACATAAGAATTTTTTCTGAAGTTTGGGGATGGCTATCTAGGATTCCAGAATATCAACTTGTATTCATAGCTCCATGGTAACTCACCTACATAACTCACAACTCTTGGCTGAATTAAGTTAGAAGGCATTCTGTACAAATATAAATATATTCCATATCCCACTCTAGTATGGATTTCTGCTCCCTGTTACTTGCTGTTTGAACACTTTCAGCCTGGTCCAGTCAGGCCTGTGAGCCACTTTGCATCAGAACTTGGCAACGGTTTGCTGGTTCAGAGAGTGGGGTAAGGCTGGTGAAGGACAGAGGAGAAAAGACTTGAATAGCAACAGGAGGCAAAAGAGTAACTTCCCTTGGCTAATAGAATTCTTCTTTGAAATGTGTCTCTCTGTATAAGAGTTTGGTTCAATAATCACACTATAAGTCCTGCATGTGTCTGGATGAAGATAATTGCTTTTTTCTGTTGAATCCTTATCCTATAGCAGAAATACCTGGGATAGAACAGAACGGTATCTCTGTTAAGGATTCTATAAGGGTATAGAACTGCTTTTCTTATAGGTAAAAGGCAGAGTGTTTGAAGTTGGCTGTTTTAAAAACAGAAGAATAGGAGGAAATAACAGCTTGTTCTCCCCACCCAATTTAATTGTGATTTTAAACACCTCGGATTACTCACTTGGGCTTTACAAGTCAACCTTCACCTGCTTCACACAGAGGTGGGTGGTTCTTAACAGATTTTAAACATATTCAGGACTTCTTTCCAAAGAGATAGATGCATCACTTAAAAATAAATGTCAGACAATATTATTGTTGCTTTACAGTACTTATTTAGCAGTTAATACTTATTTAAAAGGCATTTCTTATTTATCATTTAGGCATTTGCAGTGTAAGACAAATCTCTTATTTGATTATGTATTCACCTGCTCATTTATTTATTTATTCATTCATTCATTGATTCAAGGATTTATTAGAAAATTATTTGTGCTGGCCATGGGTACAATGATGAACAAAAGCTTGTATCCTAGCCTCATATTTGTGGGTGCAGTAGATATTCATCAAATAGTCACAAAATGCAGATCTTATTTCACTGATTATAAAATACACATTTTATCAAGATTCATGTTACAATTGATGATCCACTATATAATACAGTTTAATTGGTAGCATATTTTGTGATTCATAAAATAATTATGTTTTACAATAGCATTCTATAATTAATAAAATATAGATATTTACATAAATTTATAGTATATCTATGCCTTTTTTTGTCTTTTTTAGAGACAGATTTTGCTATTTTGCCCAGGCTGGATTTGAACTCCCAGCCTCCAGAATAGCTGGGACTACAGGTGCACACCACCACACCCAGCAGAGTATCTATGCTTTTGAGTGACTACGTGTGCTACAAGAATTATTTAATTGAGTCCTTCCTTTATTTAACTTAAGAGCAGTCAATCTTGCTACATTATTTTTGTCTGAGAACAAATATTGTGATATAAATTTTTTCTTTTTTTTTATAACATAAAATGTTCTCTAATCAGAAGAATTGCAGAAGAATGTTACCATGTTGGCTGGGCACTGTGGCTCACAGTGTAATCCCAATAATTTGGGAAACTGAGGCAGAAGGCTCACTTGTGCCAGGCCTAATCCTAAGCTTTTATTTCCATTATGCATGTTAACTTTCTCAAGATAGCAGGTGCTAAATTTTTGCCATTATTTATACAAAAAGAGAACTGAACTGAACTTTCTTTCAATATTTCTGATCTCTCCTTCTCTGAACGACTTATTGGATTTATACTCAGTAATTGTACAGTTTTGCACTCAATTGTTTTCTTGTTTTTCTTTTTTTTTTTGTTATTTTTATTTTGCACTCAATTGTTTTCTATTTGTTTACTGTATGCTACTTTATTTTCTTCTCCAGTTATAAGATATGCTCCTTAAGGGCATAAATATGTTTTCTATGGTATTACAAAAATAAGATGTGCCTATAGTAAGTAATCTGGAAACCGCATTAATGTATAAAATAGTAATCACATTATCTCCTTATCCAGATAATCACTAAGCGTTTTGCTTATTTTTTAATTTATTCTTTCTATGCAGACATAGGTATACATTTTTATTAAGTAAGATTATAATGCTAGTCTCTTTTTATTTCTCTACACAATACCTTGACAAATTATGACAATATAATAGTTTTTATTTATCCATGCCAACCGCACTTGGCCTGGATGTTTTCTTTCTTTTTTCTTTTTTTTTTAGAGATGGTCTCACCTCAGCCCCCAAAGTAGCTGTGATTACAGGCCTGTTGCCACTATGTCGAGCCAATAAAGGCACACCGGACTTATTAAATTATTGATCAATTGATTGTTTAATAATGGAATTTTGAGAAATCATTGAGTAGAAATAAAACTAGTTTTAAAAGAAGAGAATCCAACCCTTAAAACATCAAAAAAAAAATGAATTATTTGTAAACATTATGTGGCAATCCATTTGATTTTAAACAGCTTACAGTGTCAATAAAAATATGACTCAATAAATTTCTCAGGCAGTAGAGGCAATCTGCCTCTTCTTTAATATTAATGCAAAGTTGATATGTGGTTTAGTAACTTGTTAGCATGCAATAATGGCACAATTTTGGATTTTGGGGGATTTTCTATTTTTGTTTGTTTGTTTGTTTGTTTTTGAGATAGGGTATGGCTCTGTCGCCCAGGCTGAAGTGTAGTGACACTATCTCAGCTCACCACAACCTTTACCTCCAAAGCTCAAGCCATTCTCCACCTCAGCCTCCCAAGTAGTTGGGACTACAGGCATGTTCCACCACTCCTGGTTAATTTTTGTATTTTTTGTAGAGACAGGGTTTTGCCACCCTGCTCAGGCTGGTCTTGAACTCTTGTGCTCAAGTGATCTTCCCAGCTGGGCCTCCCAGGGTGCTGGGATTACATGTGTGAGCCACCACACCCAGTCAGATTTCTTTTAATGTTTGTTTTAATGATGATTTTTTTTTCAAGAGATGGGGTCTGGCTTTGCTGCCCAGGCTGGTGGCAAACTCCTGGGCTCAAACAATCCTACCACCTCGGCCTTCCAAAATGCTGATTATAAAAGGAGATTACAGGCATGCGCCAACTGCACTTGGCCTGCATGTTTTCTTTCTTTCTTTCTTTCTTTCTTTTTTTTTTTTTTTTTTTTTAAGAGATAAGGGTCTTACCTCAGCCCCTGAAGTAGCTGGGATTATAGGCCTGTGCCACTGTCGAGCCAATAATGGCAGAGTTTTCTAAGCAAAGAATAATTTGAGGATTCTTCTAAATTTCTTATTATTTAAGTGTATTGTACTTTTAAAGTTATCCTTGCATATCTTATCTCATAAACTCTGTGGTTTGTTAATGGAGGGAGAAAAGGGAAGCTTGAAGACAATTACAAGTATAAACGCGGATGTGCCGTGTTACTAAGTATTCCATTGATTTGTTTAAGTATTCATTCATTGATGCATACCTTTACATACTTACTCCATGAGTAGTCAGTGAGCCCTCAACTTCTATCAAACGCTATCTAAGTGTTGGGGATATAGCAGTGAACAAGTTTGTGAAGGTTCCTGCCTTCAAAGTACTTATATTCTAATGGGGGACAGTGACTATCAGCAAAAAGCTAAATCAGATAATATTCTGTTGTGACAAAAAGCTGTGGGAGAAAGAAACAGAAAGAGGTCTTGTGGAATGATTGATGGAGTAACACACAGCATGGGGAGGGGGAGGACTGCTTTAGAGCGAGTGTTCAGGGAGGGCCTTTCTCTTTCAGAGGAAATGACCTTTGAAGAGAGACTGAAAGATGAGGAAGAGACAGCCTTCCCGGAAGAGGAAACAGCAAATGCAAAAACTTTGAGTTAAGAAATAACTTAATGCACATGAGAAACAAAAAGGCCAGCATGACTGAAATCCATTTAAGTCAGAGCTGGGGACAGCAAACTGGAAGCCCTCAGAAAGTATGTGGCAATTGAAACCAGGCATTTAGAACGAGGAGAGAGGCAGATAAAAGGCCAGCACACAGCCTTCAGACAGTCCAACAGTTAGAGGTCCTTTACAGGAGGAGATGAGGGACCTCTTCTGTAAAATGCTGAGAATCCTTGAACTCAGGTGGTGAGAAAAAAAAAAAAAAAAAAACACCTCTAAAATATTTTGAACTTCTTGGAAATATTTCTCTCAATAAAATTTCTTTGGGTATGTTTAAAACCTGTGTCTTTTAATGACACTTGTAAAGGAAAAAAAAAAAATCTGAACATTTGAAACCTGTCCCTCCTTTTTTTTTTCTGAGACAAAGTGGCACAGCTGGAGTACAGTGGTACAATCTCGGCTCCCTGCAATGTTGGCCTCCTGGGTTCAAGTGATTCTCCTGCCTCAGCCTCCCGAGTAGCTGGGATTACAGGCGTCAGCCACCATGCCTGGCTAATTTTTGTGTTTTTAGAAGAGAGGGGGTTTCTCCATGTTGGTCAGACTGGTCTCGAACTGCTGGCCTCCAGTGATCTACCTGCCTTGTCTTCCCAAAGTGCTGGATGAGCCACCGTGTCTGGCCGTGTCCCTCATTATTGCATGTGTATTTAATCACTTTTCGTTTTTGGTAATGGTGGCACCTTATACTCAATAAGTCTTCCTCGGTAGTCAAAGACCCCTTGACTACTGGAGCAGAAGCTGATCTAGGCAATCAGACTAACGACTTTTGGTAGAAAACAACAGCGTATCATCCAAGGCAGTTCATCTTTCCTTTGGGGTAGGGGAGGCTGGACTGTAGCTGACAGCTTTTTTGCTTTATAAAGAATGTTTTTTAAATGTATTCATACCCCTTGTATTAAACTATACATTAGTAGCAACACAATCCTAGAATTTACTGTTTTGGTTTTTTTTGTTTGTTGAGGCAGGATCTCCCTTCGTTACCCAGGATGGAATGTGGTGGTGGGATCATAGCTAATTGCAGCCTCAATCTCCCAGGCTCAAGTGATCCTGCCACCTCAGTCTCCTAAACAGCTGAGACTTCCAGCTTGTATCACCATAACTGGCTATTTTTTAAAAATATTTTTGTAGAGACAAGGTCCCACTATGTTGCCCCAGCTGATCTCAAACGCCTGAGCTCAAGTGATCCTCCTGCCCCGGCTTCCCAAAATGCCGAGATTACATGCGTGAGCCACTGCACCAAGCTAGAATATACCGTCTAATTCTTCATGTAAAGCGAGTCTTAAATATCAACAGAGAGAAAGCCTGTAAAGGGACATGTAAAGTGACAGAGGTGCAATGAGCAGCAGAAGAATGAGAGAAGGACAAAGCTGAGGAAGGCTGAAGAGAAAGAACCAGAGACCAGGAGGGAGGCTCGTGGCAGTATTTGCGCCATGTGGCCTGATACAGTCTAACTTGAAAGCCGACCTGAAAACTAAACTGCTTTTGAGCCTAAGTATCACCTTGAGGTGGGTCCTGTTTTCCCATTTTACAAATGAGGAATTGTACACAGCAAAGCTAAATGATTTGTCCAAGGTCATACAGCTTAGCTAAGCTGAAATGTGAACTCAAGCGGTTTGAGGCCAAAGCTTACTCTCTTAACTACTGCAAAACTACACAGGGTTCCATTATACCACAGAACCTCCAGCCCTTTCATATTATCCCATCCCAGTCTTCATGGTCCCTTGGCTACATGTTAGCTTTTAAATCTCATCTTTAGATATAACATTAAAAGTATGGCATACGGCTGGGCGTGGTGGCTCATGCCTGTAATCCCAGCACTTTGGGAGGCCGAGGTGGGCAGATCACATGACGTCAGGAGTTTGAGACTATCCTGGCCAACATAGTAAAACCCTGTCTCTACTAAAAATACAAAAATTAACTGGGCGTGGTGGCACATGCCTGTAGCCCCAGCTACTCAGGAGGCTGAGGCAGGAGAATCGCTTGAACTGGAGAGGTAGAGGTTGCAGTGAGCTGAAGCCACACCACTCTGCTCCAGTCTGTGTGACAGAGTGCTACTTCACCTCAAAAAAAAAAAGTATGGTATCCACGGACAATGGGATACTATGTGATATTCATAACGTAGATCAGTATATTCGGACATGGAAAGAAACCCAACTGTATTGAGATGAGAAAAAGGCAAGGAGCAAAAAGTGTATATAGTATGTTTATTTTTCAATAAATGAAAGGAACATATAGTTTGGCTGGATGCAGTGGCTGACACCTGTAACCCCAGGATTTTGGAGGCTGACGTGGGTGGATTCCTTGAGCTCAGGAATTCAGGACCAGCCTGGGCAACATGGTGAAATCTTATCTCTACAAAATATCAAAAATTAGCCAGGCATGGTGACACACTCCTGTAGTCCCAGATACTTGGGAGGCTGAGATGGGAGGATCCCTTGCACCTAGAAGGCTGAGGCTTCAGTAAGCCGTGATCACGCCACTGTGCTTCAGCCTGGGTGACAGAGTGAGACTCTGCCTCAAACATTATTTATGTATTTGCTCACACTCTGAGTCATCTAATATAAAAATAAAGATGTAGATAGATATGTTTGTATATTAGATGACTCAATCTGAGCAAGAAAAAGATGGCATGCTCAGATGAATTTAATAAAGGAACCACCTACAAATGTGTGGGCAGGGTCAAGGAAAACCAAAAAGGCATGTTGGGGAGCTTCAGGGCTAGCTGAAGGGAGCTGTCATCAGAGAAAAAGTTGTCAGCAATTCTAGCCAGAGGGGACAGAAAGAAGGAGCTGTTACCAAAACACATGGTGTTGTTGGAGAGGGCTGCCCAGCAGGAGCTGTGGCCTCCAGTGGAGGAATAGAACCACTGAGAATTCCACACTCAACAAGTAAGATGTTGGGGAAAAAGTTTCCCAACCTCTTTCCTCCGTATCGCTGATTTGAGGTTGCGCTTCCCCATCCCTCCATTTGTCTATTGCCCAAATCCTACTGGAAGAAGTGAGAGAGCTAAGGAGGCTGTTGACATTGACCATAAGGTCAGCCTCTGGGGCACAGAGCAGAGAAAAGTGGAGAGAGGACAGGGAGAGGTGAATAAAGAATATCCCTTATAAGCATGAGGTATTTCTGGGAAGATTCACAAGAAGCTAGTTTCTGATGGAAATAAGACTTATAAATATATATTCTTTATTTTTTGGAACAGTTTTTGATTTATAGAAAACTTCAGAAGATAGTACAGAGTTCTCATATACTCCATACATAGTTTACCCTATTAACATCTTTTATTGTTTTTGTTTTTTGTTTCTTTGTTTTGAGACAGTCTCGCTCTGTGACATGGGCTGGAGTGCAGCTGCGCGATCTCGGCTCACTTCAACCTCTGCCTCCCGGGTTCAAGCAACTCCTGTGCCTCATCCTCCCGAGTAGGTGGGACTACAGACATGCACCACCACACCCAGCTAATTTTTGTATTTTTAGTCGAGACAGGGTTTCACTGTATTGGTGAGGCTGGCCTCAAACTCCTGGCCTCAAGTGATCCACCCGCCTTGGCCTCCCAAAGTACTGGGACTACAAGCATGAGCCACCACACCCAGCCGCCCTTACTGTTAACATCTTAAATTTATATGGTACGATTTGTCACAATTAAAAAACCAGCATGACTGCATTATTATTGAAGTCCATAATAATCCTTAATATTTGCATTATTATTAAAGTCCATTGTTTGTTCAGATTCCCGAAGATTTCACCTAATGTCATATTTTTGTCCCAAGATCTCATCCAGGTTGTCACCACATTATATTTGGTTATCCCATTTCCTTAGGCTCCACTTGGCTGTGACAGCTTCTCAGGCCTCTCTTGTTTCTCATTAACTTGACAGTTTGAGAAGCACTGGCCAAGTATTTTATAGGATGTTCCTCTTTTGGAATTTGCCTGGTATTTCTCATTATTAGACTAGTGTTGTGGTTTTATGGGAGAAAAAGCGAAGTGCCATTTTCATCACATAGTATCAAGGGTACATAGTCTTCATGACTTATTGTTGATATTAACCTTGATCACCTGAAAGGTAGTGTTTATTAGGTTTCTCCACTGTAGTGTGTAAACCTAGTGTTTATTAGGTTTCTCCAAGACTTATTGTTGATATTAACTTTGATCACCTGAAAGTTTGTGTTTATTAGGTTTCTCCCCTTTTCCATTCTATAATCTCTCTTATTCTTTTCGTTCGTTCTTTTTTTTTTTTTTTTTTTTTTGAGACGTGATCTCATTCTGTTGCCCAGGGTGAGTGCAGTGGCACCGTCATGGCTCATTTCAGCCTCCATCTCCCAGGTTCAAGCAATCCTCCCACCTCCGCCTCCTCAGTAGCTGGGATTACAGGTGCATACCACCAATCGCAGGTGATTTTTAATTTTTTTGTAGAGACAGAGTCTCACTATGCTGCCCAGGCTGGTCTCAAACTCCTGGGCTCAAGCAATCCTCCAGCCTCAGTCTCCCAAAGTGCTGGGATTACAGGCGTGAGCCACCTTGCCCAGCCCATTCTGCAATCTTTGAAAAGAAGTCACTATATGCAGCCAACGCTTGAGGAGTAGGAAGTTGAATTCCACATCCTTGAGGGTGGAATACCTAAATAAATTATTTGGAATTTTTCTGCAAGAGGGATTTGTCTCTTCTCCTCCATTTATTCATTTATTCAATCATTTCTTTATATCATCATAAAATCATGAATATTTATTTTATATGTTGCATCATAAACCAACCATACTTTTTAAAAAATCAAATTGTTCCAGGCTTGGCCATTAGGAGCTCTTGCAGTTGGCTCCTGTGCCCTTTGACATAGCCCCCCCAATGTAGATTGGTTTTGGTTTTTGGTTTTGGAGAAACTTTCTTACTGCCCGGCACTATAAGATGCTACAGGCTGATCTTGTATATTTCCTGTCCTAAAATCAGTCATTTCTTAAAGGAACGCTGGTTCCTTTTATTGGTGAGTGATATCGGCAACCAGGATCTGGGTGATAGAGTGCTCCTTGCTGCAGAGGAAATGTTGCTCTAGGCTCTTTCAGCTGACAGAGCAAAGAAATATGTGTGTATATTAACCAAGGCATACACACATATCTATATTTCTATATCTAATCATCTATATCTCTACTAAATTAAACATATGTTCATACTAATTAAGATATATTTTTATTTTATAGTATTTTGCACTATTTGAGTTTATTTTTTAATAGGTCAATTTGTTAGTTTGTCATTTTGAAAGAAATTATATTTTGTTTGAAATGCCCTAGTGATAAGATATACATACATATGTCTTGGTAGCTGTGGATTACTAGATGCCCCCCAAAAAATGGTCTATCGATTTTCTTTGTTTGTTTTAGAGACAGGGTCACACTCTGTCACCCAGATTGAAGTGCAGTGGTGTGATGATAACTCACTACAGACTTGATCTCCTGGGCTCAAGAGATCCTTCCACCTCAGCCTTCCCAGTAGCTGGAATTACAGGCATGTATCACCACACCTGGCTAGTTTCTAAATTTTTTGTAGACATGGGGTCTCACTATGTTTCGTAGGCTGGTCTTAAATTTCTGGTCTCAAGTGACCCTCCTATTTTGGCCTCCCAAAGTGCTGGGGTTTACAGGCGTGAGCTAGTGCTCCTGGCCCCTATATAAAAATTTCGTGACTCAAACTGTTTTAAGTATGTTAAGAGAATTAGATGATGAAGATAACTCACACGAGTTATCCTTTTATTAAATAAATGAGGCCAGGCCCAGTGACTTGTGCCTATAATCCCAGCATTTGGGGAGGCTCAGACATGAGGATTACTTGAGCCCAGGAGTTCAAGACCAGCCTGGGCAACATAGTGAGACCTCATCTCTAAATAAATAAATAAGCCAGACATGGTGTGCATCTGTAGTCCCAGCTACTTGAGAAGCTAAGGTGGGAAGATCACTTGAGCTTCGGAGTTCAAGTCTACAGTGAGCTGTGATTGTACCATTGCACTCCAGCCTGGGAGACAGAGTAAGACTCTGTCTCAAAAAAAAAAAAAAAAAGAATGATTGCCATACGCTTTCATATGTTGCATGACACCTCAATATGGTAAAAAATGAATTAGTTACCTTCTTCTAACCCCATTTTTGAACCTACTCTTCTTCCTGGCTTTCCCATCTTGGTGAATGGCATTCCATCCATCCCATGCCCAAGCCAGAAACGTAGCAGCCACTTTGATTTCTTCTTCTCTGTTATTTTTCATGTCGTCTACGGTCAAGTTCACTTATTGAAAAGCTCTCCAGTTCTGTCTGCTTCTCTCCCTCTCCACCGCTACGGCCTGGGGGATCAGTTTAGGATTACCCCAAGGCAATAGCCTCCTAACAGATATCCTTGCCTCTCCTCTTGTTCTACTCGTGAATTATTCTCCAAAGCAGACTCCAAAAGTCTAAGAAATGCCCATCAGGTCAGGCTCCTACTTAGTTTAAAAACTTTCAAAGACTCTCCATGGCCATTAGCCCTGTCTTTCCATGCACCCATGGCACTGAGCTCTGCTTTATCTCTGGACCTGGTGACTTGCTTCTTCCTCTGCCTGGAACTCTTTCCCCCTTTCCCCATCCCTGACTTCTTAAATTAACTGTCCCTTTGATAGTTACTCCCCTAATAGCCAAAGGCAAAGTTAGATGACCTTCCTACATGTATCCTTAGCCTTCTTAACTATCTGTGAACTTAGCACACTGAAGCATACTTGTCTGAATCCAGTATTAGGCTATAAACTTCCTGAAGGTAAGGAGTTTGTTTGTTTCTTTGTTTTTGCAGAGACAGGGTCTTGCTCTGTTGCCCAGGCTGGAGTGCAGCAGCGTGATCATAGCTCACTGCAGCCTTGCCCTCCTGTGCTCAAGCGATCCTTCCTCCTCAGCCTCCTGAGTAGCTGGGACTATAGGCACATGCCACTGTGCCTGGCTAATTTTTAAATTTTTGTTAGAGATGAGGTCTCGCTATGTTGCCCAAGCTAGTCTTGAACTCCTAGAATCAAGCAATCCTCCCACCTCAGCCTCCCAAAGGCATAAGGCACCACCCTCAGCTCGTAATAACTTTTAAGAGTATAGTGGAGATATATTTTCTCAGTTTCAGTCCTAGCTCTGCCATTTTCTACCTGAGTGACTTTGAGCAAGTTACTTAGCTTCCCTTGACTCAATTTTATCATTAAAATCTTTAAAATAAGATTATGTGTGAATAGTACCTATCTCATTATGTTTGTGTAAAAAAGTAGTTGCAATGCCTGGCACATAGTAAGTACTTGATAAATGTTAACTATTATAATTGAGGTCTGGAGCCCTGGGAGCGGTTTAAGTTAGATCTTGGTATATTTTGAGCTTCATTCCGAAAAAAAGGTACATGAGTATATGTATATGCTATTTGCTATTGCCAGGAATAGCTAATTTTATCTGTTAAAAATTTCTTCCTAGCACACTCTTTTGAGTCACGGATTTTGGCTTTTAAGTAAGCTAAAGGTTGTTAATTGGGAGAACGGCCAGAAAAACTTATCCACAGCTTTCAAATCACATGTTGAACAAATCTGGCATCACAAGCGTCAAGCTGCCTTCTGTTTCTAATCATTTTTCTTTCTAATTTAGTTTCTCCCACCCAAAGAAATTATAATTTATTTTCATTGCAGAGTCCATGAAAGATGTCACAAGATGTAGAAGCAATTATTTTCAAGAAGATGAATCTCATATTTGCTGAACATCGCAGTTGGCTTCATCCCAAATGCTAAGCAGTGGCAATACTTCCCCGGATTGAGACAACGTGTTACTGATCTGAGAAGGCTGGCAAAAGCCTTGGCTGAGAAAACCTTTCTTCTCTTCTATATCTCTAAAATTCTTTAAAAACACGTGTGCACAGACATGCGCGTGCGCACACACACACAGAGTGCATCTTAATTATGAAAGGTTCCCTAAGACCACACAGGTCAGTGGCCCAGGCTATGAAAGTTTTGAACCTAAGCCATGTTTCAAGATAGACTGCCTTACAGGAGTTTCACTTTCCTTTTCTAAACTTTTCTTTCTTATCATTTCTTCTTTTTCGAACATCTACTTCTTGCCCCCTTATTCTAACTTTGAGAGAACAACCTGCTTCCTCTTGACTTCCCCTAATTTGGTCTTTCCCTTATATATCTTCCCATATATATATATCCCTTATGTATCTTAAGGTTTTCTAAGTTTAGGCATCTGCCCCTGCTTAGAAGTTCCTATAAAATGATGTAAATCTGGAAATGACCTTTTGTCAACCCTAAAGCCTGTATCTTGTAAAACAATAAAATGTTTACAAAAAGAAAAACATAAGTGTAGAAAAGAACAAAAAGCAGGAACAATCCCGTTTATTTCCCCTCTCTGTTTATCCAGATCTATCCATCAAGCCTTAGATTACTACCTCCTTTTTCTCCAGGAAGTCTCGCCACCGTCTCCCTTGGACTGAACACTCTTTCTTCAGAGATTTTACTCTATTTTTATTTCTACTACAGATTTGACATTATCTTGTAGCTTTGCCAGTTCCTTCTGAGTTTATGTAAATTCCCAGCAGAAATAAGTTTCTTGAGGGCTAATGCTTATTTGTGACCTTGGGTACGTTTTCTAACCTTTCTTACAAGTATTCGGAGGTAATAGTCATTCATTACATTTTCATAATAATAAAATACAATGATAGAACTTTCCGGGCCATAGTAATGTGCTCAATAAAGTTAAATCCTTTCCCTTTTGCCCTTCATTTTGTGGTCTCCTCCATAGTGCTCATTGCCATCCAGCGGGAAGTGATATAGAGCGTTGATTCAGAATATGGGCTGGAGTTTGATTCCTAGCTTAACCACACTCCCTAAGGAATTTAGAAAGCATTCTCAGTCTCTTGTCAGCCTCAAATAATCAAAAGGGTTAGAATCTAGTTTAAAAAGAGTTTATTTTAATGATTTATTTATTTAGAGACAGAGTCTTGCTCTGTTGCCCAGGATGGGGTGCAGTGGCCCGATCTTGGCTCACTGTAGCCTCTACCTCTTGGTTCAAGTGATTCCTGCCTCAGCCTCCAAAGTAGCTGGGATTACAGGTGCACACCACCATGCCTGTCTTATATATATATATATATATATATATATATATATATATATATATATATTTATTTTTGAGACGGAATCTTGCCCTGTTGCCCAGGCTGGAGTGCAATGGCATGATCTCGGCTCACTGCAACCTCCACCTCTCAGGTTCAAGCAATTCTCCTGCCTCAGCCTCCCAAGTAGCTGGGACTACAGGCGTCTGCCACCACACCTGGCTAATTTTTTGTATCTTTAATAGAGAGGGAGGTTTTACCATGTTGGCCAGGCTGGTCTCGAACTCCTGACCTATGTGATTCACCCACCTTGGCCTCCCAAAGTGCTGGGGTTACAGGCATGAGCCACCGCACCCAGCTTAATTTTTATATTTTTAGTAGAGATGGAGTTTCACCACATTGGCCACGCAGGTCTCAAACTCCTAACCTCAGGTGATCTGCCCACCTCAGCCTCCCAAAGTGCTGGGATTACAGGAGTGAGCCACCGCACCCAGCCAAAGAGAGTTTATTCAATCACAAAGTTGAGGATGGCCACTTGGGAAGCACAGATTCCAAAAAATGAAAGTCAGTGTTCAAAAGTGTAGAAGTTTAGGCTCATTTACATAGACAAGTTTGGGGAGCTTAACAGAATTTCAACACTTTCTACATAAGGCTTTATGTATAGTTACGGTAATCTTATTAGTTAAGGCACTGTTTTTCTTTTCAGGAAAGGTAATTTTACATTTTACACTGAAGAAGTAACAGTCACAGGGTCTTTTGTACCATCGGCCTGAATTAGGCACAGACAATAAAAGAGGCAGGTAATCTATAACAAAGATTAGTGATTGGAAGGAGAGAGGGTCTGGTCTCTGGTCTCTCCTAGTCATTTATGGAACAAGCACAATGAGGAGGAAAGTTCATCAATAGTGTAAAAAGGAGATCGATGGGAGAGGCCTGCAATAGAAGGTACTGTGATGGGAACAAGAGCTGCTGATTAAGCCTGATTAAGATGACAACCTCCTGAAAGCACTGACACTTCACAGGAGAGCCCATGGGGGAAACCAGTGGGAAGCCTGGCCGGTACTCGTGAAGTGTTGGACAAGAAGCTGGAGGAAAGGGGCTTTGACAAGGCCTGTGTTGTCCTTGGCCAGTTTCTGGTGCTGAAGAAAGAGGAAGACCTTGCCCAGGTATGGCTGAAGGACACATGTAGCACCAAAGCCAAGCAGCCTCAGGACTGCTTTGGATGCCTGCGAAAGTGGTGTAACGCCTTCTTGTGATGCTGTCTGGGGACCCCTCAATGCCCAGTGCCAGCATTGCGTCTCCAGAGCTTGCAGCTGCGTAGGGGACTCCTCCTCTGTCCTCTACAAAGGAAATGATTGCTGTGGTTGTGCATACATGTTTGGGGAGTTTTCTCCCCTAACCATTTCAACTTTTTTGCAATTCTAACTCTTGTGTACATCTCCCGTCCTTTTCCTCTGCCAGTTTCCTGGTGACAGTTACCAGCATTCCTGGTGGATTTCTGGCCCCATCCCTCACCCCCACCTTCACTTCTAGTGTTTCATGCCATTCGGTTCCTTTTTTTCGCCGAACAGTCATTGTCCTTGTGAAGATTTTTAGATCAATAAAGTCAGTGGCTATAAAATATAAAAATCAGAAGTTACAACTGCAAGCTTCATGACTCAGGCCACAGTCACATCTCAATGAAACCTTAAAGTGTTTCATGGAGTTTCAACAATGTTTTAACTTTTATTTGTCTTTGCATTTCCCTCTTTTCATCAGTATCTTTCGAAGAAAGCACTGCAGATGATCTTAATAGTTTTGATTCCTTTTATGTTCAGGAGTTTAATCTCCTATCAACTAGGAGGGCTGATTCCTAGAATGTTATGTCCCATACTAAGGCAGGATTGGATTTCTTAAGGAAGTCAACATCTGGAAAATTGAGATCTGAGATATCAAAAATATATGTGAAAAGTAAATTGAGCTCTCAGTGTATCCCTAAGGCATGACTCTTCATTGTACTATCTGTTCTCCCAAGCGAAGGCAAAGAGAAATTGACTGTCTTTATCCACAGGACTACTAAAACATGTACTACATAAGTCTATTGCAGTAAAAAACTCACCTTCAGCAGGGATGGTAGTCAACAACGTAAGGTGGTTTGACACCAGCAGATGGCAAGGAATAACTATGTGGTTAATTGCTTAGATCCTGTACAAGCCTCCATCCTCTGTCATTTGGTGTTCTTACAGGAAGGGTTGGAGCGTTACATAGGCTTCTACAGGAAATAATCAGACCTCTTTTTATTTATTCTAGAGCTATAGGTTGTATTTTTTCTAAAGTCTTTGGCTTTGAAGTGTACTGTTTAAAGTTTAGAAGAGGTTTTGATGGGTTTATTTAAATTTTGATTGGGGAAGTCAACTTAATTTCTCCAGTATCAATGAACGACTTTACCCACAACTGATCTAGTATTGCCTTTAACAATTTTTGTTATTGTTTATCAATCAATAATTTGGTGTCCTATATGGCAATATAAATTGTAGTTTGTGAATTTAAAAGAATCAGATTCTGAAAAATTCATGGTGTCTAGTAATTCAACTTCGTCTTCTAATTCTAAAAACATTTAGCCCTTTTGGGAAAAAGAAATACAGGTACTATATATTTCTAAGAAGTCTCTTCCTATCAAATGGATAGGGGCTGAGAGAACAAAGAGAAAGCATGAGTCTATTGTAAAGGACCCACTGGAAAAGCGATAGGCCAAGATTTATGTGCCAATGCAGAAGTATTAGTGTCACCCACCATTTAAACTGTTTATTTTAAGGAATGGGACCTTGTAGTAAGGTGATATTTACTGCAGATAATGTAACTCAGTGTCATATAAGAGCTTATGTTTGCTCTCCATTTGAGATACTTTCTATTTATCCCAGAACATTAATAGGGAGGAAAGGCAAGATCTCTTTAAGTTCCTTGGAGCACTCACTATTGTTTCTTTTCTTCCTTTGCTTGTTGTTTTCAGCAATCTTTCTTAAAGTGACCAGGGTGTTTTTGCAATAATGACAAAGCAAAGGGTTAAATTCCTTCTGAGGTTTTTGAGGTATGTTTTGAAGGTCCAGACTGGGTAGATAGTTGTTTTGTTACAAATTCATGATCTTAATAGCCTTATTCTTTTGTTTGGCTTCTTTTTCTCTTCTTTAGTTAAGGCATGAAAAAAACTGATCAGCAAAATTGCCCAAATCATGAGTGTGAGCAGTTGTCCAATTATAGTGTTGTCCTTTTGCTGTTAGTCCGAATTCTTCATCTAAGTAACCCATTTATGAAACTGAAATTGAGGAAAGTATCATTCTGATGATTAGCCTAACTCTATTTGGATAATCCTTGATACTGTTGGACATCCCTGATCACCAGTGTTTCTTTTTCTTTCCTTCCTTCCTTCCTTCCTTCCTTCCTTCCTTCCTTCCTTCCTTTCTTTCTTTCTTTCTTTCTTTCTTTCTTTCTTTCTTTCTTCCTTCCTTTCTTTCTTTCTTTCTCTCTCTCTCTTTCTTTCTTCCTTTCTTTCTCTCTTCTCTCTCTCACTCTCTCTCTTTCTCTTGCTCGCTTGCTTTCTTCTCACTCTGTCGCCCAGGCTGGAGCACAGTGGTGTTACTGCAACACCCATTTCCCAAGTTCAAGTGATTCTCCTGCCTCAGCCTCTTGAGTGGCTGGCATTACAGGCACGTATTGCCACACCCAGCTAATATTTTATGTTTTTGGTAGAGACAGGGTTTCACTATGTTGACCAGGCTGATCATGAACTCCTGGCCTCAAGCGATCCGCCTGCCTCGGCCTCTCAAAGTGCTGAGATTACAGGCATGAGTCACCACATTCTGCCATCCTCATAGAAAACTTTTCTTTTTGGTCACTCAAAACCAAAACAAAACAACTTTAGATATGTCAAATGAACCACTCTTCAGAGTTTAGCCAGGTGGTTTTCTTTTCAATGCAAATTTTGCATAGGCCACATTCACTTCCTCTTTTCAGAGAAAATTTCTTTCCTTGACTAAAATTCAAGTGAGAGAAAAAGCTGTACAAACATTAATGAGCAGGTACAAACAACACTTAACCTTAGGGAAAAGTGAAAACTGCAAATCTGTGAACAGAAGAATATCTAGAGAACAATAACCAAAACTCTTACCTTAAAGCAGAGCTTCAATTCCAGCTCCGTCAAGTGTGGAATTGGGTCACTTGAATAAAGTCTGATTCTCAGCCCAAACCGGGAGATTCAAAACCTAAGAGGGTCTTCTTCAGAGACCCCCTGCCGGCTCCAGCGAGGTCAGGTGAATGAAAACTGTTCATGCCAGTACCAAGATCCTAATTGTGGGCAATGCAGTGGGAAATCAATAGAACCTCACAATCAATAGAGGTTCTTTCACAGTTGCCAAAATGTCAACTTGAAATAACCATCAGAATCTAGTTTGATTTGAAGAGAGTTTATTTGGAATTTTGAGGAGATTTTTTTCAAGTATAAAGTTTGAGGATGTCCTCCTGGGAGACATGGATTCCAAAGAATGGAAGTCAGCATTTTGAAGTATAGAAGTTTGGGGTCATTTGCATAGATAAGGTTTAGAAAGCTTAACAGAATGTCAATATTTTTCTGTATATAGTTTAATGTATAGTTACAATAATCCAGTTACATAAGGTGGTCTTTTTCTTTTCTGGAAAGGTCTATTTAACATTCCACACTGAAGATATAAAAATCAGGAGGTAATTAGTGCTACCTTTACTGAGTTAGGTACTGATATGTTTTGGTTCTGTGTCCTACCCAAATCTCATCGTGAATTATAATCCCCGTAATCCCCACTTAACAAGGGAGGGACCTGGTGGGAAGTGATTGGATCATGGGAGCAGTTTCCCTAATGATGTTCTTGTGATAGTAAGTTCTCATGAGATCTGATAGTTTTATAAGGGGCTCTTTCCCATTCACACACACACTCGGTCTCTCTTTCTCTCTTGCCTGCCACCATGTAAAACGTGCCTGCTTCCCTTCTACCATGATTATAAGTTTCCAGAGGCCTCCCCAGCCATGTGGAACTGTGAGTCAATTAAACACCTTTTCTTTATAAATTACCCAGTCTCAGGCAGTTCTTTCTAGTGGGTGAAAACAGAGAAATACTAAAGGAGGCAGTAAATCTATCACAAAAATCAACGATTAGAAGGGAAAAAGATCTGATCTCTTGTCTCTCCTCATCATTTACAGAAGAAGAACACTGAAGAAGAGAGTTAATCTATAATCTAAGGAGCAGAAGTTACAACTACATACTCCATGACTGAGATCACAATCACACCTCTCAAGACTTAATGTGTTTTCTGGGGTTCCAAGAGCTTTTAAATTTTATTTATTTTCACATTTTCTATGCCTCATTTTTCTTATCTGAAAATTGGGGGTAATACTAGTACTTGCTTCATGGGCTTGCTGCATTAATTAAATGACAGAGTAGATAAAGCAATTACACCACAGCATTTGGTGAATGCTCAAGGAACACTGGCTGTTCATGTCATAAGGCTCAGTGTATAGTAGGCATCTAAAAATATGTAAAATAAATTTGAAAAAAGTTTATGGCACAGAAGTAGATAAAACAATCAGAACCTAGCACATGGTGAGTGCTTATTAAAAAGTACAAGTCCCTTTAATTATTTTTATATGTTTGTATTTTCGAGATGGGGTCTTTCTATATTGCCCAGGCTAATCTCCTGAATTCAAGTGATCCTCCTGCCTCAGCCTCTTGTGTAGGTGGGATTACAGGCATGTGGAATCATGCACAGCAGCATGAGTTGTTTTAATAAAGGGGTTGACTGAAGTAAACTCCGTCACTGTTCTCTACACAGTGATTGTCTTCTTTTCTATTTAGTTTGCTGTTTAGTTTTCTATCTTTCACCTGGACCTTGTAAATGATTTGCTCCACCAGTTCAAAATGTTTTTAAGTTATAAAAAGGAAAAGTTTGGGAGACCAATGTCACAAAGAATTAGCAAGTGGAATTACAATCAAACAAGAAAGGTGTTTAACAAGAGTGAATGAGAAATTCCCAGGGGCATACATCTTATTTAAAATCTTAATTAGAGTTCTGGAAAAGGCAAAGTCATATGCTAAATCAATGTTAATGTAATTACATTAGGAATAGATGGAAATGTGAATACGGGTTGATGACCTATACAAAGAAGCCTGTGGGCCTGGTGTGGTGGCTCATGCCTATAATCCCAGCACTTTGGGAGGCAGAGGAGGGAGGATCACTTGAGGTCAGGATTTCAAGACCAGCCTAGCCAACATGGTGAAACCCTGTCTCTACTAAAAATACAAAAATTAGCTGAGTGTGGTGGCATGTGCCTGTAATCCCAGCTACAAGGGAGGCTGAGACAGGAGATGTGCTTGAATCCGGGAGCCAGAGGTTGCAGTGAGCTGAGATTATATCATTGCACTCCAGCCTGGGTGACAGCAAGACTCTATCTCAAAAAAAGGAAGAAAGAAAAGAAAGAAAGAAAGACAGAAAGAGAGAGAGAGAGAGAGAGAGAGAGAGAGAGAGAGAAAGCCAGCCTGTGTAAACCAATTGCAATAGGGCAAAATAAATAAATAAATAAAAAGAAAGAAGTCAAAATACAGCTTTTTATTTTTTTGGCCTCCAAAGAGCTCATAATGTATTATAAGCATCTCATTAATCTGTCTAGTGTTTCTGGAAAAGTAAGATAAGGTACTTAATTGAGTCATACTGCTTAATTTTTAAAAAATTCATCACTCTTGTATTTTAAGAAATCATCTAGTTCTGTAAAGGCTGAATAAGAGAAATCACAGTCCTCAGCCACTTCTCCCAATTTTCTTTTCCCAAAGGCACCCACTCTCAAATGCTTTAGCTGATTCTTTGACAGGTCTATCTATATCTGTAAACAATACTCCTGCATTTCTGTTTATTTTTTCTTACTTTATTTGATAAGGATTTAGCTTTCTTTTTTTTTTTTCTTTTTCTTTTCTCCTTTTGCTACACAAATTAAAAGATTTAACTTTCTTTTGTGCCCACCACTACGAAACCTCCACACACTCCCCATTTCTCCATCCTCCTAATACAGGGTCATAATTTTGGTTAGATCAAATTATGGTACTAATGGTATTTGCCTTATTGTAATCATATTTTCTATTCAAAATGGAGAAGCTGGGTGTGGTGGCTCATGCCTGTAATCACAGCACAATGGAAGGCTGAGGCAGGAAGATCACTTGAGCTTAGGAGTTCAAGACCAGCCCTGGAAACACAGTGAGACCTTAACTCTATTGCTTAAAAGAAATAAAATAAAATAATTTTTTAAAAAAAAAGAATGAAGGTATGTGGTAAATCACTATTAATTTTTATTTGTTAGACATTTTTGGGGGTGGAGGGATGTTTTCTTGAGTTTTAATTATCTTGTTTTTTCATCTTATTTGCTTTCTTTTCTGAGACCAGTAATATCTATCACTATTCAACCCCAATTCTCCTGCTTATCCCTATGTCTTTCAGTGTCTGATCAACTTCATGTTCTAGAAAAAAAATCCACCCAAAGTTTTCTGAGCTGCTTCACAGCTAACTATCTTCCTTTACCAACATTTTGGAGACCTCTGCCTCTCCCTGTGTAGATCTCCTTTCTCAAATATTGTCCATCCTTTTGGTGGAGTCCATCCTCTATCCACTAGCTTCCCAAGAAAGGGTATGTGGGAGGTAAAGCTTTTGAGAACTTGCAAGCCTGAAGAATGATTCTTCACTCATACTTGATTAGCAACTTGACTGACCCATAGAATACTAGGCTGGAAATAATTTTGAAAGCATTATGTATTAGTCTGTTCTCACATTGCTCATAAAGACATACCCAAGACTGGGTAGTTTATAAAGAAAAAGAGGATTAATGGACTCACAGTTCCACGTGGCTGGGGAGGCCTCACAATCATGGTGGAAGGTGAAAGGCATGTCTTACATGACAGCAGGCAAGAGGGAAATGAGAGCCACGTGAGAGAGGAAACCCCTTATAAAACTATCAGATATCAGAGACTTATTCACTACCATGAGAACAGTATGGGGGGGACCACCCCCACGATTCAATTTTCTCCCATTGGATCCCTCCCACAACACATGGGAATTATGGGAGCTACAACTCAAGAGGAGATTTGGGTGGGGACACAGCCAAACCATATCACATTGTTTGATTGTCTTCTATCTTCCAGAGTTCCTTTTGGGAAACCTGAACTTATTCAGATGCCTTAACTTTTGTGTGTTGTGTTTTCTGGAAATGTGTAGAATTTTCTCTTTGAGCGTTATTCATCGATATGGATTTATGCCATGGTTTGAATGTGTCCCCTCCAACATTCAGGTGTTGAAACGTAATGGCTGAAGTGATGGTGTTAAGGGATGGGGCCCTTAAGAGATGCTTAGGTGATGAGGGCTCCTCCCCTTGTGAATGGGGTTAGGTACACTGAAAAAGGGACTTGATGGAGGAAGTCTATCCTTTTCTGCCCTTCTGCTTTCTGCTTTGTGAGGACACAGCACTCCTCCCTTCTGAAGAATGCAATGTTCAAGGTAGCATCTTGCAAGCAGAAAGCAGCCCTCACCAGATACCAAATCTGCCAGTGCCTTGATCTTGGATGCCTTGGCCTCCAGTACTAAGATAAAATAAATTCTGTTCCTTATAAATTACCCAGTCTCAGGAATGTTGTTATAGCAGCACAAACAAAACAAGACAGTTTATTTTTGGGCATTGGGCTGAGGATTTAGTGGGAACTTCTTTTTTTCCTGAGGGCTCTCTTTAGTTTCTGAAATTTTTTTTCATTTTTATTATGAGACAAGGTCTTGCTCTGTTTCCTAGGATGGAGTACAGTGGTGCGATCTTGGGTCACTGTGGCCTTGACCTCCTGAACTCAAGTGATCCTTCTGCCTCAGCCTCCTGCGTAGCTGGGACCACAGGCATGTGGCACTACATCTGACTAATTTTAACATTTTTTTTTTTTTTTGGAAGAGATGAAGTTCTCACTCTGTTGCCCAGTCTGGTCCTGAACTCCTGGGCTCAGGTGATACTCCTGCCTCGGTCTCCCAAAATGCTGGAATTATAGGTGTGAGCAACCATGCCTAGCCTGAACATTTTTTATACTTTCCAATTCTTATTTCATGAATGCATTGTAATAAAGTCATGACCTTTCTGAAGACATTGAGAGTTTTGTTGTTCTTCCTGCACATTTTGTATTTTCACTATATATATATTTTTCCTGTTTGGGAGTTTCTTGAATCTCTCATTCTTGATTACCTGCTCATAATTAAAAATGGAGGCCTCAAGAGCTGCCTGGAAGCTCTGAGTAAGTGGGTGAGGCTTGATCATGGTGAGATTTCCTGCAGGGTGAGCTGCCTGGGCCTTTTGTTGGGGAAGCCCTGATGTCAAAATCCATGTAAGTGTATTTGAATCTTTCTTCTTGGGTCTGATAGATTCCCACCTATGAAAGACTTATCTGGTATTCTTCTTGGAAGTAAATAACTGCTGCTATCATTCTGAGATGAAAAGGAAGTATTGCATTTAGTAGGCATATATCATTTACTTAACCCTTCTGTTTTTTGTTTATTAAAATATACCCTCTGCGTTTCCCTCTTGAAGAGTCTTTCTCTTGAAGAGGGAAAAGCAGAGGGTATATTTTAATACCCTCTGCTTAAATGCTGGGGAAGGAAATCATCCAGCATTTGGGGGAAGAGAGGGCATCTAAGGATATAACTTTTCTCAAACAGCTTTCAACCAGTCTTTCTTCCATCACAGCCCTGCCCCTCTCTTCTAGGTGTAGCTGTGCCTTCAATGTCTGAGCCTTGATTATTTGGTGATTTAAATGGACTTGGTTCTTGGCTTTCCCCAAGAGGAAACAGAGTTGAATTTTTCAACAGTTTTACCAAGTCCATACCACTTGTTATCTGTTTTGCAGCTTCCAAAAAGTTGGTGCTATTTCTTCTCATGTTCACTGTATGCTTACAGGTTTAAGCTTAAAAAAAAAAAAAAAATCCCTTTACCATGCCATAGTTTCAGTGCAGTTTAGAAGACTGTGAAAGTGTGTATTCAATTAGCCATCTTTTTGCAAGTCTGCTTTTGTTATGGGCTGTTTTGTAGTGTTTGGAGATTTTTTTTTGCAGCTGCCTACTTTTGGAAAAACCAAAAGCAGCAGACTCTCGGCATGCTGAACTGGAGCTACTTGCTCTATTTCAATTCTTAAATTTAGAACTATGCCTCTGCTTCCCTCACAGACTGTCCAATTAAAAATAAAAATTCTCCAAATCAAGAATCAAGAAAGAGGTATGGGAATCTGATTGCAGAAAGCATTTTCAAAAGCCTTTAGCATTCAAATAACTTACCCACTGAGGTAGATAGAACAATGGTCTCCCAAGGATGTCCACGTTCTAATCTCCAGGACCCGTATGCCAAATTACATGGCAAAGGGGAATTAAAGTAGCAGATGGAATTAAGGTAGCTAATCAGCTGACTTTAAAATAAGGAGATTATCCTGGGTCATCTGCTTCAGCCTAATGTAGTCCCAAGGATCCTTAATAGCGGAAGAAGAAGACAGAAGAGTTATTGTCAAAGCTATATGACGTTAGAAAGACTTGAGCATCCCTTCCTGGCTTTGAGATGGAAGGGGGACATAAGCCAAGGAATGATGGTGGCCACTAGTTGCTGGACCAGGAAAGGACACAGATTCTCCCCTAGAAGCTCCTGAAGGAAACAGCTCTGCTAACAATTTGTTTTGTTTTGCTTTTGGTGAGGGAGAGGGTGACCACTTCTTTTTTTTTTTTTTGAGATGAAGCAACTTCTGCTTCCAGACTCAAGTGACTCTCCTGCCTCAGCCTCCCAAGTAGCTGGGACTACAGGTGGGCGCCATCACGCCCAGCTAATTTTTGTATTTTTAGTAGAGATGGGGTTTCATCATATTGGCCAGGCTGGTCTCAAACTCCTGACCTTGTGATCCACCCACCTTGGCCTCCCAAAGTGCTGGGATTACAGGCATGAGCCACTGCACCCTGCCAAGTGGGGGATCGATTCTTATTTGGGCTTCTCACAGTGGTTAGAGCCACTCTTCAGAACAATTTCAACACAGGAAATGCATCACCTAGACTGCCTAGAAAAGTCTGACCAGTGGAATCTTACCACTTAAAGTATACGTATTCACAATAACTGACAAATGGTAATGTGACTCACTCAGGAATGTGTTCACATTTGCAAATCTCTCAACTGGCTGTAGCACGAAATCCTCCACCAACCCCTTCCATCTCATTCACTTGGAAAACCAGTCTCAATCACATCACCCTGGCCCCCTAACTATTCCTTCAGTTCCTTATTAAATCTCTCCCTGAGTGGAGTAGCCTCCTGTAGCGGGGGCCAGACTGTGACTTGGGAATCAAGCCCAGCTTCGCAGGTTGCATTTCCATCTTCTTGTGCCTTTAGGGTAGGACACTGTCTGAAATTCCACCTTCCTCTGTCCCAAGTGGTTGTGGACACCCCCAGGGCTGATACGGAGGACGAGGCACAGCCAAGGGAGGCAGACAGGCTCAAAGCACATTTCCATTTACAAAGAACAGAACACAGGCCACAGAGCAACGTGCAAATCTGGCAAACACATGAGCCTGCAGTCAGTCAACAATGCTTAGGAATACACCTGAGCACGTAGTCAGACATTTGCCCAGTAAACAGTAAATGCATGACATCAGTTACCTAGAGAGGGCTGTCTGTGCTCCAGACATGTGGTTTGCATAAGGAGAATGGATGCCACTCAAAGTATCTTCACAGGAAAACAGGGCTTGGGCTCACACATAACGGAGAGGCACACAGGGCTCACCCAAAAAGTCACAGTGTATGGACTTCATTCTGCTCAACATGAGTGGATTCCAAATGCACTCATTTACCTCACAGCCTTGGATTTGTCTGTTTGGGAACACGCATTTTATATATATATATATATATATATATATATATATATATATTTCTTTTCTTAGCATAACATCAATGCCTTGTCTGAATATCACCACTATTCAAGAGTCGGGGGAGAAACCAGATTCTTCATATGACCAGGGCTGGGCGAGGAATGTTCCTTTCAGCTGTTTGCTGCCTCCATTTACGTTATTCCTGAAGCCAAGCAGCAGGCACAAGGATCCCGCGGGTCTTCCAGACGGCTGCATTCACCTCTTCCCTGAGAGACTCTTTACACAGAAACATGAGTCACCCCACTTAAAAAGAGCCGGGACAAGGGCAGGAACAGGACATGAAAACCACAGACAACCAAGGTGCTTCTCCCAAGCGGTCAGTTTAAAACAGACAACCACCCACCCATGCACCCCAAAACAACCAAAAAAATGAACCAAAAAAATATTTATTCAGAATCGAAGACAAAATACTGTGTGAGAGCTGGCTGTTGGGGCCCTTTCTCATGGTCCATCGCTTCCTCAGTCTGCTGATAATAAATTTTGTGTTGTTCTGAGTTACTAAGTTCATGGTACTATGGGAAAGCACCAATACAGAACAAATACACTCACTATAAATTCAAACACTAAAGTGTGATTCATATCACCTTAAAATCTGAGAACCCAGGAAAAAATCCACACACCTACAGTGAACTCATTTTCCACAAAGTTGCCAAGAACATACGTTGGAGAACAGGCAGTCTCGTCAATAAACAGTGCTGGGAGAACTGGGTACCATATGCAGAAGAATGAAACTAGGTCCTTATCTATTGACATATACCAAAATCAAATAAAAATGGATTAAAGACTTAAATCTAAGGCTTCAAACTATGTAACTACTACAAAAAAAATATTGGAGGGCTATAATCCCAGCACTTCGGGAGGCCAAGGTGGGTGGATCACGAGGTCAAGAGATCGAGACCATCCTGGCCAACATGGCAAAATCCCGTCTCTACTAAAAAATACAAAAATTAGCTGGGCATAGTGGCGCCTGCCTATGTAGTCCCAGCTACTCGGGAGGCTAAGGAAGGAGAATCGCTTGAATCCAGGAGGCGGAGGTTGCAGTGAGCCAAGATGGTGCCATTGCACTCCAGCCTGGCACCTGGCAACAGAGCAAGACTCTGTTTCAAAAAAAAAAAAAAAAAAATGGAGAAGCTCTCCACAAGCATAGGCTACCAAAGCAAAAATGGACAAATGAGATTACACCAAGTTAAAAAGCTTCTGCGCAGCAAAAGAAACAATCAGCAAAAGAAGAGACAACCCCACAGAATGGGAGAAAATATTGGCAAACTATCCATCTGACAAATGATTAATAGCTAGAGTATATAAGGAGCTCAAACAACTCTATAGAAAAAACATCTAATAATCCAATTATAAAATGGGAAAAAGACTTGAATTGACATTTCTCAAAAGAAGGCATTCAAATGGGAAACAGGCATATGAAAACGTGCTCAACATCATTGATCATCAGAGAATTGCAAATCAAAGCTACCATGAGATATCATCTCGCTGCAGTTTAAATGACTTATATCCAAAAGACATGCAGTGACAAATGCTGAAGAGGATGTAGAGAAAGCAAACCCTGTACACTGTTGGTGGAAATGCAAATTAGTACAACCACTATGAAGAACATTTTAGAGGTTCCTCAAAAAACAAAAAATAGAGCTACCATATGATGCAGCAATCATACTGCTGGGTATGTACCCTCCCAAAAGGGAAATCAGTATATCAAAGAGATATCGACACTCCCATGTTTGTTGCAGCACCATTCATAATAGCCAAGATTTGGAAGCAACTTAAGTGTTCATTGACAGATGAATGGATAAAGAAAATGGGGTACATATACTCAATGGAATACTATTCAATCATAAAAAAGAATGAGATCCTGTCATTTGCAACAACGTAGATGAAACTGGAGGTCATTATGTTAAGTGAAAATAAGCCAGGCACAGAAAGACAAACGTTACATGTTCTCAATTACTTGTGAGATGTGAAAACCAAAACAGGCACATAGGGATAGAGAGTAGAAGAATGGTTACTAGAGGCTGGGAAGGTAGAGGGAGGTGGAGATGGTTAATGAGTACAAAAAAAAAAAAAAAAAAAGAAATAATGAATGGAACCTAGTATTTGATAGCACAACAAGGTGACTATAATAAAAATAATTTAATTATACATTTAAAAATAAAAGAATATAATTGATTGTTTGTAACACAAAGGATAGATGCTTGAGGGAATGGAAATCCCATTTTACATGGTATGATTATTACACATTGCATGCCTGTTTCAAAACATTACATGTATCCCCGTAAGTATCTACACCTACTATGTACCCACAAAAAATTAAAAACTAAAAAAAAGAAAAGAAGAAAAAAGGAACTCCACAAAAATTTTTGAGGTTTTCAACAGGTTGATTACATTAACTTTGCCCTCCCATTCCTTATCTAGAGGAAGATTTATATGGAAGTAATGATAATGAAGCTTCAGGGTGTTTTGTACACAGGTATCAAGAATACTGGAGTTATAGCATGTCTTAGGGAGAAAGGAGAATCGAGGTTGCAGCTGAGAAGCATTCCTGGTGAATTGTCCCAAGATATCTTAGAAGAAAGGTATCTGAATGTCCAAAGCTCTAGTTATTTGTTGTGATTTTTGTTCCTGTTCTGAATAAATTCCTACCTAATTTTGTTTTGGTAATTTTGTATTGTTTTTCTTAAAGAGAACTCCCCAAGTTGTATCTGCTCTAGGCCCCAAATACTGAGATCCACTCTGCTCTTGCCTTTTTCTTTTTTATTATTTAATTTTTTTATTGAAATGGGGTCTCACCCTTTACCCAGGATAGAGTGCAGTGGTGCAGTCATGGCTCACTGCAGCCTCCTCCTCCCAGGCTCAAGTGATCCTCCCACCTCAGCCTCCCGAGTGGCTGGGACTACAGGTATGCACCACCATGTTTGGCTAGTCTTTTGTATTTTTGGTGGAGATGGGGTTTCACCATGTTGCCCAGGCTGGTTTTGAACTCCTGAGTTCAAGTGATCCACTTGCCTTGTCTCCCACAGTGCTGGGATTACAGGCATGAGCCATCACTCCCAGCTGCATTTTTCTTTTTAAAATAGATGTAGGCCAGACCTGGTGGCTCACATTTGTAATTCCAGCACTTTGTGAGGCTGAGGCGGGAGGATCACTTGAGCCCAGGAGTTTGAGGCCAGCCTGGGCAACAAAGTGAGACCACCACCCCATCTCTACAAAAAATGAGAAAAATTAGAGGCTTGGTGGCACATGCCTGTAGTCTCAGCTACTCAGGAGGCTGATGCAGGAGGATTGCTTGAGTCTGGGAAGCTGAGGCTGCAGTAAGCCGTCATCGTGCTACTGCACTCCATTTTGGGCAACAGAACAAAACCTCATTTCCAAAAAAAAAAAGAAAAAAAAAAGAAGTAAAAATACCGTAATTTATATGCATATATACATATATATGTAATTATTTTGATCATGAGAAAGGAAAAAAAAGGTGCAGTTAAGATTCAAGTTACTAACAAACACCCCAGACCCAGGCCCTTTTATAATATCAAATCTGCCAGTGGAATTTGAAGTGAAATAATCTGAAATGTCTGGCATAGGGACTAATTCCTATTTTAAGAAGCTTGGTCAAAACTGTTTCTGATCCTATCCTAATCTTAAGACAACAGGACACACTCTAAAGACAGGGAATGGGAAGAGTCATCTGAGAAGAATCTGACACACTAGAATTGAACTGAATTCAATCCAGATAAGCAAACATTAGTTGCATACCTGAGCAAATGAGGCTCTGTGCTTTGTCTGAGGTGGGACAAGACAGGTGCCAGGGGAATGGCTGACCACAGTTGTTAAGAATAGGCATCCTCAGGCCGGACGCGGTGGCTCATGCCTGCAATCCCAGCACTTTGGGAGGCCGAGGCAGGTGGATCACCTGAGGTCGGGAGTTTGAGACCAGCCTGGCCAACATGGTGAAGCCCTGTCTCTACTAAAAACACAAAAATTAGCTGCTCGTGGTGGTGGGTGCCTGTAATCTCAGCTACTATGGAGGCTGAGGAAGGAGAATCACTTCAACCTAGGAGGCAGAGGCTGTGTTGAGCCAAGATCACACCATTGCACTCCAGCCTGGGCAACAAGAGCAAAACTCTGTTTTTTTTTTTTTTAAAAAAAAAAAAAAAAAAAAAGACTAGGCATCCTTAAATGTCTACCAGTTTCAACACTGTGCATTCATTCCGGGGAACTAGGAGGTCCACCTTTTGTTTCCCCATGTTTTTAATGATGGCAAAATGCACTTAAAATGGCTAATATGGTTAATGCTACAATATAAATGTAGTTAATACCACCTTAGCTATTCACTAAAAAGTGATTAATACAAGCGGTTAATATAAAAGAGGTTATACTAATCACTTTTAAATGTATGGTTCGGTGGTACTAACTACATTCATATTGTTGTGTAACCATCACGACCATCCATCTCCACTACACTTTTTACTTTTAAGACATTTTAAAATTCCATCAGATTATTATTTTCAGATGGGGCAATTAACAACTGGGCACCAGTCTCTGTATAACGTTCAGAGTAGCTTATCATGAGAAACTGTTAAAAGTGCTTCACGTGTATTAACTCAATCCCGTCAGCAAGAATTTGAGGTAGAGTCTAAATCACCTTAAAGATGAAGAAACTGTGGCTCACGCCTATAATCTCAGCACTTTGGGAGGCTGAGGAGGGTGGATCAAGAGGTCAGGAGTTCGAGACCAGCCTGATCAACATGGTGAAACCCCATCTCTACTAAAAATACAAAAATAGGCTGGGTGTGGTGGCGAGTACCTGTAATCCCAGCTACTCAGGGGGCTGAGGCAAGAGAATGGCTTGGACCTGGAACGCAGAAGTTGTAGTGAGCCAAAATTGCACCACTACACTTTAGCCTGGGTGAGACTCAGGATAAAGTGAGTCTCCACCTCAAAAAAAAAAAAAAAAAAAAAAAAAGATGAAGAAACTGAGATGCAGAATGGGTAATAAATAAAGCAGATGGAATTTGAATACAGGTAATCTACCCATGTAACCACTATGTTCTATTGATTCCAGAGCATTTTCTGCCAATAAAAATTCTCATGAAATGTCACCAACAGGGGATAAGGTAAATACGTTATCCGTAGGACCATGGGTCTCATCCACCTTTTCTGTTCTCACATACTGAATGGTTATGGCAGTCTCACTACTAACGCTTGTTGCCTGGGGCAGGAATTCTCACTCGAGGGAGTGGTAAATAGGGCGTATGAGTCCATGTGCTTTGAAGAAACCCTGACCCTCCCAGGTGACGTGTATATGACCTATGAGAAGTTGGTTGTAGAATTCTGTTGCAGAAGAATATTAACTGATGTGGGGGAAAGAAAGCAGGTCACAAAACAGTATGCATAAAAATGAGTGTGATCTTATTTTTGTAAATATTTGTGTATGTATATATAAGAAAATTAGACAAACTGATAGCTACTTTTTCTTTAATATCTACATTTACTATGTATCAATTTTGTTTCAAGAGAAAAAAAAATCAACAAACTTAAAAGTTTCAGCAAGTAAACCTCTATGGAGTGTTATTCCAGGATGCCTTTGGTTGAGAAGTGGTGCTCTAGGAGTCTTTTGTGTGCCAGGAAATTGACAGCCATTGGGAGAGACCAAAATTCTTTACCATGGGTGGTGCTTCAGGGAGAGTAACGATTTCTGAAGGAGGAACAGAGTTTCGGAGAAGCCTGGCTAACCAGGAAGACACTGGTTTGGCAGACAAAGCCAACACTTCAAACATATTCTTTGCTCAAATTTAGGAAAAAAGCTGATCACCTAGGAAAAGCTGGCAACTTTTTCCTAACTTGTTTACACATCAAGCTCTATGTACTATCTTTGTATATGCAACGTGCCTGAATGTTCTTGTGGTGTTTGCTTTTGTTGCAGTGTACACCATACTAAAGACAAAGAGGGAGAGTTGTAAACTTTTATAATGTGAAATGCACAGCTATTGTGGGGGTGCAATGCATGATGCTGATTAACTAATAATGGTTAAGTCAAATATAAAAAGTTGAGCATGCAGAGACGTAGAGGATGTAATTTTTAATTAAGATCCTAACATAAAAGGCAAAGATACAAAGGTTTTGTGCTTTTAAGCCATATTGATGGTTTTTTATTCATGTCTTGGGAGCTGAGACAATGCATTGCAGTTATCTGGTGTCATGCACAGCAATTCAGGACAGGTGTAGTGCTGTATGGTGTCAGGGACACAGCCTCCTTCTTGTTGCTCCATTTCGCATGTCCTCAACCTCATGACCTAAGACAGTGCAGCACCTATGTTTCAAGAGGCAGGGCAGAGGAAGAAAAGAAAGAAACTAGCCCCACAAGACAATCCTACCTATTTCCACTTACATACAAGGAGATAGAAAGTGTTTTTCTGCTTGGCAGCTGTTTATAAAAAAAAAAACAGGAGCACGTATTATCACAGGCGAATGAAAGAATGGATACTGGGGGAAAACCAGTACCCTCTGCCACAAGCATCTATGCTCCACCTTGGCAACACTGACATTCTGGGTGAGATCATTCTTTGTTTCAGTCCTGTACATTAAGAATGTGTTGTTGTGTGTTGTTCTGTGCATTGTGGAATGAGTTTAACAGTATCCTGGCTTCTATCCACTAGGAGCATTCTCGTGGTTATGACAACCAGAATGTCTCTAGGTATTGCTAAATGTTCCCTCAGGATGACTTCTCCACTTCCTGTTGAGAACCACTGATTTACTTTTTGCAGGAACTGTGTTAATCACTGAGGAGACAAACCATAAATGAGATCATTTCAGACGGTAATAAGCACTATGATGAAAATAAAATAGGGTAAGAAGGCAGATAGGCCTGGGAGGCAACATTTACTACACATGCAAATACCCTGAGAGGGGAAAGAGTTTGGCTTGTTCCAAGAAGAATCAGAATGCAGGTATGTCAGGATCTACATCCTAGGGAAAGAACAACAAAAAGAATAGAGGTGTGATTGGCAGGGCAGGTGGACTGAGTTGAGGTTGGAGAGTAGAGGGGAGCCTGGTGAGGTCTTATTCATTTAATCTTAACTGCAGTGGGAAAGAATTGGAAGACAAGCAGGAAATGACATGATCTATGTTTTTTTGTTTTGTTTTGTTTTTGTTTTAAGCCAGGCGGCTGCTGAGAGCATGTATATGAGACAGGCATCAGGGAAGATACAGGGAGATGAGGTTGTTATAGTCCATGTGAGAGATGATGATGGCTTGGAGTTAGGCAGTAACAATGGCAATGGAGAAATACAATTGAAGGAGACAAATAAGACAGGAGATGGCTAAGGCTATCTTTGGCTTATCCAAATGGCTAATGGGGAAGATGGAGTGGTGTTAAAGGGTAACTGTTTTCCACACACCTTGAAATTCAGTCCAGGCCATTACAGAGCTGTCTTGAATGCTCCTGTATTAGTTTACTATGGCAGCAGTAACAATCACAAACTTCATGGCTTGAAACAATAAGTTTATTCCCATAGTTCTGGAGGCCAGGAAGTCCAATATCAGTTTTATGGGAGTCTGCAGGGCCATGCTCCTGCTGGAAGAGGCCCTGGGGAAAAATTTGTTCCTTGCCTCCTCCAGCTTCTGGTGGCTGTCAGCATTCCTTTGCTGTGACTCCATCACTCTAATCTCTGCCTCTGTGGTTGCTTTCTCCTCTGCTGTGTGGTAATCTCTTCCTTTGCTTCTATATAAGCACAGATGAAGGTGCTTTTAGGGCACATCCAGACTACCTAGGATAATCTTTCCATCTCAAGACTTTAATCACATCCTTTGCTATAGAACATTCCCGGGTTCCAGGAATCGGTATAAGGCTATCTTTTGGGAGGTCATAATTCAGCCTACCACAGCTTCTATAGTGTTTGAAATGATCTCTGGTGGAACTAATAAAGTCATGTTTGTGTAGAGATGAAAGTGTAAAGAAACACTGTGAAAGTAATTTTTAAGATGCCGTTCAGTAAGCAATGTTAAAAAAAGAAAAAGAATTTCATAAGTGGATTTTCAAGATTACTAAGAAAGAAATGAAAAAATACAGGAGGGTTCCATGGACTCTAGACAGATCATTCTGGACATTAAAATCGATGCTTAAGAGCACAGTTATATTCACACATTGTATAGTGGGCACTCAAATGCACAATGTGTCTGTCATGTTAGTAGGGCTGGGCATAAGCTGATGGAGGCACACAGATGGGAGGAACAGCGAGAAGGCAGTGGCCACTGGAATGGGACTGCAGAACCAAACCAACCCACAGAGGGAGGGTAAGACAACAGGCTCAGGTGCATCCAAGTAGCTGTGGCTAGCAGTCCAATGAGGAAGCAGGAGTGACACTGCAGGAAAGCAGAAATCACTAACAACTCCAAAAATGGGTAATATTTAGAGATCCAGGCAGGCTGCTGGCATCAGGATAGTATCTCAGAAAGTAGTAAAACTTTAGGCTCTTGACTGGGATTCCAGGGTAGGACTCGGTCACGGAAAGGGAATCCCAGTTCTCAGGATACGACAGTAAGTAGCCAAGAGAGGAACTTAGGCCCTAAGAACAAGGCATGAATCTAACTAGCAGCACTGAGGTCCAAGATAGAGCTGGACAAACAACAAGGATAACTCATGCCAAATTCTGGATTGCTTAGCCAGAACCTGGTAAGTGCTACTTCCTAAAGACCAGAACCTCCAGTCGATTTGCAAGTAGGAGGAAAGTCTGATAAAACTTTATGTAATTCTGATGGAAATAGGCAAGAATAACATTCCTGTATTTGAATTTATAATACAGTCTAAGACACAAAGAAGTCATTACTGACAATGGGAAGGAAAATAATTTAATATGCAATATAACTAAATCCATGAAATAAATATTTACTTCTGTAATACAATTTGCTAAACACCATCATTAAAGAGAGTACTAGGAAGAAGTAACAAACATAGCATGTGAAACAGTTGGGTATGGTAGTAGAGCGCACAGACTCTGGAGCCACAAGTGGCTAATATATTGCAATATTTTCTCTTTAGCAAATTATACCTGGTCTGTGCATAAACATAAGAACAATATGTAGGGGACCAGGATATCTAAATTATAGACTTACACCCTGGCCCTGAAACTAACTAACCATGTTACCCTGGAAAAACTGCTCTAACTTTTGAGGTCTAAAGATTCAGACTTGTAAACTTGAGAGGGTTGAGGTCCGAGGTCCTCTAAATGTAAACTTTAAAATGCTTTCTTGGGAATCTTTCAAATTTTCATGCTCTTCAAAGGACACCAGACTTTCTCCTTACTATATAGTCTCAACAACTTGGAGAATCACTGTATTATCTTAGTTTATATAGTAATGCTGATTTAAATTTTATTATTCCCATTTTTGAGACGAGGAAATAGAGGCCTAGGCTAGCACAGCTAAATAAGCGGTAAAGTTCGGATTAGATTTTACTCTGCCCATTTTAAAGCTGTGCATTTTCTAATTTTCTGTAGGTTATTCTGACACTGGACTTAATTTTCACACAGTAGGCTAGGATTCCAAACACTCAATATCTATATATTTACCCAGATAGCTCTTACTTCGATATTTCTAAGTCTATACTTTGAGCTAACATTTGTTCAGTTCTCTCCTATTTCAGCACTCCCTTTTCTTGTTATTTATGGTGTTGTCAGCCCATATGGTCTAACTCCCATTTCTTACTCCTGTTGAATGTCTCCTACATGTCTGTTTTTCAGCAGTAACTCCTGACTTTTATCTGAAATAAAATTTTTATGTACTTGCTCACTTCATCCACTTTACGATGAAAAAAATTAGCTAGATGTGAAGTTGGTGCTAAAATTATAATAAACAGAGGATGAAACAAAGACAAGAGAAATAAAAACTCCAGTAATTTCTTTCTTTTTTTAATATTTAGGTTTTTATGAGACAAGGAAGATGATTTCATGTCTAAACACAGGAACAACTTAAATCATATTAATATTACAATCACTGCCATCTTCTAAAGGAAATTCTAAATGAATATTTGAATGGAAAGATAGTATTTAATATTAGCTTTCAGAACATAGAAACATCTTAGAAAAACTGTGTGATACCAGTGTATGTATTTTGAGGTAATATTTATATAATCAGGTACTCTCACAACCAATTGAAAGAAAATACTGCTTTTTGGATATGTGCTATGTTAACTTCTAAAGAATTCTACATTGTTGTAAAATAAATTCAGTGCAGTGGTATGGCAGTTATGCAAATATATGTAAACTCTATGACTAGATTAACTTGAAACAGTAGAGTGGTTACTAATCACGTGTCATTAATACAAATGTCAACAAAAAACAGTCCAACATGTGCAGGGGCACAGTAACAAAAATATAATTAACAATATCTTATTAGAGTAAACCATAGCATCATTAGGGTTAAAAAAAACTAAGGTCATTGTTTTTTTGAGCTCTTCCTTATAAATACGGTGGATAACTCTGATAGTTACCCTTATTTACATTCCCTGTGTACAAATTTGCTGATACTGAACACTATTTTCAAACACATTGTCATTGGATTACATAGATTATTATTACTGAAAACTCATCAAAGCTTTCAAGGCTATTAATGGTTTCATGCAACTTAAAACTTCTAATTTTGAAAGTAACCAGCTAAAGAATTTTCTCCTTTTATTGGTAACAGCCACCATATACCAGTGTCATTATCAGTATGTAAATATGGTATTTAACATGCTTATATATTTCTTAAGAGGTGGAATACAGATTTTACAATACATCTGAAACATCATCAAATATTTTGATAATGCCTTTACAATACAACCTATGTGTGGCATGAAAAAAATTACTGATAGGTCTTAGTGCATTTTTCTGAACTTAATTTTAAACTTTCTAGAGGCTAACATAAGAAATTTATCATTTTGACATGGTATATCACAAACATCTTTCATAAAGTTCAGAGTCTTTTCTTGTTGCCTCTTCCTAAACGATCCTGTAAGAAGAAAATATGATTTATGTAGTATAGCAAAGAGGAACAGATTCATAGACATGACAAGGACTTTTAAAAAACATTCTTCTATGTATAATTATGAGAATAATCAAATGTGAAACAAAAGGATTGAGAAAGTCTAAACTTTTAAAAACTAGACATTTGTGGTTTTTACTTGGAGGTGAAAAAGAACACTCTTGGTAAGTTCATTTTTTCCCTTGCCTTCATCTATCTTGCTTTGGTTTCACAGGTAACCAGGAAAACATGATTTTGAAAATTCTCCTACTGTGAACCTAATGAAGGTTTTCGGCAAATGAAAGAAAGAAGGGACAAAAAAACCCAGCTGGGGGTGGCTTTGGTTTGGTCCTTCGGATATTTGCCAACTGAATTGACTTCTCAAATTATAGTTGGCTGATCATGTTATAAAGATGACTATAACACATCATTTAAAACTGAAGGAAAAAGGAATAGAAATGAATCTTAAGAGATCACATGTGCAAAGAAAGTAAATGTCTACATCAAGTAAAAGATCATATAAAATGAAGTTGCAGAGAGTTACTGCTTGTACAAAGAAGTTCGTCAAGCACTTGTTCAGGCTGAACGTTAATGCTTCCATAGCAACTTTAATAACATTAACTTTTGCAATCAAATAAGAAGACAAGAGTAGAGGGGGTAAACATACTACTTTCACATGTTTGTGAAAGTATGTGGCCCCTTTTGCTAAAAATCAAAGCTTTAATGATGCTATTATGGACAAGTCCCTTAAGTGATGGCTGATTTTCCGAATGAAATTTAAAAACTGGCAGGTGCTGATGGGTTTTTGTAGCCAATAATCTCTAGTTAGTTCTGCTTTTTCTTTTCTTTCTTTCTTTTTTTTTTTTTTTAGAAGAGAGTCAGGGCAAATAAGGAAACCAAAGACTACACATTTTGAAGGGACTGTGTTTTCTAATATTTACTTAGTGCCTATAACAGGGAGGGGACCTGATGGGGAAATCCCAAAAGATTTAAAAGATGCAAATTCAGATCTGTTTACTGTAAAGAAACCAGCATTTCCCTCTTTAACCTTTGTTTCCTTAATATTTTAATAATCCTTTGTTTTATGATTGTTCTACTGAAAGTATGTCAACTATGTAAAATTCAGAAAGCTAGTTCCAAATAACCTTAGGATATAATTCAGTATCTAAGATTACTTTGACAAGAGAAGTACATTTCATGAGGACAATTACTGTAATTCTAGCCCTTTGGGGGGCCCAGGTGGGCAGACTGCTTGAGGTCAGAAGTTTGAGACCAGCCTGGCCAACAGGGCAAAACCCAGTCTCTACTAAAAACACCAAATTTGGAGAGAGATCCAAGATGGCCAATTACTAGCAGCTCGGGATTGTAGCTCCTAGTGAAAGCGCAGAGAACGAGAGGACACCACACTTTCAGACAAATTTTTTTTTGCTCACAGACCAGGAGATTCCCAGTGGAGGGGCCCCACGGGTCGCCAGCACAACTCTTGTGGCTTGCCCGGCAGTTCCCGGTGCGGAGTGAATAGGACTGGCTCCCCTTTTGGTCGATGTTTGGAGCTCCAGGAAGGCAGAGTCAGAAAGGAGGACCCAGGAGGGAGGCCGGACCGGAGATTCCCAGGCAGAAAGCACCAGGAATCTTGGCACCGCTGTTTTGGCCAGTGCAGTGGGTTACTTGGACTTTGGCACTGGGAATCAACAAGTTGGATGTCCACTCAGAGACCTAATTTGAAAGTCAGTATTTACGATGACAGGTGGATAAATTTACAATGACGGGAAGAAAACAGCGTAAAAAGGCTGAGAATATTCAAAATCAGAATGCTTCTCCCTCCACAGGGGATCACAGTTCCTCATCAACAAGGGAACAAGGCTTGATGGAGAATGAGTGCGTTCCAATAACAGAATTTGGCTTCAGAAATTGGATAATAAGAAACTTCTGTGAGTTAAAGGAACATGTTCTAGCCCAATGTAAGGAAACTAAGAACCTTGAAAAAAGGTTTGATGAAATCCTAACGAGAATGGACAATTTAGAGAGGAATATAAGTGAATTAATGGAACCGAAGAATACAATAAGAGAACTTCGAGAAGTATGTACAGGTTTTAACACTCGAATTGATCAAGCAGAAGAAAGGATATCAGAGTTCAAAGATGAACTTAATGAAATGAAACGAGAAGGCAAGATTAGAGAAGAAAAAGTAAAAAGGAATGAGCAAAGTGTACAGGAAATATGGGACTATGTGAAAAGACCTAATTTATGTTTGATAGGTGTACCTGAATGTCATGAAGAGAATGAATCCAAGCTGGAAAGTATTTTTCAAGATATTATTCAGGAAAACTTTCCTAATCTAGTAAGGCAGGACAATACTCAACTCCAGGCAATCCAGAGAACACCACAAAGATATTCCTCAAGAAGAGCAACCCCAAGACACATAATCATTAGATTCACCAGGGTTGAAATAAAGGACAAAATTCTAAGGGCAGCTAGAGAGAAAGGTCAGGTTACCCATAAAGAGAAACCTATCAGACTCACAGCAGATCTCTCAGCAGAGACCCTACAAGCTAGAAGAGAGTGGGGGTTAATATTCAATATCCTCAAAGAAAAGAATTTTCAACCCAGAATCTCATATCCAGCCAAACTAAGTTTCATAAATGAAGGAAAAATAAAATTTTTCACAAACAAGCAAGCACTCAGAGATTTCATTACCACCAGGCCTGCTTTACAAGAGCTTCTGAAAGAAACACTATACACAGAAAGGAACAACCAGTATCAGTCATCCCAAAAACTTACCAAAAGATAAAGAGTATCTTTATAATGAAGAATCTATATCAGCTGATGGACAAAATAGCCAGCTAGCATTAAATGACAATATTAAACTCACAAATGTCAATATTAATCCTAAATTTAAATGGATTAAACGCCCCAATCAAAGACACAGACACACAAGTTGAATAAAAAGTCAAAACCCATCTGCATGCTGTGTCCAGATCTATCTCATAAGCAAGGACACACAAAGATTCTAAACAAAAGGCTGGAGGAAGACTCACCAATCAAATGGAGAGAGAGAGAAAAAAAAAGGAGTTGTAAAGAAGGACATTACATAATGGTAAAAGGATCAAAGTAACAACAGGACTCAATGATCATAAATATATATGCACCTAATATTGGAGCACCCAGATACATAAGACAAGCTGTTAATGATTTATAAAGAGACTTAGACTCCCACACAATAATAATGGGAGACTTCAACATTAATATTAGACAGATCAACGAGACAGAAAATTAACAAGGATATCCAGGACTTGAACACAGATCCGGAACAAGTAAACTTAATAAACATTTATAAAACTCTCTACTTTAAATACACAAAATACACACTCTTATCAGTACCACATCATACCTACTCACAGGTTTAAATGAAATATTGGTTGGCTGCTTGTTTGTTATTTTCTTCCCTCATTTTTTAAATTTTTTATTTTTTTTCTATTTCCATAAAAATATATATATATATACCAAATTTAGTCAGGTATGGTGGCATGTGCTTGTAGTCCCAGCTACTCAGTAGGCTGAGGCATGAGAATCACTTGAGCTGGGGAGGTGGCGGTTGCAGTGAGCCGAGATTGTGTCACTGCACTCCAGGTGACAGAGTGAAAAACTGTCTCAAAAAAAAAAAAAAAAAAAAAAAAAAGGCTCTCTAAATCTGAGAATCTTATACAGGGTCTCATACCAGACAATGGGTGGGGGTTGAGTAGCTGAATGGGAAAAAATGTAACCAATCAGGACATAATAGCATTTTAATACTGTGTAGAGCTATTCTTGATTAGAAATATGTAAAGTGCTTTGTTACACAGGATCTGGTTTAATGCTCATGATGTATTATAACTCTCATTAAGTAGTAAAGTAGCTGAGGAGCATAGATGTCAAATGAGTCACCGGTAGGTTACAGAAGTGGTAAACTATAGAGCCGAGATTTTGCTTTCCTTCAGGGATATTATGGGAAATGGTTTTACAGGCAATGAAAAAGTATACACACCAAACAGTATGGTAAGGCACCTCTGGGATTATCAATAGCAGAAAAGCTACTACCACTCCTTAGGCTGGAGGGATGAGGGTTACGGAGCCCAAGTGCAGGCCAGTAAATAGAAGCTGCCCAGTGGGACCTGAAACCATGGAGGAAAGGAACTGGAGCCATAAAGGAGAAGGTATCCACAGCAGAGAGAGTAGAAGAAATCCCTGGCTTTCCCCTTCCTCCTGCGTTCAGTCTGCTAGTGCCTGCCATTGGCTAAAACTGCCCAGAAGTCAGACAGCAAGGGAGTCTTGGAAATGGACCTCCCAGAGATACAGAGTAAAGCAGTGGTGACAGGAGAACAGATCCAAGAACACACAATCCAATGACCAGCAAAAGGCCAAAGAACATAGTGGTTAATGATGGAGGTTCTGAAGAAAGATTCTCTGACTTTGTATGCTATCACTTTCTAGTTACTTTGGGTAAATTATGTAACATCTCTGGGTCTCAGTTTCATCATTCACAAAATAGGGATATTAAAATAGTTTCAATTATTGGGCTGTCATGGAGAGTAAATAAAACAACATATCGTAAGCCCTTAGCCAAGTGCTTAGTCCAGAGCATACTCTCAACAAATTTCACCTATTAAATATTTCAAAAACTAGATACAGGCAGAAATTAGATCAAGTCCTGAATGTACTATCAAACAAGGGCCTATTCTTGGCATGGTGTTTGGCATAATCTGGGATGGGGTCTTTTCCACATAAGCAGGTATAACAACTATTTTCTTGGGAAGGGATCACTCTTAAAATATTTCTACATCCTTTACCAAGAATGCAGAAGCTTTAAGCTGACTGTGGCTTTTTTTGTGGGGAGGAAATGGGTTGAGGGAATTTCACTGTTATATACATTCTTCAGAATTAATAGAACCAATGGCTGCTACCACAGTGGAGACTATCAATGATGGACACTGGCAATAAGAAATTGAGGGCATACTTCTGGTTTTCCTTTCTCCATCCAAAGATATAAACATGTCTGACATCATGGCAAGGTCCACTATTGTCGATACTCATCCTGGTTGAGTAAACCCTAAACTCACAAATAGGAGGAAGATGTTGTATTTCTAGGCAAGAGGTCTGTCAAGTGACTTCTTCACTTTCCAGTGTGGATCTTGAAAGATGCCATGGAATAATTATTAAGTCCTGATGAGACAAGCAATTTTAGGATCTCTGTTTTCGAGATGGGGAAGGGGTGGTCTTGCTGACAATCTACCTATCTGCTCCAGATCATGTGAACTGAGCCCTCAGTGTCAGGATTGGAGCATAGAGAGTATTCACCTTTCTCTGGCTACCTTATCTTTTTCTTGCTATTGTTAAAATAGGCTAGTTAAACCAAACATGCAAACCAACTGGGACTATCAGATTACAAACTCGTGCTTTGATTACTTCATGACTGGCTCTAAACCAAGGCCAAAGTGGCTGGTTAAGAATAAGTCATTCTTTTGGCAAAATTCCTACAGAGGAAGTAATATAGATGATGATGATAATACCTATCATTTATTGAATGTTTACTATCAGCTAGGCATAGTGCTAAGAAACCTACACATTTTATTTAGTTCTCTTAACAATCCAGTGAGCGAGGCATCATTATTGTTCCAATCTTATACACGAAAGAATTGAGCCCCAAAGGGATGCTATAACCGGCCTATGATAAAAAACCTTAGCATGCGGCCTGATATGGGTAGGTACTCCAGGTATGTCCAATTTCAAAGTCTATGAGTATAGTGTCTGCTTGCCTTGGGCCAGGAACAGTGCTGGGCCTTGGAGATATAATGACCATTAAGATGCTGAAAAATATGTACAGTGAAAAAAAGGTATAATTTGTAAAAAGCCCTAAATGAAAGCCATAAAGGCTGCCAAGTTTTGAAGACAAGCCCAACCAGTCTGTCAAGGGAAGGCTAGGGCTGCCTCTAGAATGGTCTCTCTCCGAATTGATCAAAGTGTGGCTGGGAAATCAACTCAGGTTACTGGCTGGCAGCAGAAGGGAAGGAGGAAACACAAGCCTAACAGGGATGAATATTTCTTTTCTTGGATTAGAGAGGAAGAGAAAACCTATGGCCCAGATCTGACTTTGTGGCTTTAACAATGAAACATTTTTTTCTGTTTCCATCTTTCAAATCAATATTTGGAGGTCAATAATATATTTGAATGCTATAGTCTTTGTCCTAATATGTCTGAAATACTGAGATAAGAGTAGTGTGATGTGGAACTTGAAATTCTGGCCTCATTCTGGCATGAATATGGCAAACATCCCAAATAGCAAAACTCAACTCTTCTAGAACCAGTCTGTTTTCCAATACTGCCATTTTTGTGGTTACTTATTTTGCTTAAAGATTCACCAAAACTGGAATGCTGTAAGTATGTATGTCAGCAATTACTTATAATTATCTTGTATTTTCCTAAAATGTCCTCATCTTTACCCTCTAGGTAAAAATGTGGCTTCTTTAAGTCATTTAACAAAGCCAGGATTTAGTATATCATCTGGATTAGTTAAGAACAAATAACCCAAATAATTTACTTAGGTAATTACTATTTCAAAACTCTTAGGCGCATAAAGTGCATGTCACACCCACCTGAAGTTCAGAGTGTTCTTTCAGGAGTTGATCATATTCTTTTGAAAGTCTCTCTGATTGCATCTTCATTGCCGTCACATCATTTTGTGCCTTAGAAAGGGCTAGAAAATATTGAATAGAGTTTTATTTTTATTTCAAAATAATTTCAAATTTACAGAAAAGTGCTTTTCATATCAGTACTTTCTAGACAGTATTGTCAAATGTTCTACATAGTTCTACCTCTGTGTTGTCAGTATGGCAGCCACTACTTAAATGTGGCTAGTTTAAGTGAGGACCTTTATTTTCAATTTAAGTTAAATTAAATTTAAATAGCCACATGTAGCTAGTGGCTAGCCACATTGGACAGCACAGCTCTATAATTTCCTCCATGTTCCATCTATAGCTACATAATTCTAACTAAGGTACTTAAAGATTGATTTTGACAAATTTAATGTGATGTCACTTGCTAAAGGTATGGGTCAGGTATGGAAGATGCTATTGGTGATGGTTACATTTCATTAGAACGACTTTCACAACATAAAGACTTATACATTAGTTTTCAATTTGGGTTCTACAAGGCATTTCCTAGAGGCTGCTTGAAACTATGATACATTTTTCAAGTATGTTTTATCTTCAGAATTCAGCAAAAAAGTTTAGGACCCTAGACTTCTGGTACATAAAATGCACAGTAGATTCTACAACTTAATAATGGCTGACTGGTCTGCAATGGTGTTTTTTATTTTTTTCAAGACAAGGTCTTGCTCCATCACTCCCGTCAATTTTTAAATTTTTTATAGAGATGATATCTCACTATGTTGCCCAGGCAGGTCTTGAGATCCTGGCCTCAAGTAATTCTCTTACCTCAGTCTTACAAAGTGCTGGGATTACAGGTGTGAGCCACTGCATCTGGCCTACAATACTGAGATAAGAGTAGTATTCTTAAAACTACAATGGTAGTTTGAAGAATGTTGTTGTTATGGACTGAATGCCTGCCTCTCCACAAAATTCATATATTGAAACCTAATCATCGATGTGATGGTAATGGGAGGCATGGCTGGGGAGTGATTAGGTCATGAGGGTGGGGCCCTCATTAATAAGAGATCCCAGAGAGCTGCCTTTCCCTTTCCATTACGTGAGGACAGCAAGATGGTATGATCTAAGAACCAGGAAACAGGCCCTTGCCAGACGCCTGATTTACTGGTGCCTTGATCTCAGACTTCCCAGCCTCCAGAACTGTGAGAAATATATTTATGTTGTTTATAAGTTACTAAGTCTATGGTACTTTCTATTAAGACAGTTGATCAGGAGCTTGTAATGAACAGGAGTTGATCTTAATGTTAAAAATAATTTATACTTGAATTTCCAACATGAATAAACTATTTAATACATTTAATATATCTCAGATATCAACCCAGGAATTCCTTTTTTAAAAGAAGCTAGAAAACCACTTGTACAGCCTGTCCAGGAGTTTCTTCTGGTTATTAGTGGTATAAAGCTATTAATGAAACAAATGCAGACAAATACTGTTTTTCTGCCACTTGTTAAGCCAAGGTATCAACCGTGTTTCTTATTTCTTTTTGTATTTCAGTAGATACTAATAAATCTAATGATTACTATTGCTCCAATTAGGAAAGGCTATTATTGTCTAGACACATCTTGGACTCTTTCCCAGTCCTTTATCTCATTTTATAAAAATTATAGTATTGCATTCCTGGATGCCTTCCACCTCCTTTTGCAACTGCATCTGTAACTAAGGGATTATATAAACTTGTTATCTGACATGTGAATATGCTTGTTTTATTTTGAGCCATATTATTTTGGAAACAGCATATATAAGAAAAATATTATTGGACAAGGAAGCTTTAGATGATAAATCTAAGTTGCTATTTCAGTTTTCTTATTTGCAAAAAAGGGCTGCTATCAGTTGCCAGCGGCTTTATGGAAATACTGAGATATTTCATAAGAATACGATGAATCTAGCCAGTGCTAGATTCAATGAGAGACTGTTACGTCCTAGGATATGGCCCATTAGATACTTTTAAAGGCACATGCATCACTTATTAATATAGAAAATAGCTTCAACCAATGTTAGTTACACATAGTAAGCAAAAATATTTGTTGTCTTTCCAAGTGTCAAATGTACACTTATGAAGCTATTTGCACAGTGACAGGAGCTGGTGAGACTAATATACTGTGTACATGTATTGTACCACTATGATTTCTACCGGAGAGAACAAACACTGCCAGTTAAGCTCTGCCAGGAAATGGAAATTTTTAGAGGCATTTGCATGACAGCTAAAGTTGGGCTGTTGTACCATAGCTGTAAGGATAGAGCCAGAGGAAAACATTTTATCTGAAAAATTTCCATATGTCTTGTGTGGGTTTCTTTTCAATTTATTTGGTTCTCTTTTTGAGAATTTAAGAGTGTGATAGGTGGAGGATCCAAGATGGCCATTTAGGAACTGCTCAGGATTGTAGCTCCCAGTGAAAGCACAGAGGGTGAGTGGACGCCACATTTTTATTGCCCACAGACTAGGAAATTCCCAGGCGGAGGAGCTCCACGGGTCACCAGCGTGGCTGTTTCGGCCAGCGCGGCTGTGCCGGCCGGCGCCGCTGCTTTGCCCCACGCGGCTGCTTTGTCAGCACCCCGGAGCAGTGGTTCTCTGTACAAAATACACTGGTCTGGGTGCCCCTTTTGGCTGGCAATTGGAGCCACGGGAAGTCGCCCATTCGTCTGTTTAAAAAGGGGACTTAGCAGAGAACCAGGACAGTAGATGCCAGGGCAAAAAAAAAAAAAAAAATAAGCGCCACAAACCTCAGTGCCGCTGTTTAAGCCAGGGCAGTGAGTGGCCGCAGGGGAAAACAAACAGACCCTGGCGCCTCTTCAACAGGCGACTGGAACACCAACTTAAAAAAGGCTCTGAGGCAGGGAGCCAGGTGATCAGGCTCGGCTGGTCCCACCCCTACAAAAGAACAGCAACCAGAAACTCTGGATTGAGAGTTTCACAGCAAGTGCAGCTGAACCCAGGAAGGTCCAGCTCTGTGGGGGAGGGGCGTCCGCCATTACCGAGGCAGCCTGCCACGACGGAGGTAGTTGGCCAATGCTGAGGCAGCCACCCATTGCCAAGGCAACCCGCCATTGCTGAGGCAGCTCGCCATTGCCAAGGCAACCCGCCATTGCTGAGGCAGCCCACCAATGCCAAGGCAACCCGCCACAGCAGAGAGACTCCGCCTCAACAGAGGCGGGCCACCATTGCCAAAGCAGTTCTAACTACACCCATATAAACAGGACTGCAGGGAAGTTCACTCGGCAGATGGGGCAGAGCCCACAGCAGCTCAGCAAAGCCTCTACAGGCAGACAGTGACTAGGCTGCCTCCTTGCTGGGCAACCCAGGTCTGAAGGAAAAAAAAAAGAAGGCAGCAGCATAATGGAAACTCATAAATAAAGCCCTAAATCCCTGGGACAGAGCACCTGGGAACAAAAAGCAGTTTATGAGTTCTGTTGCAGCAGACCTAAACGTACCTGCCCAGCAGCTCTGAATGAACAACAGAGCTCACAGCTCACCATTTGAGCTCCTATAAAGAAGAGACTGTCCCCTCAATCAGCTCCCTGACCCCTATATATCCAAAGAGACACCTCATAAAGGAGAGATCAGATTGACACTAGGCAGGTATCCTTCTGGGACAAAGATAGCAGAAGAAGAAAACTGGTAACAACCCTTACTGTTCAGCAGCTGCTGCAGGTGAACCCCAGGCAAGCAGGGCCTGGAGTGAACCTCAGCAGACCTACAGCAGAGAGGCCAGACTGTCAGAAGGAAAACCAAGAAACAGAAATAACCTCATCATCAACAAACAGAACGTCAATCTGAAAGATTTGAGACCCAATCTGAAAGCCAGCAACTACAAAGTCAACAGGTGGATAAATCCTTAAAGATGGGAAGAAACCAGCGCAAAAAGGATGAAAACACCCGAAACCAGAACACCTCTCCTCCTACAAGGGATCACAACTCCTCACCAGCAAAGGAACAAGGTTGGAGGGAGAACGAGTGTGATGAAATGACAGAATCAGACTTCAGAAGGTGGGTAGTAAGAAACTTCTGTGAACTTAAAGAACATGTTCTAACCAAATGCAAAGAAACTAAGAACCTTGAAAAAAGATTTAATGAAATGCTAACGAGAACGGACAAAATAGAAAGGAATATAAGTGAATTGATGGAGCTGAAAAACGCAACACGAGAACTTCACGAAGCATGCACAAGTATCAACAGCCGAATTGACCAAGCAGAAGAAAGGATATCAGAGGTCGAAGATCAACTCACTGAAATAAAACGGGAAGGCAAGACTGGAGAAAAAAGGGTAAAAAGGAATGAACAAAGTCTCCAAGAAATGTGGGACTATGTGAAGAGACCTAATCTACGTATGATAGGTGTAACTGAATGCGACGAAGAGAATGAATCCAAGCTGGAAAATACTCTTCAGGATATTATCCAGGAAAACTTCCCCAACCTAGCAAGGCAGGCAAACATTCAAGTCCAGGAAATACAGAGAATACCACAAAGATATTCGTCAAGAAGAGCAACTCAGAGGCACATAATCGTCAGATTCACCAGGGTGGAAATGAAGGAGAAAATACTAAGGGCAGCCAGAGAGAAAGGTCGGGCTACCCACAAAGGGAAGCCCTTCAGACTCACAGCAGATCTCTCAGCAGAAACCCTACCAGCTAGAAGAGAGTGGGGGCCAATATTCAACATCCTTAAAGAGAAGAACTTTCAACCCAGAATCTCCTATCCAGCCAAACTAAGCTTCATAAATGAAGGAAAAATAAAATCCTTTGGGAACATGCAAGTACTCAGAGATTTCGTCACCATCAGGCCAGCTCTACAAGAGCTCCTGAAAGAGGCTCTACACATATAAAGGAACAAGTACCAGCTCAACTAAAGGGCAAAACACCCAGCTAGCACCAAAATGGCAGTATCAAATTCACACACAACAATATTAACCCTAAATGTAAATGGACTAAATGCCCCAATCAAAAGACACAGACTGGCAAATTGGATAAAAAGACAAAACCCATCGGTGTGCTGTATCCAGGAAACCCATTTCACATGCAAGGATACACAAAGGCTCAAAATAAAGGGATGGAGGAAGATTTACCAAGCAAATGGAGAGCAAAAAAAAGCAGGAGTTGCAATTCTCATCTCTGATAAATTAGGCTTTAAAGCAACAAAGATCAGAAGAGACAAAGAGGGACATTACATAATGGTAAAAGGATCAATGCAACAAGAAGAGCTAACGATCCTAAATATATACGCACCCAATACAGGAGCACCCAGATACATAAGGCAAGTTCTTAATGACTTACAAAGAGACTTAGACTCCCACACAATAATAGTGGGAGACTTTAACACCCCATTGTCAATATTAGACAGAGCAACCAGACAGAAAATTAACAAGGATATCCAGGACTTGAACTCAGACCTGGACCAGGCAAACCTAATACACATTTACAGAACTCTCCACCCCAAATCCACAGAATATACATTCTTCTCAGCACCACATCACACCTACTCTAAAATTGACCACATAATTGGGAGTAAATCACTCCTCAGCAAATGCAAAAGAACGGAAATCGTAACAAACAGTCTCTCAGACCACAGTGCAATCAAGTTAGAACTCAGAATTCAAAAACTAACCCAGAACTGCACAGCTTCATGGAAACTGAACAACTTGCTCTTGAATGTTGACTGGATAAACAATGAAATGAAGACAGAAATAAAGATGTTCTTCAAAACAAACGAGAATGAAGATACAACATACCAGAATCTCTGGGACACATTTAAAGCAGTCTCTAGAGGAAAATATATAGCAATAAGTGCCCACATGAGAAGCAAGGAGAGATCAGAAATTGACACCCTATCGTCAAAACTGAAAGAGCTAGAGAAGCAAGATCAAAAAAACTCAAAGTCTAGCAGAAGACAAGAAATAGCTAAGATCAGAGCAGAACTGAAGCAGATAAAGACACAAAAAACCCTTCAAAAAATCAATAAATCCAGGAGCTGGTTTTTTGAAAAGATCAACAAAATAGATAGACCACTAGCCAGATTAATAAAAAAGAAAAGAGAGAATAACCAAATTGATGCAATAAAAAACGATAAAGGGGATATCACCACAGATTCCACAGAAATTCAAACCATCATCAGAGATTATTACAAACAACTCTATGCACACAAACTAATAAACCTGGAAGAAATGGATAAATTCCTGGACACTTGCCTCCTGCCAAGCCTAAACCAGGAAGAAGCCGAAACCCTGAACAGACCCATAACAAGGTCTGAAGTTGAGGCAGCAATTAAGAGCTTACCACCCAAAAAAAGCCCAGGTCCAGACGGGCTCACAGCCAAATTCTACCAGACATACAAAGAGGAGCTGGTATCATTCCTTCTGAAACTATTTCAAACAATACAAAAAGAGGGAATTCTTCCCAAATCATTTTATGAGACCAACATCATCCTGATTCCAAAACCTGGCAGAGACTCAACAAGAAAAGAAAACTTCAGGCCAATATCCATGATGAACATAGATGCAAAAATCTTCAATAAAATACTGACAAGCCGATTGCAACAGCACATCAAAAAGCTTATCCACCATGATCATGTAGGCTTCATCCCGGGGATGCAAGGCTGGTTCAACATACGCAAGTCTATAAACGTAATTCACCACGTAAACAGAACCAAAGACAAAAACCACATGATTATCTCAATTGATGCAGAGAAGGCCTTTGACAAAATTCAACAGCCCTTTATGCTAAAAACCCTCAATAAGCTAGGTATTGATGGAACGTATCTCAAAATAATAAAAGCTATTTATGACAAACCAACAGCCAATATCATACTGAATGGGCAAAAACTGGAAGCATTCCCCTTGAAATGTGGCACCAGACAAGGATGCCCTCTCTCACCACTGCTATTTAATATAGTATTAGAAGTTCTAGCCAGATCAATCAGGCAAGAAAAAGAAATAAAGGGCATTCAAATAGGAAAGGAGGAAGTCAAATTGTCTCTATTTGCAGACGATATGATTGTATATCTAAAAGACCCCATTGTCTCAGCCCCAAATCTCCTGAAACTGATAAGGAAGTTCAGCAAAGTCTCAGGATACAAAATCAATGTGCAAAAATCACATGCATTCCTATACACCAATAACAGACTTAAAGAGAGCCAAATCAAGAACAAACTTCCATTCACAATTGCCACAAAGAGAATAAAATACCTAGGAATACAACTAACAAGGAACGTAAGGGAACTCTTCAAGGAGAACTACAAGCCACTGCTCAACGAAATAAGAGAGGACACAAACAGATGGAGAAACATTCCATGTTCACGGTTAGGAAGAATCAATATCGTGAAAATGGCCATACTGCCCAAAGTAATTTACAGATTCAAAGCTATCCCCATCAAACTACCAATGACCTTCTTCGCAGAACTGGAAAAAACCACCTTAAACTTCATATGTAACCAAAAGAGAGCCCGCATAGCCAAGTCAATTCTAAGCAAAAAGAACAAAGCGGGGGGCATCA
>NW_022436947.1:33274308-33315532 GCF_009761245.1 Sapajus apella
CATGTGCAGAAAGCAGAAACTGGACCCCTTCCTGACACCTTACACTAAAATTAACTCCAGATGGATTAAAGACTTAAACATAAGACCTAATACCATAAAAACCCTAGAAGAAAATCTAGGCAAAACCATTCAGGACACAGATGTAGGCAAGGACTTCATGACCAAAACACCAAAAGCATTGACAACAAAAGCCAAAATAGACAAATGGGACCTAAACAAATTCCACAGCTTCTGCACAGCAAAAGAAACAGTCTTTAGAGTGAATTGACAACCAACAGAATGGGAAAAATTTTTGCAGTTTACCCATCGGACAAAGGGCTGATATCCAGAATTTACAAAGAACTAAAACAGATTTACAAGAAAAAAACTAACAAGCCCATTCAAAAGTGGGCAAAGGATATGAACAGACACTTTACAAAAGAAGACATACACGAGGCCAACAAACATGAAAAAATGCTCATCATCACTGGTCATCAGAGAAATGCAAATCAAAACAACATTGAGATACCATCTCACGCCAGTTAGAATGGTGATCATTAAAAAATCTGGAGACAACAGATGCTGGAGAGGATGTGGAGAAATAGGAACACTTTTACACTGTTGGTGGGAGTGTAAATTAGTTCAACCATTGTGGAAGACAGTGTGGCGATTCCTCAAGGACCTAGAAATAGAAATTCCATTTGACCCAGCAATCCCATTACTGGGTATATATCCAAAGGAGTATAAATCATTCTACTATAAGGACATGTGCATACGAATGTTCATTGCAGCACTGTTTACAATTGCAAAGACCTGGAACCAACCCAAATGCCCATTGACAATAGACTGGATAGGGAAAATGTGGCACATATACACCATGGAATATTATGCAGCCATCAAAAACGATGAGTTTGGGTCCTTTGTAGGAACATGGATGAACCTGGAAATCATCATTCTCAGCAAACTGACAGAAGAGCAGAAGATCAAACACCACATGTTCTCACTCATAGGCGGGTGTTGAACAATGAGAATACATGGACACAGGGAGGGGAGCACTACACACTGGGGTCAGTTGGGGGGAAATAGGGGAGGGATGGTGGGGGGTGGGGAGCTGGGGAGAGATAGCAAGGGGAGAAATGCAGATGTAGGTGATAGGGAGGAAGGCAGCAAATCACACTGCCACGTGTGTACCTATGCAACAGTTTGGCATGTTCTTCACATGTACCCCCAAACCTAAAATGTAATAAAATAAATAAATTGGGAAAAAAAAAGAGTGTGATACACTGGAGCTATTCAGCAGTTAATCCTCACATGTACTATTCCGTTGCCAATGATCACTTATTGGACTGTTAATCTACAGTAATGCTTCCAAGATACTTGGAAAGTAGACAAACAAACTTCTGTTCCATAAGGACATAAATTGTGGTTCAATTATATTATCATTTTTTGGTACATGCCTATATTGTCAGGTATGTGCAGGTAAAGGTTTACGTTTTATTCATTACTCCAATCAACACCTCATCTCTTTTAACCTCACATCCACCTGTTGATAAAGTTTGCTGATTTACTTCCTTTGCAGCCCTACAATCCATCCATTCCACTTCAGCTCTGTGACCACTATTCTCATTTCTAGATTAGATTATTAAGTGGATTTCTCACGTAGTTGCCCAGCCACTTTAATTCATTGTCCATACTACTGTCAAAGTGATTGCTCTCAGGACTAAAAGCTCTCTAAGAGCGCCCTGAAATGTTAATATACAAACATGGCACATGAGGCCCTTCAGGATGGCTTCTAGGCCTACTGATCAACTCTATCCACTGTTTCCATCTTATTTTATGCTCCAGTTGCTGGTACTACAAGTGAGCTCCTCGTAGTACCTCAAAAATGCCTCTAGTTACATGCTGCTCTTTCTTGTTATAACATCTTGTTTATCTCCTTCCATTTCATCTGGCTAATTAATATCATCCTTTAAAATGTCAAGAAAGTGTCCTTGAGCTCCAGTGTTGGCTTCTACTACAACTCAAGCTTCACCACAGCTTGTATTGAACTTATGCCTTTACTATATTGTGGACTAGTCAAGAAACAGAGCTGTGTCTTATCTGTCTGTCTGAGTACCCAGCATATTGCCTAGTATTGGTAAATGACTAAAATATGCTCCTTGAAGTAATGAAAGAACGAATAAATGAAAAGTGTAAGCTTTAAGCATTTAAAAAATTCACTTGTGTGTCAACAGTTCACTTGGAAATGATAAATGTCAGATGAACAATACAAAGTGTTAACTTTAGTCACTTGATGGGAATCTTGGTTGAAACAAGATAAAAACACCTTCAATCAAAAACCAAAATACTCAGGATAGCTGAAACAAGGCAAACAGACCATTTTGATGAAAATATACTCATGTTACAAATATCTCACACTATTTCAGTATCAAAAACAAAATATAAATAAAAAGTACCACAGAATCTAGCTCAATTAAAACAAAAAACAACCCTAAACACTGATTCTAAGAATGGGGCAGGAAATGTGCAAGATAAGCCTGGAGTATCTTGTAACACCAACAAGAAAGTGCTCCAAAAATGAAAAAAACAAAAACAACCAAAAATGGAAATGTGTCAAAGGGACACAGGAGCCAAATGAAAGAGCTCCCAACGACAAAACCTAGACAGCCTGAACAATAAATTAGTATTAAATTATAACCCAAATTATAAAACAAATATCCATGAGTCCATACTGACATAAACAAATGGTATAGAATAGACAAATCTGTACAGAAGAATTCCAAATAATTTACAAAGATACTCTACTTTCAAGGAGGTTGAGCATAACTTTCCATCTTTTTTTTTCTTTTTTTAGCACATTCATCTGCACACTGATCCCCATTCGAAGTATGGGCTGTGAATAGTGACTTCCTTCCAAAGATTACAGCATGGAAAAAAAGGAAAAGAGTAATTTTACAGTTCAGAAACTAGACAAGCACTATTTTAGTCAGGTGATCAAGGTCAACATCAAAAGTGATAAATCATGTAATAATATGTACACTTGATACAATGTGATGAAAATTGGCACATAGCCTCTGTGACTTTCAAAACCTATACAAAAGTAGAAAACATGGAATCCAGGAAAGAAGGTATTAATACAGGAAAGAGGCAAAGGGAATCCTCATAATGATGATGAGTACATAGCTGTAATAATACGATATAGTAAAAGTTATAATATATTTAAGTTGAAAGGATATATTTAAATATATTTAATAGCATTTAAATAATATATTTAAATTAAATGGAAAGGATGGTTGGGGGATGGGAAGTATGAGGAGCTGGGAGGGAAACTGGGTGAGATAAGAGATCTAAGTCCTTGTCTTCCCTATAACAAAGTTAAAGATAATGTCCCATACTGAAAGATCAAAAAAAAAAAAAAAAAAAAAAGCTACCTAAACACTGCATTTAGAAACCTGGAGGCACATATCAGGGGACATTTCTTTTTCTTTTTTGAGACAGGGTCTTACTCTGTCGCCCAGATTGGAATGCAGTGGCATGATCTCGGCTAACCACAACCTCTGCCTCCCAGGCTCAAGAGATTCTTCTGCCTCAGCTTCCCGAGTAGTAGTGATTACAGGCGCGCACCACTGCCACCCAGCTAATTTTTGTATTTTTAGTATAGACGGAGTTTTACCACATTGGCCAGGCTGGTCTCAAACTCCTGACCTGAAATGATCTAGCTGCCTTGGCCTCTCGAAGTCCTGGGATTATAGGCTTGAACCATCCCGCCCAGCCTCAGAGGACATTTCTAAAGGAGTTGAATGTAGTTGCTTCTGAGGAGAGGGCCTCAGGAGACTGCTCTTTTTCATTATAAGCCTTGTGTTACTATTTTACTTTAAAAAATATGTATATGTAAAACTTTGATAAAATGTAAAAAAAAGTAAAAGTGCTCCAGATAAACAGTCCCTTTTATAACAAAGGCTCTCAGAGCTGGGAAGACCTCTAGAGAGCTAGTCCCATTTTTTATTATAATGAAAGGAACATGCGAATTTCTTAAACCATTTCTCTTCTTCTGCGAAGTTTTATTATTCCATATCAATGGTTCTAACAAATGTTCTAAACAAACGGCCACACTCTAACACTAATGAGAATTGGTTCTGTTTACTGGCATACCCTCTCTTCTCCCAGTGCTCTACATAAGGGAGTTAAACATTGAAGACTAGTGGCCCCATTTCACATAACACACTTGTGTTATGAGCTAACAGATGCATAAAACCTGCCAGGTCCTGTCCTAAAGATACTAAGATTGCATGAAACATTCTTCAAATGTGAAGAATATGGTTTAATTAATTACCTAGAGAAGTTACTGTGAAAAGTTTTTTTCTCATAAAAAGCAAGTATAATTTTAAGGGTCAAAAAGCCAACAATGAAAAAAGTTCTTGATGGTTATTTTCGCTTAATTACATTATTTGGAGCTATATAATAGACATTAAAGGTTAACTAGTTCAGTCCCTCATTTTACAAAAGAGAAAACTATGGCCTAAAAAGAATCAATGACTTCACCAAGATTACCCAGTGTATCCTCAGATTTTGCAATGTAATTCATATGACTTAGCATAAGCTATATGAACAGCTTCTAATATTTAGGGTCTACTCACAAAGTAAAGTTGGACTAGAGCCAATTAATTAGATAATTCAAGCCAAAAAGCTACTGCCCCAGATTACCTGGGTATTTGGAAAAGGTTTTTTAAAAAACATTAAAAAAAATTTTTTTTACAATAAAAAGCTATCTTTTTCATTAAGCAAAAGAATTCATAGTAGAAAATAATTTAAACTCCAAGAAAAAGTCAGTTGTTGCACATGCTAAAGGAAACCACTATTAATAGTTTGGTGCATTATTTTTTCCTAATTGAAAGTGTTTTAAGACTACAGTTATCCAGTTTAATTTTTGTACCTCACATGGCAATAAACATGAACCTGCTCTAAGCTGATATTATTAGAAAAGTATTTACCATGAAGGATTTTAGTAAACATGCATATCTAGGCATGGAATAAGACAGTAGAAAAGAACACCAAGTCATTCAAAGTAATCATCTCCTTCGATCTCTTAGGGGCTCTATCAATTGACCCCTCAGCCATATAGCATAATCATTCACTGCACCTAGTGTATCAGATCAACTTCTGACAGACCAGACTACTTTTTGCTTTCCTCTTCTCACTCACAACATTAGTACCATTTTATTCATTTTTCTGCCATAAATGTCCATAAACACATTTAGAGAATTGTACTTGACTACATCTTTATCACCTGGAACATTCCTTTATTCAATATGCATTTAGCACTCTCCACTCATGTTTTTGGTAGACTAGCCCATGTTTCACACTGAGGAGGAAATGAATCGCTTTATGTACATATGTTTGGTTCACCATCTGGGCTATAAGCTCTTCTGAGAAGAAACTGTTTTCTCTTGATTTAATGTCCCTCTGTAGAGATTATAAAAGCTTTTCCCTATAGACATCGTTATATTTGCTAGTACTATGAATAATATATAAGGTATCTTTGAATTTCTGTCTTAATATCTTCTCTATAACTATTCCCCCGGTCACTGAAAGACACATAGCTTATTTTATGAGTACAGGCCTTGATAACAGGTAAGAAGCTCACAGGAAAAAGAAACATCACAACTAAATGGGAATGTAATGGAACCAAACAGGATGAAATATCACCATTACATATTAGTCCAAAAAAGTAGTTTGTACCAAGCAAAGCCTTCTTTTCTGTTTTGACAATAAGATCAACATGTGAGGATAACACAGAGATGAACTAATAAATCCTTTATTTACCTAACTAAAAGGACAGGTCATGGATTTTACTTGCTTTAAATACTTAAAATACTATTAATTACATATTGCCTATTGGCAAATCCTCAAATAAACTATACTATTCTTTCTTAATGTGGAGGGTTTTTTTTTTTCAGTTGATACAGGAAGGGACAAAGATGTCAAAGAAGCAAAACTTCCAGACATGTAAGCAGATAAAAAAAAATATTTTTTTCTTATTTAAATCACAAAAGCTCATAAAAAGGAAAAAAAGCAAAAAAAAAAAAAAAAAATCTATGATCAAAACCAGCAAACCGTTTTTAAGCATTAACAATGTTAAAATAATTTGATATAACTGTAGGTAAAAGATAACCAAGTTCATGTCCACAAAAACTCACAACTGTAAAACATGCTTAGGGCGAACTTTGAGAATTTATTTTTAGATGAATACGTGGTTCATTTGTAAGAAACTAGAAACCCTATAGTTTCAAATTTATGTACAAAGTTTATGACTTATTCTTAACATTCAAGAGGAAGGCATTTAGTGTTCTGGGTATATAGAATAGTAATTCCCCTGTAATTTTTTATTTTGTTTTGATCTCCAATTTCTCTTGGAAAGCACTTCAACTATTTTTCACTCTCTAGTCTCTATGATAACTGGCAATAAAAGGTAAAAAAACTGAATATCTTCAAGGATATTGAAGTTGGTCTGTAAAAGGTAATTTTAGCTTTGTTCAAGGTAAGTCAAGGTGATATAAAAGCATTTATCTGTGAAGAGAGCTCAATTATCAATATTTTAAGTGGGGACTAGAAGGTTCTGTTTCCTGGTTCAAATGTACTATCTCTACTATAGGCTGCTAATACAGGTACCCATAATAGGTCTTTACACTCAGCTTCTGATTTGTTAGTATATGCTTTAAGAAATTTATTTTAAGTTTGCTTTATCCTCAAGAGGTATACTTTTTAAGGAAAGTGTTAATTATGCTCCACATTAAATGACTTTACAATGAATCAATTACTTGAAAAGTTCTTTTAAAAATTGCTGAGGCCCAGGCACAGCAGTTCATGCATGTAATCCCAGCATTACTGGAGGGCTGAGGAGGAAGGGGTTGAAACCAGAAGTTCGAGACCAGACTAAGTAGCAAAGCAAGATCCTGTCTCTACAAAAAATAAAAAAAAATAGCAGCTGGGCATGGTGGTGTACTTGTGTAGTCCCAGCTACTCAGAAGCGTGAGGCAGGAGGATCACTTGACCCAGGAGTTTGAGGTTGCAGTAGGTCATGACTGCACCACTCCATTCCATCCTGGGTGACAGTGAGACTGTCTCAAAAAAAAAAAAAAAAAAATTGCTGATGAAACAAACAAGAAACAAAGGAAAGCCTGAAACCGAGAGAAGAAAGGCATGGTCAGGAAATTTCCCCCAGTTACTGTTTTTTCTTTTCTTTTTGTAGGAGATATATGCTACTATTCAACCTTTACTATAAGATTGGCAGCCCTAAGAATTCCTTTTAATATATGGCATGTTTTTAATATCTATATGTATTGCTGCTCCCAAAAGAATGAAGAACAGACATTTCCACATACAGCTCAATCACTTTTTAAACCATATTTACTTTTATCATTGCTTGGATGTATGTAGTGACTGAATGGTACATATTTCTAGCTATAAGAATAAAGGAAGGTAGGCTAGGCGCAAGGCGGGCGGATAATCCAGGGTTGAGAGTTCGAGACCAGCCTGCCCAACATGGAGAAACCCTGTCTTTGCTAAAAATACAACATTAGCTGGGCATGGGGGCTCATGCCTGTAATCCCAGCTACTTGAGAGGCTGAGGCAGGAGAATCGCTTGAACCTGGAAGGTAGAGGTTGCAGTGAGCTGAGATCGCACCATTGCACTCCAACCTGGGCAAAAAGAGTGAAACTCCATCTCAGAAAAAAAAAAAAAAAAAAAAAAAAGAGAATACAGAAAGGTATTTATTTATGAAAATAAGTAGTTTTCTTGGAAGAGACCTTTAAAGTCAATCTCCTTGGACATCAGAAGGTTTCTCAATGAAATATTTCTCTTATGAGAGCTTATGAACTTTGTAAATTCTTCAAAGCTTAGGTACTAATTTTTCATGGCAGTGCCCTTTTCCAATTACTCCATACATTGAGACATCAGAGTTACTGTTAAATGGGTCATTAAAATGACAGATCACGTCCTTACAACTGACTAAGTCCTGAGTGTAAATTAGGTGCTTTGGGATATGCACACTCTCTTTTGAATTGCTAAGGTGATATTACTGCACTGAAGCACCAGTAATAAGTTTACAAACTCTAGTCAAAATAGGAGTTTGGAGGTTAAAAACTGAGGGTGTTTGCCAGTATTGACAGAGTGTTCTTAGTAGCTGCCTTCAGAATGCCACATTTCTAATTTGGGGCTAACTAGCTTAAATAAATGTTGGTATCTATGTTTTGTTTCCACTAAAACACTTGAGAGAAAATGTTTCACTTAAATTTAAGTAACACCAAGGATAAGAAAATTCACATGGAAAACACCCTATTTTCCTCTTAAAAAAAAAAAAACCCTACTTTGCTTTTTACTCTATTTTCAAATATAAGAGATCCTTCTAAATCTTTCTTAAATACTGTCACCTAACACCCTCAAAATTTAGAAATCCATGAATATTTTTGAGTGGTACTGTACACAAAGCATTGTACTACTCTATTCATCCAAATCATGTGCTATTAATTGATATAATTTCTTAGTTCTTATCTTGCTGAATTTGACTGGTTTAGGTCAACAGAACATGACCAAGGAAATACCTACTTTAGAAATGCAACTTTGATCTTCTCAAGGTCATTATAAATGTTATTTTTTAAAAAAACCTTTGGGTAAATAAAATGTGTTCATAAAATATTATACATCTTGCAGGAACCAAATAGGACACACTCAAACAGGTAAAATCTGCCTTTACCTCAACACAAATTCACTTTGAAATTAGTTCTGCAGTCTACACTTCAAACACAGAAGCTGGTTTCACTTGTTATCAGATTATAAACACAATGCTTACATTGTCAAAGAACTCATTTTCTCTAAAATCTGATTTTGTCCTTTAAAGAAATGCTCATGTATTGAGTTTAGTCTTATGCCATATTTAAAGAGTTAAAGCTCAAAATATCTCAGAGCCGGAAGTTTTGAAAGGCCAAAGGTGAAACTAAAGTGGAAATGTAGCACACATCCACTCCTGTCTATCTTTTATTTTTGTGCACCCTGCTTATAACATAAGAAAAGAGATTCTTGGTGGATACAGAAAAAAGAAAATAGTATTTTTGTGTTTTGGAAACAGATCATTTCATTCTTCAAAAGAATTAGCAGCAATATTTTATGTGGGTTAAAAAAGAACACCAGTTTCTCTTTTGAAATGTCAGTTGTAAATGGTAGGTAACTACTAAATTCGTTTTCATACAAACACTTAAATTTTTTGATCAAGTTCTAAATCTTTTGGAATTACAAAAAGGCAACAGTACCAACTAGAAGATTCTTGAATTTTGGGCTATACTATGCCAACCATATAATATACTACTTTGTCTAGAAGGGTAATTTATTTTTTAACTTACTGCTTCTGAATTATCTTCTTTTTTTCACTTGAAATGATAAGTAGGAAAGTGACTAAAGAGTCTTGTATCACATAAATATTCTCCTGCAGATTTTTGTTCTGTTAGCTTTTATCTTTATGCTTCCCATCTCAAATTCAAATATATCCTGATTGAAGTAAACCCTATCCAAACAACATACATATTCAACAACAGCAAGTTCTATTACAGGGAAACTTCTTTTATACTGAGGCCTAAACTTGAAGAAGATTTAAACTTATACATGATATGAAGTAGGTCCTTGATGCACGGAATAGTCTCCAATTTACCTCTAATTTAAAGTAGTGAGAGAGATTTGAAACTGGAGAAGGTCTCAGCATTGATCATTACCTTAACACTGACTGGCAGTGAGGTTTCTCAGTATCTGGCCAACATAAACAAACAATCCGTTGTATGCAGAAATGCTGCAAAGTTTCAAGCCACAAACTTACACTGAGTTTTTTTGAATGACACTGAATTGGGGTATTTACTTTTCTGTTCTTTGATTAGCAAACGTTTTCTTTTTTTTTGTTGTTGTTAAATGTAGAAGAAATCGCTCCCTTCAGGGAAATGGAGTTGGGGTGCTCCACTACAAGCCTACACTGCCATGTTATGTTGGAATGAGGCACTGAAATTCTTCGCTGATATCCCAGATACTGCTGCCTACTCTGTGCCTACCTGTCTCTTTTGAGGAACGCTTTCCTGACGTCTAACAGGTATGATACATTAGTGCTTGAAATAAACGGTATCTTTTCTTGTAGGAAAACTGTTCCCCTGCAATTGCTTCTCTGAAAGGAGGAACATACGATGATGGAAAAATGTGATTCATTTTATAAAAACACATTTATTAACAACTTTTTAGGAACATAGCTCTTTTGCTAAGGTAAGAACATCTGTATTTACAACACAGATCTGAAATACCTACATGTTTTTCTGTATAACAGAGCATGTTTCTCTTGGCTGACACAATGTTTTATCTTCATATTTGAACCAGAATTTATAAATAGGTCATTCTTGGTATCTTAGAAGAACATGCAGGCATTAGTTTTGTTTTAGGAAAAACAGTGAAGTGTACAGCATAAAATATCATGCTAGTCTTTTCACTTTTTCACATGTACACAAAGTTACCATCTGAAGTCTTCCTTAATTCAGTTTTCAGTTTCTCCTGGTCTTCTACTAGTTTTTTATTTTCTGCTTCCAAAACACGTTCTTCATTATTACCATGGCTTTTCAAAATCTATTGCAAAAGAGAGATATAGGAAGAAATAAGCTTAGATTGCAATAGCCATTCTTACAGAAAATGAGCTGAGTGACCTATCTAAAATTACTGGCCTATAATTTATTCCTTGTCCTTTTCAGAATTTTATAGTTTTCTACAATGTACTTTTGCTAACAGAAACTTAATATTTGGCAAACACATAAAAAAGATTTCTTTTTATTATGGCTAAAATCTCTAAAATGAAAATAAAAAGAATTTCTAGTTGCTATGACTAAAATTATGTTTTCAAAAGTATTTAGATAAATAATGTATTTCTTTGTCAATTAACTGAGAAATGTAAATCTAAGGGAAAAAAACAGTTCTGAGGATGATATTAATTAGAAAACCCTTATGTTCTGACTGCAGAGCTGTCTACTCAGCCCGTTTTTATACAGATATATTTGTAAGAGAAGAGTATATCAGAGTGGAGATGGGTAAGCGGAAAATGACAAGGCCATTTCTATAGCTGGAAAATTATAATTTTCATTGAACAGTTTCCAAATTACTTTTATTCTGTTAATCCTTTGTAATACTCTTTATATTTTAAAATTGATTCTGGCTTTAAAAATGTTAATGTCTATACCTTATCTTTTCTAGGTAAGAAAAATAAAGACCCAAATAGTAAAACGACTGATCAAAATAAAAATATCATGGAGTAAAAATTTCATAATCTGTATTGTGAACAGAAACTATAATTACCATCAGAACTAAGAAGCTGACTTAAAGAAGTGATAAAGAATTTAAATTACCAAGAAGGACAAAGTGTTTGAAAAACAGAATATGTATACTGGTGTGGGTCAGTAGACCAAATAAAGAGGTAGCAACTTTTTTTTTTTTTTAAATTAGAAACAGCATCGCACTCTGTCACCCAGGCTGGAGTACAGTGGGGCAACCCATAGCCACTTAAGCCTTGACCTCCTGGGCTTAAGTGATCCTCCCATCTCAGCCTCCTGAATAGATGAGACTGCAGGCATCTGTCACCACACCAGGATAATTAAAATGTGTGCATGTGCGTGTGTGTGTGTGTGTGTGTGTATGTGTGTGTGTGTGTGTGTGTAGTAGGGATCTTGCTATATTACCCAGGCTGGTCTTGAATTCCTGGCCTCAAGCAATCCTGCCGCCTCAGTCTCCAAAAGTGCTGAGATTACAGGCATGAGCCCTGCACCTGGCCAGTGGCAGCAACTTGATAATGACAGGTTTTATAGTCAAGTAAAAAAGGAACTCAGGAGAATTTTAAACAGACTGACATAAGAGAGGCATTTCTACTGCAGGGTGATTTATTTTCTAATGTAAGCCAATATAGTTAACAAAACTCACAAAGTTCTACTGAGCAATGACTACATTCAAATATTTTACAATGCAAGGTGCTATAAGAGATAAAAAATGTGAGAGAAACATGATCTTTACTTTCGAGTAGTAGAAAGGATGAGATGAGCATAAAAACTGTAGCACAAGACCAAATACAGTACTACTGTGCTATATAAAGAGAGATTAGGCAGCTCAGAAGGAGGAATTAAAGCTCGATTGCATATATCATATAATCCCAAGGACTATTTTTTGGAGATAGGAAGATTGAAGTACATTCTGAAACTAAAGGAGTCCCATATCTTCGCAAATTAAAAAAAAAGTTTTTTCTTTTTTCTAAAGAGCAGAAGAAAAAAAATTCTCTAACTCTTTTAATTTGTTGCCTACTTCAAGTTGAAAACAACTCCAGCTATCACTTCACTGAATTCAGTTCATAAAATCTCCAGTGATTACCCAAATTAAAAGAGAATCATTGAGTTGCAGGAATGTTTTCGCTGACTACTTGAATTTTCATGCCATTGACTTGGAAAAGTTGGATTTGTGTTAGTCTTGTAAATAAGCTTTCAGTACTGCACCTGTAAACTTGCCTAAATTTATGATGTATAGCCTGATGCTGGAGAAAGACCAAGAAGGCTGAAATCTGAAATTTAATGACTCCCAGCTACAACAATGCAAGTGTTCATTGTCTTATCTATCTTATCCCACCTTGGTAAGTTAAATCAGGGCAAAGTAAAGCTCTATTACTTGAAGTAGTAAAATTAAAAGTTAATTGGTCTTTCATAATTAATTCATTACTTTAACTACATATAAGAACTTTATAAAGGGGTCATAGGTACCACGTGGAAATTGTTTTACTAGACAGCATAGGAGTTGAGGGCACAAAATAATGGAGTTATGAATGTGGATTCTAGAGTCAAGCTGCTTGCGTTCAAATTTTAGTTCTGTCATGTATTAGCTGAATTATTTTGTGCAAGTCACTTAACCTTTCTGTGCCTCTGTTTCCTCATCTATAAAATGCAGATAATTACAATACGAAACTCATGGGGCTGTTGTGAAAATTAACAGTTAAAAACCTTACTGTGAAGCATCTGAAGCAATACCTGGCACAGTATTAACTATTATTTATAGCTAAGGAACTTTGAGGCCCATAACATAGGTGATTTGTGCTAGGTCACACATTGGAACTAGTACCTAAGTCTCTTGAATCTCAAGGTAATCCCAGTTTCCACTGGATAATATGTTTCTGATAGAGAATGAAGAGGTATGGCTGGGTGTGGTGACACATGCCTATAATCCCAGCACTTTTAGAGGCCAAGATGGGAAGACTGCTTGAGGCTAAAAGTTTGAGATCAGTCTGGGGAGAGATGGAGGGAGGGAGGTAAGGAAGGAGAGGAAAGAAAGGAAGGAAAACAAAGAAAGGAAGGAAAAAAAAAACAAAGGGGGTGTTTTCACAAGCTTATCTTTCCTTAACTAATTTTTCAAAACCAACATGAGTACCTTGAAATAGAAGTTATATTGTATTTTCTCACTTGTGGCCTTTATTGGTCACTTTATTGGTCAATTAATTATACTTTGGGCACTGACAGCTGCTTTGATGTCCAGCTCACAAACTTTCTCCCCACTGTATACTGGCTTTAACCCAGCATACCTGTACCTCCTCTGATAATCTAGAACCACTGATTGGGTCACAGCTATGCAGGAAGCAGCGAATCTGAACAGCATAGAACCAAAGGAGAGGAAAAAAAACACAAAAAAGAATAAATTTTGCAGGGTCAAGGAACTGGTAAGTTTCCTTGAATGGGTAACTGGCTCTGAAAACAATTCCAAGAGAAAAGTTGCAAAAGTATTTTGAGGAAGGAGTTTTTTTTTTTTTTTAAGTATAATTAAACTATATTAACCGAGAAAAATAATACTTTCCATTTTCTTGGCGCTAAATAATAAGAGGAAAACAACTGAAGTGGAAAAAAAGCAGTGTTCTGATGGTTACAAATCATTATTCCAAAATGATGTGTATAATTTTAAATTAAGATATGTACATGATCAGTTGTTCTACAAATACAAGGCTGTCTGCTTTCGAGTTTAGCTATCGCATATCAAAGCTTTGATGACTGTGTTTTTGTTTTTACCACTGTGAAATGAGATCAAAGAACAGAAAATAGAGGAATAACATTAAAGATGTTAAATATTATATGCAATTATGAATCTAGCATAAATGATATTTCTCTGCTTTATATAAACCAATCATTTAAAAGAAAACTAAAATCTAGGCTTAAAAATACTTTAACTGAAAAAGAAATGGAAACAGAGTTATAAAGACTTGCTTTAGATTATAAAGTAAACTAAGGGTAATGAAGGAATTAAAATTCATATTCCTAGGATACTATTTTCTTTATAAATCATAGAAAATAGGTCCAATGGTATTAATCCACTATGGAGAAAAAGAAAATCTAAATAATAGTAAAAATATTAGTGGGAACAAGCAAGTCTAAAGAATAGTAAAACTATTCTTGAAACAATTATTACATAAAATATTGTTAATTATTGTCATTTTCTGCTTATAAATTATAAAAATACCTTTTTGATGCTGAAAACAGATATATTTCTCCTTGGGAACACCAACAACATTTAATTTTTACAAAGAAAACTAAATACCCGTTTTAGTTTTTCATTTTCTTCCAAAAATTTTTTGGCAGCCTTGTTAGTATTTTCTGCTTGAGTTTTAAGTACACCTTTGTTTGACAGTTCTTTTGCCAGTTGAGTAATAAGCGTAACCAGACGTCTCAACACTCTAAGAAAAACAAACAAACAAACAAACAAACAAACAAACAAACAGAATAATGTATTAGTAGACCAATCATCAGAAACCTATTTTAAAACAGTCATTGCCAAATGACTCCCCAGGTATAGGTGTGGTGGATGTAGATGGTGGTTAGAACACATTATTATTTTTTTTGAATTCAACTCTCTTAGTAAAAGCAGGCCCATGTTTCATTCCTTTGGAATCTTTGTTAGAAAACCAGCATTTGGAATAAAGGTTCAGTGGTACTTATTTTTTTCCTGTAGAAGGCTTTAACTTAGAGGAGCAGAAACAGGAAAATTTCAGACAGTGTGGCAGAGCCAGTAAGAAAATTCTTTTTTTGGTCCAGTTCAAATTCTGCTATTTAAGGAACAGTGTATAAGGTCAACCAAGCCGAAGAACTGCTCATTCACATCTGTTTATGGGTAACTGCCATTGTTAGAAGTAGTGACTATGATCTTCAATTATGCACCCAGCAGACATTCAATTACTGAAGAACTGCTAAGTGTCAAGACACTCTGCTAGGCACCGAAGACACAGCGGAAAACAGTAGGGTCCATGTCCTCAGGGGTTTAGCTCCTATTTGGGGAAGCAAAAGTTAAAACAGTATTGAATTACAACCATGAATGACACTAGAAAATGAAATATATATATTCTTTGAGCACCTATAAGAGAAGACCTACCTACTTTGAGGGTAGTAATGGCCACAGAAGGCTCCTTTGAGAAAGAGGCTAATGGATGAATAACAGCCAGGAAATGAGGGAAGAAAAGTGTTCTGGCAAAAGGAATAGCTTGTGTAAAGACCATAAAATAGGAAAGAGTTAGGTACACTACAGAACTCAATCAATATTTGTTGCAAGATTGAATGAATGAATAAATGGTGAAGGTCAGTAAGGGTGGAATGCATTGTACACATCAGAAACACATATGAGACAAGGCTCCACAGAGAGATGGGGGCCTGATCATTCAAGGCCTTATGGGCTTGGCAAACCTACAAGCTGTTAACTACTGTTTGTTCTTTGGGTATTTTATCTGAGTTCTTTTACAAAGATGTTATTTACAAATCTACAGTAGGCTGGGTACAGTTACTTGTGCCTGTAATCTCAGTACTTTGGGATGCTGCGGTGGGAAGACCACTTGAGGCCAAGAGTTGGAGACCAGTTTGGGCAACAAAGTGAGACCCCATCTCTACAAAAAATTTAAAAATTAGCCCTACATGGTGGTGTGCACCTGTAGTCCTAGAAACTTGAGAGGCTGAAGAAGGAGGATCGCTTGAACCCGGGAGTTTAAAGTTACAGTGAGCTATGACGGCACCACTGCACTGCAGCCTCGGCAACAGAGCAAAAGGTTGTCTCTCTTAAAAAAAAATCTATAGTAAAGGTGGACAAAATGAGAAAGTGAAGCAAAATCATGTTTTTAAATTGTGCTCCTACTATTATTTTTTTTTTTTACTTACAGCCAAAAAAATAGAGAAAATCCAGAAATGTAAAGATTTCTTTGAGACCTAAAAAGTTTCATCTGTGTGTGTTCATATGCATCAGGTCTGCTGGTAGAACTCTTCTCAATGGTATGAACTGAGGAATATTTCCTTACTTCTCGCACAGCATCTATTACAGAAGAAAATAAAACATTACTTTTGGCTTTTAAGAATGTAAATTTGTTAAAAATGGAAAGCAGTTTCAGAATAACTGGCCAAACTTTTAAATAATGGACTTCAGGTAGAGGTGATGTTTTGCATTCCCTCTACAGTACCTGGGAAGTTTTCAAGCTCAAAGTAAGTGCTCTGTAAATGGACGCTAGTAGCATATTTTGAATTACTATAGCATTTTAAAAATTATTCATCTAGTACTTGCCATCATTTTATTGTTTCTCATCTCTAACTATACTGCAAACTATCACTCTTTACATTTTTTGTCTCTAGGATGATTAAAATTCAGCCCCATTATAATCAATTCCAAGAGACTATCCCATTTCTTACTATACTAGCATTTTATTACATATTATTACTTTAAATGATTGAGATTTTCAAAATATTTGGTTACACTGAAATTTCCACTGGCATAAGGTTTGTTAAAATGGGATTTGATCTATGGCAGCATACTCTCCCCTGACTGAAATGTAGTGGATGGCAGCTGCCAGTGGAAATGTTCAGATACTTGCTTCTTTGATGCATTCAGTTCTGGGAAGTCTCAGATGCAGGGGAACCACTTTTTTCCAGGGGAAAATAGATATCAGCTTATCATCATCTATATTTAGTGTATTGTTAGTCACTGGATTCTTATATGTACAAGGGAAGGCATCTGCCTTAGAAGTCTCAAAATCCATTGGAGGTATGAACAAGTTAGAATGCTCCCCTTTCATGTGACCAACCGAAGTCCTGGGTAAAAGCTATTGCCACACAAGGAGACTCCAGTTAGAAAACTGAGGCCATTTTGACTACTATTTTATATTTAGCAGCTTCACTGAGATATAATTCACATACCATAAAGATTTACCTTTTTAAAATGTGTAATTCTGTAGTTTTTAGTCTATTTGCAAAGTTGTGCAACCATTACTACTATCTAATTTCAGAACATTTTCACCACCCCACAAAGAAAATCTATATACATCCGTCACTTCCCCCAGCTCCTGGTGACCACCAATCTGCTTTCTGTCTCTATAGAACTACCTGTTCTAGACATTTCATATAAGTTGAATCATATACTATCTGGTCTTTTATGTCTGGTTTCTTTCACTTAGTAATGTTTTCAAGGTTTGTCTGCACTGTAGTATGTGTCACTACTTCATTGCTTTTATGTCTGAATAATATTCCATTGTATGAATGTGGTAACATTTGGTTTACCCATTCATTGGTTGATGGGCACTGAGCTGTTTCCAGTTTCCGGCAATTATGAATAATGCTGCTATGAACATTCATGTGCAAGTTTTTCACCAGCATATGTTTTCATTTCTCTTGGTATATACCTAAGAGATGAACTGCTGGGCCATATGGTAACTCTATGTTTAACTTCTGAGGAACTGCCAAACTGTATTCCAAAGAAGCTGTACTAATTTACATTCCCACAAGCAGTGTATGTTGGTTCTAATTTCTCCATATCCTCAGCAACACTTGTTATTATCTTTTTGATTACAGTCATCCTAGTGGGTGTGAAGTGGCATTTCTTTGTGCTTTTGATTTGCATTTCTCTGAAGGCTAATGCTGTGGAACATCTTTTCATGTGCTTGTTAATCATTTGTACATCATATTTGGAGAAATATCTATTCAGATCCCTTGCCCATTTTAAAATTGGGTAATTTGATTTCTTTGTCTCTTAAGTGTCTTCCATAGAATTTTTTTCAAACTGAGAATTTTATAATAGCTATTCATCACACATAGTTATGTTTCTGTAGTCTTTTGACATACATTACTTTTATTAAATAGGTGCCAGACCAACTGTTTAATAGAAAGTTCTCATATTCTGGCTGGGTGTGATGGGTCATGCCTGTAATGGCAGCACTTTGGGAGGCAGAAGCAGGAGGACTGATTGAGGCCAGGAATTTGAGACCAGCATGGGTAACATGATGAGGCCCTGTCTTTTTTAAATATTAAAAAATAGGCAAAAAGAAAGTTCTCACTTTCTGAATTTGTCTGATGGGAGTGTAGTCTAATTTCTTTCTCTAACTCCTATATTTTTAGAAAACCAGAAGTCAGACTTCATTGGTTCTGCCAGGCCTCAGAAAGTAAAAATAAAATAAAACAAATACTTGATTGGATTAGGTTTAACACTTTTGGCAAGAATCCCTCATAATTTATGCTGTGCAATGTTAGTTTGCCTCATACTTTTTGATGCTAAATTTGATTACTTAGTTAAAATGGTGTATCAGTAAGGGTTCTTCAGGGAAACAGAACCAATAGAGAGAGAGAGAGAGAAAGAGAGGGAGAGAGAGAGAGAGAGAGAGTGTGTGTGTTATGTGTGTGTGTGTGTGTGTGTGGCAGAGTCGGGCAGAGGGCAGAGAGAGAAAGAGAAAGAGAAAGAGAGAGAGCGAGCTTGAGATTTATTTTAACCAACTGGCTCACATGCTTGTAGAGGCTTGTTAAATTTAAAATCTGCAGGGTAGACTGGACGTCTAGAGATTCAGGGAAGAAATATAGTTTGAGTCCAAAGACAATCTGCTGGCAAAATTCCTTTTTGCTCAGAGGAGGTCAGTCTTTGTTCTAGTAAGGCTTTCAACTGATTAGATAAAGCACACTCACATTTTGGAGGACATGATTAGCTTTACTCGAAGTCCACTTATGTAAATGTTAATTTTATCCTAAAAACACCTTAACAGCAATGTCCAGGATAATGTTTGACCAAACATCTGGGCACTGTGGCACAGCCAAGTTGACACACAAAATTAGCCATCACAGATCATGACTACCTGATTTCTCCGTTTTAAAGCTCTGCTTTTACCTTTGCAATTAGCAAGATACCTGTTTTTATTTTCTCCTTTACTGCTGAAATCTGGTAGTGTCAATCTCCCAATTTTGTTATTAGTAAAGATTTTTTGGCTGTTATATGAGTTCTTTGCATGTTTGCACAAATTTTAGAAGCAACTGATCCACTGCTACAAAAATGCCTGTTGGGTTTCTGACTGGGACTGTGTCAAGTCTGTAGATCAGTTCTGTAAGAACAGTCTTTCCAAATGATGAAAACACCTCCATTATTTTGATCTTCTTTAATTTCTTTCAGCAATGTTTTTGTAGTTTTTTTGTATATAGCTGTTGTGCCTCTTTATAATGTTTATTTCTAAGGTTTTTAGGCTTCTTGGTGTATTCAGAAAAGATTTTAAATTTTAAAAAAATTTCATTTGCCTATTGTTTACTGCTTATAGTAAAGAAATACAATTACTGACCGACCTGTATTTTGTGAACCCACTATATTAATTTCTTTGTTATAATAGCTTTTTTGTAGATAATTCGGGATCCTTTCTTTATTTTTATTTTTTTCTGGGACAGGGTTTCCCTTCGTCACTCAGGCTGGAGTACAGTAGTGTCATCACAGCTCACTGCAGCCTCAGCCTCTTGGGATCAAGTGACCCTCCCATCTCAGCCTCCTGAGTAGCTGGGACTACAAGTGTGAGCCACCACGCCTCGCTAATTTTTGTACTTTCTGGTAGAGACAAGGTTTTGCCATGTTGCCCACGCTGGTCTCAAACTCCTGCGCTTAAGCAATCTGCCTGCCTCAGCCTCACAAAGTGGTAGGATTACAGGAGTGAGCCACCATGCCAGGCCAGGATTTTCTGTATAAATAATCATGCCATTTGCAAATAAGAATGTTATACTTCTTTCTTTGCAATCTTTTTGCCTTCTATTTATTTTCCTGACTATTATCCTGGCTAGGACATCTATTACTTAAATGAATAAACAGAGCATGAATATCCTTGCCTTGTTTCCAATCTTAAGGGAGAAGCCTTCGATATTTAAGTATGATGCTAGCTTGAGGTTTTTTGTAGATCTTCATCAGAATGAGAAAGTTTCCTTCTAAATCCTAACCTACTAATCTTTTTAAAGAAACTGAGTGAATATTATTTTTTTCACTGTCAGTATTCATTGAGTAGATATTATTAAGGTGGAAACTGAAATCACTGATTTTTAAATCTTCTTTTTGAAAAGTAAGCATTCAAACCTATGAATTTTCCTTTAAGCAGTGCTTTAATGGCATCTTACAAATTTTGATATATTGTATTTTCATTATTGTTCAGTTAAAATATTTTCTAATTTCCTTTGTGAGTTCTTTGATCCAAGGATTACTAACAAGTCTTCTTTAATTTTCAAACATGTATGGGTTTTCCAGGTGTCTGTTACTGATTCCTATTTTACATACTCTGTAGGGGCTGGGCACAGTGGCTCTCATATGTAATCCCAGCATTTTGGGATGGGGGAGGATCACTTGAGGCCAAGAGTTTGAAACCAGCCTGGGCAGCAAAGCAAAAAGTTTGTCTCTATTAGACAGCAAAAACAAAACCCACATACTCTATGTGATTCCAATCCTTGGTAGGATTTCAATCCTTTGTATTTATTGAGACTTGCTTTATGAACCAGAGTATAATGTATCTTGGTGAACAGAGTTTAGTATAATCATGTATCCTTGCAAAGATTATGTATTGCAGGGGTCCTCAACCCCTGGAGTCAAACACCAGTACTGCTCCATGGCCTGTTAGGAACCGGGCTGCACAGCAGGAGGTGGATGACAGGCCAGTGAGCTAAGCTTCATCCGTATTTACAGCCACTCCTTATTGCTCACATCTGATAGCCTGAGCTATCAGATCAGTGGTGGCCTTAGATTCTGATAAGAGGGTGAGACCTATTGTGAACTGCACATGTGAGAGATCTAGGTTGCATGCTCTTTATGATAATCTAATTCCTGATGATCTGCCACTGTCTCCCAACATCCCCAGATGAGAATGTCCAGTTGCAGGAAAACAACCTCAGGGCTCCCACTGATTCTACAATACAATGAGTTGCATAATTACTTCATTATATATTACAAAGTAATAATATTAGAAATAAAGTACACAATAAACATAATATGCTCGAATCATCCCGAAACCATCCCCTGGCTCCTGCCTGTGAAAAACTGTCTTCCATGAAACTGGCCCCTGGTGCCAAAAACGCTGGGGGCTGCTGATGTACAGTTTATAGCTGTTTAGAGAGGCTTGATTTTTATACATTTTTAGGGTTAAGTCTGTTTTTTGCTTTAGGTCTTAGTTACAGTAAATTCCTAATTCCTGGGATATAGTCTCTATTCCTAAGAAGTAGTCCTTCTGCAATTTTAGTGGCAAGGTTCAAGGTCTTTACCAAGCCTCTCTAACTTGATGAAGCTCATACTCCAAACTCTGTCTCTCCTTGACAGCCAGCGGCCAAAATTTCTTCTCAGCCTTGCGGCTTTCAGCTGGCTGTTACTTCTCCGTTGAGCTCCCTGGAATCTTTCCTACACATCGATGGTTCCAGAGTCAACCAAGAATTTGAGGTGAGTTTATATGTAGATTTTGGGGTTCCCTTTCTGTGTTCTCTCCTTTCTTAGACATCCCTCTTATTTTCTAATCTCTCTGACCTCTGACCCCTTAAGTCAGTAAGAGTGGCTTTTTGTTTTGAGTTCTATATAGCTGCCTATGCCACATGACTAGAAAGTAGTTGGAAGAAAGGCTATATAAATGTGATCTCACCCAGTGTGATTTCCTTCTTTTAAGGGTTGACTTCCCTGTAGTTTCTGCCTGTTTTTGGTTACTCTACCAGGGCTTCAAATACATTTTTTCATATTTTATCAAGGGTTTATAATTGTTAACACAGGAAGAATAGTATAATACAACTTGTTTTGCCATGACCAAAGTCATAATCCAATGTCTTTGAAAAAAAATAGGTTTTAATTTACTGAGGCAAAATTCATATAACATAAAACCACTTTAAAGTGAACAATTCAGTCTTGCTTAGTATATTCACAATGCTATGCAACTATACCACCTCAATCTAGTTCCACATTTCCATAATCTAAAATAAAACCCATATAAATTACTTCAAAATTTAAAAATTCTTAATTTTTGACTTTATATTTGTATGCCATATCTATTCATGAAAGTCTTAGTTTCTAATACTATGAACATACTCATTTGCTTGATGCTGCAATATATATAAAACAGCTTTTATGAAGCTCCTGGAAGAGGCTTTAACTCGGATGCGCCCTCCACCAGGAACCAGTGGGCCGAGGTGGTCAGATTGCTTTGAGCTCAGGACCAGCCTGGGCAACATGACAAAACTCTATCTTTACAAAAAATAAATAAAAAAAAAATAGCCAGGGGTTAGTGGCTCTCTCCTGTAGTCCCAGCTACTTGGGAGGCTGAGGCTGGAGAATTACTTGAGCCCAGGAAGCAGAGGTTGCAGTGAGCCAAGATAGCGCCACTGCATTCCAGCCTGGGTGACAGAGTGAAATCCCATCTCAAAAAAAAAAAAAAAAAAAAAAAAAAAAAAAAAAAAAAAAAAAAAAAAAAAGAAATGAAAAAATACAAATAAAAAGAAAATGTATACAAAAAAGTTACCTTATTTAGAGATACAACTAAGAAAAAGGAAATAAATCTCAAAGTAAAATATAAATTAAGCACGAGTAATCCACTGGTTTTGCATTATTTATGTCATTGTTGTGATTGGAACATCAGGCTATGCACTTTACATATGTTACTGCATTTAAATCTTAAAACACCAAAGTAAGTGTCATTACTCCATTTTGGATGGAGACCTAGAGGATAAGTACCTGTCTGCTGGCCTTAACTATCCATGATGTCCTTGTTCCCTGTTTGCCCAAAGATGCAGGCTTCAGCCAGCAGTCATCATTCTGCCTTGTGACTCTCCTGGTTATAGGAGATGAGGAGTGAATACCTGATGCCAGCTGGTCCAACTTTTTTTCTTTGATTTGGAATTGGGTTTCAGAGATGGTGAATTAATCCTTGCATATGTCTGGAATGGTAACACCTGGCAGTTGTGTGGTACTTATTTTCTGCCTTGGAGATATAGTATCAGAGTTCATAATAAAAGAAGAATGAAGTACATATATAGGGAAAATGTATGGACAAGAAAAGGACACTTCAGTTCCAAGTACTAAGCCCTCCCTAGAGTTTGGCTTCCCTGGGCCACTCTGCAACAACCCTGTATTTTATTAAAAATTTTCCTTGTTTGGTCAAGTGAGTTCAAGTTTTTTTGAGATGAAGCTTGCTCTTGTTGCCCAGGCTGGAGTGCAATGACACTGCGATCTCGGCTCACTGCAACCTCTGCCTCTTGGGTTCAAACAATTTTCCTGCCTCAGTTTCCCAAGTAGCTGGAATTACAGGCACGCAACCCCACACCCAGCTAATTTTTGTATTTTTAGTAAAAATGGGGTTTTACCACGTTGGCCAGGCTGGTCTTGAATTCCTGACCTCAGGTGATCCACCCACCTCAGCCTCCCAAAGTGCTGGGATTACAGATGCGAGCCACCACGCCTGGCCAAGTTGATTTCTAATGTAACCAAAAGAACCTATACTACAGCTCCCCTCCCTAACATGATAAGCGAAAGTTTTATGTCGAAATTTTTGTGATAATTTTAGAGTTAGAAGATCACAATACTCTTGCAGAAGCTGCGGAGAGTATTTCCATCTCTCCCTTCATTTCACAAGATAAATAAATCAAACCCAGAGAAATAAAAGCCATTTTCAAAGGCCACTTAGTTAGCTGGTGGCAAAACTGGAACCAGTTTTCCTTATTGTTCTTTACTGATTTATTGTGACTAATTATATGGCCAGATTCAATCCATAACATTAATAATGCACCATGAAACAAATACTTACATTTTGAAAAGAGGCACAAACCATTCACACCCAGATACAATTAGCTTTCTGTTTTTGACAACACCATTCCTTCTCAAACCAGATGTTCTTAGTTTTATACAGAGGATTCTACTTGCGAGGTTGGTGGTTTGGAACATGGAAGACATTTTCTCACAAAACAGTATCAAAGGTGGCGATTAGGTTCCCAAGCTCGCCTCTCTAAACCCTATTTAGAGAGGAAATTCTGAGGGAAAACACACTCTGTGCAAGAAGGGGCATTTCAAGAAGTAGCTGGGTAATCTTAGACAAGTCACTTAATCTCTCTAAGCTCAGTAACAACAACTAGAAAAACATGGCGATTATTTAGACTCATGGAACTTCTGGTTTGACAAGAACCTAAAGGTCTACTTTTAATTTCTAAAATACTGTTATGAAAATTTAAAACGTGCTGAAAAACGAGTACAACAAACATCTATAATCCCAACACCTAGATTCAGCAACTGTTAACAATTTGCCATATTTGCTTTATTTGTCTTTTTAAAAACCATGTGAAAGTTAAGTTGAAAACCTGACACTTGACTCTTTAAATATTTCAGCATGCATGTCCTAAGACTAAGGGCATATTCTTACATAAAAAGTGTTAGTAAACTTTTTCAGTAAAGAGGCAGACATTAAATGTTTCAGTCCATACAGTTGCAACTACTCAACTATGTATTTGTGGATGGAAACAGGCATAGATATTATGCAAACAAATGAGCATGGTCATTTTCCAATAAAACTTTATTTATAAAAATAGACATTTGGCCCTCAGGATATATAGGTTGCTGACCCCTGCTATGTAACAATACTGTTATCACAACTAAAGTTAACAAAAATTCCCTAATATTATACAATTATTCCATATTCAAATTTTTGTAGCAGTCCCCAAATCTATGTTGCGGGGTTTTTTTTTTTTTTTTTTTTTAAGAAAGGGTCTTACTGTTGCTTAGGCTGGAGTGCAATAGCTCACTGCAACCTTGAACTTCTGGGCTCAAACAATCCTCCAGTCTCTCAGCCTCCCGAGTTGCTGGGACTACAGGTGCAAACCACCACACCTGGCTAATTTTTACACTTTTTGTAAAGATAAGGTTTCACTATGTTGCCCAGGCTGGTCTCAAACTCCTGGACTCAAGCGATCCTCCCGCCTTGGCCTCCCAAAGTGCTAGGATTATAGGCATGAGCCACTGCACCCAGCTATGTTTTTTTTTTTTTTTAACCCAGTCAAAATTCACACCATGAATCTAAGACTCCTTTGGAGAGCCTAATGATTCTATTCTTTTGTTTGCCTTTCTAACAGCTAAGCTCTTGGGTGCTTGGGCCTTAACAATAACAAAGGAGAGACAACACCATGAGAAATAATGTCTGGTAACTCTGAACAGCAGGCTTCGCATTAATGTACTGCATTTAAATCTTAAAATAACCTAAAAGAGGTAAAAAATGATTGCACCCTGTTGAAACTTAAGCTTGAACATATGGAATGGTAGTATCTATCAATTGTGTATCAATATATCAGTATCCACTCTATGTACTACCAATATACTATACAAAGTCAAATGTGCACCAATTGCAACATCAACTCTATTAATTAAAAACCAAGAAATTCATTAAAAAAAAGAGTTATACTTATTCAAACAAGGGATCTAGTACTTACCTAGAAATAGAACAATCAATAGGATGATAATGGTAAGGAAAGCCTTGTTCCAAAAAGTTGCAATTTTACCCCAGACATTAAATGAAAAAATCTTCTGCCATCTGTAAAGCAATAAAATTACGTTAGGTATTAAAAAAGCAAAATAAAGTTTTGAAATACTTTCTAAATACTGAAGTAACATTTTGGTAATTGTGTAGCAAGTGAAAAGAATTACAGAAATTTAATTTTAAAATTTATTAATTCTGACATGACATAGAATACCTCATGAATTAAAAAACAACTCTTTCAAATTTAATAATAACCTAATATTTAATTATACTCTGTCTGGTGGCTTAAATATTCTAAAAGTAAACATACATGAACAAAACCTTAAAACAGAATTCTGGCAGTAGTAAAATGTTATATTGTTGATAGAAGCTATTACTCTGTATCTTTTTCATGGTCAGAGCAATGACCTAGAAATAATGAAGATACATTGTTCTAACAATTGGCAACATTTCAGGAGTGGGGTCTAACTCTGCACATTGATTTTTATACAGCACGCTTTTTTTTTTTTTTTTTTTGAGACTGGGCCCCCTCTGTCGCCTAGGCTGGAGTGCAGTGGCACGATTTAAGCTCACTGCAACCTCCGCTTCCCGGCTTCAAGCGATTCTCCTGCCTCAGCCTCCTGAGTAGCTGGGACTATAGGCATGTGCCACCACTCCCGGCTAATTTTTGTATTTGTATTTTTAGTAGATACAGGATTTCAGGATGGCCTTGAACTCCTGACCTCATGATCCACCCACCTCTGCCTCCCAAAGTGCTGGGATTATAGGCATGAGTCACTGCACCTGGCCTACACAGTACACTTTTAACATATACTCCAAGTAAAAGTTTCTCTACTTTAACCATGAGGGAGTTAAAAAAATTACCCAGTAATTATATACAAAAATTGAAAAAAATCTTAAATATGTAGTTTGATAACATTCACACACATGACACACATATATAAAACCATGTAATTACTACAGGTATAAGATGTAAACATAGAGGATATGAGATGGGGAAATAAACAGCCTAGATAGATTGAACAGTACAAGCAAAGACAGTGGTAAGAAAGTATGGGTTGTAATGGCAGAGTAACAATCCATCACACAAAAGGAAAGGTAACAGACTTTGTACAAGGGCAATTTAAATGAGTAAAATTTTAGTAAAAGGAGACAAAAAAAATGTAATAAGCACTTAAATACACTTCATGAGCTACAGCTTGAAAAAAAAGTTTCACTTTAAGATTAGGACAAATTATTAACTAATAAACTTTGAAAACAACTTTAACTACTTGACATTGGTGAGGAGTGGGAGATTCATACAGATGTACTGGTTCCTTTTGTGTCTGCTTCCAATTCCAAGCTTTTTATATAGACAACATATAAATTATACAATATAAAACTTTTATATTATTAAGAGAACATAAGTGGTAATATCTTCATCTACGTCCAAATGTACATTTACTTATTTCTTCAAGGTTTAGTGTAGTGTAAAAGGGCACATAAGAGACCTCCCGTTGGGAACAACTTAAAGTGCTCCATAGGGAGCACCTTATCATAGCTAATATATATTGTGTTCTCACTATATTATGGTTCTAAGTACTTTTGCATGTTTTCTCTCATTTAATTACAACAACTACCATATGAAGTAGACACTAGTACTACCTCCATTTTACAGATTGGGAAACAGATCAGAGAAGATCAAGAGCATGCCCAGGGTTAGTAACATACAGTTATAGGTGACCTGATTTCTGAGCATGTGCTTTCAACCATTGGGTTATGTAAGAGAAGAACAGAGACTAAATGATGAAATATTTTCTTTAAAGATTATGGTGACACACACATAAAAGATAAAAAGATATCGATAGACACATAGTAAGGACATATTGTAAATGATCTGTGTGCATACATACCGTATTTTCTTTATATTTGTACATGAGAGTATATTTACATATCGTGCATATATACGCACATCTATCTAATAGCTACTTTATCAGGATAGGTAAAATTTTTATATGGCAGGAAGAAAAATATTGATCCATAACTTATAGACCACTTTGATGGAGAAAAGATCAACTAACAATTTTTTCTTCTTTGCAAACCCTTAAGCCTTATCTATAAATTAGATGTTTATAAACAAGATCTTTCTTTCTCTTGAATATATAGGATTCTATCATTGCAAATATTACCAAAAGGCAAAACAGGGTTTTATTGAGTTTGAAACAAAACCTACAGGATGAGAGGCAGCATGATGGAGTAGAAAGAATACTAGACTAAGAGCCAGATTTTTGTCCAGAATCTGTCACTTACCAGCTGGGTAACCTTGGCTACTTGCCCTCCTGGGTCTCAGTACATGATCTACAGAACACGGGTGGTATAGATCAAATATCATAGCCCCTACAGTATGATTCAACTTTTTTCTTCAGTAAGAAAAAAACGTACTGAGCTTAACTTAGCTGATAGACAAGGACAGAAGAGAGCAGAAATCCAGGCAGGTAAGGAGCAAGTTAGGAGTTGTGAAAGACTATCTGGACCCTGAGCTAAGGTAAAACTTTAAGAAGTTTCTCCCAGTCCTGGGATTTTACTATACTTTAGTGGGTTATCTCTAGAATCTCATCTATGAAAGATTTTCTTTTAAGCCAGGAGTATGAACTGGCAAAATGTCTTGCAACATTTTTATTACATGTGTATTTCCCCATTCATACTATCAAATTTCTGGGTCTAAAACCAAATGACTAAAAAGTGGATTATTACATGGGTAAAATGAGCCAGTGCTTGGCTAGAAATACTATACTTGGTTCTTAAAAACCTTAGAAGTTCTTTCACTAAAGAACCAATGCTAATACATGGCTTGATACTTTACACATTCAACACTTTTAATATACATTCATTAATGTTATGAGAAATAAAAAGTAATAAAATTGTCATTAAACAGTAATGAAACTATTTCTTGGTTACATAGGCCAAAACTAAGAATAATTTATTGGCTTTGGTTTTCTAAATTGCTGTTCCAGTGCCTCAATTAAACATTTTTACACCCATACAATACTGTAAACATGATTTATCCATTTATATTTATTTAGTTCATGGCTTCACAGCGCAACAAAAGAAAAGTGAAACCCGAGACAAGGCAGGACAGGTGTTAAATAATCGCTGCTGTATTATATCTGTAATCAACAGAATCAAAAGTACAGGCCCTTTTCCTTTTAGAAGGGAAGAAAAAGTTACTTCACTTGTACACATAACAGAGTTTTATATAAAATGTTATTTTAATATTGTCATTATATGCTACCTAATTTGTTAGGTGAGTTTATTTTCAAAGGCATTCGAAACTTTGTAATCTTCAGAAAACTTTTCCATTTTACATTACACAGTCTAAAGGAGTGATCCAATATTATAACTGTCAAGGATTTGAAGGTTTCCTACCTCTGAGGAGGAATAAAAGGTAGGCAGAAGATTAAAATGAGTCCTATTTCGGCATAAAGAAAGGTTGCCACTGCCGCCCATTGGAGTGTCATTTTTTTTCTTCACACCTAAATGGGGAAACACTTATTTTAATCTTGCTTCCGTTCAAACAAAACCGGGTTCGAGGCCCCGAGGCGCAGCGTTTTTGTTGAGGTGGTGGGCTGTGTCCGACCTTCCCCCACCTGGGGAGGCCGGCACGGACCCCGGCCGGGAACGGGGAAAGGGTGGCCCGGGAGGCCTGTGGCGTCACCTCCCCGGGAGTCCTGTGGAAGTGGCGAGGCGACCCGCTGGCCGCTGCCTCTTCCGCCAGCTTCCCGGCAACAGAAGCCCAACGCCTCCCTCCACCAACGCCCTGCTTCGCGGCCCTCCCGCTCCCGAAGGCGCCGCGGCCAGGGCCGGACCAGGCCAGTTCCGCTAGGTTCTCCAGACCAGGCAGCGGCGCTCTTCCTCCGCGGCCTAGCGCCCCACGGGTCCCCGGGTCGCGGCCGGCCTTACCCGCCGGCGGCCCGCCTCGCTCCCCGCGCTCCTCCGCGGCCGCGGACGCTGCGGACGTCAGACGCAGCGGCCGGGCGCGGGACGGTAGACAGGGCCCCACCCCGCCTCCCGCCCGCGCTCCCGCCCGGGGCCTGTCCCGGCTGAGGTCACAGGCGGCTCGCCCACGTTTATTGGCAATTGTTTTCTAACTGGCGGCAGTCAAAGAAGGAGTCAGACTTTTGACCTGATGCTTGGGGGTCCTAGCGCAGCTTCTTCAAGAGGGCAGGCTTTCCGCTGCTAAGTGCGGCCGGCGTGGGAGGGCGCCTCGCGGGGTCCAGGTCTAAGGAGCCGCGCCGGGCAACGGGGCTGGACTGGCCGGTGCAAATTCAGCAAACGCGCTTTAAGAAGCACTCATTTCCTGTCACATCCTCTCTCGGTGGTGGGAACTGTTTGTGTCCAGAATTAAGGAATATTTAATAAAGGGCCAGGATGAGGTGTCGTGCAGCATTTTGTTCTGGAGAAGGTAGGAGCAACTGTAGTATCACAACATACTCCATAGGTGTTCTGTTCCCATCCGTGGGCTAGGAAGAGGCAGTAAACTTCAGGGTGGTGTTTGCGGACTCGCAGGAAAGTTGGTTATGCTGATATTCTTTCAATTACTATTTTTCAGCTTTTCACATTGTGCATATACATTTAAATTGTTGAGTTTTTTTCAATATTGACAATGTATCAGGAATGTAAATATAAGTACTATCCTGGTGACAATTATCTGGGACATAGTAAACAAAGGCTGAAAATAGATTATTATAGAATATAATGCATTCAAAAACACATTTAAGTTGGTGCTTTTTCCTAATTATCACAAATATTCTTGATCACATGTAACAAAAAAGTAGAAAAAAGACTTTGCACATAAATTAACCAAAAGGAAGGTACTTTTTTGTTTTTGTTTTTTTTTGAGTTGGAGTCTCCCTCTTTCGCCAAGGCTGGATTCTGGTGGCGCAATCTTGGCTCACTGCAGCCTCTGCCTCCCGGGTTCAAGCAATTCTCTCGCCCCAGCCTCCTGAATGGCTGGGATTACAGGGACCTGCCATGACGCCTGGATAATTGTTGTATTTTTTACTAGAGATGGGGTTTCACCATGTTGCCCAGACTGGTCTTGAACTCCTGGACTCCAGTGATCTGCCCGCCTTAGCCTACCAAAGTATTGGTATTACAGGTGTGAGGCACCGTGCCAGGAAGTTCCTTTTAATCAAATGTTAGAACTTCTTGCCCATCCACACTGGTTCCTTCCAAACACGGAGCACATTACTCTAGGGATGATGCTGTGCTCACACCAGTAGGATAATTCAATTCAGAGTTCTGACCATACCAATTTTGTACAGTATTCATAGAAAATGAAAAAGCCAGTTATCTTTAAAAAAATGCATTAACTGAAAAGTGAAAAGAGTACCAAGGAAAAAAGATGGCACCACAGTGCTTATGTTAAAATGGATTCATTCAATATTCCCAAACGTGAATTAAAGTTTTACATAATTATTTCCTTATAACAGTGGCAATATAGAATAATACTTTATGAACTGTTTTCAGTCTGAGATACTTAATTCTTGCAGTGCATGCCCACTGATAACAAAATCTGTTAATAACACTCCCAAACCATGACTTTAAAGTCAATTGCTGGGAGGCATAAAATAACATCAAACACAGAATGTGAAAATTAGGTTTTAAAATTAAAAACAAAACCTAGTTACTATTCTCTAGGAAATATTTCAAGTATATAATCATCTCCAGGTTGGCTACCAAATTTCTTATACTTAATATATGGTGGATTGCAGTTAATTTTATCTTTTTAGGTAGCAGTTATATTTATCAAGCTTTCACTCTTCGGAGGATCTAGAAGTTTTGAAATGTACCAAATGTAATGTCGTTAACCAATTGGAATTTTTAGTAAGTTCTGAGTGCAATTCTACTCAGAATTTTTTGTTCTTTTTCATTTTGGATGGATGTTGATATTTGGACCTGCATACTTTTTTGCAGGTGCACCACCTTTTTGCACCTGCATACTTCTTGTTAACTTACAGATACTATGAGCCATACTTAGTATTAAAATAAATTTTATTTAAAAATGTTAACATGAGAAAACATGACTCCTTTAGGAGAAAATTCCAACTCTACCCATCCCCCAAATATCTCCATAACAGGATTCAGAACAGTATTTGTCAGTGTTTGCCTAGGATGATCAGGATGTTTGAACCACTGGGAGTTTTCTTTAAATTGTAAATTCTGGGTTTACTCCAGATCTACCAAATCAGAATCTATGAGGGAGGGGTGGGGTGCAGGACTGACTTTTACAAAATGCTCCCAGGGATTGTTTTTATACTAACATTTGAGAGCTACTTGTTTAAGGTGCAAAATATAATGTTCTGTTGTTTCACTATAGGTCTAAAAGTATATATTTAAATTATTTGGGAAGTCTAGTCAAATGCCATAATGGTCTGTAAGGTAATCTATGATTGCTGATGTGCTTGACAGAGCATTAAATACTCTTTTTTCCTGCCTTGAAGTTATCTTTTCCATCATGTACATTAAATGTTGGTGGAAACACATGTAAGGAGTCCCGAGTTCAAGAGCAATGTCAACCCAGTCCCAGATGCATTTCAGTGGGGTTTCCTCATATCCAGCAAACATGGCCGGGTTTGCTAAAAGTCCTCTTGCAACCATCACACCTACAAATTAAAACACACCATATTTGTCCATACATTAAGAACCCATGGTTATTAGTTCAAACTCAATGAAGCAAACAGAATATTATTTAAAAAGTATTATTACAAGGTTTTAAAATAACTTTATTACACTAGTATGTTTAATTCAATTACAAAAGAATTAAATTTGGTACCTTTTGTAAACCAGAAAAGCTTAAATGTACTTACTTATAGAAATCTTTATTTTTTAAAGATTTGTTCCTTAAACAATGGGTCTTTAGCTTTTCTTTAGGGTAAATCTAGATTGTCATAAATTGGGCTGCTTAAAGTTCAGTTTATCTGTATTCTCCCACCTAGCAATCATAGGGCTTGGCATGCCAATAATTTATGGTAATAGTGAAACTGCGTAGCAGTTCTGGGGTTCATTTGGTTCTTAGCATTCTTGAGTTCACTTACTCTCATTTCTAGGTGCTTTATTTTACTAGTAGGCTATATGGAAAATTCTTCACTGGTCACTAGATATGATGGTGTCAGAAAAGTAACTGAATTAATCTATCCCAGTTAAGATAATCCGTATTTTTCTAGGTTGAAAAGTTAACATCATTTCAATAAATCACTTAGCTTAACTCAGCTCATTGGGAAAATATGGCTTAATGTTAAAGAAAATGAATAAAAATTGAATTAACATTACTTCCCCACTCTGATTTCTTCCCCTCAATTAAAAGACAAGAATCCAAGTACTTATTTCTTACCATCTGTCCCAGTAATCTGCCACACATTTTCTGCCTCCTTTAAGCTTCTGATATCTCCATTAGCAATTACAGGTATAGACATATTTTCTTTAATTATTTTAATGGAATCATAGTGCACTGGCTGATGTCTTTCTTCAACAGTTCTTCCATGGACTGTAATCCATGAAACTCCTGTTGCTTCAGCCTTTCGACAAAGATCTACAGTTCTTTTAAGGTCATCATGGATCCTACAATTTCAAAATTACATTAATCTGTTCACAGCACACAAATCTTAATGCTAACATTAACTGACTAAACTCATATTTTATCTATTAAATTAGTTAGCTTTGCTATATTATATTATTACTCCATCATTATCAGCAAGGTTTTCTTTAGGGATCAGTTCCTGCCCAAGACCTCAAATTTAGCTGTCTTACTATTGACAACATAGGACAACAAAGAAGTTTTATCGTAGACCTAGTGCTTCTACGTTTTGGCTTTGATAAACAAAAGCGCCATCAAAGTATTGTCATAGATGAATTTAAACCTTAATATTTGCTGTGCATTCTCTCATCCCCAAAGGGAAGAACATAATATTTCATATTGAAATATGTTTTCAGGCTGGGCATGGTGGCTCACTCCTGTAATCCCAGCACTTTGAGAGGCTGAGGCAGGTGGATCACTTGAGGCCAGAAGTTCAAGACTGGCCTGACCAACATGGTGGAACATCCTATCTACTAAAACATACAAAAATCAGTCACGTGTGGTGATGCACACCTGTAATCCCAGCTACTTGAGAAGCTGAGGCACGAGAATCACCTGAACCTGGCAGGCAGAGGTTGCAGTGAGCCAAGATCATGCCACTGCACTTTAGCCTGGGCAGCAGAGTCAGACTCAAAAAAAGAAATATGTTTTCAACTTGTCATGGAAAAATGGATTCCAGGTTTTTCTTTTTATTGTGAAATTTTAGTGCAAATGTTTTTCCTATTTTCTACATGTGGCACCAGGAATGTTTCTTAACATTCATTAAATACTACATGGAAAAAGTAGAAAGTTTGGTGAAATTTATAATAAAGAGATGCTCTAATTTTTGTTAAAAGTACAAACACAAAGTTTTTTTTGAACTATAAATGAAAATTATAGTATATATTCTTTTACTAAATGTCTTATTTCAACATTTCTATACACCAGCAACAAATTTATTTAGGATAGACACTCCCAACAACATCAGACAAAAGGAATAATCTTTTATTTCCTAAGTAACGAATCATCTTATCAATAGATTGTAATATTATCTTTACCTTATTTTAATAGAAACTGAAAATCCAGGGTTTTCCACTTGATTTCTTACTTGTGTCACCATGTCTCGAACAAGCTCCGGCTTGTTTATTAAGCAAGCCCCATAACCTTCTGCCATTGCCCACCTTTATAAAGCAAACACAAGAACAAGTGAATTACAAATAACTGGAAGAGAAGACAAAATTCTGAAAGCACTGAAATGCAAGTGCATCCATTTCTCTAGTCATCTGGAATAGAAGCAGATTTAAAAAATTCATAGACCCAACATTCTAAGTGGATCAATATGAAAGTAGGAAAACATGTTCCCAGATCAAAAAGTACTTAAGAGAAATGGTTTTCAAGGGCAAGTGAGACCATTAAAAGTCATTCAAGCAAAACAGGTTTAAGTATTTGAAGTAATTAATTGCAATTATTTCAGATTTTAAAAATTCCAAATTTGATGTTTATTGTGCATAACAAGAAGTTTTATTAGTCTCAATAGTTGAAAGCTATTTTTGGCTTACAGCATTCCAATACCACTAAACAGCTTATTTAACCCTCCTAATGAGTATACAAATATGTCCAATCTGATTTGGATTACACTATACTTAACAATTTTGCTTTTATTCTTTGGACACATTTTGAATTAATGATAGATAATCTACTATAGTGCCAGTACAGTAGAAATATTATTGTCAAATTAAGTACCTCCTATCAACACCTAGTTACATAAACCCAAGCAAATAACTGTAGTATAGAAAGAAAAGGTGATTTTAATAAGGTATTTTTATAAGAGGAATTAGGAGAAAATGTGGTGATTTCCTAAGTCAAACAATCTGTTTTCAGAGCAAGTATATCTGACAAGACAGTAAAAATACATTTTAGGGATTGCGGAAAACATTAGATTCTCATATAACTACTACGGATGAGATTCAAGGCACAGCCACATAAAAATTCTAGTGGTGAGGGGAGACAAACACCCTTCAAAGGTCTATACATGATTTCAGTCATCAGAAAAGAGCTTTGAATTTATATTCCTAAATTATATTTCCCTGTATTTTCTTCTTTCTTGTTTTGAGCCCTGGTGCTGTAACTCTATTTTCTTTTTAATTTTTGGAAAACTAGAAAGATATTTTACCATGTTCACATAGTTTTTTTTCTAATCTTTTGGAAAATTCTTCCAACTTCTTTGAGCTTTACCTCTGAGGGCAACCACAGTTAATGTCTATTCCATTCGCATAAGGACTGACTATACGAGCAGCATCAGATAAAAGTCTTGCATCGTTAGCAGCAAACTGAACAATCAATGGGCAATCACCTGATAAAATGAATAGCTCAACATTAAAATTCACAGGAAAAAACATACACACACACCCCAAACTTTAATATTCGTACAGGATAAAATAACAGTAGTGATTTTTAGCCTAAGAAGCATCTGTCCAAATAAAAGAACCTTAAGCAATTTAAAATATTTTAAATTAAAAGCAATTTACACTCAGTAAAAAATTTAAACAGTACAAAATTTGATAAACGAAAACTAGTCTAACATTTTTGACAAAACAGATCCTCTTCTGAAAGGTGAGAATTAGTTTACTACATTCCAGAACAAGTTTTGTATACCAAAATTTAAACAAGTGTGAACTTTCTATATATACCACCATGCCTACTGTTCCTTTCTTCCCTGATACATCTGGGAGACATACTCAGGCCTATTTTTTTCTTTATAGTGGGATATTCCACTGTATAGATGGATTATATAGTGTATTTTTACACTGTTTTACATTCTCTGAGTAAATTCATAGGAGTAGAATTGTTAATAGGCATTTAACATATAACATTGTGATAGATTTCACAGAATTATCTTCCAGGGTTTACCAATATAGACATATACCAATATGGATAACAGTTCTTGTTTCCTCACAACTTATCCTACAGTGTATATCCAACATTTGTATATTTTAATTTGTGAGCTCTCTTCATATTCTTTGAATTTTTTCTATATAAAATTTTTCCATTAGTTCCTCCTTTTGTTATAAAACAAAGAAATTAGTATTGCTATGTATCATGTGTTACAAATATTCTTGCCAGTTTTTTGTCTTTCAGTATATTTGTGCTTTTACATATAAAGGTTTAAGTTTTTTTTTTTTTTTTTTTTGAGACGGTCTCACTCTGTTGCCCAGATTGGAGTGCAGTGGCACAGTCTCAGCTCACTGCAACCTCTGCGTTCCAGGTTCAAGTGATTCTCCTGCCTCAGCCTTCCAAGTAGCTAGGATTATAGGTGCCTGCCACCACACACAAAATTTTTGTATTTTTAACACAGACAGGGTTTTGCCATGTTGCCCAGGCTAGTCTTAAACTCCTAACCTCAGGTGATCCACCTGCCTCGGCCTCCCAAAGCACTGGGATTATAGGTGTGAGCCACTGCATCTGGCCTAAAGGTTTCAATTTTAATATAGCCAAATGTATTAAAGCTTCCTAGGTTTTAAAGAATATATTTTTCTTATCCTTGGGTCAGTATTACAAACTCTGTTAGATATATTTCAACATTTCTTTTCAGGAGTACTTGCATGAGATTCACTGGGTGTTTATAAAAATGCAGATTTCTCGGCATCATCCTAGTTGCACTGATTCAAGATTTCTATATCAATCCACTGCTTTACAGGATTATGATGGTTTAGGAGATTTTGATTTATTCTTTATGGAGATGTAAGGTGCTTTTCCTTTTGTAACTCAAGAGAGTTACAGAATTTCAATTTAACAACCATTTATTGGTTGAATATATTTCCAACACAGTACTAGATTCTGAGGATACAAATCAAGCTATTTCTATAGCTACAGCCCTCAAGGAGGCCAGAATCTAGTGGGAGAAACAGGCACGTAGAGCGGAAATCACAATGCAGGAGGATTAAGTGCATCATAAGAGCCTGTGCTTAGGAGGGAGGACGTGAGTAGAGGATGGTTTAAAAAAAAAAAAAAAAGATTCAAGGCTTCAAACATTGAGCTGCATTAAAAAACATAAACTATAGTTTGCCACAGAGAGAGAGGTCTGGCATGAGAAGACAGGGGATGTTCAAGGACTTAAAATAATTTAAGAATTTTTCAGGATAAAGTCAGTGGGTTGTGGGGAGAAACTGAAGGAAGATAAGGCTGCAGAAGATGTATTCAGAGGTCGGATTATGAAAAACTATATATTATCCTCAGGTGCTGAAATTTTAGTCTTGAAGCCAGTAGTTCTCAACCTTTAACAAGCTCAGAATTACCTGGAGGGGTTTTCAAAACACAGATTGCTGGACCACATATCCAGAATTTCTGATTTAGTACACCTGTAAATCTCCATTTCTAACAAGTTTCCAGATAATACTGATGCTGCTGGTCTGGGGATCACACTTTGAGAACAAGAGAAAACTTTACATTTTCAGTAGGTCACTTTGGAAGATAGTTTTGAATGGTACAAGATTAGAGGCAGTGTGACAGGAATCCATTGTAATAGCGCTAGTGAGAAGAGAGGGTTTCAAAGTGACCTTACGCTTTGATATATACACTGATAGTTTACAAGGCATTCAGTAATAACATTAAAAAATACTTATTAAAAACACTAAAGAACTGAAATTTTTAATATAAAATCTCTAAATTGTGTTGTCTCTGATTAGACAAGAGAGTTGAGTTTGTAATAAATTTAAAAAGCTTTACAAAGTCAGTACACTATGGGTTTCACATACCTTGGTTTGTGGTAAATTCACTGTCTCTGGCCTTTATAGATTTGACAAAATCAGCAGCAACTATCATTGGTGTGTAACACAGATCACAACTGTATTTTCTTACTAGTGTCCTAAAAGCCAACCTGTGAGCATATAAAACTTTAATTATGCATTTAGAAATACCACAATCATATTTTTAATTCATTGTTAAATATCAGAAAAAGTTCTACCTATGGGGAGATGGAGTAGATATACCTTTCCCTATTCTTCTTGCTAAGAATTACTAAAAAAACCCTGGATATTATATATAAAACAAACACAAGAAAATTTTGAAAGGTGAAGAAAAGATGGCCAGATAGGCTGAGGACCTGAGGAATGACAGGGTGTTGAGTTCTCTGGGTTTTATTCTTGTCTCAAATATCTTAGACTTGAAGAAGCTGGCTACCTGGAAACAACAATGGATGAGACAAAACCAGATCCAACAAAAGCCTTCTCTAACCAAAGGACCAGGAAAACATTCTGTCTGACCTAGTAAGATAGAAAACTTTTGGACAGTTCTACTCCAGCCAAATACTGTAGAATAAGCTATGGTTTTATCTCCATTAGCAAAGCCCAAGTGGGACTCCTAGATTTCTACCCTCCCAAGGCTGTAACAAGGTACTCCAACATTCTACTGAGATGATGCGTGAGAAGGCCAGGTAAGGATCTGAAACTTTCATCTCTGGTGACAAGCGAGGTCACGCCCAGCCCAGTGATATTAGTGGAGGCCACAAGAGGAGTGTGGAGTTCCATGCCTGCCAGCAGTGATGAAGCACTCTTCTTCCTCCCTGTTTCAACACAGTAAGGAAACTTCTAGTCAGTGCAATAAGGCATGAATAAAGAAACAAAAGGCACATGATGGAAAGGAAGAAATCCAACTGTCCTTATTTGCAGATGACATGGTTGTTCATATAGACTCTCAAGGAATTTACAAAAAAAACTAGAACCAACAAGTAAGTTTAGCAAGTTTGCAGGCTATCAGATCAACAGACAACAATCTCTTTCTATGTGCTAGCAATAAACACATGAACACCCAAAATTAAATATTCTATTACAATTGCTCAAAACATTCTGGTGTCTTACAAAACATGTATAGGACTTGTATGCTGAAAACTACACAATACTGATGACAAAAATAAAACAAAATTTCAATCAATGGAGAGATATATTGTGTTCAGGATGGGGAGATTCAATATAGTAAGGAAGTCAATTCTTCCCAAGTTGATGTATAGGTTTCACACAATTTCAGCAAGATTTTTTGCCGAGATAGACAAGGTCATTCTAAAATTTGTTTGTAAGGCAAGGGAATAGCTTTACATATTGTTTTAGAATAGCTAAAACAATTTTGAAAAAATAAATTTGGAAGAATCAGTCTACCTGATTTTAAGACATATTAAGAGCTATACAGTAAGACTGTGTGGTATGGGTAGGGGAAAAGACACAAGATCAATAGAACAAAACAGAAAATGCTGATTTCTCACAAAGAATTAAATGGAGAAATAGTATTTATTTATTTATTTGAGATGGAGTTTGTTTTTGTCACCCAGGCTGGAGTGTGGTGGCACGATCTCAGCTCACTGCAACCTCCGCCTCCTGGGTTCAAGAGATTTTCCTGCCTCAGCCTCTCAGTAGCTGGAAATACAGGTGTGCACCACCATGCTTAGCTAATTTTTGTATTTTTAGCAGAGACAGGGTTTTACCATGTTGGCCAGGCTGGTCTTGAACTCCTGACCTCAAGTGATCTGCCCACCTTGGCCTCCCAAAGTGCTGAGATTGGGATTTGGTGGTGTGAGCCACCACACCCGGCTGATAGCCTTTCACTAAATGGTGCTGGAGTAATTGGACATCCATAGGTATAAGAAAAAAAAAAAAAAGAACCCCAATCTAAGCCTCACACTTATATAAAAATTTATGCAAAACCAATCATGGACTTAAATGCAAGACATAAAACTATAAAACTTTTAGGGAAAAAAACTTAGGAGAAAATATTCAGCATCTGGAGCTACATAAAGGTTTCTTATACTTGACATCAAAAGCACAATTTACAAAAGGAAAACATTGAAAAATTATAGACGTCCTTAAAATGAAACTTTTGTTCTGCAAAAGATCCTGTTAAGAGGACGAGAAGACAAGTTACATAAACGGAAAAAAATATATGCAAATCACGTATCTGACAAAACAGTGGAACATATATCTACAATATATAAATAACTCTCAGCACTCAATAGAAACAAGAAAACAAAGTGACAAAAACGCTTGAATAGATATTTCTACAAAGACGACATACAAATGGCCAATAAACACACAAAAAGATGTTCAGCATCATTAATCATTAGGGAAATGTAAATTAAAACTGCAATGAGATACCACTTCATACCCATTAGGATGACTATAATTAACAAAACTCTATGAGGATGTAGAGAAATTAAAACTCTTGTGCACTGCTGGTGATAAGGTAACATGGTACAGCTGCTATGGAAAACAGTATAGCAGTTGCTCAAAAAATTAAACATAGAATCAACATATGTTCTAGCAATTCTACTTCTGGGCATATAGCCAAACAGAATTCAAAGTAGGGTCTCAGAGACCTGTTGTGAACCGTGGGTATTTGTATACGCATGATTCATGACAGTACTATTTGCAATAGCCAAAAGGCGGAAATTACCTTGTGTTCTATAAACAGATGAATGGTTATCAACAGATGAATGGATAAACAAAATAGATATAAAATGGAGTATTATTCAGCCTTAAAAATGGAAGGCTTTGAGAGGCCGAGGCGGGCGGATCACGAGGTCCAGAGATCGAGACCATCCTCGCCATGATGAAACCCCGATTCTACAAAAAATACAAAAATTAGCCAGGTGTGGTGGCACGTGCCTGTAGTCCCAGCTACTCAGGGAGGCTGAGGCGGAAGAATCGCTTGAACCCAGGAGGCGGAGGTTGCAGTGAGCCGAGATTGTGCCACTGCACTCCAGCCTGGCGACAGAGCAAGACACTGTCTCAAAAAAACAAAACAAAACAAAACAAAACAAAACAAAACAAAACAAAACAAAACA
>NW_022436947.1:33315542-33489471 GCF_009761245.1 Sapajus apella
CAAAACAAAACAAAACAAAACAAAACAAAACAAAACAAAACAAAACAGAAGAACAGTCTGATATATGCTACAACATAAATGAACCTTGACGATGTTATGCTGCACAAAGTATTAGCAAAATCAATCTTGTTTCAAACAAATATTGTATGATAAGACTTATATGAGGTACCTAGAGTAGTAAAATTCATAGAGGGAGAAAGTAGAATAATGGTTGCCAGGGGCTGCTCGGGGGAACAGTGGAATGGGGAGTTATAGTTTATTGTGTATAGAATTTCCATCTTCTAAGATGAGAAGAGTTTTAGAGATCAGATGCACAACAATGTGAATGTACTTAACACTACTGAACTGTACTCTTAAAAATGATTGTGAGATAAATTCTATGTTATTTATATAACAAAATTTTTTTAAAAAAACATCACAATAGTAAAATAGCAAACAATCCAATCAGAAGATAAGCAAAAGATACAAAGAAACATTTCTTCAAAAACTGAACACACAGCTACTACAGGACCTAGCAACTGTACTCCTATTTATCCCAAGACTTAAGTTCGCATAAAAATCTGTATATTGATGCTTATATCTATTTAATATCCACTATATACTTACAGGTAGGAGTTACAACTACCACCATTTTTATAGATACAAAAAGTGCAGCTCAGAGAAGTTAATAGTTAGTCAGGGTCACATATATACTAGGCAAGTAGTAGCATCATGACTCAATTTTAAATCATAATTCCAATGCTAGGAGTTTGAAGATCCCATTTGGTGGGTGGTCTTACAATACTTTAAAAAAGTCAGAAGATAAAAGGGAAATTTCATCTTCATTCATTAACCATTTAGCAACACTTACTTTGAATATCGAACCATTGGGGCACAGACTTTTACCAGCTGTCCAGAATGAAACATTTCTATGGGATCTTTTTTTCTTTCTTGACATATTGTGGTTTGTATGCAGTCGCTCTTCATTAATACAGATTTGTTTCAAATCTGAAAAAGACAGTAAGCTTGTATAGAGAAAATATGCTTTCACTATGTTAATTCCAATTTAACAATTTCCACTACCAACAACATGTATTTTTCATCAGGCTTGTGAGGTCAGAAATTTTTTTATTAATAGTTTCTTTTCACAGTAGCCAATATGATGCTACAGAATGCTGCCTCTATCTATAAGATAAATATATGTAGAAAACTACACAAGATAGTGGTGAGAAAACCAGATGTAGAAAACAAGATATTTTTCCTAGTTTACCATGTTGTAAGTTTTCATGTTACTTAAAAATTTTTCACATTACTTTGTTGGGATTCTAAACCAAGAAATTTGTTTTGAATTATTTTATATATAATACTCTATATGACTGGCATTTTGCAATATCTTGTTTTATTCAGGAAAGTTAAATGGCATTTATAGAGCAACTCTAACTAGTCAGTGTATCAAAAGATATCCTGATGTTTTTATTCTAATTCTTGAAACCTGTTCTGTGAATCAGAAGATAAACACTTATTTTTAAAAATTTTAATGTGGTATTATCTAATGAAAATTTCAATTATAATCCTATAATTGCATTGTAAATCAATTTTATACCCCAAGAGGTACAGGTACAAGTGATGAAATTATAGAGTTTATAAATGTTTTATATTTGCCATACTTAAAATTCTACCATTTCACAGTGTTGGCTACTTTTCATATTCCAGTTTTTGGCCTTAGTAACTTAGTAAAAAGAAACAGGTATGTCTGAAGGAAAAATGAAGCAGAAAAAAATAAAAAATAAGAATCAGATATGGTTCAACTTTAGAATGGTCTCAAACTTTCCAGTCTTTAACCTTCAGGCAAGGAGTTGAAACTAAAAACAGCTAAGGTACTTAAAAATGTCAGGATCTTGCAAGAAACTGCTGGAAGCACCAATATTTAAGTAACAGAGGAAAAGGGGAGAGCAAAAGAGACTGAAGATGAACTTTGGAGCTGGGAGGAATAAACCTAAAGAGTGATACTCAGAAATCAAGAGAGAGACTATTACAAAGGAAGGAGAGGGTAGGTATCTTAAACATCACAGACAAGTAAGGCAAATACAGAGTGTGCAATGGCAACAAGGTCATTAGTGATTTTAACAAGAATTATTTCATTTTTATCCACTCTTTCAGTCATAGTAAATGACATACAGAGGCCTCTCTCAATATTTATTTGCTGAAAGAGTAAATCAGTAGCTTTCAGGGCTCATACCTGTAAACCCAGCATTTTGGGAGGCCAAGGCAGGAGGCTTGCTTAAGGCCAGGAGATCAAGACCAGCTTGGGCAATATAGTGAGACCCCCATCTCTACAAAAAACATAAAAACTAGCTGGGCATGGCAGCACATGCCTGTGGTCCCAGCTACTCCAGAAGCTTAGGCAGGAGGATCCCTGGAGCCCAGGAGGTTGAGGCTGCAGTGAGCCATGATCCTGCCACTGCACTCCAGTCTGGGTGACAGAGCTAGACCCCATCTCAACAAAACAAAACCATCAGTAGCTTTCAGCCTTAGCTGTACATTACAATAACCTGAGGAGCTTTTAAGACTCAGGATGCCCAAGCCATACCCTAGACCAATTAAATCCAAATCCCTGGGCTCAGGTGCAGGCATCAGTGTTTGGTTTAAAGCTCTTCAGGTGATTTCAATGTGCAGATAAGCTTAGAACTACAGGAATAGGTAAATTCAAAGATTCCATAGCACCTGGTACAATTGTTTGTTTAAATTAGTTCCTAACTTACTTATTGGCTCCTTTTACGATATGGATTGAGCCTTGCATTTGTAAACTCATGTAGTATGCGGACTGGGTAGGGGGGAGTGTCAAAACTGTCGCTGTATCAATTATTATCACTCTTCTAAATCTTCCACTGTGGGGTATAAAAAAGCCAAGGGAGGAAAAACAATCCCTAATTCACAGATAATGAATGTATCACTCCTATTCCCATCATGACTGAAATTTAACATACTAGGGAAAATCCTGAGACAAAGTCAAGAGAGCATAATGCAGTGTAGCATAAGACTTGCTTACCTGCGGTGTTATGAGTATGAAATGCATTTAGATTTATAAAATACTTAGAACAGCGTTAAGCACAGGATAAGTAATACGACCTTTTTGAAACAGAATGTAGAAAACCACGTAGCTCTGGAATTGGACAAAATTGGTTTCCTGGATACATATCTATTGCACAAATGGAAAAGTCATATTACAGCTTCTTTTTGCTTAGAAGCTTAAGACTTGATTGCATAGTTGTGGTTGACTAATCCTGTTAATTTATCAGTATTTATCTTAGAAGAAATCTAAGTCGAAAATGCGGATGTATTAGCAGAGAAGATATAATGGGAACCAATCTGATGCTCTCACAGCGTCAATACTGTTAAGTGAGGTATGGGCAACCCACCAGTTTGTAATTAAGAAAAAGTCTGGCACGTTGCTCAAACTGAGAGGAAGAGGAAGAAAAGGCAAAAGGTCAAAGGTCTCGTGGGAAGTAAGGAGAGTAGAGACAGTGAGTTTTATTTGTCCTTTTATGGTTCAGTCTTCCTTCTTCGTCGACTCTCCCTAATTCTCTTCACTGTTCATCCCCACAAACTTTTCTTCCTAAGCATTTCCTGCGGGCTTTTATTACCCCAGGAGTGCCAATCAAGCGTGGGACAGATAAAGCTATCTAGCAACTAACTCCTGACTCCTGTGAGTGTGGAGGGCAAACGAAGCTCCCTGGTCTGCTCTCCTGCCCTACACCGCGCGGACCCTGTTCTGAGGTTTAATACTTGCTTCACAGATAAGCGCTGCGGCCACGTTCCGGCGCCCACCTTCTCCTTGGCCAGGGCACTAGCTGCTGCGGAAAGCGCCAGCCCGACAGCCTTGGCTCCCTCGGTGCGCCGAGCGCAGAGCACTGGGACCCTGGGAGCCCACTGCTCGAGTACCCACGGGGCTCCTAGCCAGGATTGGCCCAGTCGCAGCCTCAAAGTCAGTTCGCCAGGCCGGCATTAAACCACGGGTTGGCTAGGCGGGCGGCGCCGATATTCTGCGTCACCACCTGGGCGGGGCCGTTCTGCTGCTGACGACATCAACCCGGCACCTGCCAACATGGAAGGTAGCGATGGCAGCGTCGCTGTGGCTGGCCTCGGGGCTCGAGGCTCTGGAGCGGCTGCAGCGACAGTCCGGGAACTTCTGCAGGACGGTAAGGAGACGGGGTCCGACCAGGTGGTGGGGCTGCGAGACTGCTCAGCTCCGCACCTGGGCAGCAAGGTGGACCCAACCCGTTGCTTTGCAGAAAGTTTTCCAGTCTGGACGTAACCACTCCCCTCCGCCCGGCCTCCAGTTGTGGGTACTGTTCTAACCAACCTGTTTCCTCTGGGACTTTCTCCCTGTTTTCCAGTGTCTTGGGGACACCTGGTTTTTGTTGCTTCACATTTTAACTCGACCCCCCCCACCCCCCACCCCATGCCTCCAGCTTCCCTGAAGTTTCGGGAGCCTAAATCCTGTGGCCCGCGTTGGCATCCACCAGGTGCTACAGCAGTTCTTGACGAAGGGGTGTAGCGTTCGAGCTCTTCAAAAGTATCTAGAACAGATGAAAGACGCATCATGAAATAGGGGCCTGTTTTAAAGTAGAACTGGAAATGCCCACTCTTTTAACAAATGATCTACTGTCTACAGGTGACCCCTCTTGCAGGCTTTCCCCGTCCCCGTTCTCTTTATGAGGCAGTTATCCACAATGAGACGGGGGAGGTTTCAGGGAATTGATTCAGATTGGGATTAACAACTTATACAGAATCTAGCAGTCAGATTTATTGCTAGTCTGTTTGGAGAAAAGTTGCCCAAAATAAGAAAAGTTAAATACTTGAAAAGCATATTCAGTTGTCAGTCCAGTTACCATGTCCCGAATCTCTTATCCTTCAGAATAAAGTTCAAATTTATAAGCATAAACCTAAAATCCTTCTCACCTGTTCTTAATTTTTTTCTCCAGTGGCCATCGCATTCTACCTTGTACTGAAATCATTCGTATACTTGTCTTAATCTTTTCTGTATTGTGAACTTTTTTTTATATATCCCACAATGTGAGCAGCAGTATCTTGCATACAGTAGGTGCAGAATGTTTTTTAAATTGAACGTTGCAGGTAGAAGCACATGCACACATTTTAAGACCCAAGTGGATAATAAATGCTGTAAAGTTCTAAATTACTGTTTTTCCCTGACTGTTGAATATTTTATTGTCGTCTCGAACTACATGTCTTCTCATGATAACTTATGTACTTCAGTCAAAACTAATGATGTTGTTTTCTGAACTATTTTGTGTTAGAAACTCTAGGTCAGGGTCTCTGTCTAATCCATCCTTGTATCTTAATTTAAATTCAGTTTAACCAAAAACTTGGTTAAACGTTTTTAACATTGACAAAGGGGTGTGACGTTCAAGTTTAACCAAAAACTGAATTTAAATTAAGATACAAGGCAGAGACCCTAATAAATTTGCAGCTGCTCCTGATATATGTGCAATTCTTGCCCTCAAGTAGTTCACCATCTAGTAGAAGAAATAAGTAGAACTGTAAAGGTAGGTGCTGTAATATAGTGATGTAAGATAGCAGTAGGATTGTGTATAAAGTAGAGCATTAATACAGAGGAGAATGATAACTGGGGGTTGGGAACTGGTTAGGAAATGTCAGAAAAGGCTTTCTAGGTGGAGTTGTTTTAAAGTGTAGCTAGGACTTCCCCAGGTGAACAGTGGAAGGGACAGTACAGGCCAAACAATGTATATATGTTTCAGTAGGATGCATTTCAGGAATTGTAATCAGTTCTCGGAGGGTACATAGTCTTCAGTTCTGCCTTGTGCATTTTTCTTCTTGGTTCTCTGCTATTCTCCACAGTAATTATTTAAATATTCCTTACCCTTTTCAAACCTCTCCCTTCAAGCTCAACAAATGACTTTCTGCTTCCCCGGGGTTAAAAAATGGATCCATCAGATGTGAACTTTCTCCATTTGTTGCCCAACAAACCTATAATTTTAACGTCAACCTATAACCATCCCATGCTCCTTCTTTCCCTTGCCTTTTCAATTACAAGAGAAATGGAGCCTCTGCTCCTTTCTAAGGAGAGTCCCTCATACTTTGCTCTGGATTCTTTCTTCCAGTTTCCTAGGGACTCAGTTACCCTCAATCTATGTCATTGAAATAACTTTGCAAGGTTTCCAGTGACTTTCTTGTGGTTACAACAAATGGACACCTTTTTGGTCCTTACCTTTAACTTGTAATAGCATTTGCTGCTTTTCTTGAAATACTTCCCTCGTGTGGTTTATGGGTGCCGTGTGTTTTAAAAATTCTCTATTCTCTTAAGTGCTCTTTGCCAGTTTCCCGTAGATACTCGTTAGTTCAGTTTGTCCTGAATTAAGTGCTCTCTGTTGCCCTTCCCACCCCTAACTTTCCTGAGGAATTAAGTATTTCCAACAGATACTGTGATTTACCATGTCAGGGATTTGGCCAGTGACAGAGTAACCAGTTGATAGGCTTGGTGAGCACAGGTGTATGGTATGAAAATTGGTGAGGTGTTTCTGGTGTGCCTCGTATGGGAATGGGGAAACTACGTTCTATATTTCATCTCTTTAAGGGCTGTCAGTCCCCAAATGCCACATCCCATGGCCAGTATTCAACTTTCATTGTGTTTGATCTTTGGAAGCTCTACGACCTGCTACTACTACTTTCTTTCTTTAGGCTATCCCTTCTTTTGGCTTTTGCCATTCCTTTTTGTTTCTCTTTATCCCTGAGCACTCTCTAGTCTCTTTGATAGCTTTCATTTTCTCTGTTCACCCCCAACTTTCCTGTCTTTCTCATTTTTCCTTTTTGTGCATTCTAAAACTTTTTTTTCCCTGAATTATCTGGTCTTTTCTGTGGTTTCAGTATGATCCTTACCTGTCTTCTGAAGTATAAAACTGTATTTTTAACTACCTACTGGACATTTCTATCTTAATAATTTTTATGATATACTGTTCCGTAACCTGTATGGACATTCCTATTTTGACAGTAAACAAGCATTGCTAGTTCTATAATATGCTTGAAAACCTACATATGAACAAATAGTACAAGTTCTAGATATGAAAAAATGAATTCTTTTTTTCTATTTTCTCTCATAATCTTTTCCTATGGTATTCTGTTATCTGTGTTTACTATGTTGCTGGATAAATGTGTGTTTCTTCCCTTTATAAATTATGAATTCCTTGGAGGCAGAGGTTTGTTCATGTTCATCTTTGTATATTCAGTGCCTAGTGGTCTAACTTAATGTAAAACTAAATTTCCTATATCAGTTACCTAATCAAGACATTTGGGAATCATCCTTATTTGTTTTAATCACCCATTTTCAACTAAGTCCTACATCCTGTGCAATGTGAATATTTGTCAAATTTGTCAGTTTGACATTCTTAGTGCCACTGTCTTATTCAGGCTTTCATTGTGTCACTTAGGCTGTTACCATCGTACTTTACTGGCCTCTGTGGTTCCATTTCTTGGGTATACTGGTAAATTGGCTTTGTGGGAAAATAGAAAACGCCCTGATTTTGTACTGTGTGCTGATTACCATGGTGTAAATACTCTGTCATGGATTTTAAGATACCTATGTGAAAGGTCAACTGGCTCACAGAATTGCTGAAAATGTAATAGTCGGCGCTCAAAAGGCAACTTGAGCACATTGCTGTGTGACTAATCCCTTTTCCATCTTTTATACTGCTGCCAGGATTATTGTTCTGGAACACAAAGCTGATAGTGCAGTTTCTTGAGTTAAATGAGATATGGTGAAACATTTTGAGTATATTATAAACCACTTTTCAAACGGCCCTCCAACCTTTGGAACCACATCTGTCCTTTACTATTTCTGCCCAGTATACACGTGCTATGATCTAGACACACTGAAATCAGTATTCCCCTTATTTCTCAAAACATGCCATGGCATTTGCTACTGCTAAACCTTCCTTTTGCCTGGAATGGCTCTCTTCATTTGTCTGGCTGACAGGGTCCTTAATTATGAGAAGCACTTGGAAACTAGAAGGAAATGTGGTTCTCAGAATTAAAAGTAGCCAAAGTAGCAGTTTCCTTTTTTCATTCCACTACATTTTGAGAGTAATCAGGAGTAGGAGCTTTTACTTTTTTTGGTTGTTGTTGTTGTTACCAGAATGATACTATCAGCTGATGTATTGATTACTTAATTCATGGAACCTGCCACTGGAGATGAGGTAGTAAACAAAGACCTTTTTCCCCCTCACTGAGCATACATTATAGAGGATATAGACAATTTAAGTTTTCTTATAAGTACTCTATTTTGCTTGTTTCATAATCTCTCTCAGGGCAGTCTTACTTGTATCTACTGTATCATTAGGAGATTTGGTAGGTGGCTACCTTGAGCTTATTACTTCTGGGTATCTATTTTTTTTCTTTTACTTCTTTGTTTCTGGGTATCTATTTTTATCTTTTAATTCTCTTAATTTATCTTTCATCCACAGATATGTGGATTTCTATATTAAGGGATATCTTGTTAACATCTAGCATTACTTCTGTTTCCCATCTATTAGGGGCCTATTTTAAACAGCTTTTCTTTCCATTAACATATTTTACCCATAAATCCTAAATTTCAGTTACACCTATAAATCTGTGCTTCCTATTGTTAAAATTCCAGATTCACTTTGCTATAACAGTATTTATGCATTGATCTAGAGATATCTGAGGCCATAAATATTATATATATAGCCAATTTTCCTGTTGTCTTTTCACTGACAATAATCTTGTTTTCTTTGGTTAGTAGTTATAGCTTGTAGTTATGTTTTTAATCTCTTTCTCAATGTTGTACTTCCTTTTGAGTCATGATAAAAATTAAGCATTAAGCAGTATGGAGGAGTGGTTCAGAGTATGGGATTAAAATATGTTAATTATAATTTTTCTGTTGTTTAATAATTGGTTTAGGATAGGGTATTTATGGACTTTTCCTTATTTTTCCCTTAATCCAGAGTGTTATAGTGACTTTTTAAATGAAGACTTTGATGTAAAGACTTATACTTCACAATCTATTCATCAAGCTGTAATTGCTGAACAACTAGCAAAACTTGCCCAAGGAATCAGTCAGTTGGACAAAGAACTACATTTACAGGTAATTCTGATCTTCAGGGTCCCTATGGATTATTCAGCCTAAAGTCATGATTTAGCATTTTTGTAATCTTATTAAATATAAATGCATATTGACATGAACAAGCATCCTTACCAACCAGTGTGACTTATTTTTCAAAGTAAATATTTGAAGTTTTCTGTAAACCCTTTTTGTTAGTTGAAAAACTAATATACCACTTCACCACAGCCTTTCATTTATACTTCCTGTTCACCAACTTAACTGATGTGCAACGAATATAGTGGGCAAAAAATAGGATGTGTTTGATAAACATAATGGAAAATGGAATTTTGGAATTAATATGAATAAGAAAAATTGGGATGTTATATTGGCAAGTCATACTTTATGAGCACAAAGTGTAGCATTTGCCGAAATTACAGAAAGTTGATAAGTGTTACTGTGAGTAGGATGCACTATGAGAAGTTAGGAGATGGGTCCTAATTTCAGCTATGCTGTTAACTGACTTTAGTATCACTTAGTGTCTTTGAGTCTTGCTTTTTTGTTTGTTTTTTCATCTATCAGATGGGTGGAAATAAGCAAGAGGGAGAGGAGATTATAGTAGATAACTTTGAAGATTCCTTCCTCTCCTAAAATTCTGTAATTTTTATAGGGTGATTTTATGGTATAATTTCTAGTGTTGCCTTTGATTGAGTAGGTATTTAATACATAGTTAAATGAATGAACAATGTATGAAACAGATTGTTTACCTGGAAACATAGATTTGGTATTACCTGAGACATATCCACTTGATCTTTTTTGTGTCTTAGTTTCGTCAAGTGGCTTAGATAGGACTGGGATGACTTCTAAGGTCATTTTAATTTTAAACTTCTGATTATGTATAATTTTATTTCAATCTTTATTGACAGATGTTTAGAAAACACATTTAGTTGTCAAGCTTTCAGTTGGACTGTGGGGATAGCCAAATAAATAGAATACGTTTCTTGGCTCTCCAAGGACCCACAGACCAGTGGCAGACATAGACAGAAATAATGGCAGGCAAATAAGGCCTGTTTTAAATAATTAAGTTGTTTATGGGAGTATGGGAGAATGCACTCAGTTCTGCCTAGAGTTCTGAGGGGATGGCTTTTTGCAAGAGCCGCCTGAAATCCTTTCAGTCCTTTTATGCTTGGTATTTTCCTTATTCCTTGTATGCAGTATCTTCTCTGCAAAAATCAGTAAGAACTTACAATGTATTTACCATTTCTTAGAGGGGAGAAGTTATAGTAGCCTGGGATGTGAGATAGAGGAAGTCTCTAAGTCCCAGTAGTCTATATCAGTGAGGTGACTAAATTGTAAAATATTTTTTGTTAGGGTTTAGCACAGGAACTAGAAATCACTCTAGGTATTTAGAGCAGAAAGACACTTTATACAGGGAGTTTGGATGCTTATAAAATTGTTGGGTGAATAGCTAGTGGACGGAGTTAAAGGAACTGCCACAGATGCAATACAGAGGCCTGGAAGTACCTTTTCTTACCACCCATGCCAGTGCTACAATTCTACTTCTAGATACCTAATGACTAAATGCTGGTGTGATCAATGTGGTTCTCTTAACTGTCTTTAAATTCTCGGGTCTCAGGATCTTTATTACTAGCTGAAACAGTAAACTTTCTCTCTCTCTCCTCTCTCTCTCCTCTCTCTCCTCTCTCTCTCTCCTCTCTCTCCTCCCTCTCCTCCTCTCTCATTACTTTGTCACCCAGGCCGGAGTGCAGTGGTGCGATCTCTGCCCACTGCAGCCTCCGCCTTCCCGGTCAACTGATTCTCCTGCCTCAGCCTCCTGAGTAGCTGGGACTACAGGCATGTGCCACCACGTATGGTTAATTTTTTTGTATTTTTAGTAGAGACAGGGTTTCATCATGTTGGCCAGGCTGGTCTTGAATGCCTGACCTCAAATGATCTACCCGCCTTGGCTTCCTAAAGTGCTGGAATTACAGGCATGAGCTACCTTGCCTTGTCCAGCTTTCTTCTCTTTTGTCTTCCACAACTCTTGGAAAAATCATTTAATTGGTTGCAAGGGAGTCTATGAAACTATAGTTTTAGGCTTTTTAACCTTACCAAAGTATTACAAGTGATAAAGGAGAATAGAGAATTTTTAAAAAAATTAGTCTTATTAAAATGGACATATTGATAACCATGATAGTAGACTGGGGAAAATTCAGACATCTTCTGGCAACCTTACAAAAAAAGACCGAGGTGACCCAAGAGTAATACTTTAGGTAGATATGATAGAAAGAGACTTGACAGAATGACAGTGATATCTGAAACAGGACAAAGTAGAGGATTTTTCGGTTCCAGTGAATTAATCTTTGGTGATGGAAGAACTTCAGTCAAAACACTAGACATGAAACCTTGTATTCATTGGAATAAAAGGCATGAAATAATAAAGATTCCTGCATTATTCTAAAGATTTGCATGATTTTGTGATGTTTCTAGGAATCTCTTGCATGTGCCCTTTAACTTTTAACCTTTTTGGTTTTTTGTTCTGGCCATCTCCAGTGCCCTAATTCTCATAAAAGTATCAAACTTCTATAGGGAAAAGGATTTGCTGTGGGGGTGTGACACTGGGAAACTGGAAGCAGAGAGATGTTCAGGTATAGGTGAACACTGAGTGCTGTATCTTTTCGGATTAGGATGCGGCCTTGGTGGTGCTGAATCAAATTCAACAACAAAGAGAACCTGATGTTTGAAAATAATCTTTAAAGGGAAAACATAATAATGGTATGGCATCAGTGAGCTGTTTTTTACATTTTTTGGCATAACTCCACTTGCACATCTCATTAAGATAGCCAGCGGCTTGTTATGGTCTGAATGTTTGTGTTCCCCTGACGTTCGTTTGTTGAAACTTAATTTCCAATTTGATAGTATGAAGAGTTGGGGGCTCTGGGAGATGATTAATGCCCTTATAAGGGAGGCCCAAGGAAGCTTGTTTGCCCCTTCCACCATGTGGAGATAGATACAAGGTACCATCTATGAGGAATGGGTTCTCACCAGATGCTGAATTTGTTAGTGCCTTGATGTTGGACTTCCCCAACCCCTGGAACTGTGAGCAATAAATTTCTTTGGTTTGTATGTTACCCAGTCTAAGGCATTTTGTGTCTGCAGTCCAAACAGATTAAGGTAGGGCTAAGAAAAGGCTTTATCTCCTCTTGATCTGTGTTGAACTGTAAATGTATGTGTGTTTCTGCTTATAATTCATCTCAAACACACCTTAATAACGTGTTTTTTTTCTTTTGCATTTGTATTTGCCCCATTTCTACATCAAGAGTGACCTTCAATTCTACATTGTGGTTACAAGGAAAGGTACCTAATAGAGCAAAAGCTAATCATTTATTTTTGCTTTTCAGGTTGTTGCAAGACATGAAGATTTACTGGCACAAGCAACTGGGATTGAGTCATTGGAAGGTATATTTCAATTAACTGCTAGAGATTATGTAGAGGTAGACCAGGGATTGGCAAGCTACTTTGGATGGCTAATATTTTAGACTTTGCCAGCCATAAAGTCTCTGCTGCAACTACTAAGCTCTGCCATTGTAGGGTGAAAGTAGCCAGATAATATGAAAACAAATGTGTGTGGCTATGTTACAGTAAAACTTGAGTAAAACTTTGCTGGCCCCTGAGCTAAATGATCTGGGTTCAAATCCTTGTTTTACTGCTTACTAGATGTTTGACTTTAGGCAAATTAGTTAACCCTTCAGTGGCTAAGTTTTCCTATCTGTAAAACAGGAGTATAATATGTACTAACATAGCATTTAAATGAGTTAGCAAGATACTTAGAACAATGCCTGCACATATTTAGTGCACCTGTAAGTGTTAGTTAATTAAAACAAAAATGTCAGCAATACCAGAGTAGGTAGCAGTGGAAGGAGGCATGAATTTTTTTCTTATTTTTGCCTTTCTTGGAGCCTTTTTTTGCAATTCTTTTTAGTGAAAGTATAGTCAAGCTACATATAATTGGATTTTTATTTTTATATATCTGCTTACTTTTGTTGGGCTAAATCTTTTATGAATTTTTAATTCCCTCTTGATTAAATTAAACTACATCTCACAAGTATGAAATGTTACTATTGTGTTTAACAGTATTACTTGTGATTACTATTATTAATCATTGTACATCGAAAGAAACATAAGTGATTTTTCCTTATGTTGATCAAATTCTTGAGAGAGGATATCGTTTTCTGTGATGCAGTATTCTTTAGTGCTTCCCCAGTATTTCTCATGTACTTAAAGATATTAACTTATTCTCAGCATGTGCAATATTTCTAAGATATCCTGATAAAGAACTTAGTATTTCTGGAATTAGTAGTTTGTTATTTGAAATCTGGGATAGATATCTCACTAGGTTCTTGGGAAATTTAAGAAGGTCTAAATACTGGTTGACTTAGTATATTATTGTTATAGTCATTTCAACTTTTATTTTAGATCCAGGGGATGTATATATATGTTTGTACCTGAGAATATTGCATAACGCCAAGATTTGGGGTACAATCTGTCACCCAGGTAGTATGCATAGTACCCAACAGTTAAGTGCCCCCTCCTCCAGTAGTCCCTGATGTCTGTTGTTGTCATCTTCGGGTCTATGAGTACCCAGTGATTAGCTCCCACTTATAAGTGAGACTGTACAGCATTTGATTTTCTCTTCTTGTCTCAATTTGTTTGTGGTAATGACCTTCAGTTCTATCCATGTTGCTGAATAGGACATGATTTCATTTCTTTTTTTGTGGCTGTGTAGTATCCGTGGTATATAGGTACCATTTTTTTTTTAATCTAATTCACTGTTTACAGGTACCTAGGTTGATTCTATGTCTTTGCTATTGTGAATAGTGCTGTGATGAATGTATAAATGCATGTGTCATTTTGGTAGAAAAATTTATTTTCTTTTGAATATATATCTAGTAACAAGATTGCTGGGTCGAATGGTAGTTCTGAGTTATTTGAGAAATCACCAAACTGCTTCCCACGGTGGCTGTACTTTCCCACCAAGAGCATTTAAGCATTCCCTTTTCTTAGCAGCCTCACGCGCATCTGTTATTTTTTTGGCTTTTTAACAATAGTCGTTCTGAATGGTGTGAGATGGTATCTCATTGTGGCTTTGATTTGCATTTCTCTGATGATTGGTGATGCTGAGCATTTTTTTTTTCATGTGTTTGTTGCCTGCATGTATGTCTTCTTTTGAGAAATGTCTCTTCATGTCTTTTGCCCACTTTTTAATGGAGTTGTGTTTTTGCTTGTTGAATTAAGTTTCTGATAAATTCTGGATGTTAGACCTTTGTCAGATGCATAGTTTGCAAATATTTCTTCTCTCTTTTTTTTTTTTTTTTTTTTTTTTTTGGAAAGGGGTTTTGCTTTTTTTACCCAGGCTGGAGTGCAATGGCGCGATCTCGGCTCACCGCAACCTCCGCCTCCTGGGTTCAGGCAATTCTCCTGCCTCAGCCTCCTGAGTAGCTGGGACTACAGGCACACGCCACCATGCCCAGCTGAATTTTTGTATTTTTAGTAGAGACGGGGTTTCACCGTGTTGACCAGGACGGTCTCGATCTCTTGACCTCGTGATCCACCCGCCTTGGCCTCCCAAAGTGCTGGGATTACAGGCGTGAGCCACCGCGCCTGGCCTTCTCTTTATTGTTTATAGTTTATTTGGCTGTGCAGAAACTCATTAGTTTTAATTGTTTTTAAATCTCATAATATTTTTATGGATTTCTGAGAGCAAGTAGTATTTTAATGGCAATTTTAAAAACATGCTACTTTTTTATTTGTAACAATTTATAAGGATGGCATGGTAGTACATTGAGTGTGTATAGGTCTAGATGAATCACCACAACAGAAATATTTCTCATTTTGGTTTTTAAATATGTGTTTGTTTTATAATATGCTTGTTTTCCCAGAATGATCTTCAAAGATGGAAATATTTGAAAGACACTGCTAGACTGAATTGCAGTGATTATCTCTTGTATGAGTGTGTAGCGTACAAAGGCTGGCTATTCCTATGATCATCTCAGAATATTCACTAAATTATTTAAAAATAAAAGATTGAGGTGTAGGCCAGGGTGCAGTGGCTCACGCCTGTAATCCCAGCACTCTGGGAGGCCAAGGTAGGAGGTTCACTTGAGCCCAGAGTTCAAGACCAGCCTGAGCAACATAGTGAGACTCTGCCTCTGTAAAAAATAAAAACTTAGCCTGGCATGGTGGTACATGTTTCTAGTCCCAGCTGCTTGGGAGGCTGATGTAGTAGGATCACTTGAGCCCAAGAGTTTGAGTCTGTGGTCGGCTGTGATCATGTCCCTGCCCTCCAGCCTAGGTGGCAGAGCAAGACCCTAGACCCTGTCTCAAAAAATAACTGAAAAACATGAAGTATGTATTGGTTAGTATTTATTTTAGCATGATGTATCTATTACCAGAATATTATTTTGAGATGCTGAAAAATAAGTGTGGTATATGTATATATTACAAAAATTGATTATTACTCTAACTTCTACTTCATCTGTTTTTTCCCCCTAAATATGTAATTTTTTTTTTTTTTTTTTTTTTTTTTTTTTTTTTTTTACCATGTAAGTAGTTTGGAGATATGTTTATTAAGCCTGTTTTATTTTAAAATGTTCTCTTTTAAAAAAAATCCTTCCAAATATTACTTTGAGAATTTGCTAGTTTTCAGAAAGCTATAGCAATAGAGTTTCTGTTCTCATGGAATTTTTGAGGAATATTTATTAAGCTGCTTTTTGTTAAAAACTGGTAGCCTCATTCATTTATTTGTTCATTCAGGCAATCAAATGTTAATTGAGAACTTGTTAAGTAGTAGACATGTGTGAACGATAGACAAAGTCATTGTCCTTTTGGAACTATGTTCTGGTCCAGGAGGTAGATTAAAAAAAAAAAATACAGATAGAAAATAGGGCTGGGCACAGTGGATCATGCTTGTAATTCATGCCTGTAATCCCAGTTTCTTCCGGATACTGAGTCATGAGAATCACTTGAGCCTGGGAAGGGAAGGTTGTAGTGAGCTGAGATGACACCACTGCACTCCAACCTGGGCAATAGAGTAAGAACTATCTCAGAAAACAGAAAAATTTTATTTGTAAATTCTATAGAGAAAATAAAATGGGTGATGGGGATGGATGAAGGGGAGGGAAGGCCTTTTTGAGAAGGTGAGATTTGAGCCAAGATCTAAGTGATAAGAAGGAGCTATCATGTAAAGATTTGAGGAGAAAACTGTTACTAGATTAGCCTAGGGAACAATAAATGGGAAAGCAGGAATTAACTTGGCATGTTTGAGGGGCAGAAAGTAGCCCAGAATGGCTGATGTTTAGTGAAGGAGGGAGAGAATCATAAATCAAGTTCTTAGGGAGGAATTTCAATTTAATTCTAAATGCAATGGCAAACACATTGGAAGAGTTTAATCAGGTTATTGTATGATGGTATTAATACTCTGAATAGTTTACTCTGATAGCTCTATGGAAAAAGGCAAGGGTAGAATCAGGGACACTACTTTGGAAGCTATTTGATGGTGCCTTGGATTAGAGTTGTGGCAGACGGAGTAAAAAGTAGTAAGAGCAAAACTCTGTCTCAAAAAAAAAGAAAAAAATAAAATAAAGTAGGCAGAGCTGATAGGGTTTGTTGATGGGAGATGAAAGAGCTGATGGAAAAAAGTCACCATGAGTGATTCCAAGGATTTTGGTTTCAAAAATTGGATAGATGATGGTATGAGTAATTGAGATGTCAAAGCCTAGAGAGAAGTGTGATTTTTGATGGGTTACTGGTAGGGCATAACCTATCTTGGGTATCTTAAATTTGATATAACAGTACAGGGGAAGAGAGAGAAAGAGGACAGAGAGACAGGGAAGAAATGAGAACATAGGCAGATCCAAAGAAAATCTTTCTACATGGAAGAGCGGCGTGTGGGTGTGTGTGTGTGTGTGTGTGTGTGTGTGTGTAAAATCAGTATTTTATTGAACAAGTACTATTTAAAACTTTGGGATTGAATGAAATCCCTGAAAGATTGTAGATGGAGAAGAGCACATATCTGAGAATCATGTCTTGGGATACTCTAGCATGTAGAGGTCTGATAGAGGAGAAGTGGGAACAACTAACGAGATAAGAGGAAACCCAGGAAGTGTGATGATTTGGAAGCCTAGACAAAAAATGTTGTAGAAAGGGAGCAGTCAGCTGCTGTGAATTTCTGAGAGCTTGAACAAGGTTAAGACAGAACCAGCAATAGAATTTGGCAACTTGTAGATTTCTGGTAACCTTGATAAGATCTGTTTTGGTGGAGTATTGGTGAAAACCTATTGAAACTGAGTTGTGGAGAGAATATGATGTAAGAAAATAGTTATAAGTAATGGCAGTTTATTCTTGGCAGTTTATGGTGAATACACCACAAAACCAGCAGAAAAGTAGAAATCTTGGGTTCAGAGATGATTCTATTGGACTGAACTGTTTTATTGTATACTTGTATGCTGATGGGAATGCTTATTGGTTCTAATATGCATTTAAAATATGACGTGTCTATACTTTAATTACTAATGGAATACTGTGCTTTGAAAACATCTATGCCAATTGGATATAGAAACTGAATTTTAAAGAATGTCATTCTAAATAATTAAATGTCTGCACTAACAGAAGCCTAAATAAAATTTAAGCTTGATCTTTCTGAAAATATTTTTCCAATTTTATGAAAATTTCCTCATGTTGTAAGCCTAGGGAGTTAAATAATAAGCTGTGGACTATTGTTTTAATATGGGAGTGATGAGGCAAAGAGGGTATCATGGAGGATCACTCATAGTTTTTTGGTATTAAAATATACAAACAGAAAATTTATTGTTTTTTAGCATGTTAAAACATAAAATTCAGTGGCATTAAGTACATTTACAATGTTGTACAACCATCCTCAGTATTTAGGTCCAGAACTTTTCCATTACCCCAAATGGAAACCCCATATCCATTAAGCAGTCAGTTCATAACCAATCATAACCTGTCAGGCTTCTTTTGTGAGGGAAAGATTGGAGCAGGAGACCAGTTACAGGCTTTTACAGCAGTGTGGGTAAAACATATTGGTTGCTTGGATTAGGATAGTGACAGTAAAAATTAAAATTACATATGTATATGTTTTCTTTTAATTTAACTTTTTAAAGTTAAATTAAAAGTTGGGTGGCTTGTAAATTTGTAAAGCTAATGTAAGCTGTTATGTTTTCCTAGGTGTTCTTCAGATGATGCAGACGAGAATTGGGGCTTTACAGGGAGCTGTTGATAGGTACTGTTCTTAATTGTATAAATAAATGGAATGGGAAGATTTTTATCTGTTGATATTTTGAAAATGATTTTCTTCTCACTCCTCTCCTTTTTTCCTTTAGGATAAAAGCAAAAATTGTTGATCCATACAATAAGATAGTTGCCCGTACTGCACAACTAGCAAGACTTCAGGTAGTTTCTTACTTTTATTTCTTTATACTTTATTATTCATTTTGTTTTCGTAAGTGGGCAAAATTTAAGAGTATGAGTTTTGAAGAAGTATGGGAATGCAAACAGAAGGTAAGAGAAGAGGGGAAAAATACTAAAAAGCCTTAAGATGTCTAGCTCAAAAAATAAAAACCTAAAGTAAATTCTTACCACTGTCATTGCAGTATATAATTGTTTACTAACTTATTTATGTCTTCTTCAATTTCCTTCATCAATATTTTATAGCTTTCAGTGTATAGATGCTTCACCTCCCTAGTTAAATTTACTTACAACTTTTTTTTTTTTCTGTAGTTATTGTAAATGGGAAATGGTATTGTTTTCCAGATTATTTCTTTGGATAGTTTGCTGTTAGTGTTTAGAAATGCTGCTGATTTTTGTATGTTGATTTTGTATCCTCTGACTTTATGCATTTATTCCAGCACTCTTGGCAGTGTCTTTAGGGTTCTTTATCTAATTTTCTATATAAAGGATCATGCTGTCTGCAAACAGGGACAATTTTACTTCCTTTTAGGTTTGGATGCCTTTTATTTCTCTCTTGCCTGATGGCTCTGGTCAGGACTTCCAGTGCTATGTTGAACAGTGATGGTGAGAGTGCACATCCTTGTCTTGCTCCTGATATAAGATGACAAGCTTTCAACTTTTTACTGTTGATTATGATGTTAGTTGTGGGCTTGTCATATATGGCCTTTATTGTGTTGAGGTACATTCCTTCTATAGCAGTTTTTTTTGAGTTTTTAACATGATGTGTTGTTGAATTTTATCAAGTACCTTTTCTGCATCTATCCAAGTGGTCATATGGTTTTTGTCTTTCTTTCTGTTAATGTGGTGTATCATTTGATTTGCACATGTTGAAACATCCTTGTTACCACAGATAAATCTCACTTGATCATGGTGAGTGATTCTTCTAATGTGGTATTGAATTCGATTGGCTAGTATTTTGTTGAGAATTTTGTATCTTTGTTGATCAGGATTATTGACTTGGAATTTTCTTTTCAGTGTCGTTGTCTGGCATTGAGAGAAGTGTAACACTGGCCTAATAAAATGAGTTCAGATGTATTTTTCCATCTTTGATTTTCTTAGAGAGAGTTCTAGAAGAATTGGTATTTTCGTTTAAATGTTTGGAAGAATTCAACAGTAAAGCCATCAAGTTCTGGGCTTTCCTTTGTTGGGAGACCTTTTATTACTGATTTAATCTCTGTACTCATTATTGATCTGTTCAGATTTTGTTTCTTTATGGTTCAATTTTTCTAAGTTGTATATGTCTAGAAATGTATGTTTCTTCTAAGTTATCCAATTTGTTGGCATATAATGATTCGTAGTAATTTCTTATAATTCTTTATATTTTTGTAATACCAGTTAAAATGTTTCCTTTTTCATTTCTGGTTTTATTTGAGACATCTTTTTCCTTAGACTAGCTAAAGCTTTATTGAATTTATTTATCTTTTCAAAAAACTAACTCTTATAGCCGGGCATGGTGACATGTCTGTAGTCCCAGATACTTGAGAGGCTGAGGCAGAAGAATTGCTTGAGTCTGGGAGGTGGAAGTTGTAGTGAGCTGAGATCGTGCCACTGAAGTCCAGCCTGGGCAACAGAGTGGGACCTTGTCTCAAAGAAAATACCAAAAACCAAAAAACAAACCAAAAACACACAACTCTTAGTTTTATTAATCTTTATTGTTTTCCTAGTCTATATTTAATTTATTTCTGCCCTGATCTTTATTATTTTCTTCCTTCTACTAACTTCGGGCTTTGTTCTTTTTCTAGTTCTTGAGGTTTAATGTTAAGTTATTTATTTGAAATCTTTTTTGATGTAGACATTTATTGCTATAAACTTTCTTCTTTGAACTGCTTTTGCTGCATCCCATAACTTTTGGTATGTTGTATGTCTTTTCATTTGTCTCAAGATATTTTAAAATTTCTAATTTCTTTTTTGTCCATTGGTTGCTCATGAGCATGGTTTATTTTTTTGAGAATTTTTTGGTGGATTTTTCGAAATTCATCCTGTTATTGATTTCTAGTTTAATACCATTGTGGCTGGAAAAGATATTTGATATGATCTCAGTCTTCTTAAGTTTATTAAATCTTATTTTGTGGTCTAACATATGGTCTATCCTGAAAAAAGTTCCATGTGCATTTGAAAGAGTATGTATTCTGCCGCTATTGGGTGGAATGTTCTATATTTCGGTTTATTTGGTCTAGAGTGTAATTAAAGTCTGTTGTTTCAATATTGATTTGTTTTCTTTCTTTCTTTCTTTCTTTCTTTCTTGAGATGGAATCTCACTCTGTCACCCAGGCTAGAGTGCAGTGGCCTGATCTCTTCTCACTGCAACCCCCACCTCCCAGGTTCAGGGTATTCTCCTGCCTCAGCCTCCTGAGTAGCTGGGATTACAGGCACCTGCCACCATGCCTGACTAATTTTTGTTATTTTAGTAGATGGCGATTTTCCATGTTGTCCAGGCTGGTCTTGAACTCCTGACCTCAGGTGATCTGCTCACCTTGGCATCCCCAAGTGCTGGGATTACAGATGTGAGCCACTGTAGCCGGCTGTTTTCTTTCAGCACTTTGAATAGATCATCCCTGTCTCTCCTGGCTTATAGCATTTATACTGGGAAATCTGTTCATAGCCATCTTGGAATTCCTTTTTATGTGAAATGCTTTTCTCTTGCTGCTTTCAAGATCCTTTCTGTTTTTGATTTTTAACAATTCGATGTAATATATCTTAGTGTAGTCTTCTTTACCATGAACCTGATTGGAGATCTTTGAGCTTCCTATACCTGGATATTTTTTATCTTTCCACAGATTTGGGGAGCTTTTGTTACTATTTTTTACACTTGATCTTAGCCAAAAGGCCGAGAAGTGATTACTATTTTTTAAAATAAAGTTTCTTCTCTCTCTGTTCCTTCTGGGATACTCACAATATATGAGTTGGTTTATTTGATGGTATTACATAATTCTCAAAGGCTTTCTTCACTCTTTTTTTTTTTTTTTTTTTTTGAGACGGAGTTTCGCTCTTATTACCCAGGCTGGAGTGCAATGGCGCGATCTCGGCTCACCGCAACCTCTGCCTCCTGGGTTCAGGCAATTCTCCTGTCTCAGCCTCCTGAGTAGCTAGGATTACAGGCACGCGCCACCGTTCCCAGCTGATTTTTTTGTATTTTTAGTAGAGATGGGGTTTCACTATGTTGACCAGGATGGTCTCGATCTCTTGACCTCGTGATCCACCCGCCTCGGCCTCCCAAAGTGCTGGGATTACAGGCGTGAGCGACTGCGCCCAGCCCCACTCTTTTTCTTTTTTCTTTTTGTTCCTCTGACTGGATCATTTCAAGTAACCCCTTTTCAAGCTCACTGATTCTTTTGTTTGTTGAGTCTATTGTTGAAGCTCTCTGGAATTTTTTTAGTTCAGTCATTGTGTTCTATAGCTCTATAATTCAGTTTGGTTCTTTCTTTTATGGTTTCTGTTTTTTTGTTGAACTTCCTATTTTGTTTATTGTTTTCCTGATTTTGTATACTTGTCTAGTTGTATTTCCTTGTAGTTCATGGAGTTTTAAAAAAATGATTATTTTGAGTTATTTGTCAGGCAACTCATAAACCTCAATTTTTTTTAATGTTGGTTTTTTTTAATGTTGGTTTTTTTAATGTTGGTTTAATGTGATATGTTTTCCTGACAGTGATTCTTGTCGCCTTGTGTTGGTGCCAGCACATTTGAAGAAGTAGGAACTTATTCCACTCTTTTCAGACTGGCTCTGCCTGGGAAAGTTCTATACCAGCTAACTTGACCAGAGATTTGGCTAGCTTTCTGGTGTGGTCTGTGGGCAGGCTTACTGCTGGTGTCTTCAGGCAGGCTGTCGTACCTAGGTCAGCAGGTGCACAGGAGGGTCCATGAGGTTTGGTCTGCAGACTATATTTACTGGGGCAAATGTGGGTCATGAGTTGGCTGGACCAGACTTAGATCCAGGGTCCACAGTGCCACCTGGCCCCCTGTGGAGTTAGACCCATTGACTAGTAGGGCCCTAGTCCACAAGAGCTGATCTGAAGCCTGGTTCCTCAGGAGTTGACCTGGCACTGGGACTGGCCTTGAACTTGAATTTGCAGCAGTCAGTTGCTGGAATGGGCCTGGCACCTGGGACCATGGGGATGGGCCTGGAGCCTGAGTCCACAATGCGTGGCTTGGCACTGGGGTGGGCCTGAAGCCTGTGAGTCAGGCCTGGGTCCTGGGTTTACCAGAGTTAGCCTAGAGTTTGGGTTTGGAAGGGTGGTCCTGGAGCCTTGGTTTGCTCAAGTAAGCCTGGACTCTGGGTCCACTGAAGGCTGGGTTCTGTGGGTGTTTGCTTTGTGCCTAGAGCCATGAGGGTCTACATGGAGGCTGGGTGAGTGAGTGCTGGCCTGGAGGCTGGGTCCACAAGGGCTTGCCTGGAGGCTGGACCACTGAGGCAGGTATGAGTCATTTGGCCTTGGGGGCTGGCCTGGCACTAGGTTCTGCTGGGATGAGCCTAGATCTTGGGTTTGCCAGAGGAGGCTGGGTTCAGCTGGAATGGGTCTGGACCCTGGGTCTGCCAGAGGAGCCTGGACTTTGTGTCTGCTGGAGTGTGGGGCTGCAGGGGCTAACTTGGAATGTAGACTCCTAGGGCAGGCCTAGAGCCTGGGTCTGTGGGTGCTGGTCTGATGTCTGAGGCCACAGGTGCCAACCTGATGCTGGGTCAGGCCTGGTGTTTGGGGCAATGTGGGCTCGTCTGGAGCATGATGCTTCAGGGGCTGGCCTGGTACTGGAAATCTGTGTGCTAATATTAACTAGGGCTACCCTAAAGTCTGGAGCTATGCTGGGTTGCTTGGTGCTGAGTTGGGCCTAGAGCTGCAGGGGCCAACCTGGAGCCTGAGTTGGGATGAGCCTGAAGCTGACAATTGGTCTGGGGCCTTGGGTCACTGGGGGCAGCCTGGTAGTGGACTAGGCCAGGTGATGTAGTCTGGAAGTACTGGCCTGAAATTGGGATGGGGCAGCCTGCCCAGCATCATTTTAATGGGGCACACCTGGTGTCAGGGACTGAGGCAAAGTCCAATGCTCAATTCTTTCTCTTTTCTTTATTCAGTGAGTATCTGTCTCCTTGCTAGCTGCCTGGTATTGGGGGACACAGGTAATGTGACATTGTCCTTCTGACTCGCTTCAGTGTGTCTCTTTTTTTCTGTGCTATCTTCAGGTGCTATAATGTTTCACCTGGTTTCTTTAACTTATGTGAAGATACTTTCATGTATGGATAGTGGTTCAAATTAATAATGTGTCTGCAAGCTGGAGTCCTGGAGAGTCTTCCTCTGCCACCTTACTAATGTCACTCATAAACATATCACATTGATTTTTGTAACTAAAAATTGTGCTCTCCTACCCTGTTTTTTTTGAAAGTAGTATCCTTTTTCAGATTCATCCATATGTTTGCTTTTTTATTTCTGTCTTTGTTTTGAGACAGAGTTTTGCTCTGCCACCTAGGTTGGAGTGCAGTGGAGCGAATTTGGCTCACTGCAGCCTCCACCTCCCTGGTTCAAGGGTTCTACTGCCTTAGCCTTCTGAGTAGCTGGGATTATAGGTACCTGCCACCACATTTGGCTATTTTTTGTTGTTGTTGTTGTGTTTTTAGTAGAAACAGGGTTCACCATGTTGGCCAGGCTGGTCGCGAACTCCTGACCTCAAGTGATCCACCTTCCTCAGCCTTCCAAAGTGCTGGGATTACAGGTGTGAGCCACCATGCCCATCTTTGCTTGTTGTTTTGCTTCATTTTTATTGCTGTAGAATATGTCATTATACGAATATTCTGCTTAAGGACTTTGGATTGTTTCCAGATTGAGATCATGTTGAATAATACAGCTATGAAAGTTTTTTAATAAATATATGTTTTCTCATGCTAATTCCCTTTTCTGTAAGTTATATCCTGGGAATGAGATTTCTGGGCTATAGGGTTTCTGATTTTCGACTTTATTAGATAATGCCAAAATATTTTACCAAATGGTTATACCACATGTGCTGTCAGTATATGAGAGTTCCTTTTGGTTTGTGTCCTTGCTAACACTGTTGTCAGACTTGTTAGTTTTTGCTAACATTTTAGGTGTGTGGTGGTATCTTGTTTTTTGAAGGAGTAATTACTAAGGAGATTGAACCCCTTGTAAGTCATCTATTATGTGTATTTCAGGTATCCCTGTGCCTACCTTTTTGTTTCTCCTTCTCTCTGATGTGTTGTTGGAGAGAAGTTAAATTTATCTAAGTTTTCTTTTATGGTTAGTTCTCTTTTATGAAAAATTCTCACAAGAGAACTTTCTCTACCCTAAAATTATGAAGGTATTGTATATTGCCTTAAAAACCTGTGTTGTTTTGTCTCCTATGTTTAGATAATCTACTTGGAATTGCTTATAAATTTGCTCATCTTTTTTTTCAAGTGTCTAATCTATTGTTAATCCCATTCTGTGTGTTTTAAAATTTTACATAATGTGATTTTCATCTCTAGTATTTACATTTGTCTTTTTATATCTTCTGTTTCTGTTATGACATTTACATTTCAATTTCATTTATATACATACACACACACGTGTATATATATATTTTTTGAGACAGGATCTCACTCTGTCACCCAGGTTGGAGTGCAGTGGTGTGATCTCAACTCACTGCAATCTCCGCCTCCCAGGTCCAAGCTACCCTTCTACCTCTGCCTCCTGAGTAGCTGAGACTATAGGCCTACACCACCACACCCAGCTAAGTTTTGTATTTTTTGTAGAGACCGGGTTTTGTCACGTTGCCCAGGCTGGTCTCGAACTCCTGAGGTGAAGCATCCTACCTGTGTCAGCCTCCCAAAGTACTGGGATTATAAGCATAGGCCACTGTGTCTGGCCAACATTGATGTTTTCATTTACCTTCTTAAGCATACATTTTTATAAATTTTTTTTTTCTTTTTTGAGATGGAGTCCCGCTCTGTTGCCGAGGCTGGAGTGCAGTGGCACAGTGTCGGCTCACTGCAATGTCTGCCTCCCGGGTTCAGATGATTCTCCTGCTTAAACCTCCTGAGTAGTTGGGATTACAGGTGTGTGCCACCACACCTAGCTAAAATTTGTTTTTGAGTAGAGATGGGGTTTCACCATGTTGGCCAGGCAAGTCTCCAATTCCTGACCTCAGGTGATTTGCACACCTCAGGCTCCCAGTGCTAGGATTACAGGACTGAGCCACTGTGCCCAGCCTATAAAATATATTTTAACATGTAGTTCTTAATTATTTCTAGGTTTGTTTTTGTTGATTGACTTTTCTTGTTATGGGCCTTATGTGTTTTGGCTCTTTACATTCCTGGTAATTTTTTATTGGCTATTGGAAATGTGTGCTATATGTTTAGGGTTCCTAGATTATTTAAAATTTCATTTAAGTAGTGTTGGACTTTTTTCTGGGTCACACTTAAGTTGCTTGGAATCAGTTTGATCTTTTGAAAAAAATATAATTGAAAAAAAATTTTTTTTTTTTTTTTGAGATAGGGCCATGCTGTCTGTCACTTGGGCTGGAGAATAGTGGGGCAGTCTTGGCTCACCATAACCTCCAACTGCTGGGCTCAGGCAATCCTCCTGTCCCAGCCTCCCAGGTAGCTGGGTCTACAGGAGCACACTACCATGCCTAGCTATTTATTTTTATTTTTATTTTTTGTAGGGATGGGAGTCTCACCATGTTGCCTAGGCTGGTCTCAAACTCCTGGCCTCAAGTGATCCTTCTACCCTGGCCTCCCAAAATGGAGGGATTACAGCATTGAGCCACCACTGATCTTTTTGAGATTGAGTTTTAGTACAGGTCCAAAACAGCCTTTAGCCTGGGGCTAGTTTAGCCTCGTTTACTATTAGGTCTTTCTACTGTGGTTGGTGGGAACATGTGTGAGCTCTGTGAGTTGTTATCAGTATTTCTTTTCCTGTGCTTCCTCTCACACATGCACAGATTGGTACTCTGAAGACTTGAAGCTATTTTTCTGCTTATTTCCACAACCTCTTTTTTTGCAGCTTCTTTTTCTCCAATTCTCCGCCCACAAACACTAGCTTTTTTGGCTTTCTTGAAGTGTAATCTCTGCTTCCCAACTTCAGAGAGACTGTCATGCTCTGTTTCCCTTTCTTTCCCTTCCCTTTGCTGTGGCCTGAAAATTGTCTCCCAGTGGTAATCTGAGCCAGTTGTTAAGCTCATTTTCTTGTTTCTCTCAAAGATCACAGTTCTGCGTTTTCTGTTATCCAGCTATTGTCCAATTATTCGTTCCCATTGTCCTAAAATTATTTTGTGTATTTTGTTCAATTTTCTAGTTGTTTAAAATGGAAAGGTTTAACCCTATTCCATCATTGTTAGAAGTCACATTCATTAAAAATTGAGTTATAAGTTACGTACCATAAAATAATCACTTTAACATGTACAGTTCAGGAGTTTTTACTATATTCACAAGATTGTGTCTTGTGAATATATTCTAATTTTGCTATAATATCATCTAATGCCAGAATATTTTCATTACTCAAAAAAGAAACTCTGTGCCCATTAGCAGTTACTCCCTATATCTATGTCTGTTCTCGAAGCTCGCCACCACTGATCTGCAGTCTTGCTTTTCGGATTTCCCTATTCAGGACATTTCATATAATGAATCATTTATTATGTGGCATTTGGCTTCTTAATGTAATGTTTTCAAGTTTCATCCATATTGTAGCATATGTCAGTACAGTAAGTTCTTACTTAATGTCACTGGTAGGTTCTTGGAAACTACAATTTTAAGTAGAAGAACATACTGCAGGTCCTTGAATAACATGTCATTTTGTTGTAACACTGAGGAGAAAAAAAATAGGTGTTATTATATGTTGCTTTGTTGTTGTTTTTTGAGACAGGGTTTGCTTTGTTATCTAGGCTGGAGTGTAGCCTCTTGAGTAGCTGGGACTACAGGCATGCACCACCATGGCCAGCTTTTTTTTTTTTTTTTAATTTTAATTTTTTTTTTTTTAGACAGGGTCTCACTATGTTGCCCAGACTGATTTCAGACTTCTGAACTCAAGTGATCCTTCTGCCTCAGACTCCCAAAGTGCTGAGATTATAGGTGTGAGCCCCCTGGTCCATTGTTTTCACTTTAAAGTCAGAAGAACCAGTTGATGATGTTTAATGAGGACTTAGGTACTTCATTCCTTTTTATGGTCAAATAATACATCATTATATGAACATATCACATTTTTGTGTATCCATTCAGTTTGTTTATCCTTTCATCAGTTGATGGATATTTAGGTGGTTTCTACTTTTTAACTATTTCAGATATACTGCTGTGAACAAACTTTGCATAAATAATATTTATGTGGACTTTTTTTTTTTTTTCCAAGTCTCTTGGGTATATACCTGATAGCATATTATGCTAGGTCATATACTAATTCTGTGTTTAACATTTTGAGGAATGCCAAACTATTTCCAAGGCAGCTGAACTGTTTTCCATTGTTACCAACAATGTATGAAGATTCCAATTTCTCTATTATTTTTTTTTTTATATTGCCATCTTATTGAAGGGGCATCATTGTATTGGGTACATACCTGAGATTGATTATCTCACAGCTACAGAAAACTAAGATGCAGATGCACAAATAGGTTCAGAGTGGAAGTTTAATAGGCAAAAGAAAGAGAAGAGCTGTCTCTGTTGCAGAGAGAAGGGTCCTGGAGAAACAGATTGCTGCTTCTATGATGAAATGCAGTGGGTTTTATAGACAAGCTTGAGGAGGCGGTGTCTAACTTACATAGTGCATAAAAGATTGGTGGGACTAGGTTTGCTGTTTGCATAGCATATGAAAAAGCTGGCCGCCCCACTCTAATCTTTTATTATGAAGATTATCTACCTGGCTGGTGCCATGTTGTCTCCTTCTTTACGGTACACATGGTGACAAAAGAGAAGATGGAGCCTCCATGTTGAACATACTTGGCTTCCGGGTAGCCGTTTTTTGTTGGCACAGCTGCTGGCATTCACCTGTGCAATTTCCGGCTTGCTTATCTATGTCTGCAGCTTGAGTTTTCAGGCTGTTCTTTGTTAGAAAAGAAATGATTTTGGGGGCTGCTTTTTGTTAAAAGGGAAATTCTGCCAAGGAATCTGTATAGAGTGGTATCTGATTGTCATTTTGATTTGCATTTTCCTAATGACTAATGATATTGAGTATCTTCTATGGTGCCTTTTGGCCATTTATATATCTTTTTTGGAGAAATGTCTATTCACATAATCCTTTGCTCTGTTTTTTTCTTTCTTTTTTATTATACTTTAGGTTCTGGGATACATGTGCAGAACATGCAGGTTTGTTACATAGGTATACATGTGCCGTGGTGGTTTGCTGCACCCACCAATCCGTCATCTACCTTAGGTATTTCTCCTAATGCTATCCCTCCCCTTGCTCCCCACCCACTGACAGGCCCCGGTGTGTGATGTTCCCCTTCCTGTGTCCATATTGTTCTCATTGGTCAGCTCCTACTATGAGTGAGAACATGCAGTGTTTGGTTTTCTATTCCTATGTTAGTTTGCTGAGAATGATGGTATCCAGCTTCATTCATGTCCCTGCAAAGGATATGAACTCATTCTTTTTACAGCTGTATAGTACTTGATGGTGTATATGTGCCACATTTTCTTTGTCCAAATGGGCGTTTGAGTTGGTTTGAAGTATTTGCTATTGTGAATAGTGCTGCAATAAACATATGTGTGCATGTGTCTTTATATTAGAACGATTTATAATCCTTTGGGTATATACCTAGTAATGGGATTGCTGGGTCAAATGGTATTTCTCGTTCTAGGTCCTTGAGGAATTACCACACTGTCTATCACAATGGTTGAACTAATTTACATTCCCACCAACAGTGTAAAAGCGTTCCTATTTCTCCACATCCTCTCCAGCATCTGTTGTTTCCTGACTTTTTAAATGATAGCCATTCTAACTGTTATGAGATGGTATCTCATTGTGGTTTTGATTTGCATTTCTCTAATGATTAGGGATAATGAGCTTTTTTTCATGTTTTTTGACCACATAAACGTCTTTTGAAAAGTGTCTGTTCATATCCTTTGCCCACTTTTTGATGGGGTTTTTTTTTCTTGTAAATTTTTTTAAGTTCCTTGTACATTCTGGGTATTAGCCCTTTGTCAGATGGATAGATTGCAAACATTTTTTCTCTTTCTGTAGGTTGCTTGTTCACTCTGATTATAGTTTTTTTTTTGCTGTGCAGAAGCTGTTTAGTTTAATTAGATCCCATTTGTCAATTTTGGCTTTTGTTGCCATTGCTTTTGGTGTTTTAGTCATGAAGTGTTTACCCATGCCTATGTCCTAAATGTATGGCCTAGGTTTTCTTCTAGGGTTTTTATGGTTTTAGGTCTTATATCTAAATCTTTAATCCATCTGGAGTTAATTCTAGTGTAAGGTGTAAGGAAGGGGTTCAGTTTCAGTTTTCTGCATATGGCTAGCCATATGCAGAAAACTGAAACTGAATGTTTTCCCAACAGCATTTATTAAATAGGGAACATTCAGGGAAACTGAATGTTTTCCCAACAGCATTTATTAAATAGGGAATCCTTTCCCCATTGTTTGTTTTTGTTAGGTTTGTCAAAGATCTGATGGTTGTAGATGTGTGGTGGTATTTCTAAGGCCTCTTTTCTGTTCCATTGATCTGTATCTCTGTTTTGGTACCAGTACCATGCTGTTTTGGTTACTGTAGCGTTGTAGTATACTTTGATGTAACGTAGCATGATGCTTCCAGCTTTGTTCATTTTGCTTAGAAGTGTCTTGGCTATATGGGTTCTTTTTTTGGTTTCATATGAAATTTAAAGTAGTTTTTTTTTCTAGTTCTGTGAAGAAAGTCAATGGTAGCTTGATTGGAATAGCATTGAGTCTGTAAATTACTTTGGGCACTATGGCCATTTTCATGACATTGATTCTTCCTATGTATGAGCATGGAATGTTTTTCCTTTGTTTGTGTCCTCTCTAATTTCCTTGAGCAGTGAGTTTGTAGTTGTCCTTGAAGAAGTCCTTCACATCTCTTTTTTTTTTTTTTTTTTTCACATCTCTTGTAACTGGCATTCCTAGGTATTTTATTCTCTTTGTAGCAATTGTGAATAGGAGTTTGTTCATGTTTTGGCTCTCTGTTTGTCTGTTATTGGTATGTAGGAATGCTTGTGATTTTTGCACATTGATTTGTATCTTGCAACTTTGCTGAAGTTTCTTATCAGCTTAAGGAGTTTTTGGGCTGAGACATGGGGTTTTCTAAATATACAATCATGTCATCTGCAAACAGAAACAACTTGACTTCCCTTCTTCCTATCTGAATATCCTTTATTTCTTTCTCTTTCCTTATTGCCGTGGCCAGAACTTGAAATACTATGTTGAATAGGAGTGGTGAGAGAGGGCATCTTTGTCTTGTACTGGTTTTCAAAGGGAATGTTTCCAGCTTTTTGCCCGTTCAGTATGATATTGGCTGGGGGTTTATCATAAATAGCTCTTATTATTTTGAGATATGTTCCATCAGTACCTAGTTTGTTGAGTGTTTTTAGCATGAAGGGATGTTGAATTTTATGGAAGACCGTTTATGTATCTATTGAGATAATCGTGTGGTTTTTGTCATTGGTTCTGTTTATGTGATGGATTGTATTTATTGATATGCGTATATTGAACCAACATTGCATTGCAGGGATGATGCTGACTTGATCGTGTCAGATAAACTTTTCAATGTGCTGCTGGATACTGTTTGCCAGTATTTGATTGAGGATTTTTGTGTTGATGTTCATCAGGGATATTGGTCTGAAATTTTCCTTTTCTCTTGTGTCTCTTAGGTTTTAGTATCAGATTACCTCATAAAATGAATTGGGGAGGAGTCTCTCTTTTTCTGTAGTTTGGAAAAGTTTCAGAAGGAATGGTACCAGTTCCTCTTTGTACCTTTGGTAGAATTCGGTTGTGAATCTGTCTGATCCTGGACTTTTTTGGTTGGTAGGCTGTTAATTACTGCCTTAACTTCAGCTCTTGTTATTGGTCTATTCAGGGATTCGACTTCTTTCTGATTTAGTCTTGGGAGGGTGTATGTGTCCAGGAATTTATCCATTTCTTTTAGATTTTCTAGTTTATTTGCATAGAGGTGTTTATAGTATTCTCTGATGGTTGTTTGTATTCTTGTGGGATTGGTGGTGATCTGCCCTTTATCATTTTTTATTGTGATTCTTCTCTCTTTTCTTCTTTATTAGTCTGGCTAGCACTCTGTTTTGTTAATCATTTCAAAAAACCAGCTCCTGAATTCATTGATTTTTTTTTTTTTTGAAGTTTTTTTTCATGTCTTTATTTCCTTCAGTTTTGCTCTGATATTAGTTGTTTGTTGTCTTCTGCTTGCTTTAGAGTTTGTTTGCTCTTGCTTCTCTAGTTCTTTTAATTGTGATGTTAGGTTGTCAATTTTAGATTTTTCCTGATTTCTCCTGTGGGCATTTAGTGCTATAAATTTCCCTCTAAATACAGCTTTAGCAGTGTCCCAGAGAGTCTAGTACATTGTGTCTTTGTTCTCATTGGTTTCAAAGAACTTACTTGTTTCTGCCTTAATTTCGTTAGTTACCCAGAAGTCATTCAGCAGCAGGTTGTTCAGTTGCCATGTAGTTATGCGGTTTTGAGTGAGTTTTTTTAATCCTGAGTTTTAGTTTGATTGCACTGTGGTCTGAGAGACTGTTTGTTATGATTTCCGTTCTTTTGCATTTGCTGAGGAGTGTTTTACTTCCAATTATGTGGTTGATTTTAGAATAAGTGCTGTGTGGTGCTGAGAAGAAAGTATATTCTGTGGATTTGGGGTAGAGAGTTTTGTAAATGTCTATTAAGTCTGCTTGGTCTGGACCTGAGTTCAAGTCCTGAATATCCTTGTTAATTTTCTGTGTTGTTGATCTGTGTAATATTGACAGAGGGGTGTTAAAATCTGCCACTATTGTCTGGGAGTCTAAGTCTTTTTGTAGGTCTCTAAGAACTTGCTTCATGACTCTGAGTGCTCCTGTATTAGGCGCATATATATTTAGGATAGTTAGCTCTTCTTGTTGCATGGATACCTTTACCATTATGTAATACCCTCTTTGTCTTTTTTGATCTTTGTTGGTTTAAAATCTGTTTTATCAGAAACTAGGATTGCAACCCTGGCTTTTTTTTTTTTTTTTGCTTCCCATTTCCTTGGTAAATCTTCTGTTCCTTTATTTTGAGCCTATGTGTCTTTGCACATGAGTTGGGTCTCCTGAATACAGCACACGAATGGGTCTTGACTCTTTATCCAATTTGTCATTCTTCGCCTTTTAACTGGGGCATTTAGCCCACTTACATTTGATGTTAATATTGTATGTGAATTTGATCCTATCATTATGATGCTAGCTATTTTGCCCATTAGTTGATGCAGATTCTTCATAGTGTCGATGGTCTTTACAATTTGATATGTTTTTGCAGTGAATGTTACTGGTTTTTCCTTTTCATATTGAGTGCTTCCTTCGGGAGCTCTCATAAGACAGTCCTGGTGGTGACAAAAATCCCTCAGCGTTTGCTTGTCAGTAAAGGATTTTATTTCTCTTTCACTTATGAAGCTTCGTTTGGCTGGGTATGAAATTCTGGGCTGAAAATTCTTTAAGAATGTTGAATTTTGGCCCCTACTCTCTTCTGGCTTGTAGGGTTTCTGCCAGGAATTGTGCTGTGAGTCTGATGGGCTTCTGTTTGTGAGTAACCCAACCTTTCTCTCTGGCTGCCCTTAACATTTTTTCCTCCATTTCAATCTTGGTGAATCTGATGATTATATGTCTTGGGGTTGCTCTTCTTGAGGGATATCTTTGTGGTGTTCTCTGTGTTTGCTGAATTTGAATGTTGACCTGTCTTGCTAGCTTAGGGAAGTTTTGGATAATATTCTGAAGTGTGTTTTCCTACTTGGTTCTGTTCTCCCCATCACTTTCAGGTACACCAGTCAAACATAGGTTTGGTCTTTTCAGAAAGTCCAGTATTTCTCGGAGGCTTTGTTTATTCCTTTTCATTCTCTTTTCTCTAGTCTTGTTTTCATGTTTTATTTCATTAGTTTGATCTTTATTCTCTGATATCCTTTCTTCCACTTTATCAATTTAGCTATTGATACTTGTGTATGCTTTATGAAGTTCTTGTGCTGTGTTTTTCAGCTCCATCAGGTCATTTACATTCTTCTCTAAACTGGTTATTCTAGTTAGTAATTCGTCTAATCTTTTTTTCAAGGTTCTTCTTTGCATTAGGTTAGAACATGCTGCTTTAGCTCAGAGGAGTTTGTTATTACCTAACTTCTGAATCCTGCTTCTGTCAATTCATTAAACTCATTCTTTATCCAGTGTTGTTCCTTTGCTCACGAGGAGTTGTGATCCTTTGGAGGAGAAGAGGCATTCTGGTTTTTGGAATTTTCAGCCTTTTTGTGCTGGTTGTTCCTCAGTTTTTGGATTTATCTACCTTTGGTCTTTGCTGTTGGTGACCTTTGGATGGAGTTTTTGTGTGGTCATCTTCTTTGTTGATGTTGATGCTATTGCTTTCTGTTTGTTAGTTTTCCTTCTAACAGTCAGGCCCCCCTTCTGCCGGTGTGCTGGAGTTTGCTGGGGGTCCACTCCAGACCTTGTTTGCCAAGGTATCACCAGCAGAGGCTGCAGAACAGCGAATTTTGCTGCCTGATTTTTTTCTCTGGAAGGTTTGTCTCAGAGGGACACCCGCCTGATTCCAGCTGGAGCTCTCCTCTATGATGTGTCTGTCGACCTCTGCTGGGAGGTGTTTTCTCATCAGGAGGCATGGGGTTCAGGGAGCCACTTGAGGAGGCAGTCTGAGCCTTAGAGCTCAAGTGCTATGCTGGGAGATTGTCTTCAGAGCCAGCAGGCAGAAACATTTAGGTCTGCTGTAGTTGCGCCTACAGCTGCCGCTTCCCCCAGGTGCTCTGTCTCAGGGAGATGGGAGTTTTATCTATAAGCCCCAACTGCGGCTGCTGTCTTTCTTTCAGAGATGTCCTGCTGAGAGAGGAGGAATCTGGAGAGAGTCTGGCTACAGAGGCTTTCTGGTGCTGTGGTGGGCTCTACCCAGTCTGAACTTCCTGGAGGTTTTCTTTACACTGTGAAGGGAAAACCACCTACTCAAGCCACAGTAATGGTGGATGCCCCTCCCCACATCAAGCTTGAGTGTCCCAGGTGGACTTCAGACTGCTGTGCTGGCAGCGAGAATTTCAAGTCAGTGGATCTTAGCTTGCTGGGCTCCTTGGGGGTGGGTTCCGCTGAGCAAGACCACTTGGCTCCCTGGTTTCAGCCCCCTTTCCAGGGCAGTGAACGGTTCTGACCAACTGTGTTCCAGGCATCCCTGGGGTATGGAAAAAAAAAAACTGCAGCTAGCTCGGTGTCAGCCCATATGGCCGTGCAGCTTTGTGCTTGAAATCCAGGGTATAGGCATCTGAGGGAATCTCCTGGTTTGGGGGTTGCAAAGACCCTGGGAAAAGCATAGTATTTGGGCCAGAGTGCACCGTCCGTCAAGGCATGGTCCGTCATGACTTCCCTTGGCTAGAGGAGGGAGTTCCCGACCCCTTGCACTTCACGGGTTGGGCAACGTCACACCCTCCTGCTCGCCCTCCATGGGCTGCACCCACTGTCTAACTAGTTCCAATGAGATCAACTGGGAACCTCAGTTGGAAATGCAGAAATCACCCCCTTCTGTGTTGGTATCTCTGGGGACTGCAGACAGGAGGTGTTCCTATTTGGCCATGTTGCCCCAATCATCCTGCTCTTTTTTTTTTTTTTTTTTTTTTTTTTTTAAAGTGGAATCTCCCTATGTTGCCCAGGCTGGTCTTGAACTCTGAGCTCAAGTAATCTTCCCACCTCAGCCTCCTGAGTAGCTGGGACTACAGGCATGCCCCACTGTGCCTGGTTTTTGCCTATTTTTAAACTGGGTTATTTTTTTCCTCTCTTCTTCCCTTCATTTCTTTCTTGTAGAATTCTTAGTTACTTTGTGCATTTAGAAGATTCTGTTGTGCTTGGGCTTCTCGATTCATTGTTAAGAAGCTGCCATTTTCACCATGATCTTTTGAAGGTTATGTGTTTTCATCTGAGCTTTTTAAAATTCCTTTCAGTTTCAGAATGTGGTTACTTATTATTCATCTCACTTGCAATTCATTTTTCTTGTTAATTGTGTGAATTGGTCTTTTTCATCATGTCTAAACTGTGGTTTCCTTAAATATGTAGTCTGAAAACATCATTAAATTCAGTCAACTTTAACTCCTCCTCCCTTTGCCTCAGAGGCTGTCAAGATGTAGGTTCTAGTCTTCTAGGATTAGCAAGTGCTTTCAGATTACAAGTGGATTTGCTTGTTTTCTTTTTGGGTTCTCCTTTTTTTGGTTCACTTTTGACCTGATATAGATGTCTTTACATTTTACACAATAATTTTAGGTATTTTCAGTGGGAAGTTAATAACCTAGTATGCCATTACTGAAAATAGAAACTCGTATGTCTCAACTTCTTTATAAAACAAACATGATACTATTTTATTTTCCTGATAATATGAGAGATATACCATGTAAGAACAGTTGGGATGTCTTAGTTTTTTTTTTTTTTTTTTTTTAAAGTTCAATGTTTATAGACATACTTATAGAAATGACTGAATTAGAACACATTAAATAAAATTGTTACACACCAGGAAGGGATTTAGGCAAGGAAAGGCACATCATATTACCACAAGAAATAAAGACCATAGTTGGAGGTTGATGGACAGCCAAACTTTAGATCTTGTGGTAGGTTTCCCAGCTCTGGAGGGTCATTATGGTGAACCGTTCTTTATGGTACTGGGCTAGAGTAACTAAATAGCAGTTGGGGAATGTTACTTTGTAACTGTAATATAAGTTAAAAAGAAAGCACACTTTGAATAACCCTGGTATGTGAAGAGGAAAGGAAAAACATCCCAAATGATTTGGTGGTACTAAAAATTTTATGGAGAGTTAAAAATAATAATCCTTGTCTGGCTGAATTGGAATTCTTGCAGTTACAAAGTGAAAATTTCGAGTAAACATTGTATTTTTCACTTTTTGTAGACAGACACCAGTGCAGATATAAACAGCTGCCATATCTCACCTCAGATGAAGCTATGTGCCAATGCTTAGGGAAAATGATATTAGATAATTTCCCAATTTTATAATGCTTAAGTCTTTGAAAGTAGCACTAATACTGCTGGCTGACTGGCTATCTACAACAGCAAAGTGAACATGAAGTTTGGACAATGATGAGAGGTTTCCCAGAGAAATTATTAGAGAGTTTTCAGTTGAATAGATAGTTACTTTAGTTTTACAGAAAAGTCTAACAGACATTAGCAGAACTTGTTTGGGTCAAATTCCTCTGCCAATTATCTTTCATAAATATGTGTCAAGTCTCTATCCATTTCTTTCTGTCTAGACCTATATTAGTTTATTTGAAAGATGGCATCACTTAAAGTAAACCACATAAATTTTAGTGGTATTAAGTGTGTATTTAGTGGTGTATGAGTATAAATAAAATAGATTTTCATAATAAAATGGTATATCCACAAATAAAATAAAAATTAAAAACAACTGAGAAGGAGGTGAGGAAAGTATTTTAAAAAAATAAAATGGCAATTGTAAAGCAGGCAGTTTCTTGCTGAGGCCACACGATATGCCTTCATTAATGTGTACTCTTTCCGGTTGGTGTGAGCAGCCCAGATGAAGAGAGCAGAAGCCATGAGCTGTAAGGGAGCTGAGACACAAGCCAGGCAGAAGGACCATCCAAATTCACCCGATACATTGTCAGGGAGCTCTAGTTTCTGGTGGAGTAGTTCAATTCCAGCAACATAACAACTTACTGAGCCCAGTGTACACAGACCTGCAAGGAGATGGAGAATGCCCTTGGCGACGGTGGGATATAAGCTTCGGCAAATGCAAGCACAAAGTCCAATCAAAGCCCCGAAGCACATCAAACCTAAACTCACAAAAGGCAGAAGGAACTGGCAACGCCACAGATAGGTCCTAAGTAGATCAATCCCGCTATTGTGGTTTCCGGGACCAACAAATTTCTCCATGAACTGCTCCGTCAGTGTGAAACTCACACATTTTGTGACCACATCAAATGACTCTGTCCTTTGTGGTGGGCTATACCAATGCATGTTTTTGGATATGATGATATACCGTCTCCACAATCCCACTGTGCCATTGTATCGAAAAAGTGCATCATTATAAGTCTTTTCATCTGCCTCATCACTAACGAATTCATCCCAGATGCTTTTATTCAAATCACTGGAATTTTCTTGAACTGGACTTCGATATTCATACCAGAAGTCTGTGCCAATGGAGGCTGTTATGTAGATGGTGGAAATGAGGCTAAGCACACAAGCAATAACAAACGCTGTAGCAAAACGGTTATCCATTCTGGCATTCAGACTGCTCGCCCATCCTCCTGCACAGCCGGCTTCACCCTCTAGCTCAGACCACAGCACCCTACTCTCCCCGCGCCTCCTCTGACCTAGTTTTTTTTTTTTTTCAAATGGTGGGGAGAGAGACATTTCAGGTTATTTTAGGGATAACCAGTTAAGAGTACATGGGGCAATAAGGATGCACAGAAGTGTCTTAACAGCTAAACAGATTTTATGGAGCAGTGGAACATTGTTCAGCCTACAATAGCAACCGAACAATGAGCCCTTCCTATGACTTACTCCCTGAATCTTTGCTTCTCTGTTACTGTTCTAGTAGTCAGTAGCAGTTTGGGGTACTTCTTGTGGTAAGCAATGCCATTGGCAATGGGCAACAGACCTTGTATGTCTTCCTTTCAATGAGAGATGGATGTCTTCCTTCAAACTAAAATTGTTTCCCTGATACTATCAGTTGTGAGGAAGATTACAAAAGGTCGTATGACCTGAAATATGGTGACTGAATCCATTAGGACCTACTCAGTCTACTTTCCTGAAGAAGGTTGTGGGTACTGTAAGTGCTCAGAGCATTGTAACAGTTCTCTCCAGGGAGCTACTTTTGTTTTTTAATTTTTTTCTCCTGAAACAAGGTCTCGCTGTGTCACCCATGCTGGACTGCAGTGGTGCAATTTGGGCTGACTGCAATAGTGTTTTATGTTTATGTTAAAATATATAGTAAAACAGTATTCTTCACGGTTAAATTGGGATTTAAATATTGATGTTTTACTGTTCTTTTTTGGATAACTTTCTCATTTTGCACTGAAAGACATAGCATTCAGTTCAGTAGAATTGTTTTTCTTACTGAAAGAATGAATAAACATTTAAGGATAGTGTATTGTTAAATAAGAAAAACAATTATATATTTATAAACTTCCCCAATAAGATCAAATTTTATAAAATATTCTGATATTTTGGACAAAGAATGGAACTCAACTTTGAGTTTAGTAAGCTTTAAAGTATTTTTTTTTATAACGACACAGCAATGTTTTTATTAGCAGAAATATTCAGGACTGTTATAGTCTTTATGTGCATTATACATTGTTATTTTGATAATAGCTCACTGTTTAAATTTAGGTAACAGATTAAAGTTTAATTTGCTAAATTTAAATTTAAATTTCGGTTATTTGCCTCAAACTGCAGATGTTAAACATTCCAGAACCATACATTTCTTTTTTCTCCCTTGTTCAATGTTTCAACAGTAATTTCAAAAAATATTACTTATTTTTTGCCACCTGGTTAGGTATTAATGATAAAAAAATTCATGTTTATGCAGGACTTTACAAGGTGAAATATTTTCAGTGTGTTGTATATCATTCCATGTTTGTGATAATTATGTTTAAAAGTTATTTTATGGGTGAGTAAACTGAGGTTCTGAAAGTTACTTATTGAAATTTCTGTAGCCAGCATACAGTAGAATTAAGGCTGTGAAATAGGATTTCTTTTTCTAAATTTAGGATTGTTTACTTTTGATAACATGGAATATGTTATATATACAAAACTATATATGTATACACACACACACACACACACACACACACACACACACGTAGTTCATATTTTTCAGAAGCTTTCTGTAGGTAAAGAAAGCAAAAACAAAACCAGGTTCATAAAGGACAGATGAAGCATTATATAATCTAAAGAACCCTGGACTAGAAGTTAAGAGGCTTGACTGCTTTTTATCATTATTCTTAACTAGCTGTATGATGGTGAACAACTTAAGTAAACTTTTTTACAATGAAACTTTGGACTAGATCTGTGTTCTTTTCCAGCTTTAAAATGTTTTGATTCTATGAACCTGTGATAGTTTCTTCTATTTAATGTTTAATATTTTTATGGTGTTGCAAGCATAAGAGGTCAGGATTGTTCATGTTTACGATGGACACTTTATTTTCACTGTTATTAAACATTAGACTTCATTTTCTAGACTCCTTTATTGTAATAAAAAAAATTACACCGTAGAGACAGCTTAGTTGAATAAGTTTAACCAAATAATTACAAAGGGAGACAGAAAGGAAAGAAGAGAAAATGTGCATTGTTACATTTTGGAATCTTTATTTCAAATATTTAATTTTTCCTTGATTGACTTATAATCATTCTTAGCTTAGAGGTTTGTCTTAGAACCTTGCTGCCTTTCAAAATGTTTTAAAGTCTAAGGACTTTTTGGAACTTTGTTTATATCTTAACCATTGATATTCTGTTTACTTTGTGTAGCCTTTTTTTTTTTTTTTTTTTTTTTTTTGAGACGGAGTTTCGCTCTTCTTACCCAGGCTGGAGTGCAATGGCGTGATCTCGGCTCACCGCAACCTCCGCCTCCCGGGTTCAGGCAATTCTCCTGCCCCAGCCTCCTGAGTCGCTGGGATTACAGGCACACGCCACCATGCCCAGCTAATTTTTTGTATTTTTAGTAGAGACGGGGTTTCACCACGTTGACCAGGATGGTCTCGATCTCTTGACCTCGTGATCCACCCGCCTCGGCCTCCCACAGTGCTGGGATTACAGGCTTGAGCCACCGCGCCTGGCCTGCCTTTTTTTTTTTTTTTTTTTACACATTGGAGAAACTTTAATCTTTATTATTTGAGTTTTTAATTAATTTAAGTGTGCATGGTCTAAGAAAGCAAAAACTTTTTTCCCAAGTGGAAGCTTCTGGCTTCATTTATGGACATGAATACATCAGTTGAATTTAATTATCAACTTGAGGATCATCTCTATATTAGTTCATTTTAGAAATATTGTTTGCTTACGAACCTCAGTTTTTTCAGAACAGTTGCTTGAAAAGCTTACTGTCTTTTACGTAGGATATATATATATATTTAAACTTTCAAATTAAGAAACTTTATGGCTTTTTTTTTTTTTTTTTTTTTTTCTGTTGCCCAGGCTGGAGTGCAGTGTCACAATCTTGAGCTCAGCTCACTGCAACCTCCGCCTCCCTGGTTCAAGTGATTCTGCTGCCTCAGCCTCCCGGGTAGCCGGGACTACAGGTGCTTGCCACCAAGCCCAGCTAATTTTTGTACTATTATTATTTTTTTGAGATGGAATCTCACTCCGTTGCCTAGGCTGGAGTGCAGTGGCATGATCTCAGCTCACTACAACCTCCGCCTCCCAGCTTCAAGTGATTTTCCTGCCTCAGCCTCCCAAGTAGCTGGGATTACAGGTGTGCACCACCAAGCCCATCTAATTTTTGTATTTTTAGTGGAGACGAGGGTTCACTGTATTAGGCTGATCTCAAACTCCTGATGTCATGATCCGCCCTCCTCGGCCTCCCAAAGTGCTGGGATTACAGGCATGAACCACGGCGCCTGGCCATTTTTGTAATTTTAATAGAGGCAGAGTTTTATCATGTAGGCCAGGCTGGTCTCGAGCTCCTGACCTCAAATGATCCACCCATCTTGGCCTCCCAAAGTGCTGGGATTACAGGCATGCGCCACCATGCCCAGCTGAAAACTTGAGTTTTTAATCTTTTAACTCATAAGTTTTTAACACTTTTTGATCATATAAAAGTTAAAAAATATATACAATAGCTTTATTGATATTTCATGTACCTATCATATGTTTTATTTTTAGCTTTTTAAACTGTTAACCATTTCAGTGCTTAACTTTTTATTTTTAAATCAGACTTTTTTTTTGGCTTTCATGCTTTTAATTTAACTTAATGCCAAAATTGCATAAGTATGGAAGTTTGAGAAAATTTGGAATGAAGGAGGAAATTATCCATAAAGCTTTCTTTTTTTTTTAAAAAAATATATGTCTTATGTGTACATATTTTTCACCATGGAATATTGTAGGATTCATTTTTGTTTTTAGTTGTATATCAATTTTACCTACATTTTTATATGGAATGGAAACTTATTTTACTGCCTTTTTTCCCACTGGACAAGTAGAATGAAAGAGGAAGAGGATGCATGGCAACAGCAAGCATAAAATGTCCTTCTCCTCAAACATTGTAAAGACATAAAGAGCATCTAGGATAGCAAAACCAAAATCCAAACAAACCCATGCTGGTGAAAATGATGCTGGGCTAATTTGGGCTCTAGTTTTTAGGGGGCTCAGCAGCTTTTATTTCTTCTGTGGGAAAGCCACCATGCTGTGAGGGAGCTCAACCTAACCCTATGAGGTTGACACGTAGAGAAGCCCTGAGTCATTAGACATGTGAGTGAAGCTTCTTTTGTATTGTCCAGACCAGCCTAGTTAGCTGAATGCAGCAGAGTGATCCCAGGTGGTACCACGTGGAGCAGTTGAACCCTTCCTGAATTCCTGACCCACAGAGTGTAAAACAAGTCATTTTTAGCTGCAAAGTTTTGGGTTGGTTACTTATGCTGCAGCAGATAATTGATATACCAGCCAAACTGATTTTCAAATATAGAGACTGCCATCAACATGCAAGAATGCAGGCAATATTGCTCCCATGAACTTTTTCTTAGGATAATAGATAATAGATAATGCACTTCAGATAATCAAAGTGACTAGAAAAAAATCACTGTGAGACTAATGTTAAGCACAAAAACTAGGATTAAGTGGGGTTATAAAGAACAGTATGTAATGACTGTATGTTTTGGCAAAGAAATATAATTCAGCTGTAAAAAAAAGTGGGAAGACCATATGCAAAAAATTTTAAAAACTATTTTTTGCCATCCTTCTTTGGATTGTAGTGTTGGTTTTGTTGATCAGGTATTTTCTGTGTATTGCGCAGCAAAGCAAATGAATACTTATACATTTTTCTAATTTTGTTATCTCCTGTGTCCTTAACAGCTAGGAGTCTCAATGTGGAAGAAATTATATAATTTATGTAGATGTAAGAAGGCTAAATCCTCTACTTCTGATTTTTAATTGGAAGTATCAGTATGAACTTGTGAGATATTTTAATGTTATTTAAAAATAGTATATACCTTATATTGGTGTGTGCATATATATTTGTACATATGTATATATATGTTAATCTAAGAATGCTTTGTATGTATTGTGGAATAAATCAAATGAATATGTGATATTTTAATGCTGACATTTCCTATCTATATCTGTGGAAAAGTCTTAGAAATGAACAAACCTAGTTCCATGAATGTGGTCTTGAAATGCTGTTTTCTGGCCAGATGTGGTGGCCCATGCCTGGAATCCCAGCACTTTGGGAAGCCAAGGTGGGTGGATCACCTGAGGTCAGGAGTTTGAGACCAGCCTAGGCGACATGGTGACACCCATCTTTACTAAAAATACAAAACTTAGCTGGGCGTGGTGGCAGACACATGTAATCCCAGCTACTCTGGAGGCTGAGGCAGGAGAATCGCTTGAAACCTGAAGGCAGAGGTTGCATTGAGCCAGGGTTGTGCCATTGCACTCCATCCTGGGCTACAAGAGCAAAACTCTGTCTCCAAAAAAAAAAAAAATTATTTTGTACTAAAAGAAACCAAGGCTTCTTTGAGAAATCTTTGATTCCAGGTCTAGGGCATGAAATGTGTAAGGTGATCCTGGAACATTTTTATACCAGATACCAAGGAGGCTCTCAGTGACTAGCAGGGTCATGACAAAGAAACTCAGGAACTGACTAGAAGAGGCTCTGGGTGACTAGCTGTTTTAGTTTCACTACTGAAAGTACCAAATCTTGGGGAACTTCATGGTCTCAGGGAAAGTGGTATAGTTAATCACTCTCAGAGGCTTCTGCTGGCAAAAATGGAACAATATGAGCATCAATAAGGATAAGAGCCGATGGATTGGGCATCCCTTATTATGTTTAAATCCATTTCATAATAATATATACATATATAAACAGCTAAGCCCCAGAACACCCTCCTGTACCCCTACCAACTAATTGTTCATCATTGGTGAATATTAGGAAATGATTTCTTCATTTTGAAAACTGATAAGGAAAAGATCAATTATTTATTTTTAGTTTTCTGTATTAATAATATTCCTAGGTAAACAAATAGAGGTTAACTTTATTTTTATAGAGAGATTTCATATGCTCACAAATAAAGATTAAATGACAGAATTGGAGTATTACTATTTTGCAGTCACTTATGTTTCAATGGATTTTGACATTGAATATCAGTGGCTGATATAAAAGGAAAGAAAATCATATATCTCTTAAAATATACCACCCTCTAATGTTTAATCTTGCCAAAAATGCTAAACCTCAATCTGATGAACCTGCCCACATCCAACTACTAATTTACAGGTAATACAGAAGATAGAGGAACTTGTTAAACTATATCAGGGGAATACATTCAACAAAACTTAGTCTGTGGTTAACTATAGGACATATGATCCAATATATTCAATAAATTACCATAAAAAAAGATATGATGAATGAACCAACAGATTAAAAATGGGAAAAATTAAACCATAGTACTTAGGTATTTATACTTCAGTATTAAAAAAATAAAGTAAGCAAGTGATTAATGTAAAAGAATAGTGGTTTCTCTTGGTTGGCATGAAGGGTAATGGCCTTGGGAGGGAGGAGTACATGAGGGCTTATGTGGTGGCTCACATGGTTCTGACTCTTGATCTATGTAGTGCTGCTAAGTTCATTTAGCTGTATATCTCTGAGTGTGGTTTTCTATGTTTGTGTTATATTTAATAGTAAAAGTCTAAAATAAAAAGGAAAGAAAATTGATTGGAGGGGAGGCAGCTATATTGGGAAATGGTGAGAACTGATGCCTTATAGATCAACTTATAATAGCTTAGACTTATTTACTAAGGATTTTATTAAATGCTATTCTCAGAAGATTCAACATACTCTGTAAGTAGAGAGCCATTAAAATTTACTAAAAAGGGGGTTGGAGTGCTGAAAACTGCGTTTTTAAGAAGATAAATCTGGCTGGGTGGATTTCAGTGAGGAACTTGAAAACTATCCAAAAAACTACTATTGTTAAGGTAATAGTGATAAAGATTTGGATTAAGGTGATGCTTGTAGGAATAAAGGTAAAATTAACAACTCTTATGCAGTAGGACAAATGGTAAGACTTGGTGACAGATTAAGCATGGTTGCTAAAAATAAAAACAAATAAAGATTGCATTTTTGAGAGCATGCCCTTTGTTGGATGGGATGAGGGAATTCTGAATGGCAATCATGCTAGAGTAAGAGCTTTATTTCTTCTTAAGATGTATTTAGAATCTCAGAGAAATGGTTGCTAGGGATTTTGTGTTCCAGATTATTTATCTAAAAATGCCATTTCTGACAAGGAAGAAACTGATAATGTTTCCAGTGCAAGATATCCATGTTACTGGTGTTCAATCTTATGGATCTGCGGCAACTTCCATTCTTACCTCCTCAGAAGAGAGAATTCGACTGAGGGGCATAAAGCAGAAAAAGAGATAAAAGGACATTTCAGAGCAGGAGTGGAAGTTTATTTAAAAAGGCTTTAGAACAGGAAAGGAAGCATGGAGAGTCTTAAGGGGGCTCTGAGGTCAAGTGCAGTGTTTAACCTTGATCTGCAGACTTTGTAGCCTGGCTCCTTTCCCACTATTCTTCCCTTAGAGTGGGCTGCCCACATGTGCAGTGCCCTCCTTACCCTTAAGAGGTGAGCACACGCAGTGTGTTTAGGAAGTTGTATGCATGCCCGTCTGAGGCTTTCTTCCTTTTTCAGGTGGAGTGCCCCCAGAAGGTTATACTCCACCATTTCGTGTCTTAAAGGAGGTGCCTAGGAAGTTTCTTCTCCCTGCCGTTTGCATTCGGTTAACAGTTTAATGCGCCAGGTGTGGACCATCAAGAAATGGCCTCTCCTCGGCACTGACTGCCAATTTATCACTTTGAGAGAGGCAATGTGATAATTGCTGAACCATCAGCCTACTACATTCCTAGTAAGTGGGTCAGTAGCCCTCTCCTGCCCTCGCTCATGCCTGTTTAACTACCTGCAACAATAACAGTGATTGTTTTTGTTAAGTGCATTGTTGGGAGACAGATAGGAGGGTGACTTTTCAATGTTATTTCTTTTTATCTCTTGAATTTTGAATTTTTTTTTTCTAGAAAGAAAAAGAATTAAAAAAAAAAAAAGGAAAAGAATAAAGGAAAGGAAGAAAGAGGAAGAGGGAGAGAGAACAGGGGTGTTGCTTTATTGCCCAGGCTAGAATGCAGTCTAAAACTGGGTATGCCTGTAATTGTGTTTAATAATAGAGACATAAAAAAAAAAAATGAGGGAAGAAAATAATTAACAAGCAGCCAACCAATATTTCATTTGAACCTGTAAATACGTGTGATGTAGTACTCGTAAGAGTGTATATTTTGTGTATTTAAAGTGGAGAGTTCTATGAATGTTAATTAAGTCTGCTTGTTCCGGATCTGAGTTCAAGTCCTGAATATCGATGTTAACTTTCTGTCTCATTGATCTGTCTAATATTGATGTTGAAGTCTCCCACTATTATTGTGTGGGAGTCCAAGTCTCTTTATAAGTCTTATATATCTGGATATTTCTGTATTGGGTAATCTTTAACTCTTCTTGTTACATTGATCCTTTTGTCTTTATGTAATATCCTTCTTTGCTTCTTTTGATCTTTTGTTGCTTTGAAATCTATTTTATCAGCAAAAATTGCAACTCCTGCTTTCTATTTATTTATTTTTGCTCTCCATTTGGTTGGTGAATTTTTCTCCATCCCTTTGAGTCTTTGTGTATCCTTGCATGTGAGATGTATCTGGATGTAGCATACCAATGGGTCTTGGCTTTTTTTGCTTGTCTGTGTCTTTGGATTGGGGGACTTAGTCGGTTGAAATTTAGAATTAATAACAATATATGTGTGTTTCATGCTGTCATTTAATGTTAGCTGGCTGTTTTGCCCATTAATTGATGCAATTTCTTAATTATGTTGATGTTCTTTATTTTTTGGTATTTTTTAGAAAGGCTGATACTGGTTGTTCCTTTCTATTTGTAGTGATGCTTTCAGAAGCTCTTGTAAAGCAGGCCTGGTGGTGATGAAATCTCTGAGTGCTTGCTTGTTCACAAAGGATTTTATTTTTCCTTCGCTTATGAAGCTTAGTTTGGCTGGATGTAAAATTCTGGGTTGAAAGTTGTTTTCTTTAAGGATGATGAATATTGGCCCCCACTCTCTTCTGTCTTGTAGGGTTTCTGCTGAGAGATCTGCTGTGAGTCTGATGGGCTTCCCTTTACGGGTAACCTGACCTTTCTCTCTGGCTGCCCTCAGTATTTTCTCTTTCATTTCAACCCGGGTGAATCTGACGATTATGTGCCTTGAGGTTGGTCTTCTTGAGGAATATCTTTGTGGTGTTCTCTGTATTTCTTGGAGTTGAATATTGTCCTGCCTTGCTAGGTTAGGAAAGTTTTCCTGAATAATATCCTGAAGAGTATTTTCCAGCTTGGATTGATTCTCTTTGTCACATTCAGGTACACCTATCAAACGTAGATTAGGTCTTTTCACATAGTCCCATATTTCTTGGAGACTTTGCTCGTTCTTTTTTATCCTTTTTTCTCTAATCTTGTCTTTTTGTTTTATTTCATGAAGTTGGCCTTCGACCTCTGATATCTTTTCTTCTGCTTGATCGATTCGGCTGTTAAAACTTGTGCATAGTTCGCGAAGTTCTCGTGTTGTATTTTTCAGCTCCATTAATTCACTTATATTCCTCTCTAAATTGTGTGGTATTGTTAACATTTCGTCAAACCATTTTTCAAAGTTCTTAGTTTCTTTGCATTGGGTTAGAACAAGTTCTTTTAATTCCCAGAAGTTTCTTATCATCCACTTTTTGAAGTCAGCTTCTGCTAATGGAACACAGTCTTTCTCCATCAGGCCTTGTTCTGTTGCTGATGAGGAACTGTGATCCCCTGTAGAGGGAGAGGCATTCTGATTTTGGGTATTCTCAGCCTTTTTGGGCTGGTTTCTTCCCTTCGTTATAAATTTATCCATCTGTGGTCTTTATAATTACTGTCTTTATAGTTGGGTTTCTGAATGGACGTCCAACTTGTTGATTCCCGGCGCTAGAATCTGAGTAACCCACTGCGCCGGCCAAAACAGCGGCCTTAAGATTGATGGTGCTTTTCTAACTGCACCAAGAACCGCCGCTCCAAGGCAGTGGCAAAACCGCCTCACCGGCCTCAAGAGTCGCGGTGGCGACACGTGGGGCTCCTCCGCTGGGAATCTCCTGGTGCGTGAGCAACAAAAATTGATCTGAAAGTGTGGCGTCCTCTCGTTCTCTGCTGTTTCAGTGGGAGCTGCAATCCCGAGCTGCTAGTGATCAGCCATCTTGGATCTCTCTCCTTGAATTTTGAATCATGTACTTGTATTATGTATTCAGAAAATGAATAACACTTAGTTAAAAGATGAAGATGCCCTGATCTTCAGTTTCTAGGGAAAAATTTTCGTTTGGCATTAAAAAAAATTATTAAAGTATTTCAGACTAGTTTCTCTGAAAAGCAGTCAGGTAAATATTTTAATACTTGGTTGCCTTTGACTTGCTTATGTTTGTAAATGTGTGTATGTATGTTTATATTTGAGTATGGTGTATGCATACATATAGCGCATTGTGTATATGCATACACCATACTCAAATATAGTGCATTGTGAGTGCACAGGTGTGGCTGTGTGTGGCTCTGGTGCATGTATTTATTTCACCCATAAAAGAATGGTTGTACTTGGAGACTCAGGGACCCTGGCTTCTCAGAACTTTTAATTCTTATTGCTACCATGTAGGATTTTTCTCCTTAAGCAGGAAGGTGTCCTTGCTTCTCAGCTAGCCTTGGGGCCATTTGAAAATGGTTGTGATACAGCAGGATGGAATGTCTGTCCTTTGTAATCACTACTGAGGCTGAAGATCACTACATGTTATTCAGTTCGTTACCATCTACTACACTCTTCCCCCATGCAAATGCTGTGAACCCAGCTTCTGTAACAAAGTGTCCTAAAATACATGAACCTTTATTCCTTATCTCAGCATTTTGATAGGTAAAGACCCAGTATTAGATCTGAGAAACAAAAGGGAGTAGGAAGTATGTGAAATAGTTTGGTTTTATTGTGTACTTTCTCTTTTATAATTGATTAGTGACTAAAAACCACCAGGCATGGTGGCTCACACCTGTAATCCTAGCACTTTGGGAGTCTGAGGCCAGAGGATCACCTGAGCCCAGTAGTTTGAGAGCAGCCTGGGCAACATGGCAAAACCTCATCTCCACAAAAAATGCAATTAGCCAGGCATGGTGGCATGTGCCTATAGTCCCAGCTACTTGGGAGGCTGAGGTAGAAGGATCGCTTGAGTCCAGAAGGTTGAGTTTGCAGTGAGCTGTGATCATGCCATTGCACTCTAGTCTGGGCAACAGAGCGAGACCCTGTTACCCAGCCCCCCCCCCAAAAAAAAAGAAAAAGAAAAACTTAGAAAAATAATGAAATTGAGAAGAATTTTTTTTTTTAAATATATATTTTATTGCATTTTAGGTTTTGGGGTACATGTGAAGAATTTGAGAGATTGTGGCATAGGTACATACATGGCAATGTGGTTTGCTGCCTTCCTCCCCATCACCTATATCTGGCATTTCGCCCCATGTTATCCCTCCCCAATTTCCCACCCCCCACTGTCCCTCCCATAGTTCCCCCCAACAGACCCCAGTGTGTGATGCTCCCATCCCTGTATCCATGTGTTCTCATTGTTCAACGCCCACCTATGAGTGAGAACATGTGGTGTTTGATTTTCTGTTCTTGTGTCAGTTTGCTGAGAATGATGGTTTCCAGATTCATCCATGTCCCTACAAAGGACACAAACTCATCATTTTTTATGGCGACATAGTATTCCATGGTATATATGTGCCACATTTTCCCTGTCCAGTCTATCATCAATGAGCATTTGTGTTGGTTCCAAGTCTTTGCTATTGTAAACAGTGCCACAATGAACATTCGTGTGCGTGTGTCCTTATAATAGAATGATTTATAATCCTTTGGATACAGTAATGGGATTGCTGGGTCCAATGGAATTTCTATTTCTAGGTCCTTGAGGAATCGCTACACTGTCTTCCACAATGGTTGAACTAATTACACCCCCACCAACAGTGTAAAAGTGTTCCAGGCCAGGCGCGGTGGCTCAAGCCTGTAATCCCAGCACTGTGGGAGGCCGAGGCGGGTGGATCACAAGGTCAAGAGATCGAGACCATCCTGGTCAACGTGGTGAAACCCCGTCTCTACTAAAAATACAAAAAAATTAGCTGGGCATGGTGGTGCATGCCTGTAATCCCAGCTACTCAGGAGGCTGAGGCAGAAGAATTGCCTGAACCTAGGAGGCGGAGGTTGCGGTGAGCCGAGATTGCGCCATTGCACTCCAGCCTGGGTAACATGAGTGAAACTCCATCTCAAAAAAAAAAAAAAAAAAAAAAAAAAGTGTTCCTATTTCTCCGTATCTTCTCCAGCATCTATTGTCTCCAGATTTTTTAATGATCGCCATTGTAACTGGCATGAGATAGTATCTCAATGTAGTTTTGATTTGCATTTCTCTAATGACCAGTGATGATGAGCATTTTTTCATATGTTTCTTGGCCTAATGTATGTCTTCTTTTGTAAAGTGTCGGTTCATGTCCTTCGCCCACTTTTGAATGGGTTTGTTTTTTTCTTCTAAATCTGTTTTAGTTCTTTATAGATTCTGGATATTAGCCCTTTGTCAGATGGGTAGATTGCAAAAAATTTTTTTCCATTCTGTAGGTTGCTGATTCACTCTAATGATTGTTTTGTTTGCTGTGCAGAATCTCTGGAGTTTAATTAGGTCCCATTTGTTTATTTTGGCTTTTGTTGCCAGTGCTTTGGGTGTTTAGTCGTGAAGTCCTTGCCTATTCCTATGTCCTGAATGGTTTTGCCTAGATGTTATTCTAGTTTTTATGGTGTTAGGTCTTATGTTTAAGTTTTTAATCCATCTGGAGTTAATTTTAGTGTAAGGTGTCAGGAAAGGGTCCAGTTTCTGCTTTCTGCACATGGCTAGCCAGTTTTCCCAACACTATTTATTAAACAGGGAATCCTTTCCCCATTGCTTGTTTATGTCAGTTTTGTCAAAGAGTAGATGGTTGTAGATGTGTGGCGTTGCCTCCGAGGCCTCTGTTCTGTTCCATTGGTCTATATCTCTCTTTTGGTTACCAGTACCATGCTGTTTTGATACTGTAGCCTTGTAGTACAGTTTGAAGTCAGGTAGTGTGATGCCGGCAGCTTTGTTCTTTTTGCTTAGAATTGACTTGGGTGTGTGGGCTCTCTTTTGGTTCCATATGAAGTTTAAGCTGTTTTTTTCTGGTTCTGTGAAGAAGGTCACTGGTAGCTTGATGGGGATAGCGTTGAATCTGTAAATTACTTTGGGCAGTATGGCCATTTTCATAGTATTGATTCTTCCTAACCACGAGCATGGAATGTTTCTCCATCTGTTTGTATCTTCTCTTATTTCATTGAGCAGTAGTTTGTAGTTCTCCTTGAAGAGGTCCTTTACACTCTTTGTTAGTTATATTCCTAGGTATTTTATTCTCTTTGTAGCAATTGTGAATGACAGTTCGTTCTTGATATGGCTCTCTTTAAGTCTGTTATTGGTGTATAGGAATGCTTGTGATTTCTGCACATTGATTTTGTATCCTGAGACTGCTGAAGTTGCTTATCAGTTTCAGGAAAGTTTGGCCTGAGACAATGGGGTCTTCTAAATATAGTCATGTCATTCTGCAAATAGAGATAATTTGACTTCCTCCTTTCCTAATTGAATACCCTTTATTTCTTTTTCTTGCCTGATTGCTCTGGCTAGAACTTCCAGTACTATCTTGAGTAGGGGTGGTGAGAAAGGGCATCCTTGTCTAGTGCCAGATTTCAAAGGGAATGCTTCCAGTTTTTGTCCATTCAGTATGATATTAGCTATGGGTTTGTCATAAATAGCTTTTGTTATTTTGAGATACCAAGTTTATTGAGAGTTTTTAGTATAAAGGGCTGTTGAATTTTGTCAAAGGCCTTCTCTGCATCTGTTGAGATAATCATGGTTTTTGTCTTTGGTTCTGTTTATGTGGTGGATTGCATTTATAGACTTGTGTATGTTAAACCAGCCTTGCATCCCCAAGATGAAGCCTACTTGATCATGATGGATAAGCTTTTTGATGTGCTGTTGCAATCAGGTTGCCAGTATTTTATTGAAGATTTTTGCATCTATGTTCATCATGGATATTGGCCTGAAGTTTTCTTTTCTTGTTGAGTCTCTGCTGGGTTTTGGTATCAGAATGATGCTGGTCTCATAAAATGATTTGGGAAGGATTCCCTCTTTTTGGATTGTTTGGAATAGTTTCAGAAGGAATGGTACCAGCTCCTCTTTGTATGTCTGGTAGAATTTGGCTGTGAACCCATCTGGACCTCGGCTTTTTTTGGTTGGTAGGCTATTAATTGCGGCCTCAACTTCAGCCCTTGTTATTGGCCTATTCAGGGTTTTGACTTCTTCCTGGTTTAGGCTTGGGAGGATGCAACTGTCCAGGAATTTATCCATTTCTTCCAGGTTGACTGGTTTATGTGCATAGAGTTGTTTGTAGTAATCTCTGATGGTAGTTTGTATTTCTGTGGAATCGGTGGTGATGTCCCCTTTATCTTTTTTTATTGCATCTATTTGATTATTCTCTCTTTTCTTTTTTGTTGATCTTTTCAAAAAACCAGCTCCTGGTTTTATTGATTTTTTTGAAGGGTTTTTTGTGTCTCTATCTCCTTTAGTTCTGCTCTGATCTTAGTTATTTCTTGTCTTCTGCTAGCTTTTGAGTTTTTTTTATCTTGCTCCTCTAGTTCTTTCAATTTTGATGATAAGTTGTAGATTTTAGATCTTTCCTTGTTTCTCATGTGGACATTTATTGCTACATGTTTTCCTCTACATACTGCTTTAAATGTGTCCCAGAGATTCTGGTGTGTTGTGTCTTCATTCTTGTTGGTTTTGAAGAACGTCTTTATTTCTGCCTTCATTTCATTGTTTATCCAGTCAACATTCAATGTTTGCTTGGTAAACTTCCTCCATTCCTTTATTTTGAGCCTATGTGTATCCTTACATGTGAGATGGGTTTCGTGGATATAGCACACCCATGGGTTTTGGCTTTTTATCCAGTTTGCCCGTCTGTGTCTTTTGATTGGGGCATTTAGCCCATTTACATTTAGGGTTAATATTGTTATGTGTGAATTTGAACCAGCCATTTTGATGCTAGCTGGTTGTTTTGCCTGTTAGTTGGTGTAGTTTCCTCATTGTGTCAATGCTCTTTAGCATTTGGTATGTTTTTGGAGTGGCTGGTACTGGTTGTTCCTTTATATGTTTAGTGCTGCTTTCAGGAGCTCTCGTAAAGCAGGCCTGGTGGTGGTGAAATCTCTGAGTAATTGCTTGTTTGTAAAGGATTTTGTTTCTTCTTCGCTTATGAAACTTAATTTGGCTGGTTATGAAATTCTAGGTTGAAAGTTCTTTTCTTCAAGGATGTTGAATATTGGCCCCCACTCTCTTCTGGCTTTCAGGGTTTCTGCTGAGAGATCTGCTTTGAGTCTGATGAGCTTCCCTTTGTGGATAACCTGACCTTTCTCTCTGGCTGCCCTTTGCGTTTTTTCCTCATTTCAACCCTGGTGAATCTGACGATTATGTGCCTTGGGCTTGCTCTACTTGAGGAATATCTTTGTGGTGTTCTCTGTATTTCCTGGACTTCAATATTGTCCTGCCTTGCTAGATTGGGGAAGTTTTCCTGGATAGTATCCTGAAGAGTGCCTTCCAGCTTGGATTCATTGTCTTCGTCACATTCAGGTACACCTATCAAATGTAGATTATCTCTTTTCACATAATCCCATATTTCTTGGAAGCTTTGTTCATTTCTTTTTACTCTTTTTTCTCTAACCTTGCCTTCTTGTTTTGTTTCATTGAGTTGATCTTTGACCTCTGATATCCTTTCTTCTGCTTGGTCAGTTAGGCCATTGAAACTTGTGTATACTTTGCGAAGTTCTCGTGTTGTGTTTTTCAGCTCCATCAATTCATGTATATTCCTCTCTAAGCTGTTTATTCTTGTTAGCATTTTGTCAAACCGTTCTTCAAAGTTCTTAGTTTGTTTGCATTGGGTTAGAACATGTTCTTTTAGCTCAGAGAAGTTTCTTATTACCTGCCTTCTGAAACCTATTTTTGTCAATTCATCAGACTCATTCTCCATCTAGCCTTCTTCCCTTGCTGGTGAGGAGTTGTGATCCCTTGTAGGAGGAGAGGTGTTCTGCTTTTGGGTGATTTTTTTCCTTTTTGTGCTGGTTTCTTCCCATCTTTGTGGATTTATTTATCTGTGGTCTTTGTAGTTGGTGACTTTCAGATGGGGTCTCTGAATGGACGTCCTATTTGTTGATCATGACATTATTTCTTTCTGTTTCTTTGTTTTCCTTCTAAGAGTTGGGCCCTTCTGCTGGAGGTCCACTCTAGACCCTGCTTGCCAGGGGATCACCTGCAGCGGCTGTAGAACAGGAAGTGTTGCTGCCAGTTTCTTCTTCTGCTATCTTTGTCCCAGAAGGATACCCACCAGATGTCAAGCTGAGTTCTCCTTTTTGAGATGACTCTTTGTATATATGGGTGTCGGGGAGCTGCTTGAGGAAACACTCTGTCCTTTATAGGATCTCAAGTGCTGAGTTGTGAGCTCTGTTCTTCCATTCAGACCTGCTGGGCCAGGTACATTAATGTCTGCTGCTGCAGAACTCATAACTGCCTTTTTTTTCCCAGGTGCTCTGTCCTGGGAAGGTAGGACTTTATAAGTTTCTGTCATGCTGCTGCCTTTTTTCAACGATGCCCTGCCCAGTGAGGAGGCAGCTTATTCACTGTCTGCCAGCAGAGTTGTTGCTGAGCTGCTGTGGGCTCCGCCCAGCTGCCATGTGAACTTTCCTGCAGTCCTGTTTATAGTGGTATAGTTAGAACTGCTTCGGCAGTGGTGGCCCGCCTCGGCAGTGGCAGACGCCCCTCTCCCACAGAGCTGGACCATCCTGGGTTCAGCTGTGCTTGCTGTGAAACTCTCAATCCACAGCGTTTCAGATTGCTGTTCTTTTTGGGGGTGGGACTGGCCGAGCCTGATAACCTGCCCCCCTGCCCCCCCCCCCTTTTTTTTTTTTTTTTTTTTTTTAGTTGAACAGGTGACTCTGTCTCCCAGGCTTTCCAGTCATCAGTTGATACGGCACCCAGATTTGTGTGAGATTTTGTGCGCAGACCCACTGCACCAGCTGAAACAGCCATGCTAGAGACTCGTGGCACTTTGTCTTCCAGGAATCTCCTGGCCTGGCTCCCAGTTTCAGTCCCCTTTTTATCAGTTGAATGGACGACTCTGTCTTCCAGGTGCCCCAGTCGCCAGCTGAAAGGGCTCCCAGACCCATGTGAGTTTTTTGTGCGGATCCACCATGCCGGCTGAAACAGCCACGCTGGAGACCCGTGGTGCTCCTCGGCCTGGGAATCTTCTGGTCTGTGGGCAATAAAAATCTGTCTGGAAATGCCACGACCGCTCACCCTCTGCGCTCTCCCTGAGAGCTGCAGTCCAGAGCTGTTCCTACTCGGTCATCTTGGATCCCTCTGCAAGAGAAGTTTTAAGACTACTCAGGCAGGAATCTAGAAAAGAGAAGCTGGAATTGGAAATAGCAGGAGGCAGTAGTAGGAAGCTAAGCAGCCTAATATAGTGGTTGTCAATTTTGGCTGCACATTGGCACCACCAAGGAATCTTAAAAACATAATTTATGCTTGGTTCCCATCCCTAGAGATGCTGATTTAATTGGTCAGGGCTGTGGCCTGGGCATTAGAACGTTTTGAATTACCCACTTGAATTTGCGGTCAAGACTGAGAACCAATGGTCTAGAGAATAAAACTGGTTTAGAACTGAAAGAATCCTTGGTTCTCACAGTGCCTCAGTTCCAAGTTCTCTCCACTTGAGATAAATTGGAGATTATTGTAAAATGTAAATATAGTACTTCTGTATGTGTTCTCTAGGAGATTTGATGCTTTTTAAGACTTGTGATTATTTAGGTTTGTCATTGGTGGGAAACAAAGCATGAGTGAATCTTTAGCATCTGGAAGGAATGGGCAGATTCATATATAAGCAAAGTGTGAACCACTGTGCTTTTTTTTTTTTTTTTTTTTTAATTTAAGTTTCAGGATACATGTGCAGGATGTGCAGGTTTGTTACATAGGTAAACGTGCCATGGTGATTTGTTGCACCTGTCTCAACCCTCCGTGCTTGTCATTGCTATTTAATAATAGTAATAAATTTTCGTGGATCAACTTATTTAACATTATGTTGTTTACACAGGTTGCCTGTGATTTGCTTCGGAGAATTATTCGTATCTTGAATCTCAGTAAGAGACTCCAAGGACAACTGCAAGGGGGAAGTAGAGAGATAACAAAAGCTGCTCAGAGTCTCAATGAACTTGGTAAGTTTTTTTTTTTTTTTTTTTTTTTTTAATTAAAAAGTTAGTAGAGATTTAAAGAGTTTTTAAGTCACTTGATCGGTTGACTTGTTATCACCACTAGCAAGTAGTGTTAAATTTTTTAAATAATTGGCTGCATACAATATTGTAACCACTCTCAGAATGAGTAAGTACAATTAGTTGATTTCTTTGAAATGCCATTTATTTTAATTATAGTAAAATCGGCCTTTTTTCATATACTTGTCTGTGAATTTTAACACATATATAGGTTCATGTAAGCACCATTACAGTCTTGATACAGAACAATTCCATCACTCCCCCACATTCCCTCATTATCCCTTCATGATGACGCCTACCTGCTTCCACTAATCCTGGCAACCACTGATCTTTTCTCAATCATTGTGGTTTTGTCTTTTTGAGAATGACATATAAATGGAATTACAAAGTATGTAACCTTTTGAGAATGTCTTCTTGTACTCAAAATAATACCTTTGTGATTTATTCAAGTTTTGGGGTGTACTAATAGTTTGTTACTTTGTGTTTGATTGAATACCATTGTATGAGTGTCCTGTAGTTTGTTTATTGATTCACTGATTGAAGGACATTTGTGTTTCCAGTTTTTGGTGATTATGAATATAGCTGCTATGAACATTAATGTACAGATCTTTATGTGAAGTTAAATTTTCTTTTTTCTAGGAAATATTCTAGAGAAACGATGCTTTTAAGATGACAAATCCCGTGTTGATACTATGCCTAGCAGATTTTAAAAAATTATTTATTTGTTCATTCTTTCCTCAAACATTTATTACAGGACCTCGACAGTCAAGCATTTAATGTCCATGGTTTTGACTGTTAACCAGCTGCCAAGTCCATAATGCAGCACATCGTAATTTTTCAGGCAAAATTTTGAATAGCTAGTGAGTGCACATAGAACTGCCCAATGCTGTGTTGTAATGAGGCTTGGTGGTTTTCTTTTCACTGGGTACCTAATAGTTTTTCTGAGTGGATGTATGTAGTGGTATTTGTACTTTACAGGTTCAGAAGTCTTTGATTATATCCATTTCAGATAGTAAGAGTCTGCTTACTTTTGGGTTGTGCTTTGAAAGCAGTTATGCTAAAATAGTATCTGAGAAATGTGCATTACATGTTCTTTCTGAATTTTCCTGTCTTTGATTTTTCTATTATATAGTCATACTTATTCCATATTTTTTAAATTAATCAAGGAAATCTATCCTTCACAAATAAGGCTTTGACAGCATTACAGTTATATACTGCTCAAATACAGGTTTTGCTTAGGAAAATAATTGGAAATGTCTCTAACTTGTGATTTAGTATGCTTAGAATATGTTATATAAGAAGTTAAACTTTTGAGCTGAATATGGTGGCTGGTTCCTGAAGGCCCAGTTACTTGGGAGGCGAAGGCAGGCAGTATTGCTTGAGGCCAGGAGTTTGAGACCAGCCTGGATGAACAGAACAGATCTCCTCTCATTCTAAAAAAAAAAATAAAAATTGAGAAGTAAAGAAAGTTAAAACAAAATAAAAGTTTAGCATTGTAGCATGTGCCTGCTGTCCCAGGTACTTGGGAAACTGAGATGGGAGGATCACTTGAGCCCACAAGTTAGAGGCTGCAGTGAGCTGTGATTGCACCAGTGTTCTCCAGCCTGAGTGAGAGAGCAAGATCTTGTCTCATAAAAAAAAAAAAAGTTAACTTTTTAAACAGTGAGTGATGCTTGTGTGTTGTTTTCGCGGTATGATCTAAACATAGAAGTGTGAAAATTCAAGTATCAGCTACTGTTTTGCTGTATCACATTTAATATCTGTGTACCAACAATAGTTTGTGGGATTATGGAATCATTAAACCCTGATGCATATTACTACAAGGCTTATTAAGTATGTTTCTCATCACTGACATGCCTTTCAGTATTAAAAGATTGCTAAATTTTGATTGGATTATGATTATCATTTCTTCTGTAATAGATGCTGTAATACAAATGGTGATTCTTTAAAAAAAAAAAGGCACAATTACGGAACATAATGTTCTGAGTTGGTATAATGCAGAGTGTAAAACCATTATCCTTCCAGTGTGTTGTTGGCTTTACCTAAAGTTTTTATAAAGATTGTTAAAAAGTTTTTGAGAAACTATAGTTTATGGTGGAATGATCTCAAAGTGGATTGAAGTAATCTAATTTTTTAAAGCTTTGTAGTGATATGCGATTTAATATTTGCAAAGATACCATGCCTTTTTCATTCACCACTGTAGTTCAGTCTTGACTGGTCCTGGTATTTATAACTAATAAGGAGAAACCAAGGAAAAATAAATTACTATATGTGAAATTAATTCGTGAATAAAAGTAATAATTTTGCATTAACTATTATATATACTAAATGACACTTCTACAATTGGAACATCTCTAAAATTGTCAGTGTCTTTGTCAGTATGGTTCTGTTTTTCATTAGAAAGAATAAAATGATGAAGAATAGCAGTGTTTATACCACAGACCCTTGAAATTAACTTAAAAGCAATCTTTCAAATCTGAAAGGTTTTGAGGCTTGATTTGGGATGCCCACATGAAATACATTGTCATCTGGAAATTAAGTATATTCTGTGAGACTAGGGTATGGAGTGACTACTAGTGGATACAGATTTCTTTTTAGGGTGATAAAAATGTTCTAGAATTAGTTAGTGGTGATTGTTGTGCCACTTTGTCAGTGTACTAAAAACCACTGCATTGTATACTTTGAAAGAAAGAGTTTTATGTTATAGAAATTTGAAATTCATCCGTGTTGTGTGTATTAATACCTTTGCATTTTTATTATGGACTAGTATTCCATTGGTATATCACAGTTGCTTTATCCATTCACGTGCTGATGAACATTTGGGTTATTCCTAATTTTTTAATACTATAAATTGAGCTGCTATGAACATTTATGTACAAGTCTTTGCATGAACATATCCTTTCATTTCTCTTGGATAAATACCTAGGATTGGAATGTCTAGATCATATAGTAGGTATATGTTTAGCTTTTAAGAAGTTGCTAGCATATTTTTCAAAGTAGTTGTAATGTTTACATTCCTACCAGTAGTATTTGAAAGTTCTACTTCCCCCTACAACCTTGCCAACACATGTTACAGTCAGTCTTCTTAATTTTAGTCACTCTAATAGGTATATTGTGGTATCTCGTTTTGAGTTTTCAAAGAAAGCTACTGTAACTAATAAAAGAGTTGAGGAAGATTTCAGTATACTAGATAAACATACAAAAAATTAATTGTATTTCTGTATACTCTATTAGCAACAATCAATTGGAAATTGAAATTCAGAAATACCACTTATAACAGCATAAAAATAACGACAGACTTAGGGATAAATCTAAAAAAAGATGTGCAAAACCTGTAAACTACAAAATATTGTTGAGAACAAAGAAGATCTAAATCAACCAACCAATTTTGTTCATTAATTAGAAGACTTAATATTGTTTATTAAGATGTACACTCTTCCCAACTTGATCTATGAATTTAACTCATTTTCAGTTTAAATTCCAGGAGGCTTTCAGAAATTGACAGGCTGATTAAAAAATTCATATGGAAATTCAGAAGATCTAGAATAGCCAGAATAACTTTCAAGAGAAAACAGAGTTGGAAGAATAACCCTGCCTGATTTGAAGACTTTATATTATAAAGACTCCTTTTAGTAATCAAGACATAAAGATCAATGGAACAGAGATCCCAGAAATAGACCCACATATATATGAACAACTGATTTTTGGCACATTTAGTAGAGAAAAAATAGTCTTTTCAACAGATGGTGTAGGAACAATTGAATTTCAATATGCAAAACAGTGAACTTGTATCCATACTTGACTTTATATAAAAATACTAACTCAGAATGAATTCATGTCCTAAATGTAAAACCTGAAACCACAGAAGCTAAAGGAGGAGACAGAAGATTTTTTTATTTTTATTTTTTTCTTTTCTTTTAAAAAAAATTTTAAATTTTACTTTTTAAGCTCTGGGATATGTGTACAGAAGGTGTGGGTTTGTTACATAGGTATACATGTGCCATCGTGGTTTCCTGCACCTATCAACCTGTCATCTAGGTTTTCTTCCTTTTTTTTTTTTTGAGATGGAGTCTTATCCTCATTGCCCAGGTTGGAGTGCAATGGCATGATCTCCACTCACTGCGATCTCCGCTCACCGCAACCTCTGCCTCCCGGGTTCAAGCGATTCTCCTGCCTCAGCCTCTCAAGTAGCTGGGATTACAGGCATGTGCCACCATGCCCAACTAGTTTTGTATTTTTAGTAGAGATGGGGTTTCTCTTTGTTAGTCAGGCTAGTCTTGAACTGACCTCAGGTGATCTGCCTGTCTTGGCCTCCCAAAGTGCTGGGATTACAGGTCTGAGCCAACACATCCAGCCTAAGTTTTAAGCCTCACATGTTTTAGGTATTTGTCCTAATGCTCTCCCTCCTTTTGCTCCCCGGCCTCCAGCAGTCCCTGATGTGTGTTCCCCTCCCTGTGTCCAAGTGTTCTCATTGTTCAGCTCCCAGTTATAAGTGAGAACATGCAGTGTTTGGTTTTCTGTTCCTGTGCTAGTTTGCTGAGGATGATGGCTTCCAGCTTCATCCATGTACCCACAAAGGACATGAACTCATTCTTTTTTATGGCTGCATAGTATTCCATGGTCTATATGTACCACATTTTCTTTACTTAATCTGTCATTGATGGGCATTTGGGTTGGTTCCATGTCTTTGCTATTGTACATACTGCTGCAGTAAACATACATGTGCATGTGTCTTTACAGTAGAATGATTTATATTCCTTTGGGTATATCCCCAGTAATGGGATTGTTAGGTCAAACAGTATTTCTGGTTCTAAATACTTGAGGAATCACCACACTTTCTTCCCCAACTGTTGAACTAATTTACATTCCCATCAGCATTGTTGAAGCGTTCCTATTTCTACACAGCCTTGCCAGTATCTATTGTTTCTTGACTTTTTAATAATCATTATTCTGATCGACATGAGATGGTATCTCATTATGGTTTTGATTTGCATTTCTTTAATGATCAGTGATGTTGAGCTGTTTTTAATGTTTGTGGCTGCATAAATGTCTTCTTTTGAGAAGTGTCTATTCATATCCTTTGCCCACTTTTTGATTTTTTGTTTGTATGTTTTCCTTGTAAATTTGTGTAAGTTCCTTGTAGATTCTGGATATTAGAATTTTGTCAGATGGGTAGATTGCGTAAATTTTCTCCCATCCTGTAGGTTGCCTGTTTACTCTGATGATAGTTTCTTTTGCTATGCAGAAGCAATTTAGTTTAAATCGATCCCATTTGTCAGTTTTGGCTTTTGTTGCAATTGCTTTTGGCATTTTCATCATGAAATCTTTGCCCATGCCTGTGTCCTGAATGGTATTGCCTAGATTTTCTTCTAGGGTTTTTATGGTTTTGGGTTTTACATTTAAGTCTTTAATCAATCTTGAGTTAGTTTTAATATAAGGTGTAAGGAAGGGGTCCAGTTTCAATTTTCTGCATATGGCTAGCCAGTTTTTTCAGCACCATTGGCTAAGTAGGGAATCCTTTCCCCATTGCTTGTTTTTGTCCGGTTTGTTGAATATCAGATGGTTGTAGATGTATGGTGTTATTTCTGAGGTATTTGTTCTGTTCCATTGATCTGTATATCTGTTTTGGTACCAGTACCATGGTGTTTTGGTTACTATAGCCTTGTGGTATAGTTTGAAGTCAGTGTGATGCCTCCAGCTTTGTTCATTTTGCTTAGGTTTGTCTTGGATATACAGGCTCCTTTTTGGTTCCATTTGAAATTTAAAGTAGGTTTTTCTAATTCTGTGAAGAATGTCAATGGTAGTTTGATAGGAATAGCATTGAATCTATAAATTACTTTGGACAGTAAGGCGATTTTCACAACATTGATTCTTCCTATCTGTGAGGATAGAATGTTTTCCCATTTGTTTGTGTCCTCTCTTATTTCCTTGAGCAGTGGTTTCTAGTTCTCATTGAAGAGGTCTTTCATTTCACTTATTAGCTGTATTCCTAGGTATATTATTCTCTTATAGCAATTGTGAATGGGAGTTCATTCATGATTTGGCTCTCTTCTTGTCTGTTGTTGGTGTATAGGAATGCTTGTGATTTTTGCACATTGATTTTGCATTCTGAGACTTGGCTGAAGTTGCTTATCAGCTTAAAGAGTTTTTGGGCTGAGATGATGGGGTTTTCTAAATATACATGCCATCTGCAGAGACAGTTTTATTTCCTCTCTTCCTTTTCGAATACGTGTCATTTCTTTCTCGTGTCTTATAGCCCTGGCCAGAACTTCCAATACTATTGGAAGTTGAATGGGAGTGGTAGGAGAGGGCATTCTTGTCTTGTGCCTGTTTTCAAAGGGAATGCTTCCAGCTTTTGCCCATTCAGTACTATATTGGCTATGGGATTGTCATAAATAGCTCTGATTATTTTGAGATAAGTTCCATCAATACCTAGTTTATTGAGAGTTTTTAACATGAGGGGATGTTGAATTTTATCAGAGACCTTTTGTACATCTACTGTGGTAATCGTGGTTTTTGTCACTGGTTCTGTTTATGTAATGGATTACGTTTATTGATTTGCATATGTTGAACCAGCCTTGCATCCCAGAGTTGAAGCCAACTTGATCGTGGTGGATAAGCTTTTTGATGTGCTGATAGATGCGGTTTGTCAGTATTTTATTGAGGATTTTCACATTGATGCTTATCAGGAATATTGGCCTTAAGTTTTCTTTTTTTGGTGTGTCTCTACCAGGTTTTGGTTATCAGGATGATGCTGGCCACATAAAATGAGTTAGGGATGTATCCTTCCTTTTCAGTTGTTTGGAATAGCTTCAGAAGGAGTGGTACCAGCTCCTGTTTGTACCTGGGTTAGAATTCGGCTGTGAATCCATCTGGATCTGGGCTTTTTTTGGTTGGTAGATTATTAGTTAGTACCTCAATTTCAGGACTTGTTATTGGTCTGTTCAGGGATTCAGTTTCTTCCTGGCTTAGTCTTGGGAGGGTGTATGTGTCCAAGAATTTACCAATTTTTTCTAGATTTTCTAGTTAATTTGCCTAGAGGTGTTTATAGTATTCTCTTGATGGTAGTTTTTATTTCTCTGGTATCAGAGAGATATTTCTCTGGTATCTGGGAGCTGAACAATGAGAACACTTGGACACAGGGAGGGGAACACACATCAGGGACTGCTGGAGGCCAGGGAGCAAAAGGAGGGAGAGCATTAGGACAAATACCTAAAACATGTGAGGCTTAAAAGTGGTGATATCCCCTTTATAATTTTTTGTTGTGTCTATTTGATTCTTCTCTTTTTTCTTTATTAGTCCATCTGATGGTCTGTCTGTTTTGTTAATCTTTTCAAAAAACCAGCCCCTGAATTCATTAATTTTTTGAAGGACTTTTTGTGTCTCTCTCTCCTTCAGTTCTGCTCTGATCTTAGTCATTTCTTGTCTTGTGCTAGCTTTTGGATTTGTTTGCTCTTACTTCTTTAGTTGTTTTAATTGTGATGTTAGGGTGTTGATTTGAGATCTTTCCAGCTTTCTGATGTGGATACTTAGTGCTATAAATTTTATTCTTAGCACTGCTTTAGCTGTGTCTCAGAGATTCTGGTATGTTGTCTCTTTGTTCTAATTGGTTTAGAAGAACTTGTTGATTTCTGCCTTAATTTCATTATTAACCCAAGTGTCTTTTAGGAGCAGGTTGTTCAATTTCCATGTCCTTACGTGGTTTTGAGTGAGTTTCTTAATCCTGATTTCTTATTTGATTTTATTGTGATCTGAGAGACTATTTGTTATAATTTCAGTTATTTTGCATTTGCTGAGGAGTGTTTTACTTCCAATTATGTGGTTGATTTTAGAATAAGTGTCACGTGGCACTGAGAAGAATGTATGTTCTGTTTATTTGGAGTGGAGAGTTCTGTAGATGTCTATTAGGTTCACTTGATCAAGAGCTGAGTTCAAGTCCCAAATATCCTTGTTAATGTTCTGTCTTGTTGATCTGTGTAATATTGATAGTGGGGTGCTAAAGTCTCTCACTATTATTATGTGGGAGTCTAAGTCTCTTTGTAGGTCTCTAAGAACTTGCTTTATGAATCTGGGTGCTCCTGTTTTGGGTGCATATGTATTTAGGATAGTTGTTAGCTTTTCTTTTTGAATTGATCCCTTTACCATTATATAATGCCCTTCTTTTCTTTTTGATCTTTGTTGGCTTAAAGTCTGTTTTATCAGAGACAAGGATTGCAACTCCTGCTTTTTGTTGTTTCTGATTTGCTTGGTAAATTTTCCTCTATCCCTTTATTGTCAGCCTATGTGTGTCTTTGCATGTGAGATGGGTCTCCTGAATATAGCTCTTCAATGGGTCTTGACTCTATGCAATTTGCCAGTCTGTACCTTTTAATTGGGGCATTTAGCCTATTTACATTTAAGGTTAATATTGTTAGGTGTGAATTTGATCCTGTCATCATGATGCTAGCTGGTTATTTGGCACACCAGTTGATGCAGTTTCTTCATAGTATCATTGGTCTTTATATTTTGGAGTGTTTTTGCGTGGCTGGTACCGGTATTTCCTTTCCATATTTAGTGCTTCCTTCAGAAACTCTTGCAAGGTAGGCCTTGTGGTGATGAAATCCCTTAGCATTTGCTTGTCTGGAAAGCATTTCCTTTTTTATTTCCCTTTGCTTATGAAGCTTAGTTTGGCTGGATATGAAATTCTGTGTTGAAAATTCTTTTATTTAAGAATATTGAATATTGGCCCCAACTCTTTTCTGGCTTGTAGGGCTTCTGCTGAGAGATCCCTTGTTAGTCTGATGGGCTTCCCTTCATAGGTGACCTGACCTTTCTCTCTGACTACCCTTAACGTTTTTTTTTTTAATTTCAATCTTGGAGAATCTGATGATTATGTGTCTTTGGGTTGATCATCTCATGGAATATCTTATTGGTGGTCTCTGCATTAACTCAATTTGAATGTTGGCATATCTTGCTAGGTTGGTTAAGTTCTTCTGGATAACATCCTGAAGTGTGTTTTCCAACTTGGTTCCATTCACCTTGTGTCTTTCAGTTGTTCCAATCAATTGTAGGTTCATTCTTTCTACATAGTCCAGTATTTCTCAGAGGTTTTATTCTTTTTTTTTTTTTTAATTCTTTTTTCTCTGATTTTGTCTGTATGCCTTATTTCAGCAGGGTGGTCTTCAGACTCATATCCTTTATTTCACTTGATCGATTTGGCTATTGATACTTGTGTATGCTTCACAAAGTTCTCAATCTCAATCTGTGTTTTTCAGCTGTATCAGGTCATTAATGTTCCTCTCTAAACTGGTTATTCTGGTTAGCAGCGCCTATAACCTTTTATCAAGGTTCTTAGCTTCATTGGGTTATGCTTCTTTAGCTCAGCAGAATTTGTAATTACTTATCTTTTGAAGCCTACTCCTGTCAATTAGTTCGTCTCATCCTCTGTCTAGTTCTGTGCCCTTGCTGGAGAGGTGTTGAGATCATTTGGAGGAGAAGAGGCATTCTGTTTTTTGGAATTTTCAGCGTTTTTGCACTGGTTTTTCCTCATCTTTGTGGATTTATCTACGTTTGATCTTTGAGGCTGATGAACTTTGGATGGGGTTTTTGTGGGGGTTCTTGTTTGTTGATGTTGTTGTTGTTGCTTTCTGTTTTAGTTTTTCTTCAAACAGGCCCCTCTTCTGCAGGGCTGCAGCAGCTTGCTGGGGGTCCACTCCAGACACTGTTCACCTGAGTATCACCACTGTAGGCTGCAGAACAGTAAAGATTGCTACCTACTCCTTTCTCTGGAAGCTTTGTCCAAGAGGTGACTAGCCTGATGCCAGCTGGAGCTGTCCTTTATGAGGTGTCTGTCAAGCCCTGTTGGGAGGTCTCTTCCAGAGACATAGAAGATTTTTGTGACTTTGAGTTAGACAGTAATTTCTTATATGTTACCCAAAGCCCAGTTCACAAAAGAAGAAAGTTGATAAATTAGGTTACATCAGAATTTAAAACTTCTGTTCTTCAAATGATAGTGTTAGGAGAATAAAAAGACAAACTGTGGACAAGGAGAAAATATTTGCAAAGTATGTATTTGACAGAGGACTTGCATCCAGGTGTTTCAAAAGATTCAAAACCTAATAGTAACTCCAACAGCCCACTTAAAAAATAGATGTGATGAGCAGACACTTCAGAGATGATGACACATATGCATCTGTAAACATGCTCAACATCATTAGGCATACAGGAAATGAAAATAAAAAGTATACTATTGTCTTAGAGAGTAAGCAGAATTATTTTAGTACAGACGTATTTATTGTACTTTTTAATGCAGGTTATTATGTAATGGTTTTAAAAATACTATACAGCGTAGATTAAATGATTAAATTATATCACATAGAATCATGATTTTTCTTCAAGAGTCTTGGAACTAGATGAAAATTTAGATAGGCTTTACTACAAAGTGGTAATGTTGTTTAAGCATTAGTAAGGTAATGTAATTACTACATTCATGGCTGCCAACAGACAGTATTTACCTGGATAAATTTGTCATGATCCGGAATCTGTTCTCTTTCTTACTTTTTCTGGCTTTCCTCATGTTTGTGGATTTATCTACCTTTGATCTTTGAGGCTGATGACCTTTGGATGGGGTTTTTGTGGGGGGTTCTTGTTTGTTGATGTTGTTGTTATTGCTTTTTGTTTGTTAGTTTTTCTTCTAGTAGGCCTCTCCTGAGGATGACTGTATATCTTACACACCATAATGATTTGTTCTGAAGAGGGCGTTAATTTGACTAACCATAAATCAAAAGAGAATGAAAAAGAGACTAGCAACAAGAATAAAAGAAGGATTATCTGTACGGAGTTTCTTTGACAGCCCAGCTTTTAAATTAAAGTCCTCAATTGAGGCAGTGAGGCTTCATCCTCCTCCTCTCCACCTCCCATTGATAGATACTCTGCTTTTAAGGGTAAATGGAATGTGGGATTCGCAGGATGGTGAGGATGACTGTGTCTCAAACACCATAACAACAACTCATCCTTCTGAAATTTTCCCAATTCTTTATATTAATGCATTTAGTCTCTTGAATGTTAGAATGATTCTCTGCTGTTCCCGCTTGTGAAAACAAAATTGTTAGTATATTTATGGTTCAAATGTATAGGTTACTATGATAAACTGTGTATCTTTTTAAAATATTGATACTTTGCTGAATCAGTCCCTTCATTTTTTAAAGTCTATTTTTATATCTAGCAAGATTTTTAGTTTAAACAATAATGTATCTATATCCTGCATATTGAGTCTTTTGATAACATTAATTTCTTCATAGCATTTTAGTATTCTCTAATCTCTTTTCAACTTATTCTACAAATAGAGATTGTAGGAGGAAAAATTTCCTATAAAAAAGTAACCAGACCATACTTTCATAGATACTGTTTTGTCTCTTTATGAAAATCATGATTTATAATTTATTTAATTATCAAACAATTAGACTTCAATATGCATATACCTTGTGGCTTGTTACAGTCTCCTACAGGCAGAGTGAGTAGAATGCAGTTTCTGTGTTTGAGAAGTGTGAGTTCTGTCCTTATCTATAAACTCAGCATAAAACTGATAATGACAGCGACAATATATTGATGATGATGATGATGATGATGATAATGATATCCATGGGGTAAAGCAGTCTCCTCCTTGTGGCTCCTCTGCACTTTCTTTGAAGTAACAATAAAAAACATCAGTCATTCCTTTATCGTAAAACTTGGAAAAATTGATTCATTTATTCAGCCGTTGTTTATTGAATATTTATTATGTGTGCTATGTGCTATTCTAGACACTGAAAATACAAGACACTGAAAAAAACTCCCTACCCTTTGTAGAATTTATTATCCAATGGGTCCTAAGGTCACATATCTGGTATATCTGTAAAAATCTGATTCCAAAGCCTGAGCTCGTAAACTGCCAATGTTGTACTCTTTACTTAAACTCTGTGGCATCATTTATTTGCTTCACAAGAGGGATTGCTGCTATTGGTAGATCTCCCAGTGTCCTTTTTTTTAAAAAAAGAAAAATCACATTTTTATTCTTTCCAAGAATAGCTTAAATACAAAAATAAGTCTAAATGTATATTCAGTGAAAGTGAGAAAATGACTTCTGGAAGTATCTCAATCAGGAGTCATTTTCCAAATATAAAACCAAAATATAAAATATATATGTATGTGTATGGATGTGTGTGTGTATGTGTGTGTTTGTGTGTATACACATCCATACACATATATATAAAAATATATATATAGTTATTTTTGTATTTAAGGTATATGTATGTATGTGTGTATATATATGGCCATGTTTATATAGAGAATGTATTTTATGTTGAGATTATGGGTTGACTGTTATTGACTTAATATTCTATATTAAAGCTTTATTGCGTTATTGAAGAATAATTTTTTAAAAGTATAAACAAGCAATTGGATATGGTAGAAAGTATTTCCTCTACTAATTTTTATTGCTTATGGTCTATTTTCTGAGTTTTACATTTTTATTGCTAAGCTGCAATATGTTGACACCATGTGTCATGAGAGAATATTCTTAAAACCAAATTTGTCATAGAAGCATTATAATAATTTATTGTGGGAGAGGTAGTTTAAACTTAACTTCATACACTTATTTCTTATTGTAGTTATGATATTTCTTAATCTGATAAAACAATACTTATAGGCAAACATTTCTGACTTAGGTATAGATGAGAGAAAGTATGATTTATATATAATAGAGACCCGTTAAGTACTGAAGTAATTAATGTTTTTTGAGAGGCTACAAGATGTTGTAGTTGGTGAAGATTTTAGAAGGTTTTCTTTCAAGCCCATTAAAATTGTTCATTGATAGGAAATGTTGAAAATGCACCATGAGCTTTGAAAGAAGCTGCAGGCTACAGCCTACACTGTGAGCCAGGTGAAAAACTGTTAAGTCCCCAGAGGGTGAGAGAGGAAGAGACTGCCTCCAGGATATACATCCCCACAGGGGATCCTGAGAATCCAGCCCACAGGGGAAGGCCTTTACCCTACCCAACACTGGACCTAATTTAGGGAGTGGTGACATATATAAAAGCAACAGTGGGAGGAGCCTTGCGTCCTTGCCTGCTTTCCCAGTCTACAGCACAGACCAAGGTGAGCCATTCCTTATTCTGCCTCACAGAGAATCTCATGGAAGTCCAGCAGCTAACTCAGGCAGCAGTCCCAGGTTGAAAGAAGCTCCCAACTGAATTTCGTGATAACCTTGAATGAGGAAGAATTCCCTTGGCCAGAACCAAGGGGTTTAGTAGCAAGTGTCCTATAGCTACAAGCGCAGGAGCTAGGTGCCCCAGCAGTGTGAGCCAACTGGGAAGGGTGTGGCCTGAACTATGGTTCCTGTTTCTCTGCAGGGGGTGGGGGAGGTGGGGGGTGGGGGTGGGGAAGGCATATGGCTTGGGGCAGTTTTTAGTAGAAGGCCTGGAACTTAGCTGGATGCTGCTACTGGGAAACTGTGGGTGTGAGATCTGCCTTGCCAAGTATGTGGGAGCTGGGTGGAGCTTACTATTACCTGTTACTTCCCACTCTCTACATAAAATTCTCCGTGCAGCAGAGGCATTTAATGCACCTTTCTGGAACATTACCCCAGTGACCAGAGAAACCTCCCTCCAGCCTCTGCCCAGGGGCTGCTGCTTGCTCCACTTGTGGAGAGTCAGAGCAGGGACCTGCTTCACCCAGCCCCCACCTGGCTTTGCCCCTCCAGCCACCCTGGGAATTCAACACAAAGGACAGAAAATTTGGGGAGCTTTATGGCCCTGCGTATCCCTGAGAAACCAGAGCACCGCCCCTGGGTAACATACGGCAAACACAAATTCCAGTGCTACTACTGCAGCTGGTGTTCTTTTGCACACATCATTTCCTGGTTGGAGGCCAACTGACACAGTCCATTACCTCATCACCAGGGAGAATAACATTGCACTCAGGAAGGAGAAAACTTGTGCATGGCCTTAGCTATCACCATTGCCTGTACTACCCTGGCTAACCAGGAGGTCCTGAGTCTGTCCACGTAACCTTTTCATTACTACTACAACCATTATTTAAGAAAGCCAACACATTAAGGCTATCCATAACCAAGGAATCTCAGTCTACCTTGCTTTCCTGCCACTCCCCTCAGAGCTGGTGCTGGTGTAACCAGTTGCAGGACAGGACAGGACTCAACTCCCTCCCTGATTGGATGTGCCCGCCGTTCTTGGTCTCCCTTTGCCCCAAGAATGAGGAAGGGGTCCTGGAGGCATGGTGAACTTACTGTTCAAGTAAATATTGGACCCCAAGGGTTTAGCAGAGAGTGATTTATTTAGGCAGAGAAAGAAATAGAGCTCCCATGCTGCCATGGGAGGGAAATCCAGAGGGGCTATTGGCACAGATAGAGAGAGAGAGAGACAGTGACCACGTTGCCGTGGGAGGGGATCCGGAGAAGGAGTCCACACAGGTAAGGGGCAGTGGGACTTTAATCTTGGAGTTATTCCCGCCGCATTCATGATCTCGTCCAATGACAGGAGTTCTTTTAAACTTCCTCTGGAGATCTTTGACTTTGATATCGGATTGGCTGCCCGGTCCGCAGCAGATCCCCTTCTAGAGCTTTCCATGGGCTTTACAAACAAAGGAGCACACCTGGAATTTTACCTAGCCCGAGGATGGGAAAGTCAGACAAAGAACTCTAGGTTCCTGGATGGGGAGGTGGATGGAGGCATGGCGCTGGGAAGCTCTTGCCTTTGAAACCACACCCCTTGTGGACTCGATTTTCCTTAACAGTCCCTCTCTGGTACCCACTGCTGGGAGTCTTGAGGACAGGTCATATCTCTGGATTCCTTGCAGGCATTCCCAGCATGAGCCTGGAATATGGCAGCCACACTGGGCAGCTAGACCCAGATGAACAACAGCATTCACAGTAGTCTGGCTCTTAGGGAATCTTACTCCTAGGGGAAGGAAGAGTACACCACATCAAGGGACCACCCTATGGGACGGAAGAACCCTGGTCCCAGGCTTTGAGTCCCAGATCTTTCCACTGTTGGGAAATTTCTTTCAGGAGAGGTACTGTTGCCACGCCCAACAAGGAAAGTCTGCAGCTCTGCCCCAACAGTCAGGCAGCCCTGGTGCTTGTGAAGAGTCATGGAGAAGAGGACTTCTTTTCCCCTCATTCACCACTTCAGACACAGATGGGGCATTTTCCCATGGGAGCTTGGCATGGGTATATCTATAGTCAGCCTCTCTGAAACACTTCAAGGTGACTGCATCCCCACAGGAGGAGCACTCTCCAAGTGCAGGACTGCATGAGAGACGGATTCACAATCTCTCTCCACTTGGAACATCAGCATTCCTGCAGGTGAATTTTCTACTGGCCTGAGGAGGGAGATGAGTTGGTTCCAGTCCTTCCCTCTGATAAGACCTCAGTGTGTTTCACTGAGAGCTTCCTCAGCCACCTCTGTCAGGGCTGGGACCTCTGCCCACCATTGGGTACTGCATTTGCCCACCTGCTTTAGCCATGGCTAGTTTTTACCTGTATCCTGAAGCCTGAAATATTCAACCCAGTAAATAAAATACTGGGGGGAAAATATATATATATAAATAAGTGCACATCACAGGGGAATGAGATTAAGCGTCAAGAGACCTATACCCTTTCAACCCTATAGGAGATAGTGAACTTGTTCAGATGACCAGCATATTGCTACCACAACCAGCAGCAGAGAAAGCTGTCATATGAAGACTCTTTATAACCAAGGAATGTAGAGTTTTCATCCCTGAAAGCACCAAGAACTGAATTAGACTACAATAAGCTGTAAACATTAAAATCACATTCTTAAGGGAAAAAAAAAAGAAATTTTAAAAATATAGTCAAAAATAAATTCAAGAACAATTAGAAGAAGTAGTCTACCCAAATGAGAAGGAACCAGAAAAGTAATTCTGGTAATATGATAAAACAAGGGTCTGTGACACCCCCAGAAGATCCTACTAGCCCTCCAGCAATGGATCCAAACCAAGATGAACTCTTTGAAATACTGAGTAAAGAATTCAAAAGATTATTAAGCTACTCAAAGATACTAGAGAAAGATAAAAACCAACATAGAGAAGTTTTAAAAAAAATTCAGGATGTAAATGTAAAATTTTCTAAAGAGATGAATATCAGCAATGGTATCAGTTAACAATGAAATCAAGATGAAAATTTAAAAATTCATAATTAATAGTGACATAAGTTGTTAAAGCTTCTGGGATATAACTAAAACAGTGCTATGGGGAAAAATTGTACCACTAAATGCCTACATCAAAAAGTCTGAAAGATCACAAATTGACAACCTAATGTCACACCTGAAGGAACTAAAGAAACAGCAAACTGAACTCAAAGCTAACAGAAGAAAAGGAAATAACAAAGATCAGAGCAGAACTAAATCAAATTGAAATAACAGCAACAGCCAAAAACCTATCAGAACCTGTCAGAGCTTCTGGAAATGAAAGACTCACTTAAGGTGTTACAAAATACAGTGGGAAGTTTCAACAATATACTGAAACAAGTAGAAGAAAGAATTTCAAAGCTCAAAAATAGCCTTTTGAATCAGCCCAATCAGTCAAAAAAGAAGTAAGAATTAAATGAGCAGAGTCTCCAAGAAATAAAGGAATATGTAAAACAGTCAAACATAAAAATAATTGGTATTTCTGAGGGAGAAGAGAAAGCAAAAAGTTTGGAAAACTTACTTGAGGTAAACTTTCCTGGCCTTTCTAGAGATTTAGATATCCAAATATAAGAAGCTCAGAGAACTCCTGGGAAAGTCATTGTAAAAAGGTCATCAGGAAGGCATATAGTCATCAGGCTATCCAAAGTAAACATGAGGGAAAGAATTCTAAGAGCAATGAGACAAAAGCATCAGGTAACCTATAATGGAAAACCTATCAGACTAATAGCAGACTTCTTGGCAGAAAACTTTCAAGCTAAAAGGGTTTAGGGTCCTATCTTCAGCCTCCTTAAACAGAATAACTGTCAGCCAAGAATTTTGTATTTAGCACAACTGAATTTCATAAATGAAGGAGAAATAAAGTCTTTTCAGACAAGTAAATGTTGAGGGAATTTGTTACTACCAGACCAGTCACACCAGAAATGTTAAAATGAGTTCTAAATCTTGAAACAAAAGGTCAATATTTACCAAAATAAAACCCCTTGAAAGCATATAGGTCCTCACAGGGCCTAAAAACAACACAGTGAAAAATGTAAAATATCTAGGTAACAATTAACACGATAAATGGAGCAGTGCCTCATATCTCAATATTAACGTTCAATGTAAATGGCCTAAATGCTCCACTTAAAAGATAGAGGTTGGCAGAAAAGATTAAAAAAAAATGACAAACCAAATATCTACTGTCTTCAAGAGACCTGCCTAACATATGGATTCATATAAACTCAAGGCAAAGAGGTAAAAAAATACTGCTCACAAATGGAAACCAAGAGCGAGCAGGAGTGGCTATTCTTATATCAAGCAGACTTGAAAGCAACAACAGTAAAAAAAAGGACAAAGACGGTCATTTTATAATAGTAAAAGGATGGATCCAACAAGAAGATATTGCAATCCTAAGTTTATATGCAGCTAACAGTGGAGCTCCCTAATTTTAAAGACAATTACTACTTGATCTAAGAAATAAGACAACAACACAATAATAGTGGGGAACTTCATTACTCCACTGACAGCACTAGACAGATCATTGAGACAGAAAGTCAACAAAGAAACAACTTAAACTACGCTCTTGAACAAACAGACCTAACAGATATTTACAGAGCATTGTACCCAAGAACTGCAGAATACACATTCTTCTTATCAGCACAAGGAACATTCTGCCTATGTGATAGGCCACAGGACAAGTCTCAATAAATCTTAAAAAAAATCAGAATCATGTCAGATATCCTCTCAGATCAAACTAGAAATCATCTACAAAAGGAATCCCCCCAAACTATAAAAATAAATGGAAGTTAAACAATCTGCTCCTGAAAGGTTTTGGGTTAACAATGAAATCTAGATAGAAATTTAAAAATTCATAGTTAATAGTGACACAAGTTATCAAAACCTTTGGAATACAACCAGAGCAGTGCTATGAGAAAAGTTTATAGCACTAAATGCCTACATCAAAATGTCTGAAAGAGGACATATTGATGATCTAATGTCACACCTCAAGGAACTAGAGAAGCAAGAACACACTGAACCCAAAGCTAGCACAATAAAAAGAAACAACAAAGTTGAGAGCAGAACTAAAGGAGACTGAAACAAACAGAAACCATACAAAAGTGATCTTCAACAAAGTATACAAAAACATAAGTTGGGGAAAGGACACTGTATTACATAAATGGTGCTGGGAAGACTGGCTAGCCACATGTAGAAGAATGAAACTGGATCTCCCTCACTTTATACAAAAATCAACTCAAGATGGGTCAAAGACTTAAATCTAAGCCCCCAAACCATACAAATCCTGGAAGAAAAACTAGGAAAAAGTCCTCTAGATATCGGCGTAGACAAAGAATTCGTAACTAAATTCCCAAAAGCACATGCAACAAAAATAAATAAATGGGACCTGGTTAAGTAGCTTCTCTACAGCAAAAGAAATAATCGTCAAGATAGTGACAACCCACAGAGTGGAAGAAAATATTTGCAAACTATGCGTCTGACAAAGAACTAGTATTCAGAATCCGCAGTGAACTCAAATCAGCAAGAAAAATAATCCCCTCAAAACGTGGGCAAATGACACGAATAGACATTTCTCAAAAGAAGATACAAAAATGACCAAGAAACATATGAAAAAATGCTCAACATCCCTAGTCATTAGGGAAATACAAAATAAAACCACAGTGAGATACTAGCTTACTCCTGATAGAATGGCCATTATTAGAATGTCAAAAAAAAACATAGATGTTGGCGTGGATGTGGTAAAAGGGGAATGCCTATACACTGCTGACGGGAATGTAAATTAATACAACCTCTATGTAAAACAGTGTGGAGATTCCTTAAAGAACAAAAAGTAGATCTACCATTCAGTCTAGCAATCCCACTACTGGGTATTTATCCGAAGGAAAAGAAGTCATTATATGAAAAAGATGCATGCACATATATATTTATTGCACCCCAATTTATAATTGCAAAGATAAGGAACCAACTTAAATGCCACTGACCACTGAGTGAATAAAGACAATATGATATGTATGTATGTATGTATGTATACATACATACACCATTGAATACTACTCAGCCATGAAGAGGAATGAAGTAATGTGTTTTGCAGCAACACGGATAGAGCTAGAGGCCGTTACTCTAAGTGAAGTAACTCAGGAATGGAGAACCAAACACCAAATGTTCTCATAATAAGTGGGAGCTAATCCAAAGAGTACAGAAAGATTTACAGCATGATAAAATGGACTTTGGAGATTCAGAAGGGGACGATATTGAGGGTGTGGGAGAAAACAACGGTATATTAGGTACAACATACACTACTTGGGTGATAAATGCAGTAAAATCTCAAAATTCACCACTATATAATTTATTTATGTAACCAAAACCAACTTGTACCCCCAAAGCTATTGAAATAAAAAAGAAAAAATAATATCATGGAACAGTTTCTAGTTTTCAATTAGGTTTCCCTTTAGTATAAGTCTAAAGAACTTGTTTCTTAAATGCCATCTTAAATACTATCTTAAAAACCGTCATCCCTTGATGGAACATTGAAGTTTTTTTTATGACAAATTCTTCATTGGCAATTTAATGTATATTTGTAAATCTAGAGTATAACGACATGATTATAAACATTTTCATTTTGTACATTTGACTTAAATGGTCTCTAAATTGCTTACATATGTGACTGGGTTCAGCCACCACCAGATGGGGGTGATGTTGTGCACAAATCCAAATGTCCAGAAAGGCTTATGCTTAGTTACGAGTTTTTATGTGGTAGAGATGAGTATATAGAAATTATACACACATGCACACAAACCTTTTTTTAAACTAATTGAAGTTAATGTTGCTAAAATTTGTATTTAACAGATAATACCCATACCGCATTTATGATTCCATTAGTTCTTATATAGTATAAAAAATTCAGAGTAATAACTAGACAAAACGAAGGAGCTCTTTTACTGTAAACAGCATGTTGTTTTTCATACATTTCAAATTTGCAAGCATTTTTAGGTATGTGTTCTGTCGCATACGGTTGCTTAATAATATTCATCGAAGTTCTGTATTTTACCTTACTATCACCCCTTGCTGGAACACTTATAACAGTTTGAGAACAATTTATTTAGTGTAAGGTACTTCAAACTATTATGTATCAAATTTTTTTCATTTTTTGGTTCTAAGGATTTTCTTTTTCATTTGGATGCTTACGCCAGTAGTTCTCAAGTTCTTTTCTAATGTATATCACTAATAATGTTAATTCGAAAAAAAAGTGTCTTAATCTAAACAAAGTGCCTTAGAACCACAGGCTTGTTCTGTTGCTGACTGTTCCTTTAAAATTATGCTAGCTTTCTTTTTAAGAAATCACAGCTTTGGGTCTCTAAGTATAATATTGTACAGGAAAGTTAGGTGGGCTGTTCCACTTTTCATTGCCAAGATAATTTATTCCTTTACATATAGAAAAGCCAGTAACTGTGTGAAAGTTTTGTCAGTCTCTGGTAAATATGGTAAATTAAAACCCCTAAAGGCTAAGTTAGAAGGGTTGAATGTAAATTTGTGATTATAGGTATACCTGTAGAATTTTACATTTTCTTTTTTTTTTTTTGCCCCATTTATTTTATTGCATTTTAGGTTTTGGGGTACATGTGAAGGACATGCAAGATTGTTGCATGGGTACACACGTGGTAGTGTGATTTGCTGTCTTCCTCCCCATCACCTACATCTGGCATCTCTCCCCTTGCTATCTCTCCCTCTCCCCAGCTACCCACCCCCCACCATCCCTCCCCTATTTCCCCCCAACTGACCCCCGTGTGTAGTGCTTCCCTCCCTGTGTCCATGTGTTCTCATTGTTCAACACACACCTATGAGTGAGAACATGTGGTGTTTGATCTTCTGCTCTTCTGTCAGTTTGCTGAGAATGATGGTTTCCAGGTTCATCCATGTCCCTACAAAGGACACAAACTCATCATTTTTGATGGCTACATAATATTCCATGGTGTATATGTGCCACATTTTCCCTGTCCAGTCTATCATCGATGGGCATTTGGGTTGGTTCCAGGTCTTTGCTATTGTAAACAGTGCTGCAATGAACATTCGTGTGCACGTGTCCTTATAGTAGAATGATTTATACTCCTTTGGATATATACCCAGTAATGGGATTGCTGGGTCAAATGGAATTTCTATTTCTAGGTCCTTGAGGAATTGCCACACTGTCTTCCACAGTCATAGAACTAATTTACACTCCCACCAACAGTGTAAAAGTGTTCCTATTTCTCCACATCCTCTCCAGCATCTGTTGTCTCCAGATTTTTTAATGATCACCATTCTAACTGGCATGAGATGGTATCTCAATGTAGTTTTGATTTGCATTTCTCTGATGACCAGTGATGATGAGTATTTTTTCATATGTTTGTTGGCCTCGTGTATGTCTTCTTTTGTAAAGTATCTGTTCATATCCTTTGCCCACTTTTGAATGGGCTTGTTTTTTTCTTGTAAATCTGTTTTAGTTCTTTGTAAATTCTGGATATCAGCCCTTTGTCAGATGGGTAAACTGCAAATATTTTTTCCCATTCTGTTGGTTGCCGATTGCCTCTAATGACTGTTTCTTTTGCTGTGCAGAAGCTGTGGAGTTTGATTAGGTCCCATTTGTCTATTTTGGCTTTTGTTATCAATGCTTTTGGTGTTTTGGTCATGAAGTTCTTGCCTACACCTACGTCCTGAATGGTTTTGCCTAGATTTTCTTCTAGGATTTTTATGGTGTTAGGTCTTATGTTTAAGTCTTTAATCCATCTGGAGTTAATTTTAGTGTAAGGTGTCAGGAAGGGGTCCAGTTTCTGCTTTCTGCACATGGCTAGCCAGTTTTCCCAACACCATTTATTGAACAGGGAACCCTTTCCCCATTGCTTGTTTTTGTCTGGTTTGTCAAAGATGAGATGGTTGTAGATATGCTGTGTTGCCTCCGAGACCTCTGTTCTGTTCCATTGGTCTATATCTCTGTTTTGGTACCAGTACCATGCTGTTTTGATTACTGTTGCCTTGTAGTATAGTTTGAAGTCTGTTAGTGTGATGCCTCCCGCTTTGTTCTTTTTGCTTAGAATTGACTTGGCTATGCGGACTCCCTTTTGGTTCCATATGAAGTTTAAGGTGGTTTTTTCCAGTTCTGCGAAGAAGGTCATTGGTAGTTTGATGGGGATAGCATTGAATCTGTAAATTACTTTGGGCAGTATGGCCATTTTCACGATATTGATTCTTCCTAACCATGAACATGGAATGTTTCTCCATCTGTTTGTGTCCTCTCTTATTTCGTTGAGCAGTGGCTTGTAGTTCTCCTTGAAGAGTTCCCTTATGTTCCTTGTTAGTTGTATTCCTAGGTATTTTCTCTTTGTGGCAATTGTGAATGGAAGTTTGTTCTTGATTTGACTCTCTTTAAGTCTGTTACTGGTGTATAGGAATGCATGTGATTTTTGTACATTGATTTCGTATCCTGAGACTTTGCTGAAGCTGCTTATCAGTTTCAGGAGATTTGGGGCTGAGACGATGGGATCTTGTAGATATACAATCATGTCGTCTGCAAATAGAGACAATTTGACTTCCTCCTTTCCTATTTGAATGCCCTTTATTTCTTTTTCTTGACTGATTGCTCTGGCTAGAACTTCTAGTGCTATACTGAATAGGAGTGGTGAGAGAGGGCATCCTTGTCTAGTGCCAGATTTCAAAGGGAATGCTTCCAGTTTTTGCCCATTCAGCGTGATATTGGCTGTTGGTTTGCCGTAAATAGCTTTTATTATTTTGAGATACGTTCCGTCAATACCTAGCTTATTGAGGGTGTTTAGCATAAAGGGCTGTTGAATTTTGTCAAAGGCCTTCTCTGCATCAATTGAGATAATCATGTGGTTTTTGTCTTTGGTTCTGTTTATGTGGTGAATTACGTTTATAGACTTGTGTATGTTGAACCAGCCTTGCATCCCCGGGATGAAGCCTACTTGATCATGGTGGATAAGCTTTTTGATGTGCTGTTGCAATTGGCTTGTCAGTATTTTTTTGAAGATTTTTGCATCTATGTTCATCATGGATATTGGCCTGAAGTTTTCTTTTCTTGTTGAGCCTCTGACAGGTTTTGGAATCAGGATGATGTTGGTCTCATAAAATGATTTGGGAAGGATTCCCTCTTTTTGGGTTGTTTGGAATAGTTTCAGAAGGTACCAGCTCCTCTTTGTATGTCTGGTAGAATTCGGCTGTGAACCCATCTGGACCTGGGCATTTTTTGGGTGTTAAGCTCTTAATTGCTGACTCAACTTCAGACCTTGTTATAGGTCTGTTCAGGGTTTTGGCTTCTTCCTGGTTTAGGCTTGGGAGGAGGCAAGTGTCCAGGAATTTATCCATTTCTTTCAGGTTTACTAGTTGATGCGCAGAGAGTTGTTTGTAATAATCTCTGATTATGGTTTGAATTTCTGTGGAATCTGTGGTGATATCCCCTTTATCATTTTTTATTGCATCAATTTGGTTATTCTCTCTTTTCTTTTTTATTAATCTGGCTAGTGGTCTATTTTGTTGATCTTTTCAAAAAACCTGCTCCTGGATTTATTGATTTTTTGAAGGGTTTTTTGTGTCTCTATCTGCTTCAGTTCTGCTCTGATCTTAGCTATTTCTTGTCTTCTGCTAGACTTTGAGTTTTTTTGATCTTGCTCCTCTAGCTCTTTCGGTTTTGATGATAGGGTGTCAATTTTTGATCTCTCCTTGCTTCTCATGTGGGCACTTATTGCTATATATTTTCCTCTAGAGACTGCTTTAAATGTGTCCCAGAGATTCTGGTATGTTGTGTCTTCATTCTCGTTGGTTTAGAAGAACATCTTTATTTCTGTCTTCATTTCATTGTTTATCCAGTCAACATTCAAGAGCAAGTTGTTCAGTTTCCATGAAGCTGTGCGGTTCTGGGTTAGTTTTTGAATTCTGAGTTCTAACTTGATTGCACTGTGGTCTGAGAGACTGTTTGTTATGATTTCCATTCTTTTGCATTTGCTGAGGAGTGATTTACTCCCAATTATGTGGTCAAGTTTAGAGTAGGTGTGATGTGGTGCCGAGAAGAATGTATATTCTGTGGATTTGGGGTGGAGAGTTCTGTAGTTTTAAGACTCTTATCTTTAAAAAAAAATTAATCCTTTCCCCTTTGTTTTTTAAACTTTTCTGGATATGTTAATAGGAATACTTTATATTAGTGTGATGTTTTTCTTTTTTAAATTTTAGAATGGTAACACTTGAGATCTACCCTGTTAACAGATTTTTAAATTTATAATCTGGTATTGTTTATATGGGTACAGTGTTGAATTTAGATCTCTAGAACTTATCTTACTGTACTAAAATTTTATGCCCATTGATTTACAATTCCCCATTTCTTCCTCTCCCCCAACCCCTGGCAGCCACAATTCCATTTTTTGCTTCCACGCGTTTGTCTATTACATAGATTGTTGATACATAGGAACAAAACTGATTTTCGTAAGTCAATTTTGTATTCTGTAACTTTACTGAATTTTTTTTTTTACATTAATAGTTTTTTTGGTGGAGTCTTTATGCATTTCTATAAATAGTAGATCATGTTAACTGCAAACAAGAACATTTTTACTACTTTCCTTTTGATTTGAATGTCTTTTATTTCTTTTTCTTACATAAATGCTCTGGCTAGGATTTCCAACCCTATAGCAGTGTTGGTGGAGCAGGTGCAGGCTAATACTTGTTTTTTTGTTTCTTTGTTTTGCAGAGACAAGGCCTGGCCTTGTCATTCAGGCTGGAGTGTAGTGGCAGTGGTACAGTCATACTTCATTGTAGCCTCGAACTCCTGGGCTCAAGTGAACCTCTTGGCTCAGTCTGTTGTGTCGCTAGGACACAGGTGTGCCACCATATCTGGCTAATTTTTCATTTTTATTTGGTAGAGATGGAGTCTTGCTAAGCTGTCCAGGCTGGTCTCAGACACCTCGGCTCAAGTGATTTTCCTGCATTTGCCTCTAAAAGTTCTGGGATTCTAAGCATGAGCTACTGTGTCTGGCCTTGCCTTGTTTTTGATCTCAGGGGAAAAGCTTTCAGTCTGACACAATCGAGTATGATGTTAGCTGTGGGTTTTTCATGTATCGCCTTTATTGTGTTAAGGAAGTTTTTCTTTTATTTCTAATTTATTAAGTGTTTTTATTATGAAATGGTGTTGAATTTGGTCAGATGCTTTTTCTCCATCATTTGAAATGGTCATATGTTTTTTTTTTTCTTTCATCCTATTAATGTGGTATATTATGTTGATTTTTTTTTTTTTTTCTTTGAGACAGAGTCTTGCTGTGTCACCCAGGCTGGAATTTAGTGGTGCCATCTCAGCTCACTGCAACCTCCACCTGGGTTCAAGAGATTCTCATGCCTCAGCCTCCCAAGTAGCTGTGATTATAGGCTCATTCCATCATGACTGGCTAATATTTGTACTTTTAGTAGAGATTGGGTTTCTCCATGTTAGCTGTACTGATCTCCATCTCCTGACCTCAAGTGATGTACTCGCCTCAGCCTCCCAAAGTGCTGAGATTACAGGTGTGAGCCACCATGCCCTGTCTGTTGATTGATTTTTGTATGGTGAGTTACTCTTATATTCCTGAGATAGATCCTAGTTGTTCATGATGTATGATCTTTTTAGTACGCAGCTGAATTTGGTTTGCTAGTATATCGTTGAGGATTATTTTCATCTCCATTTATAAGGGATATTGGCCTTTAGTTTTCTTATAGTCTCTTTGACTTTGGTGTCAGGGTAATGCTGGCCCTCATAGACTGAATTAGGAAGTATTCCCTCCTTTTTAATTTTTGGAAAAAGTCGTAAAAGTATTGATATTTACTCTTTAAATGTTTGGTCTGGCTGGTGTGGTGACATGTGACTGTAATCTCAGCTACTCAGGAGACGGAGGTTGGAGGATCAGTTGAGCTCAGGGGTTCAAGACCAGCCTGGGCAAGATAGCAAGACCTTGTCTTGTCTTTTTTTTTTTTTTTTTGTGGGGGAGGTGAAGTCCCAGTCTGTTGCCCAGGCCGGAGTGCGCGGTGTGATCTTCGCTCACCGCAGCCTCTGCCTCCCGGGTTCAGGTGATTGTTCTGCCTCAGCCTCCCAAGTAGCTGGGACTACATGCGCATGCCACCACGCCCAGCTAATTTTTTTTGTATTTTTAGTAGAGACGGGGTTTCACTGTGTTAGCCAGGATGGTCTCAATCAGACCTTGTGATCCGCCTGCCTCAGCCTCCCGAAGTGCTGGGGTTATAGGCGTGAGCCACCGTGCCCAGCCTTGTCTCTTAAAATAAATAAATAAATAAATAAAAGAATGAATGAATAGTGAAATAAAAGGAAATTTAAAAAAAAGCATTTGGCGAAACTCATGAGTTAAGTCATCTGGTCTGGGATTTTCTTTGTTGGAATTTTCTGCTCTCTTTTATGTTAATCAAATAACTTTTGTGTTTTCTATTTTATTTTGTTTGTTTACTTTTTAGCTATATGCTTGTACTGTTTTTCTAAGAATTACATTGGCAATTGCAACATGCATCTTTAGTTTAGCACAGTCTACTTAGTGTTGAATTACTTTAGGTGAAATAGCAGCTGCTTTGAAGTCTTTGCTAAATCCCACATTAGCCCACTCTGAATCAATTTCTTTTGACTTTTCTTTTTATGCATATGGATCATGTTTTCTCATTTATTTGCATGGGAAATAAATTTTGATGGAAAACCGGACACTATGGATAGTACATTTTATTGATTCTAGATTCTGTGAGGATCGCTCATGTTGTTTTTGTTCTAGTCTGCAGAACAAGTTTAACTTGTCTGGTCTTAAACTGTACATTATTTTCCCTGCATTGTGTAGTTGCTGGTTTTGCTCAGTTCTTTCATATTGCAGCTGCCACTTTGGGAGTGTAGTACCCTGTGGTTTTCCCTGTACCTGTGTAGTTAGCTATCACCAAGGATTCTGGCAAAGTTGCAGCTAAAATTATGGCCCTCACCTCTTTTTCCTGTGTGTGTTTCTTCTCTGTCTTTTCAGTTGCTCTACTAGCCATGAGCTCAGTTCTCTGACACTACAAGTTAGTAAGGACCTAGCTTTCTGCTGTTATAGCTGTGCACTGTTTAGGGAATGCTATCAGTCTGAAAAAGCAGCGGACTCATCCATCTCACAGATCATTTAAGAGTAGATTCCTCTGTGATTTTCGATTGCTTTTTCCCCCAAATCCCCATTGCGTCTTTCTCACACATTTGTATTTTAATCGTAAGGCAGGGATTTGGGTCTTGCTCCTTCTTTGGCTCTCAGGATTTCATCCCCTCCCCTCCCCTCCCCAATTTATATTAAATAACTACTCTGCCTGCCCTGATTCCTGTTCTTTGCCTGCCCTGATTCCTGTTTTCTGCCATTTCCAGAGTGTAAGTCTGTATCTATGGGAATTGGAATGGGAGTTTTGGTAGTGAGTACCATTAGGCAAAAATGACCAGACCTGGAATTCTTACCTATTGCAATTTCTTTTTTTTTTTTTTTGAGACAGAGTTTCGCTCTTGTTACCCAGGCTGGAGTGCAATGGCGCGACCTCGGCTCACCGCAACCTCCGCCTCCTGGGTTCAGGCAATTCTCCTGCCTCAGCCTCCCGAGTAGCTGGGATTACAGGCACGCATCACCATGCCCAGCTAATTTTTTGTATTGTTAGTAGAGACGGGGTTTCACCATGTTGCCCAGGATGGTCTCGATCTCTTGACCTTGTGATCCACCCGCCTCGGCCTCCCAAAGTGCTGGGATTACAGGCGTGAGCCACCGCGCCCGGCCAGCTATTGCAATTTCTATAGTTAAAAGTAAATCTTTCTTTGGTATATTTCTGCATTCGGTTATTTCTGGTGCCCTCAAATGCAGTTATTCATCATTTATGATGGGAATGTGTTCTGAGAAATGTGTCTTTAGGCAATTCATCTTTGTGTAAACATCACAGAGTGTACTTACGCAAACCTAGGTGTTGTAGCCTACCACACAACTAGGCTATATGGTACAGTTATTGCTTCCAGGCTGCAAATCTGGACAGCATGTTGCTGTATTGAGTATTGTAGACAGTTGTACTTGTGTACTTAAACATACACAAGTATGTTGTAACACAGTGGTACTTGTGTACTTACACATAGAAAACATAGAAAAGGTTACATATTGTGCTAAAGTTACCATGGCTGTGACATCGTAGGCAATAGAAAATTTTCAGCTTCATTATAATCTTATGGGACCACTGTTATAAACCAAAGCATCATTGTGTGACACATGACTATGGAGTGTTTTTAAAAATGCTTTATGTAGATTTAGAGCTTATTTGCTGGAAACCATGCCTGACCAGTTCACTCTGCCATTAGTGGAAGCTAGATGAAATTAATTTGTATTTGCCTGTTTCTCATAGGCACTCAAAGAGTAAAATTGGATATGCTTGTAAATTTAAATCTCTTTGATAACAATCTATGTAGGTTGAGAGCTTATGTGTTACTTTTAGTTTTGAAATTAGAGGTAATATTAAATATACATTAAAATTTTATGTATATAAAATTTCTGTATTCCCAAAGACCAAATGGTTATAAGAATGTCAAGTATCTTTACTTTGGTTTTAGGGGTCTTTTGCTGCTAAATTACTTCTTTTGAGAAGATGACATGTCTTGTGGAAATTTTTAATGACCACTGAAATTAGTTTCATGGTATTTTTTTTCTAGCTATTTAACAATTTATTTTCTAAGGCACATCTTTCCCTTATTCAGAAGAACAGCAGAAAAACTATGCCAACAGAAGTGATTGTTTCTCTTTGCCAAAACTAATTCGAAGTCTCAACACCTTTTCCATAGTCTTTGAATACATTTAATATGAGGATTCTAAGAGATTTTAGATGTTGCATGTGTTGAACTCATGGGTCTGGTTGCTGGTTTAATAAGTTTGGTCTTACTTCTATGATAAGAGGAGTGTTTTTCTTTCTAGAAGATACCATCTAAGCCTGTGTAATCCAATGTGTCTTTAGCTTGTGGTAACATTATTTAGGGATTAAGATTTATGGGACACAGAGGCAGTTAAGCAAAGAGAGAGGAGTCTAAATTATAAATAAGTTATATTTTATAATGATTATTTAGCCTTAAGTTATGTTCACATATTTAGATATTCTTTGATTTCAAGAGAAGTAAGGACTTAGTGATAATAGCTATTCTAGTGGATGGATTTACTCATAGTGGTAATATTTAATGATGCAATTGCTCAGCATTTTGAACTCTAATGCTTTTCTCCTAACAACTTTTGAGGCTAAAGGATAGTATCTTACTCTCTTTTGTACTGCTGTAACAGAATACTACAGATTGAGTAATTTAAGAAGACACAAATTATTCTCTCACAGTTCTGGAGGCAGAAGAGTCCAAGATCAAGTTGTTGCTATTTGATGTGGCCCTTCATGCTGCACCCTCACGTGGCAGAAGGTAGAAGGGCAGGAGAGATGAACTCTGTGTTTCTATGTGGCAGAAGGGCAGAAGCGAGAGAACCCACCCCTGCAAACCCTTTTTATGGTAGAATTGCTATATGTGTACATAAGGTTGGGATGGTATGACCTAAACACCTCCCAAAAGGCCCTACCTCCCAACACTATAACATTAGGGATTAAATTTACAGCATATGAATTTTAAGGGACACATTCAGATCATAGCAGATCATGATATGTTCTGTGGTGTCTTTTCTGACTTCAAATCAGTGTAGCTCAACAAGTATGGCACAATAGGCAGAATAATGGTCACCCAAAGAGTCCTTGTTTTAATTTTTGGAACCGATGAATATGTTACTTTACATTGCAAAAGAGTCTTTGCAGATACAATTAAGATTATTGACTTTGAGATGGGGAGATTATTTTGGATTGAAAGACGAAGGCACAAGAGTGGGTAGGGTGATAGAAGAAGAGACAGGGAAGATTTGAAGCATAAGAAGTACTTGATTTGCCATTGTTGGCTTTGAAGATGAAAGGAGATCATAAGCCAGGGTAGGTAGATGTCTTCTAGAAGCTGGGAACTGTCCTCAGCTGATAGCCTGCAAGGAAATGGGGTCCTCAGTCCCATAACCACAAGGACCTCAGTTCTGCCAATAACCTAAATAACCAGGGAAACAGATTCTCCCTTAAGGGCCTCTGGAAGGGAGTACAGCCATGCCAGCATCTTGGTTTTAGCCTATTGAGACCTGTTTTGGACTTCACCGTCAGAACTCTAAGATAATAAATGTGTGCTTTTTAAGCCTCTAGGTTTGTGGTGATTTGTTATGGTAGCGATAAGAAACTAGTAATACATGCAGCATTTGTACCATGTCAGTTACATGGAAAGAGGACTATTTGTTTTGGAGGAAGGAGAGTGACTGATCTTTGAAGTCCTTCTCTAGAAAGACATTAGAGTTAAAATAAAGCAAAATAAACCACACACACACAAAACCTATTGTTTTTTTCACTATGTCCTGGCTCTCCTGGCAGAAAAGTGCCAGAATTATAAGACTTTTTATTCGCAGAAACTAAATTTTTTTAATATACAGATACAAAATATTAACTGATGATTTAAAAATAAACAGCTGTAATGGGATATTGCTTATAAAATATCTTATGTGTCCATCTGTTTGTGTGCCAGTTTTAGAATTATGCAGATTAATGAAGTTCATCCTTAGTCTTTGGGATACTTACAGGGTATTACTACAGATCTGGTTACAGGTGTCGGGTGAGTCTAGCTATTAGTCATAGTTATTTAATTTCTAACAGAAGAATATATTTAGTCAAAATTTTAGTACAATGAGCAGGAAATTCCTCATGGAATTTTCTACTGAGGCTAGTTCTTTAAAATCATGTTTGTTTCACATTGTGTTGTGAGGAATCCTTTGTGATTTGGATGAAAGGAATGTTGAGCTGTTTCACTCTGGTCCCCTAATTTTGCTTCATTGAAGGTAGTTTGCCTTTATCTTGTTTATAAATTTGAGTTTTGTCAACTGTTTTATTTGGAAAAGTAAAAGTTCCTTTGCTAAAAGGAGTTTGAAAATGGAAGCCATTTTTTTATTCTGGGAGAAGTAATAGAACATTGATTGGCAGCTGTAGGGTATGAGCCTTCACTTGGGAAAAGACTTGAGGAAGAATTGCATTTTAGGACAAAATAGAGAGCATGAATGGTTAACATATGTATCAGTAGTCTATGCGGAGTAAGAGAGTGAGTGGGATATAGTGTTGTTTTATTGAGATGTGCTGTATGGTAACCCACATCCTCCAGCTTGATCCAGTTACTTTTCAGGGATGGAAGAGTACCCAGAATGTTGATCTCTTCTTTGGAGGATAAAGAAGCAAAGTAGTCTCTCCTTGGTGTTTTCCATAAATGCCCAGTTGTGATAATTGCAGGACAGAAGGTAGAGGACAGAGAGTAGGCATTTTATTTGTATGCTGTTGGTTTTTTGATGAAGTTTGAGTAGACTGAAGAATAGCCACCTAATTAATTGATTTAGAGACTTTCTACCTAAAACTAAGTATGAAATTGGTATTTTAAAGTGAGGTAAATGTTAGCAACAACAATAAAAACTGCAAAGGATTAGTTAGAAAGACTTCTACTGAGGGTAAATGACTTGGAATAAATCTTGTTGAATGGGCATCTGGAGGCTAGTTATTTTAACATAATAATGAGAACAACACTGTATTCATAAACTTTTTTCCATCAAAGTAATACTTTTACTAACACTTTAGATGCTTCGTAACATCATAAAATGATACCATAAACTATTATAATCATTTCTGCTATGTAATTTCTGATTAAGAGACAAGAAATAATAGGCTTTGAAACCATTTAGATCTTGGTTTAAATCCCATTTCCCTCCCTGTTTCTGTGAATTATCAGAAGTTAACTTCTCACTCAGGTTTCAGAGGACTGTTAAGTAGGTGTAACTAGCCAGAGTAGGTTGCCTTTGACCTTGCCCAGCATATAGTAGGTACTCAAGATACTGCTTTCCTCCTGTTTTCTTTTTTTAGAAATAGAACTAAAGAACAAATTTATGTGATATTTTAATGGTCACTTGGAGCATACATCATAATCCATTATTGCGTGTTCTACTTCTGTGTGCTCAAAACTACTATTCCCTCTCCCCCATTCCATTATGTAATGCTTTTCTTGGGGGGGAAAAAGGTATTTTTGTACACATATCTCTCATGCAAATTTTTCTGGGAACAAGATATTAAAGTATTACTGTAAAGATTTCCATGTTAAAGATGGACACTGGCAAGACACCATGGCATGTGCCTGTAATCCCAGCTACTTGGGAGGCCAAGGTGATAGGACCGCTTGAGCTCAAGGGTTTGAGGTTAGCCTGGGGAATACTGTAAGACCTTATCTTGGAGGAGTAGGGTGGGGACAATACTGAAAGAGAATAGAAACATTTAAGAAAAGTGAAAATCAAGTCTCTGAAATTTCTAGTAGGTAACAAATCATAATGATTCCTTTTTTAAATAATTTCTTTCTTTAAAAATAACATCACATAATAGAATTGAAAATGTACTTGTTTTTTAAAATAAAATGTATGAATAATAATGAAAAACGTTTCCACTGATTGCTGTATGGCAAGTACAGCAATGGCTGAACATTGTTAGTGTTGATCTCACTGAAGCATCACAACCCTGTGAGGCAGACACTGTCATTTTACAGATAAGCAAAGAGAAGCTGAATGAGATTAAGTAGCATTCCTGTATCACACAGCTAGTAGGAAGAAGACTTAGATTTCTTTTCTTTTTTAAAAAAATCTCTCGGGCACTTGCTTCCTGTGTTGCAAATTAGTTTTTGAATTCCTATGCCCTTAAAGTTTTTGATAAGACTGGGAGGCTTTCTTTGAGGGTCATTCCCTTATAAGCAGTTACTAGGTTACTTACTTAACGTGTACAGTCATTCTGAAGTATTTGAGGTTAGGATGTGAATTTTCTTCCTCACTAAACATAGATTTTTTTTCTTTATTAACAACAAGTGAACTTGTTTTCTTGGACTTTGACTTTTATTTCTTAAATTTGTACTCTGATAGAAGTGGTAATGGAGACCAGACTTCTGTGAGACAAAAGTATATGTGAACTTAGAACTTTAGTAAATTTTAGGTAGGATTATAACAGTATTACTTATCACTGGAAGCTGAATGAACTATATAGCTTTCTTTTTTAAATTTAATATGATGGATGGTGCCTCCTTCATTGATGCTGCCTGCATTTTCTTTTGAACCATCATTTATCTCAGCTGAGATATAAGATGGGTTTGGGATTTAAATGTGTTCATTTTTAATATTCCAAGAAAATAATACATTTTAGTGAAGAGTTTATATTTTGGTTCTGTTTGCTTAAATGTATTTTAGAGAACATTTAAGGACATTAAACAGACATCGTTTAAATGGTCGTTGCAGTTTTAACATTTTAGTGAAGTATGAAAAAAAAGTGTGCATACTTTAAATGTACAACTTAATGAATTTTTGCCTCTCTAGTGTTAATAGCCTTGCCTAATTACAGATACAAGAAAATAGAGGAAAACTTAGTCAAGGAACATTCCAAAGGTTCGAAAAATCACAATTAATGTATTGTTTTTATTTGGTTGCTCAGGTCTCTAAAAATTGAAAATGGCAGGTTTCATATATGTAACATTTTAACTTTGGGGAAATACATAGTTTTGAATGCAGGAGGAAGAAATGAGAAAAATGATGTCTGTTAGTTTTTTAATTTTTTAATTAATATTTTGAGACAGGGTCTTATTCTGTTGCCCAGGTTGGAGTGCAGTGGTGCAATCTTGGCTTACTGCAACCTTTGCTTTCTGGGCTCAGGTGATCTTCCCACCTTAAGCTCTTGAGTAGCTGATACCACAGGTGTGCACCACCATGCCCAACTAATTTTTGTATTTTTTATGGAGGGGTGGAGTTTTGCTATGTTGCCCAGGCTGGTCTTGAATTCCTGGTCTCAAGTCATCCACCCTCCTTGGCCTCCCACAGAGCTGGGATTACAGGTGTGAGCTACTGCAACCAGCCTATTATTATTTTGGCTTAAACTAAAATATAGATGATTATAATATGTTTTCATCTTTTTAAATTTCTTCAAAATATTACAGTGGAATGAGTATGTTGTATGCTTACACATAAAAGACACCAGAAAACAAAAGCCAAGATAAACAAGACCTGGATATCTTAGTCAACAACTTGGTCTTAATCTGGACAGTACTTTGTGAGAAAATGTCTTTTCTAAATACTATATCCAGATGATCAGTTAATTTGATTTTCACAGGCTCAATTTTTCATATATTTTTTATTGAACAATATAATTTTACACTTATGTTGGTGACTATTAGTATGTCCTAAATGTAGCAGAGAAAGGAATTTTTATAAAAGCCTACCATCTGCTATATTTTTACATTTTTTTAAAGAAGTAGGCTTGGGAGTTCTTTGCCGCCCTGTGTCCTCTTTTCTGGAGGTCTTGGTGATTCTGCCACAGCCTCAGCTTCCATTGCTCTGTGACTTCATGATGTCAAAAATTCTTAGACTCCAGGACATTCCTGAAGCTGAGAAATGAGTTTCTCTCACTGTCTGTTAAGAACTGAGGGCTACAGGAGGCGTGCCAAGATGGCTGAGAGGAGGCAACACCGGAATACAGCTCCCAGCAAATGAGATACAGAGGGCTAGAGGACTTAACGATTCCAAGTGAGGTCCTGGGTTGATTTCGTGGGACTGGTAGGACACTGAAAATATCCCAGGGAAGGAGCTGAAGCAGGGTGAGAGCCACCCAGAGAAGGCAAACCAAGACAGGGCAGGGCACGTCCCCACCTGGAATGTGCAGCGGCTTGGAGGGTCAGGAACTTCATCCCCTCAGTGCTTCGATTCGTATACTGTGCTTACCTCATCCCTCCTGTAACCCACGGTCCACAAGAGCCCTGCCAGATTGAGGGGCGCCATGGGTTGTCAATGCAAATCTGAGCTACCGCTCCCACCTGGTGCCACAAGTTGTCTGCACGTACCTGAGTGGAAGTTTGGACTAACACCAGCGGGATGGAACTACCCGTCCCACAGAAAGAGGCAGAGTTGAAAGCAGGGAAACAAGCCATAAGGCCTGGCAGGCCTCACCCCCACAATACTCAAACTGAAGCCCACGTGCCAGAGAGCTTGGCAGTGAATACAGCAGTTTGACCCCAATCGGGAAGATCAAGCTCAGGGAAGGAGAGATGCCATTGGGAAGGCGGAGCCAATCTCACCTGCAAACAAACTCCAGGGGAAGACCACCGACTCTGCAACCTGACTGAATCCGAGGCAGCCCAGCAGCACCACTACAAGCCAAAAAAGATATAGCTTCAACCTCAACAGAAAGGACGTCCACTCAGAGATTCCTCCCGAAATCACCAACTTCAAAGATCAAAGGGAAAGAAATCCACAAAGATGGGAGGAAACCAGCAGAAAAAGGATGAAACCATAAATGACCAGAACACCTCTTCTCCTCCCAGGGATCACAACTCCTCACCATCAAGGGAACAAAACAAGACAGAGAATGGGTCTGATGAGTTGACAGAAGCAGGCTTTAGAAGGTGGGTAATAACAAACTTCACTGAGTTAAAAGACAATGTCCTAACCCAATGCAAAGAAACTAAGAACCTTGACAAAAGGTTAGACAAAATGCTAACTAGAATAACCAGCTTAGAGAAGAACATAAATAACTTGATGGAGCTGAAAAACACAGCACGAGAACTTCACGAGGCATACACAAGTTTCAGCAGCCGAATCAATCAAGCATAAGAAGGGATATCAGCAATAGAAGATCAAATCAATGAAATAAAATGAGAAGGCAAGATTAGAGAAAAAAGAATGAAAAGAAATGAACAAAGCCTCCAAGAACTATGGGATTATGTGAAGAGATCTAATCTATGCTTGATCAGCGTGCCTGAATGTGATGGGTGAATGAATCCAAGCCGGAAGACACTCTTCAGGTTATTATCCAAGAGAACTTCCCCAACCTAACAAGGCAGGCCAACATTCAAATCCAGGAAATACAGAGAACACCACAAAGATACTCCTCAAGAAAAGCAACCCTAAGGCACACAGTCATCAGATTCACCAGGGCTGAAATGAGGGGAAAAAATCCTAAGGGCAGCCAAAGAGAGAGGTCAAGTCACCCACAAAGGAAAGACCATCAGACACAGCGGATCTCTTGGCAGAAACCCTACAAGCTAGAAGGGAGTAGGGGCCCATATTCAACATCCTGAAAGAAAAGAGCTTTCAACCCAGAATTTCACATCCCACCAAACTAAGCTTCATAACTGAAGAAGAAATAAAATCCCATATGGACAAGCAATTGCTGAGAGATTTCGTCACTACAAGACCTGCCTTACAAGAATTCCTAAAGGAAGTACTAAACATGGAAAGGAACAACCAGTACCAGCCACTGCAAAAGCATACCAAATGGTAAAGAACAACGATGTAATAAAGAAACCGCGTCAACTAATGGGCAAAACAACCAGCCAGTAACAAAATGGCAGGATCAGATTCAAACATAATAATATTAACGTTGAATGTAAATGGCCTAAATGTCCCAATTGAAAGACACAGACTGACAAACTGGATAAAAAGTCAAGACCTATCGATATGTTGTATTCAGGAGACCCATCTCATGTGCAAAGATTCACATAGACTCAAAATAAAGGGATGGAAGAAGATTTATGAAGCAAATGGAGAGCAAAAAAAAAAAGCAGGGATAGCAATCCTAGTCTCTGATAAAACACTTTAAACCAACAAAGATCAAAAGACACAAAGAAGGACATTACGTAATGGTAAAAGGATCAATGCAACAAGAGGAGCTAACTATCCTAAATGCATATGCACCCAGTGCAGGAGCAGCCAGATACATAAAGCAAGTTCTTAACGACCTACAAAGAGACTTAGACTCCAGCACAATAAAAGTATTCCAAACGATACAAAAAGAGGGAATCCTCCCTAACTGTTTCTATGAGACCAACATCATCCTGATACCAAAACCTGGCAGAGATACAACTAAAGAAAGAAAACTGCAGGCCAATATCCATGATGAACACTGATGCAAAAGTCTTTAAAATACTGACAAACTGAATCCAACAGCAATTAATAGACTCTAACACTTCACCGACAATAGTGGATGGATCATCAAGACAGAAAGTCAAGAAAGGATATCCAAGACTTGAAGTCAGATCTGGACCAAGTGGATCTAATAGACATTTACAGAACACTTCACCCCAAATCCACAGAATACACATTCTTCTCAGCACCACATCACACCTACTCTAAAATTGGCGACATAATTGGAAGTAAATCACTCCTCAGCAAATGCAAAAGAATGGAAATCCATAACAAGTAGTCTCTCAGACCACAGCGTAATCAAATTAGAACTCAGGATTAAGAAACCACTCAAAACTGCACAATCACGTGGAAACTGAACAACTTGCTCCTGAATGACAAATGGATAAACAATGAAATGAAGGCAGAAATAAAAATGTTCTTTGAAACCAACGAGAATGAAGACATAACATATCAGAATCTATGGGACACATTTAAAGCAGTGTCTAGAGGGAAATTTATAGCAATAAATGCCTGTATGAGAAACAAGATCTAAAATTGACACCCTATTGTCAAAATTGAAAGAGCTAGAGGAGTGTGATCAAAAAAACTCAAAAGCAAGCAGAAGACAAGAAATAACTAAGAGCAGAACTGAAGCAGATACAGATACAAAAAACCCTTCAAAAAATTAATAAATCCAGGTGCTGGTTTCTTGAAAAGATCAACACAATAGACTGCTAGCCAGATCAATAAAAAAGAGAGAAGAATCAAATTGAAGCAATAAAAAACAATAAAGGGGATATCACCACATATTCCACAGAAATACCACCATCAGAGATTACTACAAACAACTCTATGCACATAAACCAGTAAACCTGGAAGAAATGGATAAATTCCTGGACACTTGCACACTCCCAAGACTAAGCCAGAAAGAAGTTGAAACCCTGTATAGATCAATAACAAGCTCTGAAGTTGAGGCAGCAATTAATAGGCTACCAACCAAAAAAAGTCCAGGTCCAGATGGGTTCACAGCCGAATTCTACCAGACATACTAAGAGGAGCTGGTACCATTCCTGTTGAAAGTATTCCAAACAATACAAGAAGAGGGAATCCTCCCTAACTCTTTCTATGAGACCAACATCATCCTGATACCAAAACCTGGTAGAGACACAATTAAAAAGGAAAACTGTAGGCCAATATCCATGATGAACGTTGATGTAAAAATGTTCATTAAAATACTAGCAAACTGAATCCAGCGGCACATCAAAAAGCTTATCCACCACGATCAAGTAGGCTTCATCCCGGGGTGCAAGGCTGGTTCAACATATGCAAATCTATAAACGTTATCTGTCACATAAACAGAAACAGTGACAAAAACCACATGATTATCTCAATAGATGCAGAAAAGGCCTTTGATAAAATTCAACACTGTTTCATGCTAAAAACTGTCAATAAACTAGGTATCAGTGGAACACATCTCAAAAAACAAAAGCTATTTATGACAGGCCCACAGCCAATATCATCCTGAATGGGCAAAACCTGGAAGCGTTCCCTTTGAAAACTGGCACAAGACAAGGATGCCCTCTCACCACTCCTATTCAACATAGTATTGGAATTTCTAGCCAGAGCAATTAGGCAAGAAAAAGAAATAAAGGGCATTCAATTAGGAAAAGAAGAAGTCAAATTGTCCCTATTTGCAGACGACATGATTGTATACTTAGAAGACACCATCGTCTCAGCCCAAAACCTCCTTAAGCTGATAAGCAACTTCGGCAAAGTCTCAGGATACAAAATCAGTGTGCAGACATGACAAGCATTCCTATACACCAACAACAGACAGAGAGCGAAATCATGAGCAAACACCCATTTACAATTTCTACAAAGAATAAAATACCTAGGAATACAAATAACAAAGGGTATAAAAGATCTCTTCAAGGAGAACTACAAACCACTGGTCAAGGAAATAAGAGAGGACACAAACAGATGGAAAGACATTGCGTGCTCATGGTTAGGAAGAATCAGTATTGTGAAAATGGCCATACTGCCTAAAGTAATTTATAGATTAAATGCCATCCCCATCAAGCTACCATTGACCTTCTTCACAGAACTGGAGGTAAGCAATTTAAACGAGAGCCCGCATATCCAAGACAATCCTAAGCAAAAAGAACAAAGCTGGAGGCATCACGGTACCTGACTTCAAACTCTACTACAAGGCTACGGTAATCAAAACATCATGGTACTGGAACCAAAACGGAGATGTAGACCAATGGAACAGAACAGAGGCCTGGGAAGCAATGCCACATTTCTACAATCAATCATCTGATCTTTGACAAACCTGACAGAAACAAGGAATGGGGAAAGGATTCTTTTTTTAATAAATGGTGTTGGGAAAACTGGCTAGCCGTATGCAGGAAGCTGAAACTGGATCCCTTCCTTACACCTTATACAAAAATTAAATCCAGGTAGATTAAAGATTTAAACATAAGAACTAACACCATAAGAACCCTAGAAGAAAACCTAGGCAATACCATTTAGGACATAGGCACAGGTAAGGACTTCATCACTAAAACACCAAAAGCAATGGCAACGAAAGCCAAAATAGACAAATGGGACCTAATTAAAATTAAGAGCTTCTGCACAGCTAAAGAAACAATCATTAGAGTGAACCAACAACCAAGAGAATGGGAAAAAAATTTTGCAATCTACCCATCTGACAAAGGGCTAATATCCAGAATCTACAAAAAACTAACTCAGATTTACAATAAAAAAAAAAAAAACCCATTCAAAAGTGGGCAAAGGATATGAACAGACACTTTTCAAAAGAAGACATTTATGCAGCCAACAAACATATGAGAAAATGCTCATCATCATTGGTCACTAGAGAACTGCAAATAAATACCACGTTGAGATACCACCTCACGCCAGTTGGAATGGCGATCATTAAAAAATCTGGAGACAACAGATGGTGGAAAGGATGTGGAGAAAAAGGAACACTTTTACACTGTTGGTGGGAGTGTAAACTAGTTCAGCCATTGTGGAAGACAGCAATTCCTAAAGGATCTAGAAATAGAAATTCCATTTGATCCAACAATCCCCTTCCTGGGTATATACCCAAAGGATTATAAATCATTCTATTATAAAGACACATGCACACGTATGTTCGTTGTGGCGCTGTTTATGATAGCAATGACCTGGAACCAACCAAAATGCTCATCAATGATAGACAACAAAGAAATTGTGGCACATATACACCATAGAATACTATATGGCCATAAAAAATGATGAGTTTTTGTCCTTTGTAGAGCTATGGATAAATCTAAAAACCGTCATTCTCAGCAAACTGACACAAGAACAGAAAACCAAAGCCTGCATATTTTCCCTCATAGGTGGGTGATGAACAATGAGAACACTTGGGCACAGGGAAGGGAACAACACTCACTGGCCTAGGTTGGAGGTGGAGGGGAAGGAAGGGGAGGGACAGTGGTGTAGGGGAGGATGGGGAGGGATAACACCGTTGAGAAATGCCTGATGTAGGCGATGGGCATGGGAGGGGGATGGAGACAGCAAACCACCATGGCATGTATGTACCTATGCAACAATCCTGCAGGATGCAGGATGTGCACATGTACCACACAGCCCAAAGTACAATTAAAAAAAGAAATACTCTTGGAATGATCAGCTCAATTTTGTGTATTTTTAAAATTAAATACTACTGTCATAATACTTTCAATGGTTTAATAAAACAATATTTCTTATAAACATTTTTAATTTGTAAAGTTATATTAACAATATATATTCATTGTGAAAACTAGAAAATTGAGATGTATGTTGATTGCTGAGAACTAAAAACTACAGATAAAACCTTGAGATTCATTATCAGCATTTTCAGAAACCAACCTCTCAACTGTTTGCCTATGCATTACTGTGTTTATTATGCATATTATTTTGTACCTAAGATTACATTATGGACATACTGCCATGTTAATAAACATAAATCTATGTCATAATTTTAGTGGCTGGATAATATTTAAAAACTAGTACTTTATGTAAATGATCTTTTGTTAATTATTTTAGTCATTTATATTTTTTTACTGGTATAAGCACTGTTTTGATCATCTTTGAACATACATCTTTGCACAATTTTTCAGTTGTTTCCTTAGAATACATATTAGAAGCTGCGTTTTTTGGTCAAAGGTTATGTTTGAGGTTTTTGCTTAATATTTCAAAACAATATATTTTGTATAGTAATGTGAAAAATACAGGTTTATCAAAATTATTAGTCATAAGCATTTTAAAATTACTTGCTAGCCAGACACGATGCCTCATACCTATAATTCCAGTACTTTGGGAGGCACAGGTGAGAGGATCAGTTGAGGCCAGGAGTTTGAGATCAGCCTGGGCAACACCCTGAGACCAATTGTTTGCCAAGCACATGTGAACATTGGCATATTAATTTGTTTTAAAATTCTAATTTGTATTTGTTTTTGCTGTATGTGGTTGAACAGTTTTGTGTTTATCATTTGTTTTTCATTGGCGATTACCTGTTTGTATTCTTTGCCTATTTTTCTTTTGCCATGTTGATTTTTAACTATTCTTTATACAGTAGAGGTATATTTGCTTTGCTATATAGGTTGTAAATATATTTTCCAGTTTATTCTTTGATGATTTACATTTAGTTTTAAAAGTTTTATAATTATACTTGTTAATCTTTTACTTAATAATGGATGTCTTTGGTTCCTCACCACAATATTTCAAAATACTCACCTCCGTATTCTTGGATATTTTTATGGTTTTACTTTTATCCATCTGTTATTTATTTTGGTGTAACTTAAACACAGAGCAACCAAATCTCACAACTCTAGGCAGTACCATTTACTTTTACATGGAATAGAATGTGAACTGTGCTTCTTGGAGTTGTACAACTCACTGACTCTGGGAACTGGGAAGCATTAAACCCTGTTTTTTTATTGTTTAGTTATTTCTCCAACACTACTTAATGAATAATCCATCACTTCACCGCAGATTTGAAATACCTTATTTTTCAGGATAAATTCTTACATTTGCTTGAGTCTTACATGGACTTTCAATTGCATTTCAGTTGTTTGTGTATTTTCTTTTTTTAAATCTTGGGATTATGGTTTTTGTTGCATTTTAGTTATTTTTCACTTGTTAATATTTACAGCTAGATTTTTTTTAGTGTTTTCTTTCTTTCTTTCTTTCTTTTCTTTTCTTTCTTTTCTTTTCTTTTCTTTTCTTTTCTTTTCTTTTTTTCTTTTCTTTTCTTTTCTTTTCTTCTTTCTTTCTTCCTTGACAGTCTCACTCCGTCACCAGGCGCCAGGCTGGAGTGCAGTGGCGTGACATCGGCTCACTGCAACCTCCGCCTCTGGGTTCAAGCAATTCTCCTGCCTCAGTCTCCTGAGTAGCTGCGACTACAGGTGCACGACACCACACCCAGCTAATTTTTTTGTATTTTTAGTAGAGACGGGGTTTCACCATATTGGCCAGGATGGTCTCGATCTCTTGACCTCGTGATCAGCCCGCCTCAGCCTCCCAAAGTGCTGGGATTACAGGTGTTTTCTTTTTTTATAGTTTTAAATAGGAAAGTAGAATTGGACATATGCATTTTCTACTGGCATTTTTTTCATGGCTATTTTTGAGTAATTTGTAGGGCATCTTCTATTTGAAAAATATGAAGACATTGCTGCAGTATTTGGATTTGAATTATTTTCTGTTATATATTATGTTGTATTTTAAGTCTCAGTAGTGAGTATCTGGTTGAAGATTTGTGATCAGGGGTTGAAAATGAGCAGAATTGTATTTTAGGAAAATGAAAATGGAAATTATGAGAGAGTGCTAGCCTCTGACTTGATTCCTTCACCTCACAGTAGTCTAGGGTATTGAGAGCATAAACTATGGTGGTAAAAAGAGAAAATGTATATTTTTCAACACACCCTCCCATACTGTTAAGTCTAGAAAGACTTTCTCTGGGCTTTGTGATTAAATTATAAGTGTTTTTTGGCCTGGCAAACATGAATATATCCTATTTTCCAGCCATATCTCTGTCTGGTTCTACATTCATAGAGTGTGGAGTGTACCAGCCAAAGTGAATTGTTCCCCAGAGATTTGCTCTTCTTGCTTCTGTATAATTGCCCAAGCTTGTGTCTCTGTGTGGTAAGCTGTTCTTGCCCTGATGTCATCAGACAGTCTCATCCGTCATTCAGAGTTCATTTCAAATGCCTTTTGCTTTCTACAGCTTTTCCAGGTAGTTATGTCTCCATTTCCTTTGAGCCCAGTTGCACCTTACTTATATTCCTATTATATTTTGCCTTGTGACAGTGATGTTGGCATATTTATGTTATTTCCTCTGCTTCTGTAAGCAAATACAACCCCAGTGTTTTATGAAATGTTCAAATTTGGCATTAAGTGAGGGCTAAGGGCTATCATAATGGACCCTTTAAAAGTGCTTTTATAATTTTTTTAGTGCTTTCCAGATAACAGACTTGTATACTACAGTAACTAGGATTCATGATTACTGTTGTCGAACAGTTTAGTTGGACAAGGTTTTATGAATCTACCTGCTAGATTCTGTGATATGTTATTTACCAAGTTTTTAGAAATATTTATGTAGTTTGAGAAGTTATATTGTAAAATCAGTAAGTATATGTGTTAATATAAATAGTACTGATGGAAGAATACTGTATTTAAAAGTGTCTTATTTCTTGTATTTGACAATGATGATAAAATATTTGTATGTTGTCTTCTATCATGTAGTTCAGAACACAGTTATTTTAGCTCTTATTGTACCTATTCTAACTATATCTTTGAATCAAATCATCAGTTTTGAGAATCAGAAATTTCAGGCAAAGTAGACTTTTCTTAAAATTGAGTTCTCTAGCTTATTTCAGCATTTGGTAACAGGTACTTCTGCACAAAACAGAGTGGCATTCTTGAAATTTTAGTGTTGTCTTGTACTCTGGTGGCTATTAGAGTTGGTGTTCTGCACTTAACCATTTCTCTGTCAGTTATTGTCCAGAATTTTGTTGAGAGAGAATATTTATGGAAGATATTTCTGAAGTGTATCAGCCCACGCTCCAGGCATTTCTCTTAATTAGTGAATTTCTGAAGGTTGGTGGATAAGGGAATGAGAAGATAACTATATTAGAAAACCTGGAGGCCATTTTTGTTTTTATATAAAGACACATGCACATGTATGTTTATTGCGGCACTGTTCACGATAGCAAAGACATGGAACCAGCCCAAATGCCCATCAAAGATAGACTGGATTAAGAAAATGTGGCACATATATACCATGGAATAATATGCAGCCATAAAAAAGAATGGGTTCATGTCCTTTGCAGGAACATGGATGAAGCTGGAAAACATCATTCTCAGCAAACTGACACAAGAACAGAAAACCAAACACCACATGTTCTCACTCATAAGTGGGTGTTGAACAATGAGAGCACATGAACACAGGGAGGGGAACATCACACACGGGGGCCTGTCAGGGGGTGGGGGGCAACGGGAGGGATAGCGGGGGTGGGGCATTGGGGAGGGATAGAATTAGGAGAAATACCTAATATAGATGACGGGGTAATGGATGCAGCAAACCACCATGACACGTGTATATACCTATGTAACCTGCATGTTCTGCACATCTACCTAGAACTTAAAGTATAATAAATAGACCGGGCGCAGTGGCTCACGCCTGTAATCCCAACACTCTGGGAGGCCGAGACGGGTGTATTGCTTGAGGTCAGGAGTTTGAGACCAACCTGGCCAACACGGTAAAACCCCATCTCTAAAAAAAGAAAAAAATAATAAGTATAATTAATATATATATATATATATATTTTAAACAGCTGTCTTCTTTTCAGTTGGAAGTGCTACCCTCCCTTTTCTGCCCAGCCTGATTGACCTTTCAGGTGTTTTACGAAATGATACAAATCTACCATTTTAATATTCTAGAATCTATCCCTGGATTAAACCAGAGTTACAGAGGGTTTTATACGTACACAACCATTCCCATCTAATTCTTTTTACTGAGTTTTCCTTTAGTTTGATGTTACTATTGTACATTGAGGAATATTACAATCATTAGCCTTATGAGACTTCTTGTTGCCTTTTCTATAAGGTTGTTGTGGCCATTGTTATACATTGAGGGATATAAGAAACAACCATGTGAGACTTAAAATACCTATATAGTTGTGGAAAACATTGAGAAGACCCATGAGAGACATGGGAAAGCCCGTGAGAGTCACTGCTGTCTGTTCTTAGTACCAATAGTTTGCACTTCTACTGAGCAGCTAGGGAGTTTTTAATCTTACCATTTTGACACATGTAATCAGCTCCTTTTCCTTGTTTAACTGACCTAATAGAAATTATGTGGAATTCAAAGAAAGAGCCTAAAATAAAAATTAAAAGAAATTATAAGGAGCAATTTATGGCTCACTTCTTGGAAGAATGCAGGACTTAATGATAAAAGCATTTTTTTCATGCTTTTCATGCTCTTTGCTCTGATTTTATTACTTTTGCATTTAGTTCAGTTCTAGCTAAAATTCTATGCTTTTTAAAGTTACCTTGCTGAGGGTGGTGGTGTGTGCCTGTGACTCCAGACACTCAAGAGGCTGAGCAGGGAGGATTGCTTGAGACCAGGAGTCTGAGGCCAGCCTGGGCAACTTACTGAGATCCTGTCTCAAAAAAGAAAAAGAAAATGCTAAAGTTATTTCATATGATCTTTAGGATAAGGGAGGATATAAATAAATAAAATTATATCTACTAACATTTACCAATTTTGCTTTCCTGCTTTCTTTTTAACACTAACTATGGTTTTTATTTTAGTTTTGGATTACATACTCTTTGGAGGATCTTAATAAATTTGTATATCTTTGCTCTAGGAAAAAAATGCATAAACACACCCGTGACGTTTTGCATCTGATTTAGGGTACTTTATGAGACTTTAGGAAACCTTATACTAAAGTCATTGTTTATCTGGAATATATTATTTGGCAAATATTTTTCTGTAAGGTGGCCATATCCAATCATGTGAATTATTGTCTTTGTATCTTTAAGATGTATCACTAGCAGCTGATTTTCAGTAATGCTCATTTTCAATAATAAGTTGTGATAGGTTAGGTCTGTGATTACATCAGTGAAAATACTAAAAACCCAAAGTAATAACAAAAGATATTATCATTGTGGTTGGAAGAAATCCCTCCTGAAAGGGTTAATAAGAACTGTTCCTAGAGTAGTGTTTCTGTAATACCATTGGTGGCATTTATCAAGCATCGGTGCTACTTAAACTATTATACAGAACAGGAATTTAAATTAAAGGATGTCATAAAAGTATCAAAGATTAGGTTATTATTTACTAAATGGCATTAATGGTACAAAGGAAATAATAATAGCAAAGGAAAAATGTTTAATTCAAACCTCTACCTAACCTGAATGGCATTTGTTCAAAACATATGCAAAATATAATTTTTAAGTATTTTCACTGCAAGTTTATTTTATAAGTAATTATTTTATGTCAATTATTATGTTTTAGTAGAAGTTTTATAGTGAAATGGGCAAAAAATGTTCAAGAGTAGTACTTCTGGTTTGAGTAAGAATTTTATGAAAAATAGTAGCCATGCAGTTTTATAATTAACTGAGTATTTCGGTTGAGTGAGGTATATAACAGTTTACGGTGAATGTTTCCTGTTTGGTAGCATTTTATCTTCTGAGAGCATATGGTTCTTAAAGGAAACTTTTGTCTAGATAACTTTTAAAGAAACAAAATTTTATTTTTTAGGAAGCTAATGTAGTGGATTATAGTATATATAATCCAACTAAAATTTTATAAGTTAAAATGAAGTAAATGGAGGACTTTTTTTCAAGAAGGCTTTACGGTCTGAATTAAGAGCTGCTTCTGTGTTTTCATTTATTACTTGAATGTCACCTTGATACATAGTCTGTCTTCTGATACCTAAAGTAGTAATTCTTAAACTTCAGCACACAAATCACCTGAGAGTACTTAATAAACATATTGGTTGGGTGTGGTGACCAATATCTGTAATCCCAGACCTTTGGGAGGCCAAGGTGGGAGGATTGCTCAAGACCAGGAGCTTGAGACCAGCATGGGCAACATAATGAGGCCCTGTCTCTACAAAGGTTTTTTAAAAAATTAGCTGGGCTTAGTGGTGCATGCCTGTAGTCCTGGCTACTCGGGAAGCTGAGGTGAGAGAATTGCTTGAGCCTCAGAATTCAAGTCTGCAGTAAGCCATAATTGTACCACTACACCCCAGCCTGGGTGACAGAGGAAGTCCCTATCTCTAAAAAACCAAAATAAAACAAAAAAAGTTTTTCAGGACTGCAACCTCAGAGATTCTGATTCAGTAAGTCAGAGGGTCAGAGATGGGCCCAGGAATTGGTATTTTAAAAAATACCGAAGAGTGTCTGATAGAGGTGGACTACATTTTGAGAAACAGCCTTCTAAACAAGATGTAACAGTAGGATCTGAGGTTTAAAAATTGTTAATTTTCAATTCCACTAATATTTACTGATCAGTTAGTATGTATCAGGTACTTTTTTGGGAAGCATCATAAAAGCAGTATAAAGGCATTGTAAAAGTAGTGCAAAGGTGTATTAGTGTTGCCAACTGTTATTGTATTGTGTGCATTTAAGACAGTTTTTATAAAGTTATAAGGCAGCTACAGTTTGCTAGAATTTTGTTGTTTGTAAGAAATGATAGTAGGAAAACATTTAACAGCAAAAGAAAAGACAAAGTTTTTTAAGAATTGAGAGGAAAACAAAGTACAGAGTATGTAAATTAGATATTTTGCATTTCAACCTGTCCTGAGGCATTAACAATATTTTGGATGAAATACATATCTTTGATTCTTCTCTATCCAATCAATAAACAGTATTCCCAGTGTACTCAGTTTACCGTATATGGCATATGGGATTGTGTGTAGTATTACTGGCTGATGAAAATATAAATATATTAATATATATAATTATTACCTCACTACAGTCCCATATGTATTTCTCAATCCTGTTGTCTACATTTAATATAACTTTCATTTGTTTTGTTAGCATTAACATTTTAAAATTTTATATTAAATTTAAAACATTTAATTTTGCAAATCTTATAAGTATTTTATGTCCAAAGCTGGCGGAGGGAAAAGCAGTTTCCCATAACCTTGTCATCCTCGCTAGCCACTTTTTCTCTTCATCCTGAGAAATTGGTTGATGTGCTTTGGCCTTGCTTAATACCTCTCAGAAAAATATGACATATTGCTTTCACGGAAGCGGGGTGACGAAAATGACTTCAATCCCAGACAGACTCAGCTCTCCTCCCTTATCTTACTTGATGCTTCAGGGTTTGATAGTGGCAGGGAGTTGATATTGGTGTTAGTGACAGAAATGACAGCACATTTTACCACTTGCTGGTGCAAGTACAAAGCTGTCATATTTGAAAGCCATGAATATAGCTCATGGAGGCCTGTAGAAAATGTGTGAATAGAATGGGAGAGACACTTAGGACTATTTTCACATGTTATTTTAACATGAGCAAGGGAAGAAGTCTTATTGTGATTACGCTTGCTTGGTTCTTTTCATCCTGAAAAAAATGAGTATTTATTAAAGTGTGATGGCTTTTATATTAGTGATAAGCCCACTTTTCCATTTGTTTCTACATTTTAGTAACATTTTGTTCTAAATATCTATAAATTGTTGCAAAGTTTAGTATTTATTCTACTTGTTATGATGCTGTGTTTGTTATTAAATTTCTAGTATGCGCAGCCTGTCAACAGGGTGTCTTTTGCTGTTTTGAACACTTTTTAGAAAAAAGTCAATCTTCAAATTAGTTTTGTTTTGTGAATTCTAACCTACAATTCTGTATTCTATTTGTATTTCTCTAAGAACTTAGCATCTTTGAGTATTTTAGGTCTTTCCAGCCTTATCTGGGTTCTGTTATCTCTTCACTTTTCTCATTTATGATATGATCTGAGCTTTTTAAATTTCTAACATTTATTATTGGTCAACTCATTTTTAACTTTCTTAGAGTTCACTGCAGTCCCTGTGTGTGGTTCATATTCAGGAGTACATGCAAGTGCTCATCTTGAGATAGAAAGAAAATAGTTGCTAAAAGTTTAGTTGTCTTATTTCTCATCTTATTTAGTGGAAAGGATGAAAAGAAATACATTATTTTATGGTTTTCCCATTGGTTCTTGACTTCATTCTGAAATATAACCTTTTCAGTTGCCAGGTTACTTTTGGCAACTGAAAATTTTAATTTTTAATTGAAACTGAAAATGTAAATTTTCTAAAGTGATTTGAAATACAGTTTGAAGTCACTTAATTGGAATAGAAAAAGCTTTATTTGTGATTTCATTACTATTATTCTTTAGAAATGTTGCTATTTTAAAATTTTTTAATTGAAAAACTATTTTTGTCCAGGCACGGTGGCTCATGCCTGCAATGCCAGCACTTTGGGAGGCCAAGGTGGGCAGATCACGAGTTTAAGAGATTGAGACCATACTGGCCAACATGGTGAAACCCACATCTACTAAAAAATATAAAAGTTAGCTGAGCATGGTCTCGCACCTGTAGTCCCAGCTGCTCGAGAGGCTTGAGGCAGGAGAATTGCTTGAACCCAGGAGGCGGAGGTTGCAGTGAGCTGACATTGTGCCACTGTACTCCAGCCTGGCGCCTGGTGATAAAGCAAGACTGTCTCAAAAAAACAAAACAAAACAAAAAAAACTTTTTATGTAGCCATTAACAAAGAATGAGGGCTGTATGTATATAAGGAGTTGGATGGATGCTTGTAATAAATTATTCAGGGAAAACAGCGAAGGATGACATTTGTATGTTTTACTTTACATACATTGGTATTTTCTCACTGTATTTTTTTAATAGTTAAAATAGTTAGAAAATATGTGTTTAATGGAAAATGAATAAACCAATTGAAAAATATATAAAGTAGATAATTTAAAACATCAACTTAAAATTTTCATTCTGAATAGCTTCTAATAAATAGAACAGTTTTTAATGTTATTTTTTTTACTTCATTGAGTTTTCTGCCTCATCATAGGTTCTTGTTGTTGCTTGTGTTATCAAGGTAATTTATGCAAAGCATAATTGAATAGTTTTACTGAGGATAATCTGTTTCTTATGGTCTTCCTTCTGGTCATTACTTTTTAATTCTTCAGTCTCTTATGCCAGTTTTCTTTCCTAACTAGTTAACGCTATTATTCTGCCTTCACATTGCTGTCACATCTGTATACTCCTTTGTCAAGCTATTGCCATCACTTATTGCCAGGCCTTTCACTAGCGATGAAGGTGATGGCGGCAGCTTCCTGTCTTCTGTGTCTTACCTCATCAATTCTATCTATGTATTCCTGTTTTATTTGTTTTTTTTGAAGCTCATTTTTTCACCTTGTATTTCCCTGCTTGTATATCTCTTCTAGTTATGGCTCCAGTTTAACTTTCTAGATAAGTTCTCCCTACTGTATTACCATTTTTACAAAGAACAATTTGCCCTTCCAGAATATGCTGCAGTGCCTTATTCAGCAGTGTTTTTGTTTATATTCTTCTTAAATTCAACACGATCCCTTTCTTCTTAAGTCTAAAAGAACTTTATTCTTCTTTTATAGTATTTACCACATCTGCCTCTGTTTTTAGGTATTGCCATACCTTTTAATGCCTTGACTCTAGATTTTAAGCTCTTGAGGGTAATGATTCTTTCATATATTTCAAAGTATCTGCCAGAATGCATCTATAGTATAAGATTTTAAATACTAATTGAATTACAAAGCTTACTTAATTTTATAGTCGTAAAATGCAATAAAATGAAAAGTTTTATTGACTTTGGGAAGTAGCCTTGAAATAGGTGGAATAAGCCTTACTAAGATCTTGTTTCCTAATAATTTTAGATTTCTTTAAACTCTTAAGTCTAATTTCAGTTCAATGAGAAATCTGATTTTTAATGCCCAAGGAACTGAGATTTAACTATATGTCTCCCCTTATCTGCAGGGATACATTACAAGACCACCAGAGGATGCCTGAAACCGTGGATAGTATTGAACCCTACCTATAGTATATTATGTACTATGTTTTTTCCTATACATACATACCTATGATAAAGATTAATTCATAAATTAGGCACAGTAAGAGATTAAAAACAACTAATAAAGTAGAACAATTATACATAAATATATAAATAAGTTTAGATATAACAATTTAAAACTTATAAATTGTTTATTTCTGGAATTTTCCATTTAATATTTTTGGACATGCTAACTGACATTGGGAAACTGAAACTGCAGCAATTAAAACCGTGGTTAAGGAGAGACTGCTGTAATTTTAGTTAAAGGATGAAAAAATAGAACATATACCTAAAAACTGACTTGGGTAAGAAATACGTAATTATCATGAAGGGCATTTTAAAAGATGCATCATTGTAAATAATTCTACCTTTATAATAAGTTTGAACATTTGTTCAGTAGTATATGACAGAGTAACAACTCCTTTACAAAATATAAAACAAAAAAAGCAAATATTATTTTTCACATCTTGTTGAGCTCATCTTTGGTTGATATTTAAAATACTACGTGGAATAAGCCCTACTAAGGGCTTAAGGGCTTTTTATCCTTTGGAAGAACTGACCAATTAACTGTAGAAATTGATATCTGTGCCTATGATTTATTAATAGCATATGGATAGAAAAATTTAGTTTTAAGAAGGGTCCCATACTGAGTTTGCTGTTGCCTCTATTGCGTTTGCATTTTTAATTTTTCATTCTAACAGGAAATATTAGCCTTAATGCTTTTATGAGCAAAATTACTTGAAATAAAGTGAATTCACACATTGTAATGAAGACCAACATGAGGAAAATAGAAATATTTATCTTTTCATAGAACAGATGTTTAATACAAAAAGTTGTCTAAGCTTCTCATTCTCACATTTAAGCTGAGGTCAGTAGTTGGAAACATAGTTGTGACTTGTTTTTGAAGCTAAGTTTTTAGCCCGTAAGCATTATTTTGGTTTGCATATTTTATACTACTTAGCACATTAGAAAGCTATTAGAAGTTTTCTGATAGGTATGAATTTTCTTGTCGTAAATCAGTTGATGCACTTTTGTATACCTGAAAGATCATTACAGATGGGCAAAAATGCTTGCTAAATATCTGCTTCAGTGCCAATAATAGCAGTTTTAAAGGCAATATTGTGATATTTGCCATTTATTTATTTCTTATTACAGAAGACAAGAAGGCATGAAAGCAGCTTAGACAAATATATTAGAAATCTGTTTTTATACTGAGTTCTTTGGCATAGTTATAAACATTAAGAATAAAAATGTTTAAAATGTAAGGGAGTTTTCCTTAATATGAAGGCTCTAAAAATAGTCTAATTTTTATTAAGATTATAAAACTAGATATTAAAATTTTATGGTTGGAGTCCAATTATAAAATTCATTTTTAAAATTTTTAAGTGAAGATATTAATGAGTTTGTTTCATTTCCTGGGTTAAAAAATAAAAATAAAATAAAAGAAGATTAGGAGTTATGCTGTGCCAAATGGTACCAAACAAACATTTTCTTGATACTTTTGCACCTGAAGTGTTAATTTCCCTTTGGGGTTTCAAAAACTTGGCTATGCTACATTTTGAAGCATTTTTTTAACTTCAAAAAACAGTAGAAAATAAGGCAGAAGGAAACTGAGGTTTTGCCAAGATTTGACATTATGTTAACATTATTATCAGAAGTAAATTACTATTGAATTTGCCATGTTACCTTAATGAGTCCAAACTATTGCATGGTATTCATTTCTCCAAGGATTCGGATATTTAGTAAAATAGACTGGATAAATCTCATTTATTTGTATAAAAGTGATATATTGTTGAATTTTTGGACTTTTTTGTTTGTTTAAAAATGGGTTGCTACTTGGTTTAGTGAATACATTTTCAAAAAATAGAATAAAAATTGTTCACTTAGCCAATTACATTGCAGTATTTTCCTATTTTAAGTAACATTGCTAATTTTCTGATAATGATATTGGCACTTACTGATAGATTATTACATTAGAGCAATTGGAAAATACTGGCTTGATAGGAGATTCCTAATCCTTGTAATCTGTAGTTAGGGTTCGCAATTTCATGATTTTCCCACGTGAATTCAGGGTTGGAGAGAAAAATGCCTAAAGTTAAATTAAGTGATGGTAGAGTAGAAAAGTGACAAGATTTATTGTTACTTTAATGATTTTCAGTGTGGAAATAAAACAATTATATTTTGAAATACTTCGGAGCTATGATTGCTTAGGAACATTGTATAAACTGTATTACTCAAAACTTGCATGTATCTAAAATTAGAGGCTTTGTTAGACTTTTCTATAATAGCATAACATCTTTTTTTTTTCCTTCCTGGTATTCAGATTTGGATAGTTAACTTTCTATTATACAAAAGGGCTGAGTTGAATAAAGTTATGAAGTAGGTTAATGTATTTTTTTTTTTTTAACCAGTATACTGTATTAATCCAGAGCATTTGGCTTAAACTTAAGCAAAGAGAGAAGGGAAGAAAAAGACTGGTGCTTTAGTGTTCTTCCTTCCCTTTATTTTCTTTTCATTTGTATATTGTAGGCATACTGTCCCTGAACTTAGAAAATCAGTTTTGTTTTTTTTTTTCCATAGTAAACATGAATTTTAACGTTTCTCTATCTTGGTGTGTATACAGAGGTTTTTTTTTTTGTTGTTCATTAATTTTAAAATTTTGATAAATCCTGTGATTTTTTACGTTTAAAAGAATACAGCTTCATACATAGTTCATTATTTTTGATGCATCAGACATAGCAAATACACTATACCAGCAAACATAGCATAGTGGTATGGAAAATGCTGGATTGTTTTGAGCCCATAATTTTGGGTTTTAGGTTAAAATGCTACCCCAGTTGTCATGTAAATATATCTGTAATTTGTGGCTTAGAAATAATGCACTGTAACTTCAAAAAAAAGCAAGGATACCTATGTTAGTTACACTTTAAAGTTATACACTGTTTTAAGGCTATGTATTTATTCTTTAGAAAATATGACTTACATGAATATTTTCTGTTGGACATAATATTGACAAAATATACACATGATAGTACTTTTAACAAACTGCCATGCAACAAATACATTAAGTAATGAAGTTGAATATATATGACCTAATCTAATTGACATTCACATTGAAAATTTACAACATAATCAATACTTAAAATATTTCTTCTTATATTTGGCAGTAATATCCGTTTTTACAATTTAAATTTAAAACTCATTTGAATGTGGATTTGGTGAAACTTAGACTTTTCTCTAGTCTGTGACAACCTGAGGTACTAAACATTTCTCTCTTATTTCACTATCTTCAAAGGTAATTTTTTTGTTTCTTTTAGGATCTATCCAAGAGTTGTGTATTACAGCGTTATTAGGCAGGGGATCAGCTTCTACTATGGAAACAACTCGCTTTTTCATTTTACTTTTCAAGACCTTTTGAAATTTTTGTCTAGTGAATGCATATAATAGAGGGTGAAATATAGTTGTTCCATAAGCCATGACTAAAAAACTCAATCTTAATTTTACTAAAAGGTCACTTGGGCCTAAACATAAAATGGTGGTATTTAAAACAGAAATTGGTGTCCAGCAGAGAAGAAATGTAGAAATAATCAATAAAGACATCCTGAAGACTCTTTTTTGTCTTTCTCGTCGTTCACGGTGTCGTTTCACAGCTCGCCGGAGGGCAATTATTACAGAAACTGAAGTTCTTACACCAAAGACCACATTTCTCCCACCACTGCTTTGTGACATGTCTGTAGCCTCGTGTTGTGTGGTTAGAGAAATTGTCTTTTTCTTTCTTGCTTTCTTCTTCTGCCCTGTTGAAAATCTTGTGCCTATTCGAATATTAAGAGCCTGAAGTATTTTGGTGTATGTGATTAGCATTACTACAACAGTGAAAAAGAATATTGGGATCTGTACTAACAGGTGATAATACATTCCCAGTTCAGTGTAGTATTCATTTGTACTGACACATAAAAGTGTCTTGTTTTCCCATGTATTTCCACTTTGAAGACTGAAAAAATTTACCTCAATAAAAGGAATGAGGAAAGAGAAAAAAGAAAAAATCCAAATGGATGTCATTAACATTACAGCTCTGCCCATTGTCAGAATTCGGTTTGCAGGTTTTACAGAGATGTCGTATCTGTCCAAAGTGATAGCAAAAACGTTGATTGCTGTTGAGACACTTGCAAAAGATACACAAGCCTCATGGAAACAGCAGATGAGAGCAGTGTTACTCTCCAGTGAAAGCAGAAGGATAACTATAGTTAGAGGAATACATCCCACACAAATTATTACATCAAGTACATGAAGATTCATCGTAATAATGTTACTGACAGAGTTGATTAAGTTGGATTTCATGCAGTAAAGTACCAATACGGTGAGGTTGCTGCCAAGTCCCAACACAATTTCTAACATAAGAAATCCGGTGAGAGACACTTGAAAGCTTAACGGATATGATAGTGGTTGGTACATATTGGTGTTGATGTCATCAATGTCATCTCGCACTGTAATGTTAGATTCAGACTGCATGTTGATTTCCAGAATGGGAGAAAAGCACATTCTTTTGGAGCAGTTGTTTTTTTCCCTAGAAAGTGAAATAGAATAAACTATTTGATATTTGGCAATTTAAATGCTGTAGAACGTGTTCTTTGTAAGAAATCTTTTAATTGTGTGCTTGGTTTAATTTTTAAGTTTGTAAACTATTAATAGAAAATGTAGAATTAAGAAACATCAAGGTTGCATTATTTTGTTATAAAAAATTGTGTTTCCCTTTTGAAGAAATAACTATGAAAATTGTTCCTCGGTAGTACAGAGTTATTTTAATATACTAAAGGATTTTCCTCATTTGAGTTTTTCAAGCTTATTATTTGAGATAAAGTATATTTTTGTATGATAAAACTACCTAGCATACAAAATAAATCTCAAGCCAGTGTCTTAAAATTTCATTTAAATGTTGTGAGTAGGTAGCAAATAAATGCTATTTTAATATACTCTAGCATAATGAGTGTAGGTGTAATTATTCCTGTGAGATTTCAAATGAACAGGACAAGTGTTCATTTAAAATGACAAATGGCACAGAGCTCTAGTTTGTTTTAAGACGCTTTATCCATGTTGATTGAATTTCATATTCAGAAGTCAACAGTGTGCTTGGGGACATTTGGAGTTATTTCCCACAGAAATAGGCCAGTGATAAATATTTCATATATCACAGTTAAAATGCTCAGTGAACTTTACAATTGGCAGACTTAAAAATTGGAAGAAATGGGACGTTATGCTAAAATTAAAAGCTACAAAGTTTGGTAAAAGAGCATTAATCACTCCGATGAGTGATTTATTTTGTGACCATACCCTGTTGTAGCTTGTGGAAACAGGAAATTGAAATTTAATATCACATACCCAATTTTAAAGTGGTTTAAAAAAATATATCAGTTAACTTGGTTTAAACTGAGTTTTTAAAGTAAAAGATGAAATATCAGGGAAAAGGGGTATGTGAGACCCGTTTTTTGAGGAAGCTTTTAAAGTTATACATTACCTGTGAAACCTTTTGTGTACATCACCCATTGTATAATTTTGAAGAAAATTTAAAAAAAAATACAAATTCTTGTGCTAATTCATGCAAATCTATGTTTTAATATATAGGGGTTTAAAATAATTTATAAAAAATAATGTCTAATATTCTGGGCTGAAATGTCACTTATTCAGTATATTCAGTTTAAAATATGAACTCATACAACCAACTATATTTCACATTTAAAATATCAACTGCAAAATCATATTCAAGCATAAATTATAAAACCTAATTTCAAAATTCATGTTAACTTTCACTTGAGGTTATGTTTGACAAATTTTAGAATACAGTTTTATGCATGTTATTTTGGGGATAATATTGCAGAAACACAAATGATAACATTTCTTTTGAGTTAGTATAAAGTATTACTAGAGGCATATTTATTCGAATAAGTTAAGGTCTTAGCTAACATTGAAGTCCTATAAAAATGGAAAATTTTAAGTGTGCCAGATTTTCTCAAATGACAGATTAAACATCAGGTCTTTGTCACATCAGTTAGATTTATAATTTAATAAAGCAGAAATGTCAAGTTAGATGATAATTAAGAAAAATACATTTTCTCTACAGCAAGATTCTGATATTTTGTAAATGTTAAACAATGTGGTCCAGTGCATGCATCTTCTGACCTACCTGTTTGCTGTTGCCTTATGGGCCTTTTGGCTCACAATGGCAGTTTTTGACAAATTGATACATGATATCATTGACAGATTTTGACATGAATTTTTACCTGACAACAGTGAAGTAGCTGTGATTTATTTCATGTCTTGTAGGAATTCTTTCATTTTCTCTCCAGTACTTCAACTGCATGCATTATGAGATTTAGTTGGCTGATGGATTTCTAAAGAACAGTACATAATATTTTATTTGTTTTGCTTTAAAAAGTCATGACCAAGAGAAACTTCCTCAGATGATAGGAATTATGTTTCCCTTTGATGGTGTACATGAGAATGTCTCTTTATTTTCCAGAATATGTGAAAACAAAAAAGGAAACATCATAAGGTTTGTAGCTTCTAAAATATATTTAAACATCCTTTTGTTACAATTGTAAACTGTTTTTATAGCAGTCCTCACTATTTTGAAATGATTTCTTGATCACATAACTTGCTTTATATTATAAATCCAGGCCATGCCCTTTTGATAAAAACCATCTGCTATTTAATTTGGTTTGTTTTCATTAGAAGAGGATACATAATTGGTCATAAAAGTCAGAAAAATCCATTAGTCGTATCAATTGATATGAATATCTGAATATTTAGTGCACAACACACTTGCTAAATCTTCCTTTTGTTTGCTGGTCAAGTATGTTATTTTCTTTTTGGAAATTCATGTTTCATTATTTCTTCCAGAATCAGTAGCTTCCACAATTCTGATATGTTAAAGTATAAACTTCCTTTTTTAAAATGCTCACCAGTTCTTTTCGGGCTTTTACAGTTATATTGTTTTTCTTTTTGTGGTTATTTTCTGTAGCATCTTCCTAGGATACAGTTGATTTTTTATATTCCAACAGTAATGTAGACCTGTTCCCTGGTTTTAACTCCTTAATGTCTTAAGTCATGTTATAGGAACATCTTGCAGTTCGTAGTTCAGACAGCTAGGGAGATGCTCAGTCAGTTGCATTCTTCATATTGTCAGTTGTAAATACTGAATTAGCTGCTATCGGTCCTGTGAAAAGAAAATAATTGGTTAAGAAATAGGATTTTTAAAAATTTGCAATTAATTGAAAGTTACTTTAGTTTTGTTTAAAAACTATCCAGTGTTTCTTATCACAACAACCAAACTGAATTATTAGAGCCACAGCTATATGCATAAAATTAAATTTCTTTAAATAAAAGATTCCTTTTTCCTAATAAAGATTGTATATATTATCTTATTTAACAATACAGTTCACATTTCAAATACAGTTGAGAGAAAAGCTGTATTTTTTAAAACTAGTTTCTGCTCTCATTTTAGAAGCTAATCTGTATTTTCAGAGACGATGAACAGTTAGCATACACTAAACATATTGTTATTTCCTCTTTGTAATAAATTTAACATTTCTTGCTGTAAAAATACTGTAACTTGCTTAATTATTAGCACATGGCTTGAATTTTAACTCATTAAAACAGATTTCCTGACAAGATACTATAAATTTCTATTGATGAATTGTTCATGTGGTTGAAATATAAAAGATAATAAAAATTATAACTGCAAATTAATTTTCAGTGAACATGCCCAATAATAAACTTAACATAAAAATAAGTAATAAGTAACAGCAAAATAGTAAACTTCGTTCTTTTAAGAAATACAAGCATTTTTGGAACACTGGAGAAAAACTGTACTGATTACCTTAAGAATATTTAGTATGTCTGAAGTGACTTAAAAGCTGTCTTCATAGTGAATTAACAAAGAATATTTGTATTTAACAATGCATTATAAAAATTACATTTAAAATTTAGCATGTCTTAAAAGAAATTGATCTTAAAATACATGTCTAGCAATAAGTAGAATTAAACAAACTCTTAAAATTTAGGCTGAAATTTTTCAAAGTAATTTTTACCCCACTATGCCAGTTCAAAAGCAGCTGTATACTATAATAAGGAACACATCTTACCTCCGCTAAAGATTTGATAAATTCTTGATGTAGTTGAAGCATTTCCAGTTTGGATTGATTCATTTTGTTCACTTGTTAGTAGAGGACTGGGGGAAGAGGGTCATAAACATCTCTTCGAAAATGACCTTAATGAAAATATGTGTCTGTAGTGTGCCATTGTTTCAGCAGTACTGCTAATGTATGGAACATGTAGTGCTGCTTAGAGGCTGCTGCAGTCTCTCACTCTTCCTACTGTGGAATCAATAAGCATCTGAAAATACATAATGAAAGTAATTTAACATACTGAAGGCTTCTTGTCTCCAGAGACAACATTTAGATTCAGTCTTTCTAAAAAGGAACGGCACTGCTTTTCGGAGGAAAGCCTGTTCTGGGCAGCTTTTGCAGAATGACAGCCTACCTTGTCGCTTCTCTCCACTGCAGAGAGATGCAGTGCATTCACTAATTTTGATTGGTCAGTTGTATTGGGCTTAAACTGTGCTTCATATGTATAGCAGGGATTTCCCCCGCTCCCCACTGTTTTATATAAGGATACTTTTTTAAAAAGGCTAAATTTATGAGTGGTTATATGTTGTTCTTAAATAGAATATGTGTAAATTAGTATTTTAAAAATGTGTATTCTATTCTGGTTTGTTGGTCACTTATGCCTAACATTAAAAAATGCAGGGAGGTGGGGGAACAGAAAAGATTTACATAGTAAAAAGTATATATTCTTTTTAAAGCCTTGATAATTGCATTTGAGAATATTTTAGTCATATATATGTTTTTGGTTGAGATTCTTTGTTCTACAAATAGAAACCCACTGCTTCTTTACTGTGAGCCACATTGAATTTCAACTAGTTTGTTTGTATTCAAGTCATCTTCTCTGAGTATTCCAAATTGTTGTGAGCATCTCAAGGTATTAAACATTGTCATGACTTCACTTAAGTATTCATTCATTTGGGTATTCATTCATTTCATTCATTCATTCATAATAATAATCAGATTGACCTAAGGTGATAATACTCTAAAATATTTTTTAAACATTTCATTGTAATAGCTTAGTCTCAGGGTGTAAAATTTTAATCATTAATAATTGTATTACTTTTGGAGATTACTACTTTATCTTCACCTTTGATAACCCCTTTATTTGGTAGATGTATACTGATCACTTGATACAATATTTTATTTCAGTTGGCTTATTCTATTTTTGACCTGGGCACATTTCTTGGATTGCTATTTCTTAAATATTATATGTAGCTACATGCTAGTGTTGTTAATAAAATATTGTCTTAAAGTAAATTAAGTTAGTTACATGTCTTTATAAGTTATAAAGCTAAATGATAAGGTAGATACACTTTCAAAATGGAAATAATGATATAAGTACTGAATATTTAACATTAAATATTTAAATTTTTAAATTTTAAATATTTAAAATTAAAAATCAAAATTAAAATATTTAAAATTAAATTTCTATTAATTTTATTTACCTATAAATAAGCTTCTGTTTTTAATAGTGAGGATAAATTTTTTTTAGAATTAAGTAAATAAAACAGCTGGACTCTCTAGAAGACATTACAGGTGGCTAAACTGTTAGAATGTTAATCATCACCTATTTCCATTATTTTAGGAATATTTAGTGATCTTCATGTTTCAAAATGTATACTGTTTTTTATTTGCAATTGGAACTATTCTTTTATTATTTGGAAAAGCAGTATGTATTTTTATAATCTTTCAGTGGTGGTGTTGAAGCTTTATAGGGGAATAACTGACCAGTATATGAGTTGTGAGTTGCATTTCTATAGAAGTTCAGAGTAATGTGGTGGAAAATTTTGTTGTGAATTAAAAAAATCTTCTGCACAGCTTTGGGTGGCAAAGCTTTGGTAATGCTAAAAATGAAAATGTTGTGCTGCTATTCATGCATTTTGAAAGTTGGGGAAAAAGATCTTGTTAGAATGTCAGCCATTTATAAAGATAACTTAAACACACACACAGACACACACACACTCCCCCGACAGACATTCATTTAAGCTTCAAATTAAAACCAGAGAAAACATGTTAGCATCAGTTGAAATATGTGGTGGGGGTGAGGAGATTATTAACATACTCTAGTAGAGTGCTTTTCTGCCAGAGTTCAAGTAGTTGCTTATGTTTATCATCAAAATATTCCCATGAAGTTGAAGAAACCAAGATACAGAGAAAGTTACTAACTTAAAAGGGTCTAGATAAGTTAGCAGCAGAGTCAGTGTTAAAACTCTGCAAACCACACTCTACTAGGCAGTTGGCCTTTTCTCTTTGGAAAATTATGAAGGTTTTGGGATTTAGTATTGGATGATCTCTTGCTGTTTATTGCCTATATAACTTTTGGCAAGTCAAGCTTCCTCTGGGTCAACTTTGGCTCTTTTTGTTAAAGTATATTTTTATGCTTTGTTTAACTCTTTGTGAGACAGTGTTTTCAAGTTTTACTCAGATTATTTAAAAAAACAAAAACAAAACAAAATCTGGGGTTTCTGAGCCATAATGGTAACTCAGCGTGGACATTGCACTTTATTTTCTGTGTGAGTAACTTGTCTCCAAGGATACATAAGATATCACAAACAGTGTTTATTTTTTGTTTGTGTACAATGTTTCGTATAATTTGATTTCCTTTTAAAAACCACAAATTGTTTTGGTGATCACAAGGTACGCTGAAATCTTAACAAGGTAATTCTAACTTCCCCTGTTTTTAACCAGTATGCAAATATCTAAACCATTGATTGAGAATCAGATATTATTTTCATGAAAAAAATTAATAACAGGCTGGGTGCAGTGGCTCATACCTGTAGTTCCAGCACTTTGGGAGGCCGAGGCGGGTGGATCACTTTAGGTCAGGAGTTCGAGAACAGTCTGGCCAACATGGTGAAACCCTATCTCTACAAAAAAAATACAAAAATTAATCAAGCATATTAGCATGAGCTTCTAGTTCCAGCTCCTCAGGAGGTTGAGACATGAGCATCGCTTGATCCCTGGTGGCGGAGGTTGCAGTGAGCCAAGATCGCATTGCTGCCCTTCCAGTCTGGGCAACAAGGTGACACTCAGTCTCAAAAAAAAAAAAAAAATTAATGTCAAATTATCAGTTTATAAAGATTCTTGTTTCCATAGTAACACTCACACTTGTGCATGTAATATATTTTGTATTCATATAGGATACTAATTTTGAAGGATGCTACAGTTGGTGATTTTAAACCTAATTTCATGTTATAAAATAATGTTATAGGCTAACCTTTATATAATAACCTAGGAAAGCAGTTTGACTTCCTAATGATAACTAAGCACTAGATTTGATTCTAACCTCAAAATACAGCTTAATTAAAATCCATTTCCAAAACTCATGCCTTCCTTTTTAGTTATAAGTATTTTAATTGGGTATCTATTTTAATTCCTAAAAATTCCTCATATGGGGAATCTCTGATTTTTAATTTTATGTATTTGTCCTCTTAAGTTTGGACAACCATGACTATGACAGAGTAATTTATTGTATATTTATGTTGTACTATGCATATCAAATCATTCTTACCTAGTTTGTGGCTAGTTCTGATGCCACATTTTTGAAGATTGTCTGAGTCTGTAAATAAATCTCAGCTTTGTGAAATAGTGGAATTCACCATAACTGAAAGTACATTGAAACAATTTCAAGGTATCGATGCACAAACAGTTTCTAATTGCTGAAAATCAGGTTTAAGCTGTATTGTGACAAGGATCTTTTTCATTGTCAATTTAGCGTACGTAGTAAACCTTGAACTCTGATTCTGGAGCCCATGGAAAAAAGGATTATTTTGCTTTAATGCCAATTCAGAAATTTCATTTGGCTTCTCTACTTTACATTTCTTTTACACCAAATATTTTATCAAAAAAATAGAAATGGACCATCTGCTGAACCTCCATCAAGTGGGGAGTAGCCAAAGTAGTAGAGCGTCAACAACATTGGTGATTCATTTTCTATATGAGAATAATTGAAAACTGATTATATTTGATAAAGCACATGCATCAGAATTGTATACACTTAACAGATAGAAAATCTGCAAGCCATTCTTTCCCATTCTTCCCTACCTCACCTAAACTGGGCATTTACATTTCTTTTATTTTTATTTTTCACACTGTATTTGTAAGTCATTTGCCAGTATCACATACATTATAAAAATAAACACATGGCTTTTCTTGCCATTTTTCCATCCAAACTTACACTTTGGACCCTGTGACTATTACCACAGTTTATCCTCCCTCTGTTGTACAGCTGTTGGCATGTCTACTTTGGGCCCTTATTCAAATTATTACCTTCATGCCCAGCTTTCTGGTTTACTATTTGCTTAATAACCCTCTTTATCTTCGTAAATATTATGGATTTTATTGATGCTTTTCTCTTATACAGTATTTTAATGACAGAACTATACCAATACCCATGTTCGTGCCCCGTCACTTGCATTGATTTCTCTTTTCTCTTGCTTCCTTTTTTTCTTTGCATAATTTTCTAAGTTGTGCAGAATCAAATTAATTTTATGTTCTGAGGCCAAGTCCATTGATCAACTAGATTACATATTTAACAAAGCTATGTCAAGTCCCCTCTTTTGTGATGTTATAACTGTTATCCTCTGCTGGGGGACATAGCTGACTATCTATATCTAGTGATCTGTTATTGATGCAAGTTAGTTACATAACATTTTTTTTTAAGAAGGCTGCCATTCTTTATGTAGAGTGAGAGAATGGCAGAGTTTTATTGTAGGCTATAGTTCTATAGACTCAGTAACATCCACTATACTACTTGAGTCATCCATTTGGGAAAATGGATGCCTTTTAAGAGTTTAGTTAATAATTCTTGAAGACTATAATCACTGGTGTCTGTCTGCCAGGTATATTCAGCAGTGTATCTTCAGTTGCTGCTACCTTCTGATCTCTGTTTAGGGGTGCGATATCTATAAAAGGCCTGCTGTTATTTTGATTGGTATTGTAGAGAATCTGTAGATCAATTTGGAAAGAATTGACAACAGTATTGAGTCTTCTAACTTATAAACACAGTATGTCTATTATTTTTAGGGCTTTTTTGATTTATTTTGTCAGTATTTTGCAGTTCTTGGCATATAGATTCTGCACATATTTTGTTAGATTTGTATTTAATTTCTTTAGTGCTATTGAAGTAGTACCTTTCTTTGAGATGGAGTCTTGCTCTGTCGCCAGGCTAGAGTGCAATGGCGCCATCTCTGCTCACTGCAGCCTCTGCCTCCTGGATTTAAGCGATTCTCCTGCCTCAGCCTCCTGAGTAGCTGGGACTACAGACACATGCCACCACACTCAGTTAATTTTTGTATTTTCAATAGAGATAGGGTTTCACTATGTTGGCCAGGATGGTCTCTTATCTCTTGATGACGTGATCTGCCTACCTCGGCCTCCCAAAATCCTGGGATTACAGGCATGAGCCACTGTGCCCAACCAGTAGCAGCTAATTTTTTTTTAAAAAATCCAATTGTTTATTGTTAGTATATGTAATTAGGATCAGTTTTTGTATATCGAACTCATATCCTGCAACTTTACTAAATTCATATATTAGTCTTGAGAGTTTTTTTGTGTGAATTCCACAGTATTTTCTATATAGACAATTAATGTTGTCTGCAAATAGTTTACTTTTTCCTGAAACATGTGTGACTTATTTATATTCTTGCCTTTTTGTACTGCCTAGGACCTCTGGTATTAGGTTGAATAGGAATGTGTTGGGAGAAGCAATCCACCATGAACTCTGAACATTCTTGCTGGATATGATGAGAATGCAAAACCCTAACAAAACTACCTTTTACCCGATCTATTTCACAGGCTTATATTTGTAGCTGGCAACCTTGAGAAATGAAGTAATGATGCCCTTACCAAAAAGAATACAAGCAGACTTGCTTCTCTTTGTTATAAAAATGGCAACTTTCCCAAGCTCAGTGTTCTTCAGCTGTGAAAAAACTCATAGTTCACAGAGCACCCACAGTCCTTTGCCACGGACTTGGAGGGCAAGGTGCATTGTCACTGATAATCATGCTCATACTGCTTGCTGTATCATCGGTAATACAGTTGTTTGGTTTGGACCCAGGCATCTTATAGCTTAGCATTCATGAAAACAGTAACAGACTAGCTTCATAGCTTATAAATAGGGTAGAATCCCAGACCCTAACAATTTTTGACATTTTTGGCTACAAGCATATGATTTTGACAGAGATAGAGTTTCCTGTAAGAGAAATGACAGGGCTCTTATGGGCTCGTTTGAGAGGTTATGAGACCAGCAGCAAACGTTCTTGTTTAAGTGGTGGGGTACAGAGTAAAAGCCTCCTAATGATCTGCCTGTTAATGAATTTTTTGGGGGATAAGCAATGAGGGGTGGAATTAAATGAAGCTGCTCAAATAATGCCTTGGTTATTGCTCACTCTGTAGGCTGGAGGAGGTAACACTATTATTATATCAACAGAACAGCAAGCCTCAGGGCCCTAAGGCAAAAGGCAGTATGGCTGCTGAATTGAGGGCTTCTGAGAGCTAACATAAAAGATGTCAGCAATGAGGATGTGGAGCTTTGGGTAGACTAAGTATATTATAAGTTCATTTGTGGAGTCTGGGTGGGCAGCCACTTGAAATTGAATTTAAATGCAGTCTTGCCAACCGGTACATACCTGCTCTTTCACTTTGTGGTCTCTGATTTTTCTCTCCCCCGTGTATTCTAACCTCAGCTGCTTAAGTTACAAGCCAAATGTGGTAGGGAACCTCAGGGAAGGAGAGGAATTCAAACTTTTCTAGCTCTGTTGAATGGAGATGCTCAATTAATCATCCTATGTGGTCCTATAGGGAAAAAGCACGGTAGGTGTCAAGGTAGGCTGAATGTACTGAGGACAGCAGGATGGAGCTACGGGGGCGAATTAGAGATCCCTAGGCGCAAGCATTTCCAGGAGCACAGGGTCACCCTGGAGTGAGAAACCAAAGAAGAAAAGCCTTCCCACCACCACAGTCCTCTGCAGGATAGCCTCCTCTGCTACCCTGTCTTCCCCATGCTCCTCCTCAGGAAATAATGTAGTCTCCTGGCAACTATGGCTGTAGTCCCTTTTGTGCATATGTTAAATTCCTTGGCCTGTGGGTAAAACACTCAAATTTTAAAAAGCTAAAATGTAGATGGAGCCTCTGGGCCTATTCAGTGTACTGTTGTTTTGGGTTCCTCTGCTAAACGTGTAATTGGTGTTGATGATTTTATGTTCTTACACTATGAATACTTATAGATTCAGAGGAGATTGTCCTATTCATGGGCTGCTACATGTAGAGAGGTGTTCCCCTGTCCCCTCTGTGGGTGATTCAGCAAAAATAATGTATCATCCCAGGAGGGAAGAAAAGAAAAGAAAATTACAAGTTTGGTTAAAGGCTCAGTGATTGCTGGAGAACTCATACCATTTCCCAGTACAGCAGTGCCACCTGCCTGACCCAGCTACCAAGTGCGCCTCTTTTGAAAAGGCAGATGCAACTTTGAAAAGGGATGCAGCTGGCCTGGCCTTAGTGTCATTTTGGTTTTCCATGAAGTAGAACCTACTCCTTTTGAGAAAACCTTATTTCTCACTTTGCCACCTGAAACAAAGCAGCTGACTCATGGCCCTGGATTTAAGGAATTTCCTGTAAATACCTGGGCCTGTTTCATTGATGGTTCACGCCCAATTAAAAGCTGATGCAGCTGTTGAGGGTCAGTGCCAGCTACAGAAAAGTGAGAGTGGATGGCATCATTCCATTCTTACAGCTTTGACCAATACGTCCCTTGATTAACCTTGTTATATTTTTACTGGCTCCTGGCCTGTTTCCAATAGCCTAACCTTCAGGTCTGTTAGAAGACTAGCAGATTAAAAATAACTTTTCTTTGGGACTGCAAACTGTAAAAACAAATTGTAGCTGCTAGTCAGACATTTTGGCTTACCCAAACCTGTACCCCCCAGATTGCCATCATTTCTACCTGAATTAATTGTGTCATATGGCAATATATCTACCATAATAGTCTCGGCAATCATTGTGTCCTGTTTTTTGGGAATAGGGACTTCTCGGTGTCCTTCCCCTGCTTCCACTTGTAGGATGAATTCCTTTTCCTCCTGTGTGGCTACAGAATTTTTTTTTAAAGGCATTCTTCTCCTAGTTCTATTGGATTTCCAACACTACCCATAAAGGGGTTGTTGTCCTTCCCTCCAGGGTTTAAGGCTCCTCTCTGACCCCTTACACCCCATATTAAAGATGGTAGAAGGGATCCAGGCTCTTCATGCTTTCCCTCAATGGCTGCCATCTTCCCCCAAGCCTGTACCAGGACAATTGCTTTCTCAGGCCTTTAACCATATACTCAGTCTTTTGTATATGCCTGTGAACATCTGGTGAGATCTTTGCAAAAGTCCACGAATGGGTATGAATAAATCCTTTGTGTCTGTAGATTCCCTGGCTTCTATATTTACTTGCTAACACACACTTAGCCTTTAGCAATTCGTTAACAGTTTTGGCTGAATTATTCTTACTGGTGTCCAGTATTGTCTTCCCAGGTACTCAAGTGCTCATGTCCCATATGTCCTGTCTTTCTTTAGAATTTGGATTGATTGCCCCGTAACCGCAGCATTCTGATCAGTTGAAAAAGTTTGTGTTTGTAGATCATTTGTTTTTCTCTTCTTCTTTTTTATAGTAACAATGAGAACTATGTTCTATCCAGCTTTGTGCATCTTATATGGAAGCTGAAGAATACATGCTGGGATTTTGATTGGTACCACAATGAACCTGTGTATCTGTTAGGGAACATTCACATCTTTGTATTGAGATTTAAACATTGCATATTTCTCCACTTATTTAGGTTGTCTTTAATTTCTCTCGGTAATATTTTGTAATTTCCAGTGTAGAGGTCTCAAATATATTTTGTCAAGTTGGGTAGTGCTAGACTCATAACATTTTTGACACTATTATAAACAATATTTTAAAATTTTGATTTTGTTTATATAAAGAAATAACTGTTGAATTTCAAATATTGAACATACACCTTGTGATTTTGCCAAACTCATTTATTCTTTTCTTGAGTCCTTAGGATTTCCTTTTTACATAATTCTATTTGAATAAACAGAGGTTTATGTCATCCTTCTCAATCTTAAATCAAATCTTTTTTGGTCTTGCCTTATTGCCGTAGCCAAGACCACAAGTAACATTGAGTAGAAATGGCGAGAACAGACATAATTGCTATTTTCCATGTCTTCAGGGAAAGTATTCAATCTTTCATTATTAGGTTTGATGATACCATTTTTCAGGTTGATAAAGCTTCCTTCTTAGTTTGTTGAGAATTTTTATCAGGAATGCATGTTACATTATTTAAGATTTTTTCCATTTAATGAGAGTTCATATGTTTTTTCTCATTTACTCTAGTAACATGATAAATTACATGGATTTATTTTTTTTTAATGTTAAGGCAACCTTGCATTTTTGAGATAAACCTGTTTTGATAGTAACACCTTTTTAGATATCGCATGATTGTATGTATAATTATTTTTAAAATACCTTTTGCCTATGTATTCATAAGGCCTATTGGTCTGTCCTTTTCTTACTGTAATGTTTCGACCTAGTTTTGCAATCAGGACAATGCTGGACTCAAATGACTTGAAAGATGTTCTTTTCTCTAGTTTTGATAAATGTTTTTATAAGATCAGAGTTAGTCCTTTCTTAAATGTTTAATAAAATTCACTAGAGAAGACATTTGAGCCAAGAGGTTTTATGTTGTTTAAAGTTTTAAATGATAAATTCAAATTATGTATTAGATAATCGATTCATATTTTCTATTTTTGTGTTTATTTTGATGATACATGTAACTTTTGAATAATTAGTTTATATTTAAGAGTTGCTAAATTTATTAGCATCAACTTGTTTTTGATATTTCCTTATATAATTATTTGTAGGATCTGTACAGATTTCTTCCCTTTCATTATTGATATTTGACAATTTGTATCCTTTTTTATTTATGTGTTTGCCTACAGTTTACCAGTTTTCTTAATCTTCAGAAATAACTAGGTTTTGATTTATTTGTTCTTAATGAACAATATTGTTGTTCATTTTCAATTTTATTAGTTTCTACTCTTACCCTTAGTATTTCCTTTCTTCTCTACTTTGGTAAAAGTTTCTTTCATCAATTTTAATTATTTTTTTCTAATATGGGTTCAGTATTGTTTCACCAACATTCCACAACTTTGGATGTTTTATTTTGTATTACTTAGTTTAGTATGCTTTCTAATTTTCCTGAGGTATCACTTTGCTGATACATGGGCTATTTAAAAGTGTAATGTGTTTTCTTTCTTTTTTTTTTTTTTAATTATACCTTAAGTTCTGGGATACATGTGCAGAACATGCAGGTTTGTTACATAGGTATACACGTGCCATGGTAGGTTGCTGCACCTATCAACCCGTCATCTATATTAGGTATTTCTCCTAATGCTATCCCTCCCCTAGCTCCCCAACCCCTAACAGGCCCTGGTGTGTGATGTTCTCCCTGTGTCCATGTGTTCCCAGTGTTGAACTCCCACTTATGAGTGAGAACATGTGGCATTTGGTTTCTGTTCCTGTGTTAGTTTGATGAGAATGATGGTTTCCAGCTTCATCCACGTCACTGCAAAGTACACGAACTTGTCCCTTTTTATGGCTGCATAGCATTCCATGGTGTTTATTTGCCACATTTTCTTTATCCAGTCTGTCACTGATGAGCATTTGGGTTGGTTCCAAGTCTTTGCTATTGTGAATAGTGCTGCAATAAACATACTGTAGCAGGAGCAGCCACAGGAAAGGATCTCGGATACAGGAGGAAGGAATGTATTACAGCTGGGAGCTTTGGTAGCATATGTGCCTAACAGCCAAGCTCCCCTAACAAAGGGAGGTTCAGCCTTTATATAGGCTTATACTTTAGATGTTACACGTGGAAGAATCTTAGGTTCATAGTTTTTAGGGCTCACATGTGAAAAGGTTTCTGTTTACAGTTTCAAGAATCACATATGAAAGGGTTCCAGTTTACAGTTTTAGGACTCACATGTGAAAAGGTTTCTGTTTACAGTTTCAGGAATTACATATGAAAGGGTTTCGGTTTACAGTTTTGGGGCTCACATGTGAAAAGGTTTCTGGTTTGATCTTGTTTTAAGTAAAAATAGTGCCTTCTCCATAGTGCCTTCTGGAGACTTTCCCCAGGGCCTAGCTTGTTGTTTTCAGGAAGGAGATTCAGGAGGTGCCAGCTGGCCTGCTCTCTCTTCTATTGAGATGCACAGTGGATGACAGAGGGGGAGGGAATTCCAAATGCCTGGGTCTCCCTCCTCAATATGTGTGCATGTGTCTTTAGAGTAGAATGATTTATAATCCTTCGGGCGTATTCCCAGTAATGGGATTGCTGGGTCAAATGGTATTTCTGATTCTAGATCCTTGTGTTTTCTTTTCTTTTTGAGGCAGGATTTTGCTCTCTCACCCAGGCTGGTATGATCACGGCTCACTGTAGCCTCAACCTCTGAAGCTCCAGAGATCCTCCCACCTCACCCTTTCAAGTAGGTGGCACTACAGGTGTGTGCCACCACATCCAACTAATTTTTGTATTTTTTGTAGAGATGGGGTCTCACAGTGTTGCACACACTGGTCTTGAATTCCTGGACTCAAGAGATCCTCTCACCTCAGCCTCCAAAGTGTTAGAATTACAGGCATGAGCCACCATGCTTAGCCAAAAGTGTCTTTTCTAATTTTTAAATACTTGGTGATTTTTAAAAGTTTTTGTTACTGGTTTCTAATTTAATTTCATTATGGTCAGAGAACACGATTTGTATGATTTCAGTTCTTTAAATTTGTTTAGGTTAGTTTAATGGCTCAGTATATAATCTATCTTGTTAATTGTTCTGTGTACTTTTGAAAATAATGTGCTTTCTCTCGTTGTTGGGAATAGTGTTCTATAAAAGTCAAATAGGCTGCGCACAGTGGCTCTTGCCTGTAATCCCAGCACTTTAGGAGACCGAGGTGGGCGGATCATGAGGTCAGGAGTTCAAGACCAGCCTGGACAACACAGTGAAACCCTGTCTCTACTCAAATACAAAAAATTATCTGGGTGTGGTGGCAGGCCCCTGTAATCTCAGCAACTCGGGAGGTTGAGGCAGGAGAATCTCTTGAACCCAGGAGGCAGAGGTTGCAGTGAGCCGAGGTTGTGCCACTGCACTCCAGCATGGGCAACAGAGTGAGACACTGTCTCCCAAAAAAAAAAAAAAAAGTCAAAAAGGTCAAGTTAATGATAGTACTGTAAAGTCTTCTCTATCCTTAGTGATACTGTTTTTACTGTTCTATTATTATTATTTTCCCGAGACAGAATCTTGCTGCATCACCCGGGAAGGAGTACAGTGGTGCTATCACAGCTCACTGCAGCCTCAAACTCCTGGGCTCAGACAATCCTCCTGCCTCAGCCTCCCAAGTAGCTGGAACCACAGGGGTGTACCACCATTCCTGGCTATTTTTCTTCTTATTTCAGTAGAGTTGGGGTCTCCCTATGTTGCCCAGGCTGGTCTTGTACTGCTGGGCTTAAGAATCCTTCTGCTCCAGCCTCCCAAAGTGCTGGAATTATAGTCACCAGCCACCACACCTGGCCTTGTTCTATTAACTTTTAAAACGAAGATACAGTAATTTTTTTTTTTTTTACTGAAAAAAGTTGTGAAATCCTTGCGTATAATTGTGGATTTGCCAGTTTTAGTTTTTTGACTTGATCCAGTTTTTGTTTCATGTGTTTTCGTCGGGTGCATGCACATTTAGGATTGCTATGCAATACATGTCTTTGTGCCCAATAATAGTCCTTTTCTTCTATCAGGGTAGCTATTCCAGGTTCATTTTGTATAGTTTTCATCATATATATATTATTTTTTAACCTTCACTTTTAACTTGTGTCTTTATTTTTGAGGTGTATCTTCTGTTGATAGTAATGGTTTGTTTTTGCTTTTTAAATCCAATTTGATTTTTGTCTTTTAATTGGAATGCAGAGTATTTGCATTTAATAGAATTTTCATATGGTTAGATTTACATCTTCTGCCTCTTATTTGTTCTGTTTGTTCCATGTATTCCTTGTTCATTTTTTCTCTTTCCTAACCTTTTTTGGATTGAGTAATTTTTGTAATTCCATTTTGTCTTCTCTGCTAACTTATTAGCTGTACATATATAATAATATACATGTGTGTATACACACACACACACAACACACACACAGACATATGTGTGTGTATATTAAGTCTCACTCTGTTGCCCAGGCTGGAATGCAGTAGAACAATCTTGGCTTGTTGTAGCTTTGACCTCCTGGGCTCAAGTGATACTCCTTCCTGACTCTCCTGAGTAGCTGGAATTAGAAGCACACACCACCACACCTGGCTAATTTTTGTGTATTTCTGTAGAGATGGAATCTTGCTATGTTGCCTCAGCTGGGGTCTTGAACTCTTGGTCTCATTTGATTCTCCGGCATTGGCCTCGCAATGTGTTGGGATTACAGCTGTGAGCCACCGCACCTGGTTTAGCTATATTTTTAAGTTTTCTTGTTTTAATGGTTGTTTTAGGTTTTATGATATACATGCTTAACTTATCACAGTCTACTTTCAAGTAATAGCACATCATGTATAATGTTAGAACCTTACTATTTAACACAGTATAATTTCTATTGCCCCCTTCCATTTTTTCTACTGTTTTCTTACTTCATAATAGTGTCACTATTTTTGTTTTAAATAGCCAGTTATCTTTCAGTTTTTTAAAAAGTTTATATTTATCCACAAATTTACAGTGGCATTGTTCATTTCTTTTTGCACATCAGAGATTCCTTCTGGTATATTTTCCATTAGGCTAAAGAACTTACTGTAACAGTTTTCGTAGTACAGGGTTGTTTACAACAAATTCTTTGTTTTTCTTGTCAAAATATGTTTCTTGTGTCTTCATTTTTGACTTTCACTCAGTATATAGCTCTATTTAACACTTTATCATTCAAAACATATTTTGTTGCTTTATGGAATGCATGGTTTCTGATGAGAAGTCTGTGATCATTGTTATCTTTGTTCCTCAGTTATGTGGTGTATTATCTTTACTTTGGCTTCTTTTAAGAGTTCTTCTTCATTTCATTGTTTTTATAATTTTCATTATGATGTACTTCGGTGTGATTTCTTTGTGTGTACTCCTTCCTTGGTTGGGGTTCACTGATATTTGTGGATCAGTGTTTTTGTTGTGGTTATTACTGCTGTTTTCGTTTTTCCATCAAATTCAAAAAAAACCATTTCATTGTTTACTGAAATACTGAAAAGAACATTATTCTCCTTCTTAGACTTCAAAAGCTTATATTTTAGACCTGGTATTTTTCCAAGTGTCATTGAGGCTTTGTTCTTTTTTTTTTTTTTTTTATCCTCATAGCTTTAATTTGTTTCGGTAGTTTTGATTGCTCTGGTTCCTGTTTCATCGCTTTTTATCTTTTGTATCGTCTGATTTGTTGTTAATCCCCTCTGAGGAACTTTTCAATTCAAGTATTGTGTTTTTCAGCTCTGGAAAAATTTGATTAATTTCTATAGTTACAGTTTCTATTGTGTTCATTATTTACTTGAAATCTGTGGATATACTCTTACTAGATGTTTTAATATCTTTGTCTTGAAATTTCGTCTCTTTTGCATCCTAGTATTTCTAGTAAGTTTTAGTTGGATGCTGGTCATAATGTTTGAATGCTGTGAATGGATTTTGTTATCCATTAGTGAATGGTGTACTTTGTTCTGTCAAGCAATTAAGTTACCTGTGGATCAACTTGATGCTTTCATGCTTGTTTTTAAGTTATATTAGGGCAGCTTTAGAGGAACATTTATTCTAAGACTAGTTTAGTCCTACTTTTAAGGCATAATCCTTCATAGAGCCGTATTGAATGCTCCTGTTATTTAATGGCATCTCCTATTTTAGCATTTCAAGCTAGAATATTTTGCAGTATCTTGTGAGTTTGGGAGTTGATCAGTTTTGCAAATTTTCTGGTGGTTTTTCTTTTCTTGGCCTTTTTGAGTCTCACTGTGTACATATATAACTTAGTATTCCTTTGAAGATTCAAGAGTCCCTATATAAAATTTTCTGGTACTATTTCTCTGCCTAGCTTACCTTTTTTTTTTTTTTTTCTGTTATTCTGACCTGAGAATACTGTCTTTCTCATCCTTCCTTCACTCAAATTTGTTTCTTTAACTCATTGAGTTCATTGTGTTCACTGAGTTTTCCGCCTTATATTATAGGGGAAAGTATATTTAGCAGAAAACCAGGATAATCAGAGGGCCTATTTCATTTATTTTCTAGGGATCACAGTCTTGCATTGCCTGTTGTCTAATATCTGAAAACACTAGTTTCATAAATTCTGTCCAGTTTTCTAGTTGCTAGGGTAAATCCTATACCAGTTATTCTGTTAGGTTGGAAATAGAAGTTTTCCATCTGCTTTTAAAACTTAAGTATCATGGCACTTCTTTTAGCAATTATGAACTTGAGGTATTTCTTTTACTGCTGTCTAAAAGTTACGTCTTCAAGTTGTTAAAAATCTTTGGTGGTGGTTTTACTTTTTAGTCCTTGTTTCTTATGTTAGAGCCAATAGGTTGGTAATATTCTGAATCATGCAACTCAGATTCTTGGTGTTTAAAGTATCTGCTCTGGGCCAGGCACAGTGGCTCATGCCTGTAATCTCAGCATTTTGGGATGCCAAGGCAGGCAGATCACTTGAGATCAGGAGTTCAAGACCAGCCTGGCCATTGTGGTGAAACCCTGTCTCTAATGAAAATACAAAAAAAAAAAAAAAAAAAATTAGCCAGGCATAGTGGTGTGTGTTTGTAGACCGAGCTGCTTGGAAGGCTGAGGCACAAGAATCACTTGAATGTGGGAGACAGAGGCTGCAGTGAAGGAAGAGTGCCACTGCGCTCCAGCCTAGGTGGCGGAGTAAGACTGTCTCAAAAACCAAACAGACAACAGGTCTTCTCTGGACAGTTTTCTTTCATAAATGCTTCCATTATTTTGTTGTTGTTAGAGGAAAAGATTATGTGCTGGAAAAAAAAAACATAAACAGTACAAATTTATGCCTTATGATCTCTAGTCATTTCCCCGCCTCTCACAGGTGTTGTTATATATACCAGCAGTTAGCAAACTTTTTCTGTAAAAGGCCAGATAATAAATATTTTAGGCCTTGTAGGCTATATACACTCTGTGTCACGTATTCCTTGTTTTCTTTTTTGACCTTTTAAAAATGTGAAAACATTCTCAGCTTGAGGGCTGAGATCACCACCACTTTGTTCCCATAACTTTCCTCTTTCATTTTTACCAGACCTTACCTCTCACTTTATTGCAAATAAAAACTTTATCAATTTTTTGGTTCCTGTGCATCTGATCTAAAAGCATATCTAGAACTTCAGTTATTTGTCCATCTTTTGTTCTTGGGTTGAGGGACAATTGATGCATGTCCTTCGTTTAAGCCTAAACCCCATTTGTGGACTCTCGTTCCAGATTTATTCACACCTTGTTCCAGTTTGCTCTCCTATGTATTATCTTCCCTGACTCTTCCAACTGTACTCTTAACATGTGCATATTTACTCTTTTCTCACTTTATTCCTACGGCTTTAAATTTTGATTTGATACCATTCACCATGACATTTTATCTTATTATGTACTTTTTGTTGATTTTAAATTACAAATGGAAAAAATAGTGGTCTTTAAATTGTAATAAAGTACTTAGGTTTAAGGTGTTTTACATACTCATTTCTGAGTCAATCTTGGCCACTTTTTCTTTATTTCATAAATTAACAGCTTTTCTTCCCCCAGTGACAACATATTAGATTTATTAGAACATCTTAAGCAAAAATCTTCTGTGATGGGGAAGGAAATACTCTCTAAAAGGCAAAATATCAAGTACAGATTTTTTTTTTCTTAATTTTAGGAATCAGAGTAGATCTAGGCACATTGTGTTGCAGGCGTCACCTCACAAATCTGCCAACGCATGTCTTTTCTGGGCTTCAACACAGCTGCTGTCCTAACCAGCAGCTCTGCTCTTCTCTCCTTGATAGTGGTTTGGTTTATGTTAGGGAAGGAAAAACACAGAAGAATCCCCTTTTCCTTTTTCTTTTGATATTATGGGTTTAAAAAAACTATAATGTGAGTTAAGTAGCAGTGGCTTCTTCAGGATCATCCTTACACTAAGAAACACAAAGGGCATTAGATATTTTAAATATAGATAAGTCCATTTATATAAAAAATACTTTAAAGAATAAGATTACTTGTAAAGAATAAAGACACATTAAAAAACTACATGTTCTTACAACAATTTGTTCTATTCTTTCTTCCCTGTGACACAGTTACTCCTCCCCCGCTCCCCCCACAACAGATTTGTAATATAAGAATAGAATCATGGTGCAGCCTGCAACTCCCAGAGGTAAAACACACAGTACTAGACTTCCATCTGTGGATTTTACTTTTTAGATTTCATGTCATTTTCTCAGAGTTAAATTCAAATTCAAAATCATTTTCAGCTTTCAAGGATTATATTTATGTTGTTCTCTTAAGAAGTTTCATCACACTAGATTCTGTGTTTAGATATTTTATTTACCATAATTTTATTATTTTTCAATTATATATACGAGTCAGCTGCTTGTATCTTAAATTTTAATTGCTTGCTTTTGTCATATTGGATTAGTTTTGAAATAGCCTTTTGCTCTTGAATATTTTCCTTTTTGATGAACTTAAAATAGCATCATTAATGAATGTTTTATCTATTTGAGTAAATTTCTTATTTGTTTTGATTTGGATATTTTACGTATATAAGCATAACTCTGAATTACCCAAAACTGAAGAAATGTGGTATGAATGATCTGAAGGATCAGTAATACAATAATATTTTTAAATGTATGTTTGACATTGCACTTGAATTTGGAAACATTTAGCCTAGAATAAAGAAAATTTATTGGTATTATAATAGCTGTGTTAAGTATTTGAATCTTTTGAGTCACAGATGAACTTTTATACTAGTAGAATGAAAATCTGTGCCATATTGTGCTCTCATTTTGAACATGTGATGTAATGAAGATATTTCAGATAAGTTAAAAATACAATTGTTTTACTAGCTTTAGAAAGGAGACCAGTAAAAGTGTTATTTGACTGATGTAACCTGGGGGAAATTGTTCTGTGAAAACATTAGGTGATTTTACATTTGAGATTTTGTCTGCTCCTTTCTTATTGTAGAATATTCTTAATTTATAGTAATTTGTTTATTTGCTGAGACGAGTATAAAATAGATTTGGTATTGCTGGTGTTCAGGAAGAGAGTCATTTAGCTAATGTATGAGCTTAGCTTTGCTTACTTTATCAATTTCATCCTTGTTAGTTCTCTCTCTATATATTCTCAGATTCTCATTATTGATACCATATTGCTAGTACTCTCAAGACTCAGATTTAAAAGCTGGAAAATTCTTGAAATTCCTATTATTTATATCTATTGAATGTATGATATTAATAGGAGAGGTTTAACTCCTGTACTTTGAGCTATACTGCTTACTCACCTTTATGTTGTAGACACGTGACTATTGTTCAGATTATTTTCAAAATCACCATAGGAAGGTCTGATTGCTTGGTTAAACACATAACAAATAGTTATTCATTACATTCTAAGTGTCCAATAGGGTATAAGGTGCTAAGGGAACAATGACAGTGCGTTTGTAGTTTAGTAAAAGATGCAGATGAATACACTATGATAGTATACAATAACTACAGTACTAAAGGTCAGTATAAGGTGCTATGCAATTACATAAGACAGACACTAGTCTGCAGGGAAATTATCATGGAAAGCTTTCCAGAGGAAGTGGATAAACTAGATATGAAGGACACTCAAGTATTTGCCAGATCAAAGGAATGGGTGCTTGTTCCGATTGGTGAAGGTATATCATACAAAGAGACAGCCTTTCCTAGAAGAAATAAAGATGGGGAATACAAGAAAAGAAGGACAGTATATTAGTCCTTTTTCACACTGCTGATAAAGACATACCTGGGACTGGGAAGAAAAAACGGTTTAATGGACTTACAGTTCCACCTGTCTGGGGAGGCCTCACAATCACAGTGAAAGGCAAGAAGGAGTAAGTCATGTCTTACATGGATGGTCAGGGGCCAAAGAGAGTGCTTGTGCAGGGAAACTCCCATTTTTAAAACCATCAGATCTTTTGAGGCTTGCTCACTGTCAAGAGAACAGCATGGGAAAGGTCCGCCACCATGATTAATTTACCTCCCACTGGGTTCCTCCCATGACAGGTCGGAATTGCGGGAGTTACAATTCCAGGTGAGATTTGGGTGGCGATGTGGCCAAATCATATCAGACAGAGAAGCATTGAGAGATGAGGCCAAATATTATATGGCCATCCAAGCCATATTAAGGAATTTCAACTTTTACAGGAGGGCAATGATGATTCCAAGGGCGTAATGTAATCATACTGGGATTTTGCAAAGATCACTCTGACAACAATGTTAAATGGATTGGAATATTGGGAGCAAGCATAATTAGAGATAGGGAAGTCCAGTATACTCGGCAAGAGTTCGTGGTGGTAAGAATCAAGGGAGTGGCATTGAGGATAGAACAAAGTAGTGGAATCTATTTTAAGGAGATATATAAGCAGTGAGGTGTGGTTAAAGAAGTAAGGCTGACTTCCAGAATTAAATGGATAATAGGTCTACTCACTGAACCATGCTTAGGATAACGGTTTTGTAAGGGATGATTAACATAGTTAACGCTTGAACAGTGTAGGACTAGGGGTGCTGACTGCCCATGCAGTCAAAATCCATGTATAATTTTTGACTCCCCAGAAACTTAACTGCAGTAGCCAATTGTTGACTGGAAGGAAGCCTTATCAATGTAAAACAAATAGTTGATTAACACATATTGTGTGTGGTATTTGTATTATATACTGCTTTCTTAAAGTAACATAAGCTAGAAAAAAAAATGTTAAGAAAATCATAAGAGAAATATACTTAATATTCATTAATTGGAAGTGGATCATCAAAAATTTTTATTCACATTGTCTTCACATTGAGTCGGCTGACGAGAAGAAGGAAGAAGGGTCGGTTTCGCTGTCTAAGGGTGGCAGAGGCAGAAGAGATGGAGGAGGTAGAAGAGGAGGCAGGAAAGGCAGGCACACTCAGTGTAACTTGACAGAAATATGTGGCAATTTGTGTCTGACTTTTTTGCTTTTTCATTTCTCTAAAAATGTTTCTCTGTGGTACCAATCCTTTTGCCATTTGCTTTAGTTTCAGTGCCTGTATGCCTGTAACGTAGAAGGGTCCATGCCATAAAAGAAGTCAAAATTAGTCTTGAATAATGGTAACCCTTCTGCTAGATTGTGTAATGTCAGTTTGTTTTCTGGCACTGCTTCTTCTACATCTTCTTCTTCTTCTTCTGGCACTGGTTTGGAAACACTCATCTCTATCAGGTTGTCTTCTGTTAATTCCTCTGGTGTAGTATCTGTTAGCTCTGGAATTTCTCCAAGATATATATCCTGAAACCCTTTACCTCTGCCACCTTTATTAATTTTTTTTCCATATCTACATTCTCTTTCATTCTCTTTTATGGCTCTACCATAAATCCTGTGAAGTCATGCACAACATCTTGATCCAGTTTTCTCCAGTAATTTATTGTTTCAGGCTTGATGGTTTTCATGGATTTTTCTATAATGGCAATGACATGTTCAGTGATGTAATCCTTCCACATTTAAATTATGTTCTCCCTATTGGAGCTCTCTTCCATAGCATTGACAGTCCTTTCCATAGAGTACCATGTGTAATGAGCCTTAAAGGTCCTTATGACACCAGATCTAGATGTTGAATTAGAATTGTTGTGGTTGGGGGCAAGTAGTCTACTTTGATGCCCTGGATGTTGAACCTCATGGGGTTGTGGGTGGCCAGGGGCATTGTCTGATATCAAGAGAACTTTAAGGCAAGGTACTTACTAACTTCAAGGACAAACCAAAAATGGAAGCAGTCAAGAAAAAGTGTTCTCATTGTCCAGGCCTTCTTGTTGAACAACTAAGATACTGGCAGCTGGTATTATCTTTTCCTTCAATTCTTGGGATTAGTAGCTTTAATAGATAAGGACAGATCTCCTGATCATAATTCCAGCTGCATTTGCACAGTACCGTAGAGCTAGCCCATCTCTTAGTGCCTTAAATCCTGGTGCTTATTTTTTCCTTACTAACAAATGACCTTTATGACATGTTTTTCCAGAATGGGGCACTGATACCATTTCTCCTCCATGATTTTTTTTAATAGCACCTGGGAACTCATCTGCTTCTTCTTGATCAGCTGAAGCTGCTTCTCCTGTTACCTTGATTTTTTTCGTTCTTGTTACATAAATTAACCCTTTTTTGTAAGCAAGTCATGTCTCAAATGATAGAGCTTCTACTGACCTTTCAATTTCTTCAGTCTTCTAATGGCAAACTTTGCCATGTTGGTGGAAGTGGTATTATAGATTCAGGTGCCATCAGCTACTGTTTTCTTGTAGGAACCACAGGGTCAGATTCCCTACTGCTCGTTTCTTCATCTTGGATTGGCCACAGAAGGAGCAAGTGTACTTGGCATGATGGCTGATTTCAGTTTTCTTCAGTGTTTTCCAGAGAGAAGTACTATAGCAATCCCATATTTACCAGTGATTTCAACCTGTTTGGTGAGTTTTAGCTGTATATCTGTGAATTCGGCACAAGCCCAGAGAAGACTATCTTGATATTTTTAAAGCCAAACTCCTTTCTAAAATTATTAAACCATACTTTGCCGGCATTACATTTTCCAGCTTTAGATCTTTTACCTTCCTTTTACTTTAAGTTGTCATATGACTTCACTATTTCTTGAATCATATAGGTGTGCCTTTTTTATATAGCAATCATGCACCCCTGTAAAAGCTACATTTTCTATACGAGTTAAAAAGATATTTTGCAAAAAATGCTGCTGCAGCTGCAGCAGTGGCTTCACATCTTTCCTTTCCCTTTCCCTTTCCCTTTCCCTTTCCCTTTCCTTTCCCCTTTCCTCTCCTTTCTCCTTTCTCCTTTCCTTTCCTGTGGTCCTTATGCCAGATCCATTTATCTTGAGATGGTGGGCAGCCATAGCTGCAGGTCTCAAAATTCAGCACATATCAAGCAATTCAACTTTTTCTTGTAATGCCCTGTCTTTTCTCTGCTTCTTGGGAGCAATCCCAAACAACATCACTAAGGGTACTTCATATGGGTCCCATGAAGTTAGTCAGGGTTTATGGTATTGCATTAAAAACTATGAAAAATAAGTGAGAACTGCAAGAAATCACTTTCTACTGTGATTACACAGTTTACTGGAGAGAGAGACAAACTGCTCAGGTGAAGATGTTAGCATCACTTAATGTTTTAAGGGGATAATTGCAACACTTGAGATCACAGCAATAGCAAAAGGATATGGCTACCAAGTTATTACAGTAATACAGTATGTACTATAGTTAATTTTTTTCTTTTTCATTGGATACATGTGCCAAACATGCCGGTTTGTTACATAGGTGTACATGTGCCATGGTGGTTTGCTGCACCTATCAACCCATTCTCTAGGTTTTAAGCCCCGCATGTATTAGGTATTTGTCCTAATGCCCTCCCTCCCCTTGCCCCCTAATCCCTGACAGGCCCTGGTATGTGATGTTCCCCTCCCTGTGTACATGTGTTCTCATTGTTCATCTCCCACTTATGAGTGAGAACATGTGGTATTTGGTTTTTGTACTACAGTTCATTTTGTGCAGTTGTGATTTAATACCACATCTTTATGTTTGTTTACATTTTTCTCAACTGTGCATGGTGCCATGTATGGTCTGCAAGTGTTTTCATAAATTTTGATAAATTTTAACTTTTTATAATATATTTGTGTATGTTTTATGGTAGTAGGTGATAAAATAGACTAGAATCTACCTACATTTTACGTATTCATGACATACCTTTTTCTTAATTGTTTTGATATTTCTAGGCTGTGTGGTTCATCTGCAAGTTTTTCAAATTGTTGCAGCAAATCTCCAAAATATTTTCCAATATACTTATTGGAAAAAAATCTGTGTATACATGGTCCTGCACATTTCAAACCTGTTGAAGAATCAACTGTACTCTGGGACATGTTGACTTTGAGGTGCTTATTAGAAATCCAAGTGTAGATAGCTGATAGGGAACTATATATGTGGATTTAAAGTCCTGGAGAAAGAAAGGGGCAGAAGACACAGATTTGAGAGTTGCCATTAAGAGAGGGTAAGTGAATATGAGAGAAATGTGGAGTTGTATTCCCCAAAGGGGGTCGAAATAGGACTGATAGCCTGAGGAATTTTAATATATACTGGGTGAGCACAGGCAGAGAAGACCACAAAGGAGACTAACAGGCATTAGCTAGAGAGGTGGGATGGTATGAAGTGATGGAAGCTAAGAAAGCACAGTGCTTTAAGGTGAAGTATCAACATTCACCTTAAATTCACCTCTCATCACATTCATAGATGAGAGTTGAAGAATGGCCTTAGGATTTAGCCAAAAAAAGAAAGAAAAAATGTGATTGGTGACCTCCGCAAGACAGCGTTAGGAATATGGTAATCACACAAGTATTGAGATAAAGGTGAACGTTCGTGTGAGCTCATTTTTTCATATGCTTCTTTCAATGAAGAAATAATTTCAGCTTTCAAGTTCGGCAAGGAGTGTATCAGTAAGAATATTATTATTATTATTACTGTTTTTGAGACAGAGTCTCACTCTGCCACCCAGGCTGGATTGCAGTGGATCTTGGCTCACTGTAACATCCACCTCCCGAGTTCAAGTGATTCTCCTGCCTCAGCCTCCTGCGTAGCTGAGATTACAGGCGTGTGCCACCAAGCCCAGCTAATTTTTATATTTTTAGTAGAGATGGGGTTTCATCATGTTGCCCAGACTGGTCTCAAACTCCTGACCTCAGGTGATCCACCCGCCTCAGCCTCCCAAAGTGTTGGGATTACAGGCATGAGCCACCATGCCTGACTGTCAGTAAGAATAAAATAAATTTGTAGAAAGTTATTTTTGAAGACTTTATAATCAGAATAAAGGCCTGATTAATAAAATGCTATACCCTAAAGCTTTAGATTGTAAAAGAAAAAGGGAAATAGATGTTATAATATAGCTTGAGTTTGATATAACTGGAATTTAAACTCTACCAGTGAGTTGGAGTTTCATCTTAAAGATAATATATGGTTATTGACAGAGTATTATGAGATACTATATGAAAAATGCTATAATGCCTATAGCATCTAATATACCTGTCAAGTGTGTGTGTGTGTGTGTGTGTGTATGTAAATATGTGATATACTAAATACCCTATATATAACTATATATACTGGTTAATAACTTCAGGGCACTTTTCCCCTTGATATGTATATTACCGTGTGACAAAGTGAAAGTTTAAAACAACAAACGTATGAAATTACATTGTTTCTGAAGAATAGTAACCCCCTAAAAATGTCCTCGTCCTATTTCCTGAAACCTGCAAATACGTTATATTATGTGGTGAAAGAGACTTCGAAAATATGAATACAATTATGGACCTAGATACGGGCTCAGTCTAATATACGAGACCTTAAAAGTGGGGAACTTTTACCAGCTGATGTCAGAAGAGATGAGTCAGAGAGGTGAGGCAGAAGGGTGTTTAGAGATATTCAAAGTGTGAGTTGGAAGTAGGGAGCTATGAGCCAAGGAATGTGGGTGGCCTCTAGAAGCTGAGAATATCCCCCAGCTGACAGGCAGCAAGGCAACCGGAAAGTCAGTCCTGCAACTACATGGAACTGAACTTTGTCAAAAACCTGATTGAATCTGGAAGCATATTCTTTCCCAGACCCTTGAGTAAGTAACACAGACAGCCAGTACCTTGATTTCAGGTTTGCAACACCAGGAGCAGAAAAAGCCAATTGAGCCCACTGGAATTCTAACCTACAGAACTGAGATAGTAAGTTATATTGGTTAGAGCCACTAATTTTGTTGTAATTTGTCATGGCAGCCATAGTTAACTAATGCAAAGGGGTAGGAATCCAAAGGTGAGTTAGCTTGGTGGTTCTGGCTTAGGGCCTCTCATGAAGTTGTAGTGAAGTTGTCAGCCAGGGCTTGACTGGGGTGGAAGGTTATACTTTCAAGCTGACTCATATGGTTGTTGATGGGCCTCAGTTCCTCACCATGAGGGCCTCTCTGTAGGGGTATGCACAATGTGGCTGTGCAAATGACTTCCCATTGTGAGTGGGGAGAGAGAGACAGTGAGAGCATGTGGGTACACAGTATAGAAGCCGTAATGTTTTTTACAGTCAAGTCTTTAATATGACATATCATAAAGTTTGCTGTATTCCATTGTTCACATAGACCAACCCTGGGATAATAATGAATTACATTACAGAGGAATGTGATTACCAGGACGCAGGGGTCATTGGGTGATCATGTTGAAGGCTGGTTACCACAAGTATGTGTGCCTAAGATGACAAACTGTCGGTTCTGTCTTACCTCATTAGTCATGTATAATCCCAGATCTGCAGTGTAATTTTCAGCAAATTATTTAGTCTCTCTAAAACTCAAGTTATTCATTCAAAATTGAAATTAGTTGAAATTAGTTTTATGTGTCAACTTAGCTAGTTTAAGCAAATAAGGTATTTCTTAAAGGTCCTAGCACTTATTATTTTTCAATGTGCAATTTGAAGATTAAGGATCTGGAGGTATTTTTGATAAACTAAAGGAATGGTTGAAGATAGAAGACTATCACTGGTTTACCTTAGCTTAGATTATTCTTGAACTGGTCAAGTTTGTCATCTCATATGAACATGGCTGTTCCTTCTGTAATTATGAGTTGTTTCTAGAGGAGCTGTTGAGTGGTACCTCTATTGCAAGGGGCAGTATTCTCAATGACGTCTGTGTGAGTTCACTTGTCAAGTTGCACAGTGGGCAGTCTGTGTACCTGTACACAGTGGCCCTGTATTTATGTACTTTTGACAATTTTAGGACTTTTGTCCATAGGTATAAGTGTCTCTTTTGTCTATTGGTGTGTCTTACAGCATAGTGCCTAGCGCATGATTACTCAATAAATATTTGTTAAAAGAATGGATGACTGCATGAGTGAATGGTTGATGGGTCAACTACTTAAATGCTTTTCATTATGTACCATAATATTTTTATTATGCAGATATCTTTCAGCTTATAAAATGCTGAACTATTTGGCCTGTGCCACTTGACATGGCTAACCTTTTACTTTAATTATTGCTCTGAGTGATGATAAGATGGACTTGAATAATTAAAAAATCTATAAAGTTATTCTGAATAATTTAAACTATATTTTAAAAATTATGTGATTAATTTGCTGCTCTATCTTGCAGCCAACCAGTTTACTGAGGATAGGAGAATTATGGTCACATTAGCTAGACTAGAGGATGATACACAAAATATACAGACTTACAGAATTGAGAGGGACGTAGAGACCAGATAATTCATCATCTCCATTTTGAAGATTAAGGAACAACAGAGAGATAATCAATTTGCCCAGTTTTCTACACATATTTATACTGATGGAACTGTTCCTTTGTAAGCCTGTGTCTTGCAGTAGTCAGTCCATTAGGACTATTTGAAGCAGGCCTCTAATTCATTTTTGTTAAGGTAACTGAATCTGAAATATTTAATTTGTGCAGAATCTGTAGAGTCCTACAAACAAATCAGTCCAGTGCTTTTCCTGCTTTCTTTGCCTCTTAATAGAGATCTCATTTATAGCTCACCTAGAAGATGGTAAAAGAATATACGAAATATATAATATCAGTTTGGCTGCAGGAGAGACTGTGAGTGGGATGGGTAGGAACATAAGTATGCCACTTGGCATAAGTTCTTCATGGCATGCAAACATGAGGAGAAATTCAAAACTCTGCTGATAGAGGAAGAGATTGAGTCCACCATAAATTAAGACTAGGATTTTAACAGCAACAACAAAATATTTTGGGTCTGTCAGCAAAGTCATTCACATTTTTAGTTTTTATTAGTGGCATAATCTTAGGTCTGTCCTCTATCATAATACTTCATTGCATTAGAGACAATATTTTGGCCTGAGGTAATTTTTTTTAACAGCTTTATTAAGATATAATTAACATTCATTGTAATTTACCTATTATAACTTGTGCAATTAATTGGCTTTTTAAATGGAATAATACAATATATCATCTTTTGTGCCTGGCTCTTTCACTTAGTGTATAATTTTCAAGGTTCTTTCACATTGTAGCATGCGTCAGTACTTCATTCTTTGTAACTGTCAAATAATATTCCATGCATAGCTATACCACCTTTTGTTTTTCTGTTCATCAGCTGACAGACTTGTGGGTTATTCCTGCAAATATTTTTTCTTTTTCTGTGAATTATGTTTTCTGAAGTAATTTTTTTTTTAGCCTAAAGGTAACACAATTTGAGATATTGTAACATCCTATTTTCATGGACCTGAAGCAAGGGAAAACCCTTGATGTTGCATCTTTTAAAGATAATTAAGGAACTCGAGAGTTATAATGCAAGGTCATCTGTTTTATTGCAGTAGATTACAGACTGTATTTTTAAATTCTGTTCTTTCTTACTGGTGTTTCTTTTTCCAGCTTTTAAAATCTCATATTTGTATTCTCTGAAACACCTCTATTATAGTATATAATTGGGTCTGCTATCTACCCAAAGAGTCTTTAACCCTGAATTATCTCTTTCTTGGTGACGAATTACATGCTATAAGTTTCTTTTCTTATAGACTTTTTTTTTTTTTTTTTTAGGTGAAACTGATTTAAACCTCAGATGAGACTGTATTTCTAGAAGGTAACATGTAACCAGAGGCATATAGGTGAAAGTAGGGAGGGAACACGGTTGACATACTGTTGGCCTGATCTTTACTTTTTAGTGCATAAGTATTTAAAGGGTTTTTTGTTTTTTGTTTTTTTAAATGCTTGTGAATTACTCATGACACATAGAGCCATGTCCTGTTTTCTTCTTTGTCAAGGCCAGATGTATTAGTCTTTTCTCACATTACTGTTAATATAAAGAACTACCTGAGACTAGGTAATTAATAAAGAGGTTTAATTAGCTCATGGTTCTGCAAGCTATACATTCTTCTGCTTCTGGGGAAGCCTCGGGAGACTTACAATCATGGCAGAAGGCAAAGGGGAAGCAAGCGTGTCTTATGTGGCTGGCAAAAGGAAGGCAGCAAACCCAAGGGGGAAGTGCTACACACTTTAAACAACCAAATCTCTTGAGAACTCGCTCACTATCACACGAACAGCAGGGGAAAGTCTGCCACCATAATCTAGTCACCTCCCACAAGGCCACTTCTCCAACATTGAGGATTACAATTCGATATGAGATTTGGGTGGGGCCACAGAGCCAAACCATATCACCAAATGCTTGATTCTTGAAATTGTGTAAGATTTCTTTCCTTACCTGTCAGATATCATATTTGCTCAGTTATGCATCATAGTTTGGGCTAGAAGGAAAAGAGCATTGCTAAACTAATGCATATCAATAGGTTTATTATTTCGAAGAACATTTCTATTTTAAAATCTAACTTATTTTATTAAATAAATCCCTGATTGATTAAAGTGTTTTTGTGAAGTGAATAACCTTGAACAGTGGAGGAGATATTCGAGCATTAGTCATTACAATTTAGCACATATGGTCTAAGTAAATGCCAGAAGAGATACAAGTAATGTGCTGTGAAAATTCAGAAGATGGATAAATTATTTACAATTTGGAAGGTTAGAAAATATGTTGTGTGTAGTTGGCACTTGAACTGAGTATTGAAAGATAAGATTTTATTGGACTGTTTGGAGATTGGGAAGATGCAGGCCCTTGAAGTCAGGGGAATAATCTAGTTTGACTAAGATGTAAGCTCTGGATTACGGTTCAGTCATTGGATTGGATGCACATTTTTATTTCTACTTTCTCCTTTATGTTCACTAAAATGACAGTGAAGGGCTAAAAAGGCATAAACAACAACTACAAGTTAAGGACTGAGTCCCTTAAGACTGTTCCCACTTCAGATGCCAGTCCCAGGTTATAAGTAGTATTTCTCATCTACCTGCCGTAGATCAAGGGGTTTCCTATAACTCCCTTCTTAGGATCAGTAATTCTTTGGAACAACTCACAGAACTCAGAAAAGTGCTTATTATTACTGTTTTTTTTTTTTTAAAGGATACAACCCAAGAACAGCCAAATATAAAAGATATATAGAGCAGAGTATGGCAGAAGGGGCATAAAGCTTCACTTCCCTCTCCTGTGGGTTAACCTCTCAGCACCTTGATGTATTCATCAACTCAGCATTTCTCTGAACCCAGTGGTTAGGGGTTTTAATGGAGGTTCCATTACATAGGCATGATTGATTAAACTATTGGCCATTGGTGATTGACTCAGTTTTCAGCCTCTCTTCCCTCCCCAGAAGTTGGTGTGGGGTTGGGTTGAAAATTCCAATCCTCTAATCATGCGTTGATCTTTCTGGTGACCAACCTTGATCCTGAAGCTGTCTAGTAGCCACCATCATTCTTTCGGCATATAAAAGACAGTCTTATTAGTCCAGAGATTCCAAGGGTTTTAGGAGCTGTGCCAGGAACCTGGTACAATATTTGGGACAAAGATGAAATATTTATCTTTTACGATATTACAACATTCCTCTCAGCTTTTTTTTTTCTTTTCCTAAACCAGGAAGAACAACTAAAACTATTCTATGGCTGTTGAAAGTTTTAATTATTTTATTGATTTCTGCTGAAGAGTTAAGAATTAAGACCAGAATAATCTTCTGGTAATTAATTTGTTCAAACAAGTACATATTGAAGTTCTTCTATGTCCTAGATACTACTCTAAGCACTAGTGAGTGATACAGCAGCCAAATTTCTGCTCTTAAGGAGATTAAAATAATGTTTTAGGGACAGTTAGACAAGTAAATTCATACACAGAACTCTTTATTGTTGTGGAAAATAGTGAGGAGCAGTTTTATGGGAGAAATAACAATTCATTTTGGAAGTATTAAATTTGGCCTACTTTTTGGCTACCCAAGAGAAGTTGATATATTAGTCAAGAGATTCATGGAATGTGTTGGAGCTGAGGATAAATTCAGGATAGACAGTGTGTTGATGATCCAATTATCCAGTGATCCAAAAAGCTGAGCTCCTTCTCTGCGAAATCATAGGCTTGCCTCTTCCTTTTGCAAGTTCACCTTACCAAACTTAAAACTCCTTTTCTCTTTCTCATTCACCACCTCCTGTTTTCTAATGTATCCCATTTTTGAAATATCATTTTGGCACAAAATTTCTACTTCCTTTTGCCCAATCTTTTAGATCATGTTAAAGTACAAAATTGTCTTTATTTGTAGATGACATGATAATCTACTTAGAAAACTCAAAAGGATCAATTACATTAGATTATAATCTATTAATTATAATTATATTTTATATAATTGTTACACTTACATATAGTTAATATGGTTATATTAAATATAATTAATAAAATTTAGCCAAATTGATGAAAATAAGATCAATTTATATAAATTGTTTTCCTATACACTACATATAAAGCTAGAAATAAAATATTCTAAGTAAAAGATACATTAAAGTAGCAACAGAAAAGTAATATATTTGAAAAGAGCAGTTTCAGTGGTTGTAGGAGCAAAAGCCTATTTGCAATGGACTCGAAAAAGGGAGAACAATTCCACATAGAATATAGACAACTTACCTGAGGAATTTTCCTCTAACGTGAAGCAGAGAAATGAGTAGTAACTGGAAAAGGATGTAAATTTCAAAGGTTTTTTTTTTTTTTTCTTTTATAAGTTGGAGGAATTGCATCATAGCTCTGTCTGATGGGAATGATTCCATCGAGAAGGGAAAAGTTGATGATGTAGGAGAGGGAGGGGAGCATTCCTGGAAGAATATTCTTGATGAGGCGGGAGGGCACAGAACCTAGTGTACATAATGGAGGCACTGGCCTTAGGGTATGACTGTGAGATTGAGTAGCAGAAATTGGGTTGAATACAGGATTATTAGAAGAGAAGAGGTCAGGAAGTGGTGATGAACGGCATAGTTTGATGCTATATGAGATTCAAAGCTGGAGTTCTTGAAGAGGATGGAGGGAGAAGAGTCTGGAAGTGTCAGTAAGAAGCAAAGTGGACAATAACCTAACCTCCAGGCCATGTGGTAGAAGGGGTAAAGGAGAAAGCATTTGCCTACTTGAAAGATTGCAGAAGGAGAGCCAGATTTCTGTTAGAACAAGAAGGTATGAATTTACTTTCTTCATAAAGCCTGTTTTTCTCTGATACAAATTATATTCCTTCTCATGGTCTTTTCAAGCACTTAAATCACCTCTAATTTATAATTGTTTATTTGTAAGTACTGTTTGTTTGGTGGTAAATAGCATGAAGTCTGCCATATGATAGCTTAACAGTAACGGATGCAACTTTCTCACATGATAGTCCAGGGGTGTTGTAGGGCAGGAAATATAATTTCTCAATCCTTCTAAGTTTGTAGTAGGGACAGAGTCCTGTAACAAAAGACATTTAGAAGAGAAAAACGAGCGAGTTTGTTAATGCGTGCAGTGCACATCACTCAGGAGAAACCTCACCGAAAGATAAAGCAGTGGCTTAAAACTCTGGCTTATATAACGTCTTTAACAAAGAACAATACATTTGAGAGAAGTGACAAGACAAAGAAAAGCAGTTTTAGACTTCTAAAGGTGGGAAACCGTGGGAAGGTAAATTTATGGGAATAAACTAATGGAGTAAGATTTGTTTGCAGATTTCTCTGGTGCTGCCTCTGAGCTGATAAGACTTGTCTCCAGTAAAGGAGAATTTATATGCTGTCTCGGTGGAAAAGAGCGGAGGATAGAAAGAACCCTTACTCCATTTGCTGCTTCTTAATTGCCTTTAGCTCAAAAACATTTATGTCCAAAGAGGCATATTTGGGGATGATAGAAACTAAGTTTCTTCTCTTTTTCTGGCCTACCGTGCTTATTTTCATCCATTGGGCCTCAGTAAGTTTGCTTTATCTTTAGGCCTTGAATCTAGTTTCCAGGTAAGGAAGAGGTATTGACTACCTGAGAAAGTAAAACTTTCCCAGAAGTCTTTGACAGACTGGCACGTATATCTAATTGGCCATTTCTTCCATGTTAACTGTTGTGGACATATTTTGCTAGAAAAGGAGATTTATTTAGCTAGCACTTTACTACCATGAATAGAATTAGAGTTTGGTTAGTTATGATCAAGGGGAAAGTGGATATTGGTTTAGAAACTTGCAGGTACTTCAGTGAAAAAGTACTTAGTATACCACTGTTGTAGGAAAGCAAGAATTTCAGTTTGTATAAGGAATGTCTGATTTTATTATATTTTAAAAATGCATATTAAGATGCATATCTAAATATAATGTATAAATTAAACATAGGCATGTTAAATGTATATTAAAATCATATACTTCCTTTCTCAGGTATCTAAGAGAACACCCATTACAGAGCGGCTATTCAATAATAGTTGTCCAGTGGAAGGACTTTAAGCATCTGAAAGAGCACCTGTCACACAGTGGCTACTCAATAATAGTCATCCAGTAAAAGGAAAGACACATTCACTTTCTTCTAGGCACCAATATTCTATATTTTTAGCAGAAAATACCACGTAAACAAGAATAAAAGTTATTGTGGTTCTTAACCTAAGATGCCTAAACCTCAGGGTTTGTCTTATTGTTTTAAAATGATAATAAACATTTTAGGGCTATGCTATCCTAACATAATAGACTAATACCAAGCATAATGCACTGGGGCTAGATAGTCACCATTTTTGGAGTAGAATAGGCAGAGGAGAGGGTACTTGGTGAAGTAGTGGAAAAGAAATCATGTGACAATATATTTTAATGCCTTACATTGATGTAAAAATTCATGGTTTTCAAAAGATTTTGTAAATACCTCATAATTCAGAAAGGAGATTCCAATTTAGTGAATTAATAAACAGGCTCATTAAGATCCTTGTCTAGATTTGCATGGCCTGTAAATGGTGAAGTTGAAATTAGATCTTTGATTTTTGACTTGGTCAATACATGCTGTTTGACCACAAATAATGTCATTGAAATGTCTTAATTAATTCAAGTATTACTGTAAATGGACATTCACTTCTTTGAAAAGACAAATCAGGGTTATATTTGCTTTATAAATATATCATACAATTTGCAGTAACTATTAAATACTTTTTATTTAAACAGGGCACACTGAATCTTGATGACATTTGCTGAGCACTCATGATCCAACTCTGCTTTAATTCTCTATTGCTTTAGGATTTTTATTATATTTCTTTAGTCCCCTTTTAAGTAAATGTTAGTTTTCTTTCCATCAGTTGCAAGTGAAAAATAATATTTCATAAACTTGACCAATAAGAGTTTAAAATGAATGCTACATATAAAGTAGATTTTTGTTGTCATAAAATATGCATAACGAACTTTGCCATTTTTAACCAATTTTAATTAGATAGTTTTATGGCATTAAGTACATTCACATAGTTGCACAACCATCACCACCACCTACCTCCAGAACTTTTTCATCTGTACTGACCTGAAATTCTACCCATTAAACACTAACTGCCCATTCTCCCCCACCTTCAGCCTCTGGCAGCCAGCATTCTTTTTGTGTCTATGATTTTAACTACTCCAGGTACCTCATATCAGAAGAATCGTATATTTGTTTGTTTGTTGACTAGCTTATTTCATTTAGCATAATGTCTTCAAGTTTCGTCTATTGTATAGCATGTGTCAAATTTTCCTTCCTTTTAAAGGCTGAATAATTCATTGTATATATACACCACATTTTGCTTATTCATCTGTCCGTGGACATTTAAGTTGCTTCAATGTCTTGGCTACTGTGAATAATCAACCTATCTTCATCCTCCCCTCTCCCCATCATTCTCAACCTCTGGTTATTACCATTCTGTTTTCTACTTACATGAGATCAACTTAATTAGCTCCCACGTATAAGTGAGAACATGTGGTATTTCTCTTTCTGTACTTGGCTTATTTCACATAATATCATATGCTCCAACTTCATGTTGTCACGAATGATGGGATTTCATTCTTTTTTATGGCAGAATAGTGTTCCATTGAATATAGATACCACCCAGTTTCTTTATCCTTCATTCATCGATGTACATTTGAGTTGCTTCCACCTCATGGCTATTGTGAATACTGCTGGTAGGAATATGGACTTATAAATACCTATTCAAATCCCTGTTAAATATCTTTTGATATACTTAGAAGTAGAATTGGTGGACCATATGGTAATTCTATGTTTAGTCTTTTGAGAAACAACTATACTGTTTTCCACAAAAGTGCATCACTTTACATGTCTACCAGTGATACATGAGGATTTCAATTTGTCTGCATCTTCCTCAACAATTATTATTTTCTGTTTTTCTTTTTTAATTGTGGCAAAAAACTAATACCACGTACTTTACCATCTTAGTCATTTTTAACTGTACAGTTTAGTACTGTGTTTATATTTTTGTGAAACATATTTCTAGAGTTTTTTCACCTTGTAAAATGGAAATTCTATACCTATTGAACAGCTCTTCATTTTCCCCTCCCCCACCTCCGACAACCACCATTCTACTTTGTGTTTCTGTGAGTTTGACTGCTTTAGAGACCCCATAAAAGTAAAATCATACAGTGTTTGTCTATTTGTGACTGACTTATTTCATTTAGCATAATGTCATCAAGGTTTATCTATATTGTAGTATGTGACAGGATTTTGTTCATTTTTAGGGCTAATATTCCATTGCGTTTATATACCACATTTTCTTTTTATCTTTTTTAAACAATTTATGTCTTGATTTTTTATTTCAATAGCTTTTTGGGGGAGCAGGTAGTGTTTGGTTACACAAATAAGTTCTTTAGTGGTGATTTCTAAGATTTTGGTGCACCCATCACCTGAGCAGCGTACATACTGTACCTAAAGTATATACCACATTTTCTTTATGCATTTATCTCTGCTGGTGGACTTTTGGGTTGCTTCTGCCTCTTGGCTATTTTGAATAATAACTGCAGTGAACATGGGTATGCAAATATTCCTTTGAGATCCTGTTTTCTATTTTTTTGGATGTATGCCCCAAAGTGGGATTATTGTATCATATGGTGATTCTAATTTTAAGTTTTTTGAGGAAGCTCTATTTGCTTTTCCATAACAGCTGCACCTTTTACATTTCTAGAAACAATGCTCAAGGGTTCCAATTTTTCTACATCCTTGCCAACAGTTGTTATTTTCTGTTTTGTATATTTTTTAAATATTGGCCATTCTGACTGGTGTGAGATGATAGATACCTTATTGTGATTTTGATTTGCATTTCTCTAATGATTAGTGATGTTGAACATCTTTTCATGTGCTTGTTGGCCATCTGTCTCTCATCTTTAGGGAAATGTCTATTTATATTCTTTGCCAATTTTAAAATTGAGTTATTTGCTTTTTTGTTGCTTAATTTTAGGATTTCTTTATATATTCTAACCCTTTATTAGAAATATGATTTGCAAATATTTTCTCCCATTCTGTAGGTTGCCTTTTCACTCTGTGGATTGTGGTATTTACAGAGAAGTTTTACATTTTGATGTAGTCTAGTTTATTTTTACTTTTTTTGCCTCTGATTTCATGTCAGTATGCAAGAAATTGTCAGATTTAATGCCATAAAACTTTTCCTTTATGCTTTATTCTAAGAGTTTTATAGATTTAGCTCTTATGTTTAGGTCTTTGATCCATTTTAAGTTAAATTTTGTATATAGCTAAGATAAGGATACCATTTCATTGTTTTGCATATGGATATCCAGTTTTCCCACCACCATTTGTTGAAAAGACCATCCTTTTCCTGTTGGCACCATTGTCAAAAATCAATTGACCTTACATGTGAAGGTTTATTTCTGAGCCCTCTATTCCACTGGTCTATATGTCTGTCTTTATGCCAGTGCCAGACAATTTTTATTATTGTAGCTTTGTAGTATGTTTTAAAGCCAGCAGTGTGAAACCTCTAACTTTTGTTTTGGCTGTTTGGGGGTCCCTGGAGATTCCATATGAATTTTAGGATGCCGTTTTCTGTTTCTGCGTGTGTGTGCGCGCGTGTGTGCGCACACACACACACACACACACACGCCATTGGGATTTCAATAGGGATTGCATTAATCTGTAGATCAGTTTGGGTAATATTGACATCTTAACAGTATTAAGCCTTTCAATCCATAATCATGGGATATATCTTCCATTTATTTGTGTTGTCTTTAATTTCTTTCAGCCATATTTTGTAGTGTTCAGAATACATGTCTTTTGCCTCTTTATTTTCTCTAAGTTATTCTTAAGTATCTTACTCTTTTTGATGCTATTGTAAATAGGATTGTTTTCTTAATTTCCTTTTGGATTGTTCAATGTTAGTGTACTGAAATTAACTGATTGTTGTGTGTTGATTTTGTATCCTACAACTTTGCTAAATTCATTTATTTTTACAGTTCTTTTGGCATGGAATCTATAAGGTTTGTTACATCTAAGATTATGTCATCTGTGAACAGAGATAATTTTACTTCTTCCTTTCCAACTTGGATGCCTTTTATTTCTTTTCTTGCCTAATGGTTCTGGCTAGGACTTCCAGTACTATGATGAATAGAAAAAATGTTTTGTAGAATTGTTTTTGCGAAAATGGATACATCCCTGGACTTTTTATAGTACTTGGTAGAATATATGTACTATAAATAGAATATGACTTAAGAAATCCCCATTTTTCTTCTTAGTTAGATTTTTCTAAGTAGAAAAGACTTTATTTTCATGTAGAGGCAGCTTTTCTTGTAAGGCCAGTTTGATATTAATGGCAATTTTTTGTTAACTGAGATGCTTACACTTAAACAATTGCCTTTGAGTTTTTAAGCATTATTGTGTTTTCCTCTAGTCTGTACTCATGTCATGTTGTTATTTCAGTGTCTTAAGATCATGTCCTCAGAGGATTAGGTGGTACTATCTTGTTAACTTCCAATCTCCCCTCTTTTGTATATCAGTTACTCTTGAATTGCCAAAATATTTTGCAGCCTGACCTATTTTATCAGTTTGAATTTTATTTTAACCCAGCAGTGTTTTCTCTGACCTCTCTGTGTCTGATTTTTCAACTTTAGTTTACTATAAAGCAGTTTTTTTTTTTTTATAGAACATTATGGTCTTTTCACTTGATATATTCTTTTTGGTGATTCTTTTTATACTTAAGTTTTAACGCTTATGCCGCAGTATTCAAACAGTGAGTTAAGATATGGACAAAATTAGATTGGCAAAATGATGATATTTGTTGAAACTCAGTAATGGGTCAAGGGACCATTCTCTCTTCTTTCATGACATTTTTATAGCACTCACTCACTCTCTCTCTTTCTGTCTTCCCGTTTTAAAGACCAATTCTTTAGGCTCTACAGTTACAGACTGACCTTTATTTAAAAGTCATTGTGGATTGGGCAGGTTTGTGTATTTAACATTAGCACTTTGGGAGACTGAGGCGGGCAGATTGTTTGAACCCAGGAGTTTTAGACCAGCTTCGGCAGCAAAGTAAGACCTTGTCTCTACAAAAAAATAAAATAATTAGTTAGGTGTGGTGGCGCATGCCTGTGGTCCCAGCTACATTGGAAGCTGAGGTGAGAGGATTGCTTGAGCCTGGAAAGTTGAGACTACAGTGAGTCGTGTTCATGCCATTGCATTCCAGCCCGGGTGACAGAACGAGACCCTATCTCAAAAAAAAAAATCAATGTGGCAAGTAGGATTTTTCTAGTAAATAATAAAATCTAATGGTAAGATGATAGAGTTTGATGATGCCCCTGATAAAAAATAGACTATCTTTCATATATTCTCTGTACTTCGGTGATTTTTCCCCATCTTTTTATTTTAAAAGGTTTTAAATTAGAGAAAAGTTGAAAAAAATAGTGCAATGAACACCCTTTACCCGTAACCTAGATTTGCAAGTTGTAAGATTTTTGCCACGTTTGTGTTACCTCTCTGTGTAGATATCTTTACTAATTTTTTGTCCACCTATTTTATCAATTATTGATAAAAGGATATGAAACTATTTGACATAATTGTAGATTTTCAAATTTCATTCATTTTTATTTTTGCTGCATTTATATTGAACTCTGTTATGTGCAGACACACTTAAGATGTATTGGGTATATTAGTTTATTAGGGATACTGTAACATATTACCACAAACTTGGCGGCTTAAAACACCACAGATTTATTATTTTGCAAGTCTGGAGGTTAGAAGTGTGAAATGAGTTTTAAGGGACTAAAATCAAAATGTCAGCAGAGCTGATTCCTTCTGAAGGCTCTAAGATAGTATTCTTTTTTTGTTTGTTTGTTTTTGGGTTTTTTTTGTGCTTTTTTGGAGGCTGTCCACATTCCTTGGTTCATGGCCCTGCATCACATTGCCTTTTCTCCTCTTGCTTTCAGCCTCACATTGCCTTCTTCTGTAATCAAATCTCCCACTGCCTCTATTTTAGAAAATCACTTGTGATTACGTTAGGCCCTAAGATCCAGGATAACCTCCCCATCTTAAGGGCCATAACATATCTACACTGTTCCTTTTAGCACATACAGTAGCATATCACAAATTCTGAGGATTAAGATGTTGGATATCCTTGGAGTACCATTAATCTGCCTAGCACAGATGGCAGCACTTCCCAAATTGTTCTATAGATTCAGTGCAATCCTTATCAGAATCCAGATTGGTGTTTGCTACAGAAATTGTTAAATGATCCTAAAGTTCATACTGGAATGCAAGCAACCCTGAATAGCTAAAACAAATTCTAAAAAGAATAGCCAAAATCAACTTGAGAAAGAATGCAGCTAGAGGACTTACACTTACTGATTTTAAAACTTAATACAGAGCTACAATAATTCGTACAGTCTGGTAATGGAATAAAGATAGATATATAGATCAATGGAATAGAACTGAGAGTCCAGGAATAAACTCTGACCTTTATAGTTAATTAATTTTTAACAAGAATGTGAAGACAACGTAATTGGTAACAATAGTCTTTTCAAAAAATGGTCCTGGGACAACATGCAAAGGAATGAATATATATCACTTCCTCAAAACATGCGAAAAAGGAACTAAAAAATAAATCATAGACCTAAAGATCTAAAACCATTTGGTCTCTTAGAAGAAAACATGACTAAATTATTATGACCTTAGTTTCTGAGATATAACACGAAAAGCATGAGAGACAAAAGGAAATTAGATAAATTACACTTTATCAAAATGTAAAACTTTTGCACATTAAAGGATACCAGCAAGAAAGTGAAAAGACAGTCCACAGAATCAGAAAAGATATTTATAAATCATATACCTAACACAGAGTATTTGCATACAAAATATATAAAGAACTCTTACAACTCAAAAAAGATGAATAACCCAACTGTATTAGTCTATTTTCATGCTACTGATAAAGACATACCCGAGACTGGGCAGTTTACAAAAAAAAAAAAAAAAAAAGAGGTTTAGTGGACTCACGGTTCCACGTGGCTAGGGAGGCCTTATAATCATGGTGGAAGGTGCAAGGCACATCTCACATGGCAGCAAATGAGAGAAGAGAACTTGTGCAGGGAAACTCCCCTTCATAAAACCATCAGATCTCATGAGACTTATTTACTATCACAGGAAGGACCCACCTCCATAATTCAGTTCCCTCCCATGGGTCCCTCCTACAACTGGTGGGAATTTGGGGAGCTACAATTCAAGATAAGATGGGGGTGGGGGGGACACAGCAAAACCACATTACCAGCTAAAAAATGAGCAAAAGCCAGACACACTCCTGTAGTCCCTGTTACTCTGGAGGCTGAAACAGTAGGATTGCTTGAGCTACAGGAGTTTGAGGTCAGCCTGGGCAACATAGCAAGACCCCATCTCTTAAAAAAAAACTGGGCAAAGACTTAAATACGTGTTTCTCCAGAGAAGATGTGCAAATGACCAATGAACACATGTAAAGGTGGTCAATATCATTAGTCATTAGATAAATGCAAATCAAACCACAATGATCTACCACTTTACACCCCCAAGAATGACTAAAATTAAAAACACATATGGTAACATTCTACTCCCTCTGAGCTGTCAGATCCATATTATGCTACTCTTCCAAGATCATATTTTATTTAGTTCCTTTGAAGGATTAAGTAAAATGTGGTTGTTCCATAAAGATTCATTATAGTAAGGGGCAGCTAATATTTTAGATTTTTTTTTTTTGAGACGGAGTCTCACTCTTTTGCCAGGCTAGAGTGCAGTGGTAAAACCTCGGTTCACTGCAACCTCTGCCTCCTAGGTTCAGGCGATTCTCTTGTCTCAGCCTCTTGAGTAGCTGGGACTACAGGCGCGCTACCACGCCCAGCTAATTTTCATATTTTGTTTAGTAGAGATGGGGTTTCACCATGTTGGCCAGGATGGTCTCCCTCTCAGCCTCGTGATCCGTCTGCCTTGGCCTCCCAAAGTGCTGGGATTACAGGCTTGAGCCACTGTGCCCAGCCAGATAAAATTTTAAGTGGCACTCTTAGTAATATTCTGTTAGTTAGTATCTTTCATTGTACAATAGGATTTGTCACATGCTAATTCTTGGCTTTTTTTTAAACAGCACACTGATAAGAAATGCTCAGGATGGAATTGACACGGTGACTTCCATTTTATTTAGCAAAATATCTGATGCTTGTGCTTCACGCCAGTATAGTTTTTTGTTCTACCTTCCTAACTCCTCTTTATAAGCATACTCATTCATTATGAAAATTGTATTTAGTAGCTCAAGAGCTCTTAAGCTAAGAAGATATGAGAACTTGCTGGTAATATGCCAGTGACTATCATGTAGAAGATTAAATAGCTCTTCCTGCAGCTGCTCTGCATGTGGAACCTTCATTGACTTCAATTCTCAGTTAACTCATTTGGTCTATAGCTTGAGGCCTAAATTGGCAGTTGATTGAAGATAGAAAAAAAATTGAATATAATTGAGAGAAGATGTTTTAGTTTCCTAGGGGTACTGCAACATATTACTACAAACTGAGTGCGTTAAAACAATAGAATATTATTCTTAACACAGTTCTGGAGGCTAGAAGTTTGAAGTAAAGTTGTTAACAGGGCCATAGGGGAGGCTCTTCTTTGAAGGCTCTAGGGAAGGAATCCTTCTTTGCCTCCTGTAGCTTTTGATGATTGTGGCAGTTCTTGTTGTTCCTTGACTTAAATCGTGTCATTTTAATCTCTGCCTCTGTCTTCACATGGCCTTCTCCTAGGTCTCTGTGTATTTTCCTCTCTGTGACTGTGTCCAAAGGTCCTTATAAGGTGTCTTATGGGGTACCAGTCATTGCATTAGGAGCCACGCTAATCCAGTTTGACTTTAACTAGGATAGTGGCAGGAGGCAGAGAGATCCTCAGTAGATGGGTGGGTCCTCAGTGAAACTCCATCTTCAAGCCAAAGACAGTTTAAAGCCTGAAGGCCAAGCTACAAGTCTTGGATAAATCCACGTACCAGATTGAGAACCTCTCTTCCTGTTGGCGCACTTTCCTCTGATTGATCCCCACTCTTCACCTAGTTTACGTATACCTACCCTTTCCTAACTGGTTTTTTACACTGTCATCCCCACCTTTGAGTGCCTTTGTTTTAGTCTTTTTGCATACTCACAAACCAGTCAGCTTGCTTGCCCCATTCTGAGCCCATAAAAGCTTCAGACCCAGCCACACTGAAAGAGAAACACCCAACTTTGGGTGGGGGACCACCCTCGTGTCCCCTCCATGCTGAAAGCTGTCCTGTTGCTTAATAACATCTTTCCCTGTCCTTCTCACCCCTTGATGGTCATTGTAACCTCATTCTTCTTGGATGCAGGACAAGAATTTGGGAACCGCTGAATGTGGGCATGAGCTGTAACAAGGGTGAGCTGGGGCAGTCCCAGCCCAGCCACAGGCTGAGCTGGTGCACAAGCAAGGCACAGCCCAGTGGGCTGAGTGGGCAGGATGTCTCCCATGGCAGGCCTGGGGTCAAGTGAGGCCTCAGTGGTGGCGTCACCAGCTGGAAGTGGTCCACCTGGCCAAGGTCACCAAGAAAAATTCTATGTCAACTGTGTTTACCTGGGAAGATCTCATTTCCAAGTAAAGTCACATTTCTAAGTACTGAGAGTTAAGACTTCAGTACATCATTTTTTTGCATAATACAATTCAACCCATAATAGAGGCATATATTTTTATCTTAAAATGTATTTAACTCTCATCGTGTAAAATAATTTATGAGTGCAGTGTTTTCACAGGGAGTTAACATGAAGGGAATTTAATGAGGAGCAGTGAATAAGAGAAGAAATTACCAAGTTTGGGCCATGTAAATTTCGATGTATAGGAAAAGCCAAACCTCAAATGCTGATCTTTCGTCACCTTTCTTGAAGTCCGTGGTGATTTGGAACCCTCAATTATTTTCCTTACCTGATGACCTCCACTTCTCAAGGGGACTCTAGTGTTGTCTATCTGTATAGCCTTCCTTTTGGAGCGACATCAGTAAAGTGGTTATGATCAGATAGATGAACAAGACCAGAGGAACTGATTTTTGTGACCAGGTTTGTCAGACTGGCCCTTCACTGCTGTAGTGCAAACCTCAAAACTGGTATAACAAATGGTAGTCAGAGATTACTCAGATATTTTTCTAGGTCTGCAACCACTGTCAGTTTAAATACTTCATCCTTTTTCAGAACTCCAGTTCCTTACTGGAGTTAGGGTTCCTAGTTGAGACCAACTGAATCTATTATACCTAATTTAAGTAGAAAAGATTTATTATAAGATTTTAGAATGTATAAAGAGAACAAAGTTTTACGGGTCCAAAGAATCAAACTTTGATCTGAATGCCCCAGACAATTGAAAAACACAGCTACACTATGGGGCCATTCTAGCAACAACACTGCAATTGACATGGACAGAATTTTATGTCTCCCCCAAATTCATACGTTGAAATCCTAACCTCCTAATGTGATGATATTAGGAAGAAGTGCTTTTGGGAAGTTATTAGGTCATGAGGATGGAGCCCTTATGAATGCTGTTAGTTTCTTGAAAAAGGGATCCTAGAGAGCTCTCTTGCCCTCTTCTGCCATGAGGATACAAGCCTGCAACCCAGAAGAGAGCCCTTACCAGAAGCTGATGACATTGGCACCCTGATCGTGGACTTTCAGCTTGCAGAATTGTGGGAAGTAAGTTTCTGTTGTTTATAAGCCACCCAGTTTATGATACCTTGTTACAGCAGCCTGAACTAAAACGAACACCATTTGCATCACTTTCCAAATCCTGCCTTTATCATTTAGTAATGATGAACTTGCACAAATTAATAAGCTGCTATGTACCTCTGTTTGATCATCTGCAAAGTGGAGCAGGTAAGTGTATTAAAGGAGTTGTTGTATTAAATGAGTAATATACAGGTTCTTATAACTGTCTGAACAAGGGTCTGCAGTGCTTGAACTGCTGTAACGAAGTACAACAAACTGGGTTTCTTAAATAACAGAAATGTGTTGTCTTACAGTTCTGGAGGCTGGAAGTCCAAAATCAAGACATCAGTAAGTTTGCTTTCCTGTGAGGTCCATAAGGGAGAAGCTGTTCCATGCATCTTCTGTAGCTTCTGGTTTGCTGGCAATCTTGGGAGTTCTTTAGCCTGTGGAAACACTACTGCAGTCTCTGCCTTTGTATTCACATAGCATTCTCCATGTGTGGGTATTGTTGTCCAAGTTTCCTCTTTTTGTATTAGAAGGATACTAGTCATATTGAATTAGGGGCCTCATCTAAACTAATTATATCTGAAACAACCCTGAGTTTAAATAAGGCCAACATTTTGAGGTACTAGGAATTAGGACTTCAGCATATGAATTTCAGGGAGACACAATGCAACACATAACACATAGTCATAGTAAGTGTTTTATGAGTGTTTATTATTACTGTTATTTCTGATGACTTACTGTATTATCACCCTGTGTAGTTCTTCTGACATTTTACATGAGTGTATTGCATCTGCATTGTGTGGATTAGAGAGTAAATATTCTGAGTTAACCTTAAGCCCTTAAAATCTGCAAACCTTAGTAATTACCATAAATAATCTTCATGTTATTTGTTCATAGTAAGGACTCTTCTGACTGTGGACATGTGATTCTCATAATACCTATATAAAATTTATTGTGGTTTTTTTTTTGGTAAAATTGAGATGTAGAATAAAAATTAAATGTGGCTAGAAGTTGTGGTATCATGTATATGAAGATTCTATGGTCATCAGTGTTTATATGATGGGAACTCTTCATAGGAGAGTAGGATATAAACAGATGCCTATCTTCATTTTTATTTTTTTTTGAGATGGAGTCTTGCCGTTATATCATTGCTTGTAAGTGCTTTATACTATATTAATAAGATCCCTTACAGACCTTATTTTTGAAGGAGGAAGCAAAGGGCTTCTATCTGGATTTCTATGGGTTTTCTTTCATTTAGTATTGCATCTAAACCAGTATGATGTGTAGTCATTGTGTTTTTCTAAGTGTGTTTCATGGATTTTAGTCTTACTGGATCTTTTGAGAAATCTGAAGGTAAAAAAGTGGGGAGATGGATGGTATCCTGTGGCCAAATAGATATGGGAAATAGTATATATTATATGCCTCTGTTGGAGGTTCATTGTGCACAATAATGGTTTTGAGGAGTACCGTGGTAAAGTACCTGCTTTGTTTTTGTTTACCCTGGGATTCCCTTAAGTTATCATAACACCTATTAATATATTGCAAAGTCAGTGTCCATTTTTAGCTCTTTGGAAACAAAACATTTTAATGTATATAAGGGTATTATTCAGGATTTTGGAATAGGGGACAGCCTGGTTTATAATTCTTGTTTTCTAGCCTGTTAAAAAATCCTAGTCTGCCTGTTTCCATCTTTACATAGTACATAGTATATAGGCATTTAATGGCTGTTTGAAATAGAAAATCAAAGTCAGGAAGATCCTTCCTGATGTCTATCATAAGTATAGTGAAGAGAAAAAATGCCTTTTTTAGGGGTTGAATAAACCCCGTAGCCCTGTTCCATGCATTTCTTTTGCAGTTTTTTTTTTTTTTTTAAAAAAAAAAAAAAAAAAAAAAAAAAACAGTTTTAATGAGGTACAATTTGTGTCAATAACCTGCATTTGTTTAAAGTATGTAACTTGATATATTTTTACATGTTTGTGGGCCTGAGAAAGCCTCAACATAATCAAGATAATAAGCATATTTATCACTCCCAAAAGTTTCCATGTGAGACTTCCCTTCCACCCTTCTCTGAAAACCCCTCCAGTCCCCAGGGAATCACCAACCTACATTTTTAATTTATGTTTTATCTGGAGACAGAATCTCACTCTTTTGCCAGGCTGGAGTGCAGTATCACAATCTCAGCTCACTGCAACCTCTGCCTCCCAGGTTCAAGTAATTCTCGCACCTCAGCCTCCGAGTAGCTGATATTACAGGCACGTGCCACCATGCCTAGCTAATTTTTTGTATTTTAGTAGAGATGGGGTTTCATGGTGTTGGCCAGGCTGGTCTCAAATTCCTGAGCTTAGGCAGTCCACCAGCCTCAGCCTCCAGAAGTGCCAGGATTACAGGCGTGAGCCACCATGCTTGGTCTCACTAACCTACATTCTACATTGCATTTTCTAGAAATTTTTTGGCTGTGTCATCTGTTCGTTGTTTTTCTGCGTTTTTCATTATTTTTATATTTTTACCTCATTTGTTGACTTATTAGCTATAAATGCTTGTTTTTGTTTGTTGTTACATGGTTCATAGTAAACATCTCTAAATTATCAGTATGTATCTTCCTTGCGTTCCAAGGAGAAATTCTTCATGGTCGTGGCATATTATTCTTTTAATTGCAAGATTCTTTGCTAATATTTTCTTGATATTGTTGCATCTCTGCTTTTGAAAGAAATTTCTTTTTTAATTGTACTTTAGGTTCTGGGGTACATGTACAGATCATGCAAGATTGTTGCATAGGTACATACATGGCAAGGTGGTTTGCTGCCTCCATCCCCCCGTCACCTATATCTGGCATTTCTTCCCATGTTATCCCTCCCCAGCCTCCTCACCTTCCACTGTCCCTTCCCTAACCACTCCACCAACAGACCCCAGTGTGTGATGCTCCCCCACCGTGTCCATGTGTTCTCATTGTTCAACACCCACCTATGACTGAGAACATGTAGTGCTTGATTTTCTGTTCTTGTTCTTGTGTCAGTTTGCTGATGGTTTCCAGACTCATCCATGTCCCTACAAAGGACACAAACTCACCATTTTTTATGGCTGCATAGTATTCCATGGTATATATGTGCCACATTTTCCTTGTCCAGTCTGTCATTGATGGGCATTTCAGTTGGTTCCAGGTCTTTGCTATTGTAAACAGTGCTACAGTGAACATACGTGTGCATGTGTCTTTATAATAGAACGATTTATAATCCTTTGGGTATATATCAAGTAATGAGATTGCTGTGTCAAATGGAATTTCTATTTCTAGATCCTTGAGGAATTGCCACACTGTTTTCCACAATGGTTGAACTAATTTACACTTCCATCAACAGTGTAAAAGAGTTCCTATTTCTCCACATCCTCTCCAGCACCTGTTGTCTCCAGATTTTTTGGTGATTATCATTCTAACTGGTGTGAGATGATATCTCAGTGTGGTTTTGATTTTCATTTCTCTAATGACCAGTAATGATGAGCATTTTGTCATATGTTTGTTGGCCTCATGTGTCTTCTTTTGTAAAGTGTCTGTTCATATCCTTTGCCCACTTTTGAATGGGTTTGTATTTTTCTTGTAAATCTGTTTTAGTTCTTTGTAGATTCCGGATATTAGTGCCTGAAACTTCATGTGGAACCAAAAGAGAGCCCACATAGCCAAGACAATCATAAGCAAAAAGAACAAAGCTGTAGGCATCACACTATCTGACTTCAAACTATACTACAAGGCTACAGTAATCAAAACAGCATGGTACTGGTACCAAAACAGAGATATAGACCAATGGAACAGAACAGAGGCCTTGGAGGCAACACCACATATCTACAACCATCTGATCTTTGACAAACATGACAAAAACAAGCAATGGGAAAGGATTCCCTGTTTAATAAATGGTGCTGGGAAAACTGGCTAGCCATGTACAGAAAGCAGAAACTGGACCCCTTCCTCTGACCCCTTACGTTAAAATTAACTGCAGGTGGATTAAAAGTTTAAACATAAGACCTAACACTGTAAAAACCCTAGAAGAAAACCTAGGCAATACCATTCAGGACATAGGCATAGGCAAGGACTTCATGACTAAAACACCAAAAGTACTGGCAACAAAAGCCATAATAGACAAACGGGATCTAATTAAATCCTGAGTCTGTACAGCAAAAGAAACAATCAGAGTGAACCGGCAACCAACAGAATGGGAAAAAATTTTGCAATCTACCCATCTGACAAAGGAAATTATTTTGTAGGGTTTGTTTTTGTTTTTGCTTTTTTTGGGGGGTAATATATCTTTGATTTTTGGATGAAGGTAATCACATTTGCTAGTGTTTTGAAGATTTTCGTGTCTTTCTCTTGAGGGATAATGTTCTGTAGCATTATTTTTTTTCCCTAGTTTTGGGAAGTGTTCCCTGTCTCATTTCTCATTGTGTAGAATTGATTTCTTTTTTTGTTGATAATGAAAATATCTGGGCCTTTTCATTTCTTATTCAAAATGTTTTTAACTACAAATTCAGTTTCCTTAATAGTTATAGATCAACTCAGATAATCTCATATCTCATATGAACTCTGGTCATTTTGCTAAGTTGTTCAGCTATTCATAGTATTCCACTATGATATGCCTGTGAGGTCCATAGTTATAATCATCTTTTTAATTCCTGATATTGATAATTTGTTTTCCTCTTTTTCCTCTTTGTTGGTATTAGTAGGAGATTACAAATTTTATTGATGGTTTCAAAGAGTCAACTTTTGGTTTGATTGAGTTTTCACTGTTTTCAATTTCATTGATTTTTTTCTTTATTTTCTTATTTTGGGTTTATTTTACCTTTTTTTTTTTTTTTTTAGTTTCTTGAGGCAACAGTTTGTGTTATTGATTTGAGACCTTTTTCTAATAACAAATGTTTTCTTCTAAAAACACATTTAATGTTATCAAATTCCTTCTTAACTGCTGTTTTGGTTGCATCTCACAGATTTTGATTTTGTATTTTCATTTTCACTCAATTTAAAATTAAAGAGAAGTTTCTCAGAGTTCTTTGTGATCCCTTGATTATTTAAAAATGTAGTAGTTTTCAAGGTGTAGAAAATTTTCTAATTTGATTCCATTGTGATCAAAGAACATACCTTTTATTTTTTTTGAGATGGAGTTTTGCTCTGTTGCCCAAGCTGGAGTGCAATTGCAAGATCTCAGCTCACTGCAACCTCCACCCCTCATGGATTCAAGAGATTCTCCTGCTTCAGTCTCTCGAGTAGCTGCGATTACAGGCACCCGCCAACACTCTCAGTTAATTTTTGCATTTTTGTAGAGATGGAGATTCTTTTTTCTCTTTCTGAGATGGAGTTTTGCTCTTGTTGCCCAGGCTGCAGTGCAATGGTGCAGTCTCAGCTCACTGCAACTTCCGCCTCCTAGGTTCAAGTGATTCTACTGCCTCAGTCTCCCAAGTAACTGGGACTACAGACGTGTGGCACCATGCTCAGCTAATTCTGTATTTTTGGTAGAGATGGGGTTTCTCCGTGTTGGTAAGGCTTGTATCAAACTCCCAACTTCAGGTGATTTACCCAGCTCGGCCTCTTAAAGTGCTGGGATTATAGGCATGAGCCACTGTGCCTGGCCTAGAGACAGGGTTTCACCATGTTGGCCAGGCTGGTCTTGAACTCATGACCTCAAGTGGTCCTGCCTGCCTTGGTCTCCCAAAGCGCTGGGGTTACAGGCATGAGCCACTGTGCCCGGCCAAATAACATACTTTGTATTATTCCAGTTCTTTTTACATTTGTAAAGTTTGCTTTGTGACCCAGAACAAGGTCTATATTGGACAATGTTCCACGTGTAGTTGAACAGAATTTGTATTCTGTTTTTGCTGGGTGGAGTGCTCTGTAGATGTCAGTTAGACCCTTAGTTTATGGTGGTGGTCATTGTTTCTATATCCCTGCTGATTTTGCCTAGGGCATGTAAGGAGAGATACTGACTGTTATTTCTAGCTAGGTACTGATTGGAAGGTAGGCATTAAATAAAGCACCTGAAATATGTTGCTGTTGACGATGGGGGGACCAGGTTTTGTTTAAATTCATGTTTTTAAACTATAATGTCATATCAACAGTACCACCGTTAGAAAGTCAGGAAAAAAGGAAAAATGGTGCCTAGGGGAACAGATAGAAAATATATTTTCTTTCTGTTGGCCCTGAGCAATTTTGTGTGCTAACCAAAACAGACTCAGAATGAGACTTAGGAAAGGAAAACTACTTCTCATTTTTAACAGTAAGGTATTTTCCTTCCCCTCTTTGTGAGAGACACAAAAAAGAAGTAAGACTTTTGATTCTAAATTTCCATGAATCTTTGAAGAACAAGAAAGATCAACATGCCCTGAGAAGTGCTTTGGACTTGAAATAAAAAGATTCAGCTAAAGGAGTTTACTTAAGACTGAGGCTTTTCTGGGCATAGTTTATGTGATGGTATCAACTAAGAACTAGTTAGAAAAATAAAAATTTTAACCTGTGTTTGTTTTCCATAATAACTGAACTCCTTATGATTATCTCTACATTTTCTTCAGGATCCTTCTTCTCCCTATCCCCATCAAAGAATACCCCATTATGAAAATAATAACTAATAATAACTTATATATGGTTTATGGTTTACAAAGTGTACTTCATGCATCTTACCTCATTTGATCCATACACCCTACTTGGTTAGCAACACAGGTTTTAAAATCTTCACTTTTGGAGTCTCAGATAAGTTTAATGATTTTTTTCAGATCATAAAATTGAGCATAATTAAAGCATAGGTGTTCTCATTCCTAGTTCTGCATTCTTTCTGTCATATAATACTTTGCCTCTGAAAAGACGTACCTGTATTCTCTAAAATTTTAGTAAGAAATGACTTTTAATTAAAATATATTTTTACATATTTTAAAGATGTTTCAGTGAATAGTATTTTATGTAAAGATTAATTTCAAAGGTTATTTGAAAGGTTTAATAGGTTTTCAAATATAGACTTATGGTTATCCTCTTATATGAACTGATTATTCAATAGCCTTCGGTTATGTTCCCATTAAAAACTGTAAATTCTTGGCCGAGCACAGTGGCTCACACCTGTAATCTCAGAGGCTGAGGCGGGAGGATCACCTGAGGTCAGGAGTTTGAGGCCAGCCTGGCCAACATAATAAAACCCTGTCTCTACTGAAAATACAAAAATTAGCTGGACATGGTGGTGGGCACCTGTAATCCCAGCTTCTCGGCGGGCTGAGACAGGAGAATCTCTTGAACGTGGGAGGCAGAGCAACAAGAATGAAGTCTGTCTCAAAAACAACAACAAAAAAAAAACCCCATAAATTCTTTATGTATTTTTGATGATAATGCCTTTATCTGTTTCATTTGTTACACATACTTCCTCTATTCTTTTTCTTTTGATTTTACTTTTACTATTAGAAAAAAGATAATTAGTGGTGAATTTTTTTTGTAATTCATTCATTTTTTAAAGGTTAAGAAATTACTTTGTTTAGTTGGAATAAACATTGTATTCATCAAATATTTTCAATTACTGGTTTCATATATTGTGAGAAGCTTTTAGTTATAATAATTTTCTATTTGTCTAATTATATTTAGGTTATCACCTATTAAAATCTTACACATTTTGTTGTTACGTTCTCTGTTCTCTATAAGCCATTTGCGCTTTCATACAAATATGATTTAAAAATTTTTGCTTTAAAATTTTATTTTGTGTTTTCAATTATATTACACCTTATTAGCAGTGCTCTGCAATTGTACATGAAAAATTGTTTTAAAATTTTTTTCCTCAAAGACACGTTTCATCATCAGATTTAAGACGTCTGGTTAAATATTAAAGTATTCCAATATAGGCAGGCAGATCACCTGAGTTCAGAAGTTCAAAACCAACCTGGCCAACATGGCGAAACCCTGTCTCTACTAAAAGTAAAAAAGTTTGCCGGACATGCTTGTGTGCACCTGTAATCCCATCTACTCAGGAGACTGAGGCAGGAGAATCACTTGAACCCCGGAGGTGGAGGTTGCAGTGAGCTGAGATTGTGCCGCTGTACTCCAGCCAGGGGTGACAGAGTGAGACTCCATCTCAAGCAAAACAAAACAAAAAATAAGAAAAAAATAAAAAACTATTTGCATCTAGAATAATGAAAGGAAAATCAAATGTTTAAATGTATATGTAATTGTCCTTGGAGTTTTGGATGACTTTTTCTCTAACTTCTGTGTTCTCATGGCTTCTTTAATGAAACCAGGACTCTGTATGTTTTTGTGTCTGTGTGTGGCTGTATCTTTAAAGCAGTTTTTTAAAAAAACTGGACTACCTTAGATTTAAGTGACTTCTGAAACATTACTCTCTTTGACTTCTGGAACATTATTCAGTATGTGGAAAGCCGAAATCTCATTTTTGGTTGGATAAATTGGTTCTGTCAATATTATGACTGTATAACACTCATGTTGTTTGGTATTATTTAATGGTCATTTGTTTTGTTTTGTCTTGAATTTGTTATTTATCTCAGTGTTCTCTAGTAGCTGTGTTTTTTGTACAATATCTGATATGATAGTAGCCAAGGAGATTGATGCTTCAGAAGGAGTTCAGATGTGGTTGTTGTGATAAGCCTTAATCTTTGCAATACAATTTATTTTCATTTCAAAGGTACAATATTTATTGAATGGATCAAAAAAAGGCATCTTCGTTCTGCAGATTACTATTTATCAATCTTCTAGATAACCCTCTATAAACTGGAGTTTTATATTTTGATATTTGCTTTTGTAAAAGACAGACTTTAGTCTGAATTTCTTAGGCAGGGATGTGGTGAAGAATCAAGTGTGTGGAGCTTTATTTACTTATTTATTTTTATTATACTTTGAGTTCTGGGGTACATGTGCAGAACGTGCAGGTTTGTTACATAGGTATACACATGCCATGGTGGTTTGCTGCATCCATCACCCCATCATCTACATTAGGTATTTCTCCTAATGCTATCCCTCCCTTATTCCCCAACTCCCTGCTATCCCTCCCCTAACCCGCCACCCCCCCCACAGGCCCCAGTGTGTGATGTTCCCCTTCCTGTGTCCATGTGTTCTCACTGTTCAACACCCACTTATGGGTGAGAACATGTGGTGTTTTGTTTTCTGTTCTTGTGTCAGTTTGCTGAGAATGATGGTTTCCAGGTCCATCTGTGTCCCTAAAAAGAACATGAACTCATCTTTTTTTATGGCGGCATAGTATTCCATGGTGTATATGTGCCACATTTTCTTATCCAGTCTATCATTGATGGGCATTTGGGTTGGTTCCAAATCTTTGCTATTGTGAACAGTGCCAAAATAAACATACGTGTTCATGGTTTTTTTTATGATAGAATAATTTATAATCCTTTGGGTATATACCTAGTAATGGGATTGCTGGGTCAAATGGTATTTGTAGTTCTAGATCTTTTGAGGAATCGCCACACTGTCTTCCACAGTATTTGAACTAATTTACATTCCCATCAGCAGTGTAAAAGCCTTCCTATTTCTCCATATCCTCTCTAGATCTGTTGTCTCCTGATTTTTTAATGATTGCCATTCTAACTGGCGTAAGATGGTATCTCAATGTGGTTTTTATTTGCATTTCTCTAGTGACCAGTGATGATGAGCTTTTTTTCATGTGTTTGTTGGCTGCATAAATGTTTTCTTTTGAGAAGTATCTGTTCATATCCTTCGCCCACTTTTTAATGGGGCTGTTTGGTTTTTTTCTTGTAAATTTGTTTAAGTTGGCTGGGCGCAGTGGCTCACACCTGTAATCCCAGCACTTTGGGAGGCCGAGGCAGGGGATCACAAGGTGAAGAGATCAAGACCATCCTGGGCAACATGGTGAAACTCCCATCTCTACTAAAAAATACAAAAATTGGCTGGGCGTGGTGGCGTGTGCCTGTAATCAATCCCAGCTACTCGGGAGGCTGAGGCAGAATTGCTTGAACCCAGGAAGCAGAGATTGCAGTGAGCCAAGATTGTGCCACTGCACTCCAGCCTGGTGCCTGGCAACAGAGCAAGACTCTGTCTCAAAAAAAAAAAAAAATTAAATTATTTGTAGATTCTGGTTATTAGCCCTTTGTCTGATGAGTAGATTGCAGAATTTTTTTCCATTCTGTTGATTGCCAGTTCACTCTATTGATAGTTTCTTTTGCTGTGCAGAAGCTCTTTAGTTTAATTAGATCCCATTTGTCAATTTTGTTACCATTGCTTTTAATGTTTTAATCATAAAGTCCTTGCCTGTGCCTATGTCCTGAATGGTATTGTCTAGGTTTTCTTCTAGGGTTTTTATGGTGTTAGGTCTTATGTTTAAATTTTTAACCCATCTGGAGTTAATTTTTGTATAAAGTATAAGGAAGGGATCCAGTTTCAGTTTTCTGCTTATGGCTAGCCAGTTTTCCTAACACTATTTATTAAATAGGGAATCCTTTCCCCCTTGCTTGTTTTTGTCAGGTTTGTCAAAGATCAGATGGTTGCAGATGTGTGGCATTATTTCTGAGGCCTCTGTTCTGTTCTATTGTCTATATCTCTGTTTTGGTTCCAGTACCATGCTGTTTTTATTACTGTAGCCTTTTAGCAAAGTTTGAAGTTAGGTAGCATGATGCCTATGTGTTGAGCTTTTTAGATAATATAATTTTATGATTGTGTTCTGAGAATGGCCTCAAATAATATGTAAATAAATAGCTTAAAAATTAACAGACTGGGAAAATACTCATAGCAAATATGATAGGGAAATTGTGAATATTATTATATAATTAATACTAAGTGATTTAAGAAAAAAAGGAAAAATTACGTAGATATTCTCAAGAGGAAATAGTAAACCGTATTCAGCTTCATAACTTAAAAAATCAGACTATCAATAAGAACATATTTCTTATAGAAGCATATAAAATATTCAAAAAGGTGGTGCTATCCAGTGCTATCTGTGGTTAAATTATTCCCGTAGATTATTGGAAAAAACATAGAAAGTAGTATAGCCATTTTGAAAAGTAGTTTGATAATTTGTATCAAGAAGCTTAAGTGTTACTTTGATCCAATAATTCTTTGATTCCTTCCCAAGAAAATAATTCTGGATATTGAAAATATGTATAAATATGTTTAAAGTAGTCATTTATGATAACAAATATTCCTTAAACTGAATGTTAAGTAAATTTTTGTAATTAATTTGATGCAATATTGGGTGCTGTCAAAAATGGATATTTTTATAAGGATTTTCTCAGGGTAAGTGAATGCATGTAATGTTAAGTTAATAAAGAAGACATTGCAAATAAATGTAACTAAAATTTAAAAAAAGCAAAACACCTCATGGGTAGAATTTTAAAAGGACAGATTTTAAAAGAATCTGGTAGACATTTACTTTTAAGCTCAATCAAGGTTTTAAGTATTTTAGAAATATCTGAAGGTTGCTTGTAATTTTTTCTGAGACATATATTTGTATGGTGCTCTTTATAAAGTTGGTGTGTAGGAGGGAGCCACGTTTGTTGGTGACTGTAGCCAGCTGCCCAGACCCTGTGTATCGGTGTTTCCTTTCTCTGCTCTTTCTCACATAAATATCCAGGAGGAGGGTATATACTGTTTTTCTGTTTCTTGAGAATTTGCAGATTCATAAATTCCTAAGATATATCCTTGCAAATTCCAGTGCTTCACTGGCTAGTGGTTGCCACTGTGTTATGGGGTTATATAATTTCCCCTCTTTTTAATATTTCTCTGACTTCTGAACTATCTTTAATGAACATGGTATTATCTTAAAAGCCTTTATCCTGTTGGCAGTTAATAATCTTTGCAGTAAACTCTTCTTCCTGAGGTAATATATTCTGCTTTTCCAGTAATGTCCTATCTGCTGTTAATCCCATCCAGACATTATACATTTTAACTCTAGAAGTTTGATTTGTCTTACTTTATTATCCATGTCTATTTGACATGGTTAGTCTTTTTTGGCGGGAGAACATATGAAATACAGTAACTGTTGTAAAGTCCTTGTCTAAAAATGCTATACTCTGTGCCATTGGCTCACACTTATTATTTAGTAGGGAAAATATTAAAATGCAAAAACACATTTTAAACATGTATAAGCTATAATCCTCCCCACTAAATTTAAGAATTATAGTATTAGAATAACATTGTATCTGCTATCTCTGCTAATTTTTCTAAATATTGTTAATGTTTGTATCCTAAATAATATATCATTTAGTCTTACATTTCTCAGTATAAATTATCTTCTGCTGTGTGTTTTCTAAAACTTGATCTTCTTCCTTAACATTGTGTTAAGATTCATTGTTATTGATACATATACGATATGTACCCATCTGTCATGTGTTTATTTTTAATCCTCTATAGTAGTACTTGAATATATTACAAATTTTTTTTTCTTTTGTTTGTGGTTATATGGATTTTCAGCATTGTTTTTAACAGTGCTACTAGGAACATTCTTGTACATGTCTTCTGATACACATGTATAAAAACATCTCTGGATTATGTGCCTAGGAATGGAATATTTTGGTCCCAAGGGATATACATGTGAAACCTTATTAGATAGTCCCATATTGTTTTCCAAACTAGTTTTTACTAATTTACAATGGTGCTCTTTTTATATATATATACACACACACACATGTATGCATACGTGTGTGTGTGTATACATATGTAGATTTGTCCATACATACGTATATCTGTATGTATGTATGTTACTGTTGCAATTAACACTGTAATAAATGCCTTCCTGCTCAAATATATTCACCTTTTTCTTCTTTTTTAAGATTATTATTTATTCCCAGAAGCAGAATCATTGATTTAGAGGATGTGATTGTATTTTCTAGTAGGCTGACCACCTTATTTTAATTTTGGTATTATTTGTCTTGACTTCTATTTACTTTTTAAAATTTAGTTTTATTATGAAAGTTATACATGAGCAATATAGTCAGATAGTTCTACAAGATTTATTATTTAAAAATGGCAATGCTCTCCCCTCTTCTTGGCCTCATTTACTGCTTCTCAGAGGCAAACTTTTCATTCTTTTTCAGCTGATTGTTTTAGTATTTGCCTCCATATCTGTAAATAACCTGCTTGTATTTCCATTATTTAACTTTTAACTTCTTTGACTCCCCATTATGGAGCATGAAGAATTACTCTCCTCATTACTTCCAACTTCTAGCACCAACCCAGTTTTATATGTGCATTCCTCACTCATATAGTTTCTTCTAAATAAATACTTTAGTGCTAACATTATTATGAAACATAAATGCATAGCTGAATTATTTAGCAATCGTTACACTTCTTTTTATTTTCTTTTAAACAAAGGAGAGGCTAGTAAAAGAAGGGACAATGGGCTGGGCCTGGTGGCTCATGCCTATAATCCCAACACTTTGGGAGGCCAAGGTGGGTGGATCACGAGGTCAGGAAATCAAGACCATCTTGGCCAACATGGTGAAACCCCCGTCACTATTAAAATACAAAAAAATTAGCTCGGTGTGGTGGTGTGCGTCTGTAGTCTCAGCTGCTGAGGAGGCCGAGGCAGGGGAATTGCCTGAACCCAGGAGGCGGATGTTGCAGTGAGCTGATATCATGCTCCTGCACTCCAGCCTGGCCACAGAGCAAGACTCTATCTCAAAAAAAAAAAAAAAGAAAAAAAAAAAAAAAGAAAGAAAGAAAGAAAGACAGGACAGTGAGGATTTTAGAATCAATAAAGATATTTTTCTATTGCAAAATAGGAAAACATGTTAGTCAGCATTAAGTCAGAGGTTCCTGAATGGAAGGGCAACTATAATAAACTAGAATAAAGTAATAATCTATAATATACCAGAACGTTTATTCTGGTAGACATGTGTATTATTGACTAGGATATTGAAAGCCTAGTAAAATGAGTGGTATGCTTGAATTCCTTTTTATCTAATCTAGTAGATTAATTTTTTTCTCATGTTACATAAACCAAGAGATAACTGATATCATTTCTTTTCCACTAAATGGTCTGGTCTCAAAGTTTTCTCTTAAGGACATGATAAATATATTACATTCAAATAGAGCAATTTTATTTCCTGCTACATCATTGTGGTATATCAAGGGATTCAACAGATATTTGTATTAAGTGACTAGGAAGTTAATTCTGGCTGTGCACTCCATATTTATTAAGGTTTAATTGTTATGATGTTAATTGCTATGTGTTATGTGCTGCCATATTTCAAAGCTTGGCATTATATATATTTTTAAACATTTACATATTTTTAAAAGTTAAACTAGTTATTTAATACTTTCATTGTTCTAACCTGGGCAAATTTTATGAATACTTTTATCTGATAGGATATTTTTATCTTTACCCATTCAGTGATCAAATTGGAAGAATATTGGAGAAATAATGTCACTTTGAATATAAACTCTCTTCTTTCTAAGGCTCTTCAGATTGGCCTGGAATCATCTACTCAAAAGATTGTGGTCAGAAAGACCAGGATTTAAATTCTGCTTTGCTGGTTATTAGTCAGGGGAATTTGTTCAGATTACTGAAATTCTTTGGGTTTTAGTATCTCCAACTAGGTATGATGATGTTTCTAGCAAGGTTGTTTAGAAAATTACAAATAACAGATGCATTAAAATAATAGACACCTTGTGTGTAGCTTAACGTAGTCTACCTGTTGCATCTTCAAAAATGTTCGTTATTTTTAATAGAATCATCATCATCATTTTGTTCTTAGCTCCAGTCTCTAGGTGTGCACTGATAGTGATTGTATGCATGCATCACATAAATGAGTGGGGAAATCTTAGTATCATAATCCCTCTGTTCTTCTGTGGTTGCGGGGCAGATGCTGGGGGTTGTTACTGCATATTTCTCTCTCTCTCTCTCTCTCTCTCTCTCTCTCTCTCTCTCTCTCTCT